>NC_141534.1:136987500-137587500 GCF_021556685.1 Rattus norvegicus
GCACGTCAGGAAGCAGAGATCATGAACTGGAACTGAGTCAAGGCTGTACTCTCTCAAAGCTTGCCCTCACTGATATGCTTCCTCCAGCAAAGCCCCACCGTAAAGCTCCCAAACACTAGAACAGTACCAACGGTCAGGAGCAAGTGCTCAAGTTCCTGAGTCTCCAGGGGACATTTCCTACTTAAACCACCAAAGAGAATATGCATAGGAAGCTAGGCGCAACATCTTATAATATTGTGTTGTTCCAAGATGGCAAAGAAAAGAGTCACAATAAAATGTCTGTCTGAAGTCCCACAGTCCTCACCGGTTTACCCCACCCCCAGCCCCTGGGATTACAACTCTGACTCTCAATGAAATAAGAAAATTCTTTTCTCAGATTCTGATGCTTGCAGCCATCCTTCAGACCTGAGAGAGACCAAAGAGAGATCTCGCACAGCATGTTTTTCAACTCACCTTACGGCATTTCCATTTATAGTTTGTTTGGGGTTTCCTTCCTGCCTCCTCTGCCCCTCCCCCTCACTGCCCTACCCCTACTGTCCACTCTTGGCCCCCTTTCACCCTCACATCACTTGAATATTTGATTACTTTCCCCATCCTCTCTTTTAATGCTTCTATTTTCTATCTTATGGTCTCTTTTCTAGTTTTCTGGTCTCCACACATTTCAGAACCCCGTATTTAACGTAGCTAGATCTGCCTATGACGGGGAAGGCCTCTCCTTTGTCCTTTTGAGTCTGAGTTACCTTCCACATTACAATTTTTTCTGAAAAATTGAGGCTCTGGAGGCCACATCCTCAAGACCTATGACATAGCTGTGCAAGATCGCTGCTGGTAGCCATAGAGCAGAGCAGAGCCTCCTGCCTCCCCACTGGTGAACTTTCTGACTCGTTGGGGTTTAGAGATCTGATGATACCGATGGCTCATACACTTCCTGGATGAACTGTAGTTACAGAAAAGCGGAGACAGTTTAGTCAGTGAGGTAATTGTTGGATCCTCAGTATCCAGGTAAAAGGTGAGGCATGACAGCGCTCAATTGTAATCTCCATGCTGCAAAGGAACTCTTCGCTAGCCAGTCGGGTTTAACTGGTGAGCTCCAGGTTCAGTGAGAGGCCATGTCTGAATAAATAAGCTGGAGAGAGATTGAGGACAGCATCCCATACCTATCTCACTCATACCTACACTTTGTCTGAAGAAAATAGGCAACAAGGGAAGACAGCAAGATATTTCTCTGGTAGCTGGATATCACAGGGGTATAAACACTTGCAGCCTACCAATGCCCATGTGCTCCTACTGCTTACAATTCTATCAGTTCAAGCCCAGGATCTTCCCAGTCACCCACTCCAGGCCTGTCTTTGAGTCTCAGTCCAACTTCAAAGCTTTATCTTTCATAGTAAAGATGTCTGTCTCTCAGCGACTCTCTTGATTTTCTGTTTGGAGTAAATTTCAAATTTACTCACATTTGAGTGACTTGGAAAAAACGAGTTAATATCTTGTCCCAGGTTGTCTGCAGAGTTGATGGTACAGCTCTCGAGCCTTGCGAAGTCACTGTTGCTATGCCGATATCAATATTAATCATCCACAGCATGATACTGTAATTGAATAGTTTTTACACAGATGATATTAGCGGATAAAATATGGCATCCTCATGAGAAAACATTACCTTGAAATATTAGCATTATGATATGTTAATTTCTTTGGAGGATATGACTACAGATATATGAGCAGAGGTAAATTCTCCAGCACTTCGGCTGACAAATTCCGTGTCAACATAACTCTCCAGGATTTGTGCTACCATTTGGTGATGACTTATATGATGATGTATAACAACTTAAGGGGTTTTAAAATGCACTATTTTGACTAATGTGGTTTGGTAAATAGCATTTGTGATTAGTCCTTTCTCTTTTTCTCCCCCCAATTTCTGTAATACTGACAAAAGCCTGTAATAATAATAAAAGTCACCTCTCCAAATGGAAAATGTCCCACTCCATCACTAGGTTCCTGGGAGTGATCCAAGTTCTGCTCAGAGCAAGCCCAGGGAGCGCTAAGAAGGGGGATTCAGCTCGAGTTCCTCCTGTGGACGCCTCAAGGGTCTATTAGGAAGCTTGGGTGAGAAGTCTCCTTTCTCAGGACTTGTGCTACAGTGACTGACTCATTCTACATGGAAAGTGGGCACAGTGGAGGGTGTTTGGGACATGGTTTACTGGATATGGCTGCCATGCAGGAGATATGAGCCTAACCCTGTGGGGCAGGACTCCTGGGATACCTGTGCCTTTTGGCATTCTGTGCAGTTTGATAGAGAACTCAATGTTTGAGAGTTGTAGTTGATAAGACTACCATTTATAGTATCTCCTGATAATGGAGAAGAGAGAATTTTACGGGATTTTCCTGAAGACTAGTTCCTTAACTAGTTCCTGGTTAGTGTGCACTCCATGTGGGCCCCTTATCCTGTCATTTGAGCATCATCAGCCTCAATGTTGGCCTCCTTCATCTAAACTCCCCTGGTTATGGCCTGGCTGTGATGTTTTTCTTAGAAAGGAGACTCTCTCAATAGCAGCTCAGTCAATGGAATAGAGTGTCATTTATAGTCATCCCAAATCTTTGGACTGCAAACTCATGTTTCTACTTTCCAAGTAAAGGAAAAGGCAATCTCCCAGCCTCACCAGACTCATCTGGCTTGTGGAAAGGCAACTGCCACAAAAACTAGCAGAGTGCATGCATAAATCTTTTGCAGAGATTTCCTACTGGGCCTCATGAACACTTCACACATGTTTGGCTCTGACACCAGCGGTCCCATTCCTCAGGCTCCAGCGGAACAATGAACTTGATATTAATCTGTCTTAAGGAGTTGCATCTGGAGGCTGACTAATAGCACATCAGTTTGATGGAAGAAAGGGGCTCTCAACCAAGCCCTGCTTCCATAGGCTCTGTGGAGCTGCTCCTTGTCACTCGCCTTTGTTAGGGGATCCCCAGGCCTCCCTCCATTTACTGAAGGTGATGAGTGGATTTTCTTCCTCAGTGCTCATTTCAAACAATTGGTAGGAGGCACAATTTCCACTCTCAGCAAAATCTTTCCTGTGTTCCTCTCCTCTCAGGGCCCCTCAAGAACTCTCCGTTCACTGATTTTACCTTGCACTCTCCACCCACCCTAGGGGCTCCAGCCAGATGCTTGGGCCCCCTGCTGTGATGTAAAATGGCCAGAAGACTTGATGCAGGCAGCCGGATGCTTCAGGAGCAACTTCTGGAAAACGTCCCTTATCAACTGATAAATCAGCTGAAGAGTCATGGGAATGCCAAAGCAAAAGGCAGCTCACCTGACCCGGTGCCATCACCTACACTAACTTAGGGATACTGCTCACCAAGGAGCAGTCATTCTTGTCTCCTGAAAAATGCCACAGTGCGGAGTTTGTCTTAGGCCAGGGGAGGGTTTTCCATCACCAGTGCTGCCTCTTTGGCTGTTACATCTTCTTGGACCCTACTACTGGATGCACACCTGTAATCCTAGCACTCACGGAGCTGAAGCAGGAGAATCATATGAGGTTAAAACTAAACACAGCCACCAAGTCAGCACCTGTCTCAAATGCTATGAAAAAAGAAAATGCGGGAAGGAAAGAAGGGTGGATGGAGGAAGAAAAAGAAAAAAGAATTCCTTACTGAAACAAGGGAGAAAAAATAATCTTGACTTTAATTTTTAAAGTAGCAAACTGTATTTTCAGAGCACTAAGAGGTCCAGAGCAGCAGTTGAAAAACACGAGTTTCCATGTATCTCTGGCAGTCCAGCAAGTCTTCATAAACAGACTTCCCCCGTTATCTGTATCTCTCATGACAGTGGTACACGTGTGAGGGCTGATGACTCTGCACTGACCCTCGGTCCTTCCATTGTTTCTACGGGTTTTATTTTTGATGTGACACTCTCTGTATACTTCAGAATAATTTTATTAACCTGGAATTGTCTATGCTCTGCCTGTTCACTGTTTCCTCACACCACCTGTAGCAACCCCCTTGCCTTATTGTCTGCATAATTCTGCCTCTTGGCAGATGGGGGCAGTTGCAATTGTCTCATATACAGCCTTCCAGACTGGCCTGTCTTGCCTGCAATATGCATTTTTATATGAATGGATTATATATAATATTACTGATATATTAGCAATTAATATATTAATAATATAATATATAATATGGTATATTATAGATTATATAATATTGTTAATCTGTAGTGATGAAAGACATCTGCCCAAGAAGGTATCTTTGAAAAATTTTTTATTTTATGCATAGGGGTTTTTGGCTACATATATGTTTATGTACCTGTATGCATCAGATTCCCCTAGAACTGAAGTTACAGATGGCTGTGAACTACATGTGGTTGCTGGGAATAGGACTCAGTTCCTCTGTAGGAATAGCCAGTGCTCTTGAATTCTTCAATTCCATCTTCAATTCTGAAGAAGCTAGGCCTTTCTAATAAAAATATGCCTGCCTTCCATTGTGTTGTTAACCAACTACTATTCAACGTTAAGAAATATCTCTGTAACTATTTTAACTCAATTAGACTCAGCTCCTGGGCAACTTGCATAGGTGTATTCATTCACCAAGGGGTCTTGTGTGTGGAAGGGTGATCACAGTCAGGCAAGAGACACTGTCAGTAAAGCATTCAGATAGATTTTCAGTTGGAGAGAGTGCACCTTGTTTTGCTATATGATAGAAGGCCATTTCTTGGCCAAAGCTACAGCTGGGGGATGGAGGAATAGACACCATGCCAACAGTTCTGTTGGGGGCTGGTCCACTGGAGTTTTCTAGCTTTTCTCTGTACAATGAGGTATAAGTGTGTAGGACACATGTAGGATAACATGGGAGTCTATTTCCAAAGGTGTGGATTGTTAGCATTATTTTGTGGTTTGGTAATGGAAAGAGCGCAGGCTTCAGATCTGTGAGGTGTAGTGTGTAGTAAGGACCACCTCAACCACGGAAAGATGGGAGCCCTGGAAAAGTTTATTCAATTGCTCCGTCTCTTAAATGAGTTTAATTATACTTACTCTACAGGTTTATAGGGAAGGTGCATCTGAGATTATTTATGTAAAACACTTGACACATCAGTAGGAACTGGAGCAAGAGTCTGGTTGGTAGAGTACTGTCCTAAAGTATATAAAGCCCTGGGTTTGTCCTCCAGTAGATATTCACTGGGCAAGGAGACACACACCTATAAACGTATAAAAACCATGACAACTCTGTGATATTAGTGATTACTTTATAGGAGCTATTGAAGTGCACAGAGGCCCTTGAAGGTCTAGTTGGTTATTCTGAGATAGCATATCTCAGGTTCAACTTCTCATTGCCCTCTGATTTCTGTGCTGACAAACTCAGTTTTCTCCTAAATTAAGTAACTACAAACAACGAATGATTAGTAAAAGGAACTGCTATTTATAATTACATTTCCAGACAGATTTTGTTTTCTTTAGTCTAAGTTTACCAAACACTAGGAAAGGTCAAAAGCTGTGAAGTTTTTTGCAAGCAGTTGGGTAGTGTGAGCATTCTGGGAGAGGTTACTGGGTCTCTGCCATGGTAGACAGGATTTGTACATGAGATGTACAAATGTAAAAAACAGAATCAGTGAGAAGGTACATACACATGTGGAGGGCTGAGACACCACATACACACACATACACACACTCACACACACACATACCAGAGAGAGACAGACAGATAGACAGACAGAAAGACAGACAGAAAGGAGGACAGGGGGGCTGGAGAGATGGCTCAGCGGTTAAGAGCACCAACTGCTCTTCCAGAGGTCCTGAGTTCAAATCCCAGCAACCATGTGGTGGCTTACAACCATCTGTAATGAGATCTGATGCCTTCTTCTGATGTGTCATAAGAGAACTACAATGTACTTACATATAATAAATAAATAAATTTTAAAAAAAGAAAGGAGGACAGAGATGCACTTGAAGAGAAATATACGGAGAGATACACAAACACACAGAGAAAGAAAGAGACACAGAGAGATCCCTGAAATATACACACCCAGGGTCAGAGCCATAGACAGACACAGAAAGAGAGAGAACAAGAAAGAGATCCATGAGAGAGAAAGAGACATGCACCCACTGAAGCCTTCAAGAGACACAAACACACACAGAGAGAGAACAAAACAGAGATACAAAAAAAGAAAGATGTGAGAGAGATAAATATACATACAGAGAGAGACAGAGAAATAAACTCTGAGAGACTTTCACAGAAAGACAGAGAAACACACACACACACAAACACACACACACACACACACACACAGAGAGAGAGAGAGAGAGAGAGAGAGAGAGAGAGAGAAAATATCCCAGTGTAACTGTCCCTCCCTCTATGGTCCTCCTTAGAGTGATGTATTAAGATACAATTTATGTGTTACTTTTCTAAAATTTTCATCATTAATGTAGATGTCATAACCCCAAACATGGTTTTAAAATTAGCATGTCAAGAATATATCCCAAGTTGGACTAAAGAGTGTGTATTTATATTCCACATTACTGAGGAGATTGAAGAGGAAGAATTACTTGAGCCCAAAAGTTCAAGGTCAGCTTGGGCAATGTAAACTGTAGAGAGGAAAGGAGAGGGGAGTGGAGAGGAGGGGAGGGAAGAAGAGGAGAGGAAAGGAGAGCAGAGCAGAGGTGAAAAGTGATATTTCACCTGTTGCTGAGCAAGGACACTGAGGTTTTTTTGGAGGAACATAACAGAAGTTTTTACATCCAGAGTGCAAGATCAGAGCCTTCAAGAGTCTTTATACTTGTTTATTGTTGTTGTTTGTT
Source organism: Rattus norvegicus (assembly GCF_021556685.1). Lineage (NCBI taxonomy): Eukaryota > Metazoa > Chordata > Mammalia > Rodentia > Muridae > Rattus > Rattus norvegicus. Next base: position 136,994,286 of record NC_141534.1, read on the forward strand.
TTTATTTTTGTTTTTCACAAAGAAAACTCTTGATTACCAATAGCTTTGACACTATTGCCTCAGAAACATGGACAAACACACACACACACACACACACACACACACACACACACACACACACCCCAAAGTCAACATCAAGATTATAAGTAGTGTCTTTTTTTTTTCTTTTGTTTTTTTTTTTTTTTCTTTCGGAGCTGGGGACCGAACCCAGGGCCTTGCGCTTGCTAGGCAAGCGCTCTACCACTGAGCCAAATCCCCAACCCGGAAGTAGTGTCTTAATTAAAGTTTCTATTTTTGTGATGAAATATCATGATCAAAAACACAGTCGGGAGGAAAGGATTTATTTGACTTATACTTCAACATTGCTGTTGGTCACTGAGGGAAGTCAGGACTGAAACTCAGGCAGGGCTGGAACCTGGAGGCAGGAGGTGATGCAGAGGCCATGGAGGAGTGCTGCTTTCTGGCCTGCTCACCCATGGCTTGCTCAGCCTGCCTTCCTTAGAACCCAGAACCAGCAGTCTATGGATGGCATCACCCACAATGAAGGCCCTCACCCATTGTTCACTACTTTTAAAATGCCTGAGAGTCAAACGTTATGGAGGCATTTTCTCAATCAAGGTTTCCTCTACCTCTCCAGACTCTTGCCCTCTGATTTCTGTCAAGTTGAGAAAGAAGCATCTAGTAAAAATAGTTACAAAACATTCACTCCATCTTCCCTCTAATTCCAAAATTCTATAATTCATTGCATTTTAGTGTCTCTGGAAAAGATGGTCTTTACTGACAAACAATATTTTTTGAAATTAAAATATAATTACATTTCTTCCCTTCCTTTCTCTCCCCCCAACACCTCACATGGACCAGTCCCACTCAAGTTCATGACCTCTCTTTTTAATTGTTATTGTTGCATATTTACGTGTGCACAAACATATAAATACAGCTTGCTGAGTTCATTTAGTGTTACTTGTATTTGATTTCAGGGCTGACCAGTTGGTATTAGATAGATATTAGTAGATGTGGTTCCTTCTTGAAGAAGACTGTATCTCCTATTCTCGGTCTTCCTTAGTTGCCTGTAGTTCTTTGGTAAGAATAGGACCCCATGAGATCTTCCTCTTCCCTGTCAGCATGTCTGTTGGTGATTTATTCACTCTGGTCACGTTTAGGCAGCCATATTGATGAAGTATAATGAGTAAAGCTTCTCTGTCATTTCTAGGAGACAAATCTCACAGATGTATTGGCCCTCTGGCTCTTATAGTCTTTCTATACCCTATTTTGCAATGTTCCTTGAACCCTAGGTGCAAGAGTTGTGTTGTAGACTTATTCACTGTAGCTGGGTACCCTAGGCTCAGTTGTTCTCTGAAATTTGACCAGGTGTGGTTTTCTGTAATGCTCTCTGTTGCAGAACTTTCTTTGATGAGAAATGACAGATGGGCCTCTCTGTGGGAAGGAGAATAAACATTTAGAGCAGAGTTCAGGGTTATGCTGGTTTGATGAAGCAGTGCTATAAGGTTCCCCTCTAAGATCCATGACTACCATCCAAGAGAAATAGGTTAGTTTTTTCAGAAATGGGGTTTTTTTTGCTCATCCCCCTGAAGTTCAAGTTGACAGCTGTTGGTTACCACCAAGATATGAGTGCCACTGTTACACCCTCAGGGACATCTGGCCATGCTGGCCATTATTGTGGTTCATAGGCATCCAAGCTGGGGAGGACTATTGACTTCTTCCTCCCTTGGACATTTGCACAGTACTTTCAAGTACTATGAAAACTAGTCCTCAGGGAAGAGGCTTTCCGGTCAGTTCTACCTTGAGTCATCTGTGTCCAAAGTTCATGGTATCTTCACCAATAGCAACCTCTGGAGGCAACCAAGGGCAATGGCATTAGCATGCATTATATATATGGAGGGAGTCTCTTGGACTCCTCTGACCAACAACTTTAACAAGAATTTCTAACAAGACTCACAGATGTCTTGGCCCTTTGGCTCTTCCAGTCTTACATAGATAGTCTATGGCTGTAGGGGACAGATAGCTTTGTCAGCCTAAGAGTTATAACTTCATTACAACTGTATATAACGGAAGGCTATTTCTTGATAAACACTCAGACACATATAATAAAAATAAGTAATTTTTTTTTAAAAAAAAGGAGTACCTTTAATAAAACAACAACAGCAAATTCTTGCCATATTGAGATAATCTCTGTGATCATAGGGAGCTGTGCCGGTGGCTGACAGTCAGATTGAGGAAATTAAGGTTGGATTGTGAAGTCATAGCTTTGCAACAGAATGGTGGAGATGAGGCTCAAACTCACTCTATTACACTTAGTGGTAAGATTGGCAAATGAGCATTGATCAGAAAGGTTCTTGTTAGTGACAGCTTCTCATTCTGTTCTGATGTTCCAGTGACTCTGACCTGCTATTTGCATTATAGTGGTGACCATAAAATCTGGTGAGCTCAGAGGATGGAAACACCCACTGTAGTGTTTAGCTTGCCTCAGATGATGTCAGTGTTGTGACATCCCAAGGAAGAGAACATCTGTACATTTGGAATACAAGGAGTCATGGTATATTCTCTGCCACATCTGATGCTTTCTGCCTCACTGTTGCAGAACAACTGATAGAAAGAAGTGTGGAGGAAAAGTTATTTTTTATTTTACTTTCAAAGTTACATTCATTTGCAGTTCTGGTCATCATGGCCGTAACATGTTGGATCAGGGGCAGTGAGGATTGGGGTGGCTTGCTGTTACCTTGTTCACATCTTGGTGAAGCAAGAAGCAGAGATAGAACCAGAAGCAGGGCCACATAATGGCCAGCTAGGCTCTATATCTCCACGGCTTTAGACCCTCCAAGACCAACAGTAGCCATCTGGGGACTGAATGGAAATACACATAAACTCATATGGGTATTTCAGATTCGAAACATAGCTTCTACTAAAGGAATAGGCTTTTTTTGGCTGTCCGCATCTGTTGATATATTGTGTAACTGTTTTTGTCCATCAAGACGGACTCATTGTTTCTAGGCTGAAATCTACTCAAATGAGGCTTCCAGTTTTGGATAGAACATTTGGCTCTCAATTTCCAAAATTGATGCTGAGTATATTAAAGAGATCTTGGCTCCTCTCTTACAGAGCCCTCTTACTTCATTCTTTATATGCTCATATAAAAACCTTGTTTTATGAACAATGGGAATCAAGAAGCCAAACAGACCTCTTTAAGGTCAACAAATGTTTGTGGAAAGAACAAAGGGATAGGGACGCTAAGAGTTCAATTGTTTCAAGTTAAGATACATTTTTAGCAGGACAGTACAGTCAAAGAAGAGTCTTATGTTTGACCCGCCTTCTAATTACCTAAAGCTGCAAACAGATTGTTTTCTATGGCAGAGTTAGCTACCAGACTTTGATGTTGTGTAAGTCCAATCAATGAGGGTTTCACACACAAAAATATGACATATCCCCTTCTCTATGTTGCCCACAGATCAAAATGTATGTGTGTGTGTGTGTGTGTATTCTCGGAAAGAATATAGGAAAGCGAAGTGTCCTGGGGCACTGAGAAAATGGCTGAAGCAACTCGGTATGGAGACTGGCAAATCAGACTGTGCCTTCCCAGAAGTGGTTAGATATTGAGACATGCTATCAGCATCATTCCGAGCATAAGAGGAAGCCACATGTAAGTAGTGTGTACATCGTCTATCTGCTCATCAATCACTTAGGGTGGTCATTTGTAACTTGTGCTACATCAGTCCTATGGTGCCCTTATAAGGCATATGATATTGTCTCCATTTTTCTAAAGAACTGCATTTCAGATACTATAATTCCACCTACTAGGATTCATGTAGATCAATTCTTAACTACTTGCAAATGAAAAATTAGTTTTCTCCAAGGAAGTCTCACTAGGAAAACAAATCACTCTTAAGTGTAGGACCCATGGCCAACACAATATGAACTCAACAGTACCTGCAGCGGTTCCTTGGCTCACAATGGAAAAGTCGAGGCATACTTTTTCTTTTCCTTTTTACTTCTTTTTTTTGAAAGCTTGCAGGATCTCTGTGTAGACATTATGGTTTTCTGTGTGTCTTTGTATCTACATATGTTTCCTGTGCTTTTTCTTTGGCTCTTTCCTTCTGTTTGTCTTATCTTATTAAGGTTCGTTTTGTTTTTCTTATTTTATTATTATTCCTGAGAGTCTGTTTGTTGTCTAAGGAAAGGGTGTGGATCCAGACAAGAGGAGAGGTGGGGAAGAACTGGAAGGACTAGGGGAAGGAAAAACTATAATCAGAATATATTGTATGGAAAATATGTTTTAAGTAAAGAAAAAAGCCTTTTGTCTATTGAAAGCAAGCAAAAGAAAATACAACTTATTTTTTTTTCTACAAATAAAAGGAGCAAAACAAAGCAGAAATCTAATCTTTACCTAGAAAATAAAATAAAACAAAACAAAACAACAACAGAAACCCACCAACTTTTTAATACCATTTTAACGGAATCTTTCAAATCCCTTGTCCATACCAGAAGGTACTAGCCACTAAACATGGGTCACGTCCAAGGGTTGCAGGATTCCATTATTTTACCCTTTACTAGGTGAGTACTTTAGGAAGCAGTAAGTTATCTGAGCCCCCCCTTTAGGATCTTGCTTTCTATAGTGTATTGCATCCTCTGACTTCTAGCCTTGCCATTATGTTTTGCAAAAATGCCCTTGGAGGCATTCCCATGCCTCACTTTCCTAAGTCTAAACTGAAATGTTTCAACTTTTGGGGTTGAAAACTTTTCTCTGCCCTTGCTTCTATCCTCAGTTCTTCCAGTGTAGTTTCTGCACAGGTCAATGATAGACAAAATCACTGCTTCTGACATCAGATAGGTGACTAATTCCTCCAAGCTTCAATTAGACTCCAACATTCAGTTCATCTCCGTTGTTACAATGGGAATGTCAGCCTCAAGTGTACATTTTACCTTTAACTGATCCCAGGTTACTATTAAAGGAGTGATGAGGAAGCTGCACAAGTGGGGCTCCACACTAACAGAAGGAGTTTAGAATGAGGAAAGTCCATTCAGAAGCAACGTCCTGTGAGAGTCTAATGTAACCCCTGGCACAGGTAGAAGGTGTGACCAGACCTTCCCAAATGTCTGCCATGGATTTGGACACTGTATTTCCTACCTGGAACCTGTTTCCTTCACCTGTCTTTCATTTCTAACAAGCACAGATGGGACAAAATCAAATCAGACACAAGGCTGCTTCCTTCTAGAACATTCTACAGGTTTTTAAACCGCGCTGAAGTTTTAGACAAACATGTTTAGACTTAGCATTGAGGTTTCCTTTCTTCATGCTCTCATTGTAGTTTTAGAAACAGGAATGTTGAAAGGCAACTGCAAACAAATGATAATGAAAATTTGGAAATAGCAAGGAGGAGCTAAATAGAGATGAACTAGAAGAAAGGGATGTCTGACATGATACAGTGGGAATGAATGGGACCGGGGATGGAGGGTGGGGGGGACTTGCTCATGTGAGCACCTGGTCAGATGTTCTCACATAAAGTACATCTTTTAGTTATAGCTCCTCTGACTTCAAATCAGCCATATTTGTTTTCTAGTCAAAATGTGTAGCTTTGTGCATGATTGTGTGTGTGTGTGTGTGTGTGTGTGTGTGTGTGCAAGTGTGAATGAGGGTACCACAGGGCAACATCAATATCAGTCCTTGCCTGCCATGTTGTTTGAAATGGAGTCCCTTCTTCAACACTGTGTGTGCCAAGCTGGCACACAACTGGCATTCTCCTAATTCTGACTTCCATTTCTCCTCCGAGTTCTAAAACCAAAGCCCTGGTCCTGACACTAGCCTGGCAAATACTTTGCCCAGGGAGCCATGACCCCAGCCCTTGTGGCTATCACCTTAGAATGTTATGAACCTTTGAAGAACTCAGATTCTTATTCTACTCAGAGCTCACCAAAAGCTAGCAGCAGAAATTGGGACAATGACTAAACATGCGGCATGAAGCTCAACTTCTCTAGTGACCACGAGTATTACAACCCTGTGTTGCTTTGCTGCAGTCCTATTTGCTTCCCCTCATTTTAGGGGAAGAAAGGTCAGTGGCGGGAAAAGGTCTCCACTCAGATTTTCGGGAGATGGTCTCACATTCCTCTCTGCTTCTAGTCATTTTGTCTCTTCAGACCTCCTGTCTAAAGGGCTTGGTACCAGCCCACTCCCCACACCCCAGCAGCGTTTCTCTCTTCATGCCTCAAAATGTTAGTGCAATAATAAGAGAAGGGATTTCTTCAGCCAGCTCTAAGGACAGATACCCTGATATTCAGGGTTTGAACTAGGTGTGTTCTCAGACAGGCTTGAGGGCTTTCTGCACTTCACATAGATGTGTAGCAGTGAAAGCTGAAGCTACCACTTTAAAGTCAAGCCCGTCTGGGGAAGTTTGTAAGTAAGGGTAGCTTTCCTCTTGCAGACGTCCAGGGACCCACGATCACATTTTGTCTTTGGAGAATTGAAGCTTAATGGGTTGGTACCTGTTGTATGAGTCTTAGAGAATGCTGTCACTTGCCTGGTTAAAAAGGTGGGAGTGAGGGGTGGTGGGAGGGGAGGAAGCTGTACTTGATCCTTATGGAAGCCAGTTAAAATTAATTGGAAAAAGCTTTTAAAGATCCAAGATGCAGACCAAATGTATCTCCAAGCGCGGCCTCATCCCGCACCGATCGCGAAGGTCACCGCGAAGCTGCAGATTTATGCGGAGGGGTTGGGTGATGGAAAATGAGACAAAAGCATTTGGATTTTATTATTCCATTTACTCTGACCCTGGGCCATAAAGGGTTTGGAGAGCCTGTTTTATGTATTCAGCTGGTTGCCACACTGACAGGCATTTGGAGCCACTTAAATAAACCACCCTGGTCCCGCAGCTGCAACAACACCCTATCAAATATAAGTTAGGCTCGAAAACGAAGCCTGTGAGGAGGAATCTCCAGCAGGTGCGGCCGGCCCGGGTGAGAGTTCATTTGTTTGTTTTGTTGCACTTTGTTTTGTGAATCCCGGTCCTGTCTAGTCACTGCTTTTTGATGCCTGGTTGACCTGAGTGCTGAAATAAAGTCTTCTTTTTTCTTTTTTAATGTATAAGGTGTGGATAGCTTTGATTTGACCCCTGCATTTTTTTTTAAATATCCCGGCTTTAAAATACCCTGGCTTTTCATTGAGCCGGAGTTGGGTTCTCACGAGATACCCCGTGGTAGGCAGCAGAAGAGGATTTTGTTCTTATTGAGATTTGAGCTACACCATGCACCTTTTCCATTTATGCTATAAGACGGTGGTGGGTGCTGCTGTTGTTGTTGTTTTGTTATTTTCCTTTCTCCTCAGACTCTTTGTCACCAGCTTAGTCTTGAGAGATACAACAGAAAAGCAGATGAGGGCAGAATTCCACATGGAAAACATGAAATTGAATCCAGAAGTGTGCCTGGGTAATGGACAAAACACCTGTCCAAGGTTGATCTTGAAGTATGGTTGTGTAGGAAGTAAACAGAACGGAGGGAAGAAAGCCACACTGGTGACAGCTCCTCCCTTGGAGAGTCTACCTTGCAAGTCCCATCGTGTCTCCTAGGCAAAACACATCACGGAAAGTCCTGTTGTTTCTACTGTATACATTTGAGAGCTTAGGCGGAGGTAACCCCTTGGACACATGACTAAGGGTTTTTCACTCAGCTATATCCCATGGCTTCGCCCCACCCGCCCTTCTTTCTAGAGTAAAGTGTTTCACACACCGTTGAGAGAAGTGTAACTGCTGGACAGAACTGTGACTCCTATTCAGAAAACTAGACACACCCAAGTTGCCTAGGGTTCAAAAGGAGCAAAGGCAAACGAAGCTGTTTCACCTTGGGAACACTGTCCTGCTAAAGCCAGGAGGGAGAGTGATAAGCTAATAGACACTATCTGTTTTATTTTATATCCTTCCCTTGGATAATCACTTATCACAGAGACGGGCTTTACTGCTCGTTTTCGCCCGAGTTTGATGAGTTTGATATAAGTTCACCTGAAATGTACTTTGTGATTTCTACCACACCATGTTTTATTATTATTTCCCCTAATTCTTTGGTGCTTCTTCCAATACCTGAAGTTACCAATAGAAAGTGACAAGAACTAAAAGGATTATATTATTTCTTTTTATTCAAATTTTGTCAGCATCTTGGAGAGGAGTGTTAGAATATTGCCAGATCTCAATTGGGCTATCAAACACAGCTCTTGGTAGAAAGTTGTATATAGGTCTTAAGGAGTCATCTAATATATATTCTTAATAGTATGAAAAACATCTCGCTGTATCCATGCTTTAATGAATATGTACCTAACAAATAGCTAACACTTTAGAGTTTAGAACGTAATGTCAAATAAAGAATCGTCACCTGATTTTGTGCCTGAGAATTTTTGAAATGTGTTAGTCACCCTTTTTATCTCCTCAGGCAGACATGGCAGAAATTGGAACTTTAAGTCATTGCCCCTTCACAACAGTTAACATCCATTTTCCCATTCACCATGAACTAGCCAAAGATGACAGGAGGCCTTATATTTTGAGGAATTTTTTTTTTTTTTCGGAGCTGAGGACCGAACCCAGGGCCTTGCGCTTGCTAGGCAAGCGCTCTACCACTGAGCTAAATCCCCAACCCCGGAATTTTTTTGAGACATACCCTTCTCTCCTGCCAGCCAACAGCATCACTCTGCTCAGTGTGCAGCCCATGCCTTCATCCTAAGGGAACCGCAGTTAGATGTCTCTGCACGTCAGATTGAGAGTCCAGGAGTTAAGTAGAGCCTATTTCCATTTGTGCTAAATTCCATGTACTTGAATATGTGAAAACTGAGACATTAATCTGATGGTCCAGTCCTCAAGATCAGTTGAACATTCTTTGTTTGGAAGTGTGAAAACAGAGATATACCCCAAATCTAAAGCCAGTGAGGAGCATCATGGTAGCACAAATGGAAAATTTCTGATAGGAAGAGTCATGGTCAAAATTGATGTGCAAAAAAATATTGTAGCAATGCTAAGTATACACGATATAGAGAGGCAACTAAATTTTATGTTCAGATTTATGACCCATCCCCAAGGTATTTCATTCTGTATATAAATATTCTAACATCCCCCCTAATCAAAATTGTAAACATTTTGGGTTCCAATCACTTTACATAAAAGAAAATTTAACTGCATTTGTTTCGAATTTGTTTCTGTCCAGTCCCTGGGTATTCTCCTGGCTTCAGTTTTGCTGTCTCAACTTCCTGTTCCTACCCCTCGCAATCAACACCACCCATTGGTACTTTCCTGTTCCTCTTTCCCTGAATTCATGCAAATCCCCCACCTCAGCTTAATAGCCAAGCCTTTTCTTTCTGGAAGTACTCTTTCCTCAAATGAACACTTCCTGTCCCCCAACCTCCCATCTAAACTTGCTTTTTTATGCCCCACGTGCTGCTCATCCTGTCAGGCTGTTGTGTGGAAAGTGTATGAAGATCATGCATGCCAAAATGATCAGCTACTCTTGGGGTAGAGAGCTACTGCTGTTTTGATGAAATGGGAGCTGGGGGACCCTGTTTATCTCCCTGGGCCTGTGTCTAGCAGGTGGGATGGGCTACATGATGCGATGTTTTTGATGTGGTGCCGTTTGATACCTCTTGATCCTTCTGAAGACCAATTTCTCCTCCCTTCCTGCTTCTCCATTCTCATGCTTTAAATGAATATGGGTCAGTCAAATGTCGTCTTCTTTTGAATTACCTGGTTCTTGCTCTCCATCAGTGGTTCTCAACCTTCCTAATGCTGCGACCCTCTAATAGAGCTCCTCGTGTTGTGGTGACCCTGTGCATAAAAATTATTTTGTTGCTACATCATAACTGTAAATTTTCTAGTGTCGTGAGTGGTAATGTAAATGTCTGATAGGCAGGACGTTTGATATGTGACCTCCAAAGGGGTCTCGAGCCACAGACTGAGAACCACTGCTCTACATGTCAGAAATAAATTGAATGCAAATTGTCATTGGCTGACCTGGTTAGAACTGTCTGGTTGTGTGGTACCACATAGCCCTGCTCAATATCATAGCTCGGAACTATTTTTATTTTTTTTTTGTCTTCTTTTTGGTTTAGCTTCTCAGTTGGGAGCTTTGAGGCAGTCCATTGATGCCTGCACATGTCATCCCAAGACAGCCTGAGATCTGTGACTGATGTCTGCACACAGGACAGGATGGAAAAGTTAGCTCTTATCATAACCTCCCCAAAGTCTGAGAGGTGATTTTTTTTCCAGCATTGTTCTGTGTACAGCTGGGCTGACTAAAAAGCCCTGAGCCCCTGTGTGTGAATTTTAAAGGTAGGCATAGTATAATAAAAGCTAATGGTGATTCTTGATGACTTTGGTTGAAATTGGGGCACCTGCAATTTAATTGACATTACCCCCCCAACCCCCGAAGCACAACTTTGGAACATCTATGGCAGACCAGTTTGCAGCCGGGTGGAAAATCACTGGATTCACGTTAAATTTCTGCAGTCATCAGATGGTATTCATTTGTGGTGGCACAAGGGGGGGTGTGGAGGATGGGGGTAGTAACTTCAGCTTGGGTCTGAAATAAAGAGGGAAAGTCTGCAGCAGCGTGGCACGGGGACTTTACACCGTCTAAAGTTAGCAATGCTCCGAACTTGATACTCAGCCTCCCTCACCCACATTTTGGCATTTCTAGGAAATGTTACATAAAAGAAAGACCAAGAGATAAAATTTAGCTCTACATTATGACTCTGGCAAATATATCTGTGGCTAGGGTAATGCTACATGGACCATCTAAGCAGAGCAAATGACTACCATGTGAACAGGAATCGTGGTTCAGTTAGCACCCTCCGCGCAGACAAAGAGAGCCCAAAAAATATGCAAATTTCAAGTAGAAACAAATTCACACTTTTCTTAAAGCAGAAAGGCTTCCTACGATTTGAACCCAGCAGTCTGGCCCGAGTAATGGTCTTATATGTAAGTGGAAATCCTTTTTGATATTTACACTACTGATTTCTTTAATCTCCACTTTGGAATTAACAGACAATAACACCACATCGCTCCCTCAGCCGCCCTGGTACTTGAGCATATTTACCCAAGTGTCTACAGTGAGGATTGTACACAGATCTCTAATCCACCTGCCCATGTTACTTAAAAGCCCAGATAAAATCAGCAGCCCTTAGATCTTAACCTTTTAAGTCTGAAATGTGTTTAAAGTCTGGTCGCCGTAACAAAGCTGGGGGTGCACACTGGGAAGGCTTAGGAGAGCAGGGAGACATGGAACTGTAGGAGGATTGCTACATAAGAAAGGTCTCAGCTTGAGCCGCCGTTGCGTTCAAATAAATCAAAAAACTGTTATAATAATGGTGACTGTGCCCATAAGTGGGAGGGTAACCTCGGCAGACAGAAGCAATCTCGTGTGTGGTGTAGTGACCTGGGGCTGTACCTGGACACCCAGCTGCTGAAACAGCTTGGATTTACTTTCAACGTTGCCTAGGAGTGTGTGTCAAAGAAAGGAATCACAGGGATGGGATCCCAAGTATTCACTGCACCCCTAATTATGCTGAATACTTATGCAACAGCAGCAAAAGACAACATGCATTTTTCTCAATGTTTAAGTCCTCTGTGGCAACCACAAACCACACTTGTGTGTAATGTTTCCCGTAGTTTAAACTGTGACTCTAACCACCACATTAAATACAAATAAGAGGTGTTTTAAGCCTTTATGGAGCACAAGTTCTGTGCAAGAAAATCAATTCTCAGCCCACATGGTCCATGTGGTAGTGACTCCTCTCTCATTCCGTGCTGAGGGAGTAATGGTTGATTTTGTTGCAGAACTAAAGGCGTGTCTTTCTGTATCATTCACACACACACGTGTACATGCACACACGCACACACATACACACACACTATATATATAGATATATCACATAATATAGTATGATAGTATATATATACAGTGAGTGTGTATGTATGTGTATGTGCACACACACACTATATATATATCACATAATATAGTATGATAGTATATATAGTGAGTGTGTATGTATGTGTATGTGTACACACACACAATATATTATGTATCACATATTAGCTATAGATAAGCAATCAAACAGAAAAGCAATTTTACTTTTTTGAGTCTTCTCCATGGATCTGTTAATAAGTAAAAATTGCATGGTTTCAAAAGCACAGATATTAGGTGAAATGGACAATTTTCATTAAGAGAATGATAAAAAGATCGTTTTCTTCAACTGTGTTGTCTTTCTTTAAAAAAAATAATAATACTGGTTGCTGTCAGCTAACATTTCTCCACTTGAAGAGTTTTCCATTAATGACCATTTAAGCACCCCCGGTCACCAGCTCCAGACCTCCCCGGCAGTGATATGAGGGCTCATCTTTCCATTTTTCATCTCATCTCGATTTTTCCTCAAGGGCAGGCACTATATTTTCTTTATTTCTGTACCCCTGGCATAGAGGGGAAGCTCAGTACATATTTATCAACTGACTGCTTGAATTGCCTAATAGCAGAAACCTATAAACTTTTGATTGAAATGCTGCCCCAAGATCCCACTCCAACTTTAGTTTTATTTGATTCAGTCCTTGCAGCTCCTTCCAGGTGGCCTGAGCTGCTGTGTTGATGCTCCGGTTCCTTCCACGGGGGATGTGAGCAGAAAGCCATCCATCAAGAATGGGTCCGGTTCTCAGCTGCTACTCACTTAGGACTTAGTCCTCCCATTCCCTTGCTTTCCCTGGTGCCAGCCATCATGGCAAATCCAATATGCAGGCCAGGAGTCTCTTTGTGATCAACTGCTGTATTCCAGATACTTCACCGATAACTTTATATCCATTATCCTCCTTCATAATCCTAGGAACCCTACAAGATCAATTTAATATTAATATTGTACCATAAGTGCCACCAAGACATGTGACGTCCTTGCCTCCACTTATGCAGGCCCTGAGTGAGAGAGCAAGAATTGAATCCAGGATGTCAGATGCATTTTCTGTACAAGGATAGGATGCGGCCTCAGAGTGTTCTTTGTGCATGCATGAGGATCTCACTTCAGACCTTCCAAACCCACGTAGAAAGTTAAGCACAGCTGCACATGTCGGAAGCTTCAGTCATATGGGGCAGAAACAGGAGGATCTCTGGCACTTGTTGGGTATCAGCCTAGCTTCAAGTTCAGTGAGTCTCAGAGGCCTAAGGTACCAGGTGATAAATCAAGACACCTTATTTCCTCCTGTGGCCTCTATGAGTGTAATGCACTAGCATACCCACAAGCACACACACAAACCACATACACATATACACATACATGTACACACACATACACATGCACATATACATACACACATATGCATAATACACATATACATATATACACTCCACACATGCACATATACACACCACATAGACACAAGCACACACAATACACACACAGTCATACACATATGAACTAACATCGCACACATACATATACATACAAATTAACACCCCACACACACACAAAGCAGACCTACACATATACACATACCACACAGACAAGCACCCATATATACAAAGTACACACACATATATACACATGTAAACTAACACTACACACACATACACACACACTACATAAAGACGTATACCACATTCCCACACATGCTCACCACACAAACTCACACATACAAACATATTTATAAATGAGGTAACAGAGGTTAAAAGAGTGAATATATGACTATACTAGAAATTACTTTAAAAAATATATATATATAAATGACCAATAAACACATGACACCGCCTCATATATGCTAGCTCAGCTATAGGCATTGGGCAATCACACATAGTAACAAATGAATGGATGGAATTAGAATAATTGTGTTGTATGGTGATGCTAATGCAAGTAATATTATAGAAAATAGATGATTGCTCAAAAAGTTAAACACAAGATTACCATGTGTCTTAGCAATATCTATGAATTAAAAAAGAAAAACTGAAAACAACCCAAATATCCACCAACGAATGAGAGGCGAAAGCAACATGGTTCATCTGTACATGTATTAGTCAGCCACAGGAAGGAAATCAATTTTCTACACTACACATACGTGAATCTTGGATACATTATGCTAAGCGAAAGAAGCCAGGCCTAAGAGACAACACACTGGATGATTCCTTCCAGATGAAATGTCGAGAGTAGGCATCTCTACAGGGACAGATGCCAGTTAGTGGTTGCTAAGGAATGAGGCTAGAGGTAAAATGTGGAGTGACTACCTACTGGACAGAGCTTTTCTTGGTGGGGCTGAATATTACAGAGTTATATAATGTTGTTAATCGTTCATTACTGTGAACTAAGAGCCATCGAACCACACACTTTAAAGTGGTAAAACCACGAATCCTGTGTTTGACTCAACCTCAGTCCCCCTCGCTCCACCACTTCCAGGGGTCTTCCTACATGGGCCCTTGGGAAAAATTACTTCCTTTGGTTCCCGGGGTCAACCACAAGGTGGGAGAGGGACTCTGAACAGGACTCATGGTACATGTATAGATATCTCTTCTTAAATATCTGGTGCAGATTCTTACTACAACCTGACACAATCTTTTAGAAACTCTGTAGGTCATGTCTGCGGCCACATCACCCTAAACACATCTGACTTCAGAAGCTAAACTAAGCTAAGCTGGTTGATACGTGGATTGAAGAAATTGTACAGACCTTAAAAGTGATGACCATTTCGGATTTGGACATTCATGATTAGATTATTACAAAAACAAATAAGCAAACCTCAGTGGGCTGCTCATAAAGAATGCCCCACTTATTGGTAACTTTTAAAGGAAGCCAACATGGCTGTCATGTGTGTTATAGCGTCGTTTTGTTGAGAAAAGTAAATCCCATGAACAGGGAAAAAAATATCCCTTTGACTGCTTGAGTGGATCTTTCTTACCCTCTTCTTACTTTCTCTCTCAATCTAGGCCCAACAAGGGTCCCCATAGACACAGAATAAAAGGTATTGTCTGGTGGGGGATTTAATTTCACTCCATCACAAGTGACCACCGCAGCCCTGTCATTGCAATTGGTCACACTTTTTTGTGTGCTCTATCTCACTAAGGTCCCGTCTCCTCACAGCCCACTGCATAAGCTCCTTCTGGGAGACAAAGCTCTCCAACATAATGAAAGAGGTGGAATTGAGAACGAAAAGTCAATGGACACAGTTATCAATTTGGGCCCCACACCCTCTTGCCTCCTGGGATTTGGCCCCAGCAGCCATAGAGGCGCTAGCGGGGCCTGCTGTGTAGGAAAAAAAGGCACCACCGCAAGGTTTGCTGAGGCCAAAGGAAGAGCTGGTGGCTGCTGGGCGATGTAATCCAAGGCCCTCCGGAGGAGACCACCACACAGGCGTGTGCTGCTCCCCTATCCGTAGCCCACCTCGGTGGCCCGCAGCTTGGTTTAGATTGCCTTGGATCATCAGAACAGAAGCAGTTGAAGTGCATCCTGGGAAGCTCTAAGTGGCATCTCAGCCTTCAATGTGGGTTCCTCTACAGGCCTGATGGCTGTTGCCACAAACCACAGTATACTTTGCGATTAATCCTGGAAGATAAATGAATCTAAAGAAAAGTAAACGTCTCTTACTTGTGGCAACTCAGGAGCCCACTTTGGGCATTTTGGTTGGAATGGTTTTAGCTTCATCCTTCAGCAAGGTAACAGGATTCATTCTGCAGCATTCACGGAAGGCATTTCTATCTATATTTTAACTGCTGTCTTCAGGGTTGGACTCCATTTTATTGAACTGTTTTGGATCTAAGCATCGCCAGCCTTTACCATGGAAGAACCAAGCGAGACTCTACTTTGTCAAACGCACACGTCCCACGGCACTTACGTGAAGCATGAAGGGGTTCAACCTTCCACAGCACTCTGAGAAAGGGAGGGTGGGATCACACCTGATACCCTACTTCCGGATCACGACAGCTGCGGCCAGCAGCAATGCCGCCATGCTCCCAGGATCCAGAGGCTGTCCTCAGCAATACAGTCAGCTACTTGATGTTTTAAATGCAATTTCTAGGTCTATTAAAGTAACAAGGAAACAAGTCTGTTTCAGATGACGGTGCTCATTTAAGGTTCTTTTTTCCCCCCATGTGAGCTTTAAAAACAGGGCCAAGGAAGAGGTGACCTTGACATTTGGTTCTGTTGCTCATTATCGATAAGAGTTTAAGAAATTGACTTAACTTCTATTCAGATTAGTATCTCCACTGAATAAGTCAGAAGAGTTGTCTTCATCCAGGAGGGTACCTGGAGCTCCAACTGCATGAATTTGAAATGCTACACAGACACAACTGCCATACTGCAATGCTGTTTCTATAGGTCTGTGATCTGTGGCTGGTAATTGTGTGTGTGTGTGTGTGTGTGTGTGTGTGTGTGTGTGTGTGTGTGTCTCCATCCTATATGGTTTCCTTTGACTATTAGGATAACACATTTCTATCCATTTCTTTTCATGAGCACACCACAGTTTTGTTTTTGTTCAATGGAGACTCACCATTTTTAATTACATATCTCATCACTGATTCCTCCCTTCCACTCCCTGCAATCCAGAGTGGTTTTGCTCACCTATGGCATGGTGGCATTCTTTGGATTTGTTAGAATTCAATACAAAAGCCTTACAGGGCCACATCGAAGTCGTCGCCACCCTTGTCACTCTTTCACAAGAATCACTGTGACGACCATACTTTTATGGAACTTTTGATCTGAAATTTACCTTATAATATTTGGTACCTATTCCTACTGCACTTTACCATTCGGCACTGGAATGGGAAGGTCCTTTACCAGAGGATTGCCCGTTGTGTTAACGAATATTTGTAAATAGGTGATTCTTTTTCTTTAAAAAAAAAAAGACACAGACTATACATCTCTTTGTGCACTAGTCTTTACCTGTAGAGTGAACTGTACTCACCACCACTCCTTGTTTCTGAACAATTGACTTGTCCTTTTTTTTTTTATGAGAGCACTCCTATGAGGTCTTATTTAGGAAGGTGATGGAGAGGGAATCTAGATTGTATGAGTTCTCTATGGCTAAGTCATCACAGAGGGTTAAGATGCAGACCTTGAAAGACCGTACGAGTGTCTTTACACCCTCTGGACACTCAGATAAACAGCCTCAACTCAAAGCCCAAGGCAGTGAGTGATTCTTTCCATGAAACATGCAGCCCAGGCGATGTGGAGAAACTGATCCTCAGGACCCTGCTAAAGGAATGCCCTCATTGGGTATGCTGAGAATTTAGGGCAGGGTGAAATAAGAGTGGGCCAAAGTGCAGAAAAGTTCGTTCTGACTGTCCACACCCAGAACACATGGTGGTTTAGACAAATCTCCTCTGGGAAAATATAAAGCTCTGTGTGTGTGGTTATGCTATGGCTGTAGGTGGGTAAGACCTCATGTTATGGCTGACATTCAGACATTCATGGTAAGAATTAGGCTAAGTTATAGTTTGAATAATCTGAGATGTCTTCCAAAGGCCTATATATTAAAAATTTGCTCCCAAGCAAGGTACTGTAGGAGAGGTGATGGAAGGTTTAAGAGGTAGGACCCGAGAGAGGGACCTTTAAATCACTAGGATGTAGCCCTCAAAGGAGGCTACGGAATGCTAGTCTCCGTATCTTGCTCACCGCTGTGATATAAGTACTTTCTTCTGGTGTGTCTTCCCACCATACTCTGCTGCCTTGTCACATACCCCAAAGGAATATGACTGGTGAAACCATGAGCCAAGAAAAACTTTCCTCTTTTAGAGTGAATTATCTCAGGTATTGGTACAGTAATGGGAAGTGATAAAAATAGAGCAGCCAGAAAAAGAAATAGTTATGGATGCTGTAGTGTTTTTTAATGAATTTTTTAGGGTAGCACATGTATTACTGGGCTTCATTGTGAACTTTGCATGCATGTGTGTTATAACATTTTGTTCTCTCATCCTCCACTGAACCTCCCCTACCATGCTTCCTGCCCCACTGGTTGATTTACTTCCTCTCTCCAGAAAGTGGTAAAGTATTTTTTAAAAAGTTAAAGAACCTAACCAGTTGTGGAGCTGAGCATTGAGTAAAGAGTAGAAGGGAGGGAGCTCTAGAGTGGTCCAAAGCCCATCTTCAGGCTATCCTGCCTAAGCCCATCTGTCTTTACCTTGATGACTTGTCAGTTTCCCTAGCTCTTTGTACTAGATCGTGAGCTTCAAGACTGATAACTGATGTAGTATTTCTTCCAGCAAACCTCTGGGTGGTCTTGCCTTGTTTACAGGGAAAAAATGATAGCAAGAGGCTTTCCAGCCTATTCTCCTAAGCCTTCCAAGGGAAATGACCATCCGCAAGGGCATAACACATCCAAATGACAGAGAGAAGGCAGCTATCCAAGGTCAGGAGTGCTGAGAAGGGAGGCTATGCTCCATAACAATTGCACCAATGAGTGAGTTGCTGTCCAGAATGAGCTGGAAAGATAACTTTCTCTTTTCCATGCCTTTATTTCTCCCATATGAAATGCATTCTAAACTTTCAGAGGCAATAAAGCATGTGGTATGATTACCTTTCAAAGGACATTTTTGTTCCTTCTCAAAATTATTTTTGGCCTAATGGAAGAGGAGAGTCATAGAATTTGTGAACTATTTGGTCTGGAAAAATCTTGCAAAATCTGTTTGCACATTTCAAACAGAGATACCAGTGGTTTAAAGTGTGATCTTCGAACAGAATCAAATGAACAGATCCTTCCCACTATCATGTTTGAACTGTGAAACACTAACACCATATCCTAGAACACAGGCTCAGTATCATCGAGCAGGTAGCACTGAGTAGTGCCCCACAGGGTATCAATCACACCCCATGGCTTCTCTGGAATAGTCATTCATGAAATACTGAGCCCTGACCACGATGGATGCCAGGGCACACAGGTCCAGATGGTCCAGTGTGTAGCAAGAGTGACAGGATTTTCCCAGCTCAGTAAACATGGTGGTCACAGGAAGAGAAAGAAGTGATCATGTGAGAACCTAGCTTTGTTTTATAGCTTTTATTGTCATTTATAATTATTCCCATATATGTCAGCAGAAATAACCCTTTATTTGAAAGAAACCTGAAGGAGAGTGGGTCAGTAGTGTGTTCAGGAACCTGAACTGGCCAGACCAGTCCAATTCATGACTCTAAAGTCCAAGTTCTAGACCTTATTTGCATACTTTATGATTACCAGTATTCCTTACCCGGCTGTTTGGAAAAGGCAGCTGTCTTGGAAGAAATGGCTCCCAATTTTCCAGCTGCCTGTCTTCAACAGCATCCAGAGCCTGGACTTTGACACTAAGTACCACCGTAACCAATTCCACTTAAAGGAGTGTGGTGCTCCGTAGGCTGATGGCTTCTGCCATATCATAGTGAGCTTCAGAAATGAGGCAAAGAACACTTTTATCTGAGGTTCCTTTGAGCTACTATAAGGAGCTACTCTAGACCAGATGGCTTATAAGCATCATGGAACTAGATCTTAAACTCTATAGACAGTCGTTAAGATCAAGGACCCGGCAAATGTGCTGTGTGGTGGAAATCTGCTTTCTCAAGATCACATCTCAGGGTATCCTCATGGGATGGAAGGGGCAAATAAGCTCCTTTGGGTATATGTATAAAGGTGCTAATTCCAGGAGGTGGTGGTGGGGTCCACTATCTTACCCTATTGCCTCCCAAAGGTTCCCTTCCCTAAGACCTTGTCAGTTAGAATTCCGAATGTGAGGTACAAAGTGCACTGAGAATAAGCTTTAACAGGACGGAAAAGACTGCATCCAAGTGCTGGAGTATGTCCTCAGTACCATGATTGACAGGTGATATCAGTGCTCAGTCATTAGGCTACTGCTTATTAACGTAGACCAAGAGCCCAAAACACTGAAGAGTCAAGATTTTCCAATCAGAGTTCTAGTAGGACTCAAATCATTTTAGATGGCTTGGAGAAAGGTTTCTTAGTACAGATTGCAAGGGGAAATGATTTTTGACTTGAAGTAGCTACTAGAAAATAGAAAATATAGAGAGAGGAAGTTTCCAAGGCTTGAGATAACGATCCCATTTCTCCAGGGGAGGATGACTTTGTAAGCTATAAATGGATGCTCAGGGCCAAGTGTCACTCATAATATCATTTAGCTCTTCAGAAGGTTTTCACTCTTGAAGGAAAATCAGGGTGACAAACAGATACAGGCCTTCTTGTGAAGAGTCTAGAAATGATTTGTTTCCAGCTCCTGAGAAGGTTCAAAGTGACTGCAGGAGTGTGTTCCATTCACCGTCACCTGGCCAAGTGACTTGTGGAGTGAATCAGTCACAGGCTGGAGAAGGTAAAAATAAAATCATCTTATGAAGAAATGAAGACAACATATCTACAGCAGATTCCTACTGAAAGTTGACCAGTTTTATATTCAAATGCTAAGGCTCCCTGGAGTCTTTTGCTAGTGACACCATAAATTTTAAATAACATGATTCACCTATGATATACACACTTACATTGGTATATATTTGTATTGAAGAATATATGGCTCCTAACCACCAAAAGACACTAATTCTGTGATTTTGCTCAAGATTACCAGAGACATGCCATGCCTACCCTTTTCTCTCTTGAATGGTTAACACCGTTTTCCCATTCACTTTCAACCACACTGGACTGCCAGAGAATATAATGTTTTTAAAGTTCCTGAAGTTTTTCTGCTATGAACCCTACATTCTGCACAGATCATTCTAGTGAACTCTGTTCTTTCTGGGTCCATATGTTTCTTTGCCTCTACTTTCCAGAAGCTCCTGTGGTGACCATCGAGAGGATTGTCACACTAGACATTTATTCATAATCTAGAAAACCATAGTCTAGGAAAATGAGATAAGGTGAAATCATAAACATGATGCAGAATATAACACCTTAATTGAGTTAGGAAAGTAGAAAGTGCAGAAAGAGTTGAGATATAACTTGAGTTCCAGGATAAGCTTTTCTGTTCAAATTCACTGCACGAAGCACTGCTGGTCCAGAAATCTCTGGGCACCATGGTCACAAGTCTACATGTAGGATATGAGGTCAGTCGCAGACATTTGGAAGGCATCAGCAACAATGAAGACACAGAGTTTTGCTATCATGATTCTTAAATTCCTACAACAGTGGGGACAGGGCTGATAGGTAAATGCTAATACCAACAAAACCTTAGTATGAACTTGGTAAATTTTATATAGGCTGTGGGAAGGTAAGGTCCATCAAAAATCAGCTTCACATGTTTTAGAATCATTTGTTTCTGTGACAAGATATGATGTTCCTACCCTTGGCACTTGCACTAAGATTAGGAATCAAAATAAGACAAACAAACAAACAAAAAACCAACTGTGGAATAGTTTGATGATTGCCTTACCATATTGGGAACTAAAGGTGTGTAAAATGAATGCTGTATGGTAGTGTTTATTGATTACCAGTGCTAAGATAGTAAACCAGCAGATAGCCTCACAAATATCAAATACTATATTATAATTCACATATACATGCATGGTTATAATGTAGAAAATGACAGAAATGTATGTGCTCGCTAGGCATGCTTAGGAATACCAATGAGCGTGTACATGTTGGCTTTGTACCGTTATAAAACTAGTTTGACCATTTTCAAGAAATTCAACCAGTGGATTTATTTAGTTCTAGCACCTGGTCAACTCAGTCAAAAACGTCAAAAATTCTGTGATGGAGTTGACAGATGTTAAACTGACCGACTGTCAGATTCTGTCAAAGCAGTAGGACCATTTGTGCTTGTTAGATACATTTCAGACCCAATATAGACAGGGGGAATTTGGGGAATTAGCACTCAAGAGAGCTCTTCAACAGACATTTGACCCAGAAAGTGGGTAACAAGTCATCAGCTGGTTACGTCCCCACATTAACAATTGTAAATTCAAGTCACAGCAATCCTCCAAACATTCCACAAAGCATCCCTATTGGAGATAAATCGGTGCTATTGATTTATCATATATTATATGATATCCTATAATCCTATAATATATCCTATTGTAGGATTCATCCTGAGATCCCCTTACACAGTTCAATGATGTGACCCAGTTTGCATTTTCTATGGAGGAGGGCATCTGGGAGTCCGGTTTTTAATGCTCTCATTTGGCCACCATTTAATTTCCATGAGGGTGATATTAAAAAGTTTGAATAAAATACATTTAAATTTTTATTATGATAGCATTTTATCATCTCAAGCATCAGATAGAAAATGTCCACTTAAAAGATTTTTAGTCACTTCCTTTTACATATGGTACCTTAAGCTGCCAGAAATAGGTTATTAGGATGAAAATTGAAAACATACAGGGGGCTAAGTGGGCTCGATATTTTCATGCCCCAGTTTTCAGTAACTGGACCTAGTGTTTGGGATTTGGCCAATGGGGAAGAACAGCATTCTTTAAGAAAAAAAAAAGAACATCAGGGTGATAGAGAAGAGCCTCCTAAGGACCCCACATCCAATAGTCATTTGCAACCGCATAAAGTCCATCATCTTAGAGACCCCAAGGGTAGCCAGCCTCTCCCACGGTCTTAAGTTAACACTTGTCTTTGTGTAGCTCACTCTTTTCTGAACTTGAAATCCAATTGGCCAACAATTAAAGCCAATTAGCACACGAGGAAAATAAACTAAAGGCTCTCCCCTTGTGTTTTCCATGGCTGATCGAAAGCCGGTTAGCTCAAGGCATTAGCAGAGCTGTGTGTCAGCCCAGGCATATAACTGAGACTAGTTGGCTTAAAGTATTTGAAGAGTAGAGCAGCGGCTGGCCCAACAGAACTGTGTTATTCTGAGCTAACAGCTGCCAAACATTCTTGACAGGAGATGAGGCAGATGTCCAAGGGCAATCAAAGGGAGAAGAAAGTTTAAGCCAACGTTTGCCTATCTCATATTCTCTGCTTGATCCTCAGCCTCAAAGACAATCCACAGCTGTTGCACTTCAAGGTCTAAAGGCTGATCCTAACTCCCAGCCTGGCCCCTCACCCTGCTTACTCTGAGGGCATTGATCAGTTTTCTTACCTCCCCCACACCCACCCACCACAGGTCTTCTCATCGGAGTTAGAGGGTCATTCGGGAGATTTTTGAAATTTCTGAACCCTCAAGGTTGTCCAGTCAAAATTCCATAGTACATTAAAAATCATAAGATTTGAGTCCAGAAAAAAAAAAGGAAAAACAAACAAAAACCCAAAAGAAACAAACAAAAACCCAAAAGAGACAAACAAAAACTAAAAACCTCTCTCCAGGTCTACCTTAAAATGGGTTAGCTTAGCCCAAGACAAGGTATGGCTCAAAGCTCTTAAAAGCAAGAAATCATCGTTTTTTAATACACAGGGAAGAGGTCCGACCTGTGTGGAATCTAAGCATTCCAAAGAGGCAAGCGGGGGTAGGGTTTGGGTGCTTAATATAGCAGACATGGGATGGAAATTAGAGTACAGATGTCACGGATAAAGGGACATAAAATGCATCTGTACTGAACACATTTGCTAAGACATAGACATGTTATCTCTCCTGGGGGCAGAGGCAGGGAGACTTGATTTCCCATCAGTGCTAAGAAGTATTTCATGCCCTATCGTTCGGCGATATGCCTATTTGTACTTTCCCCAGCATGGCAGAAATAAGCCTCTCTCTCATGAAAACTATCTGAGGCGCATGTCTCCCCGACGAGGGTACAGGAAACCTGTGGAGCTATCACAAGCATTAGATAGTCCATTGTTCTTTGCACAGGGAGCAACCGGAGATTTTAATGTCTTCAAAACTTTTTTATGCCCCATTGCCATAGTGTAATAATTACTAATCCTATTAAATGACAATGATCTGACTAAACATCAAACCTAAACTGCCTTTGCCCTGTTCTCAGCCAAAAGCCTTGATGGCAATGATAGGTCTAATGAAGATTAGCATCCACCAAGCATAAGACATACTAGGTGCTCAGTGTAGGTACTGAACAAATAAATGACGGTGTGAGGGACAGATTTAATCATAGGCCCCCTTCATTATAAATATACACCGATAAGGAGCTGGGAAAATATCTCTGTCAAGCAAGTGTTTGCTGTTCAAGCATAAAGCCCCAAATTCAATCCCTAGCACTCATGGGAAAAAGCTGGACACAGTGTTACCTGCCTGAAATTCTGGCACTGATGAAGGGGAGACAGAAAGGTCTCTGGGGCTTTGCTGGACCAATTGGTGAGATCGTGGAGAGTGAAGGATCCCGTTTCAAAAAGCCAGGTAGAAAGTGATTGATGGAGTTGCCTGATATCCACCCTCACCTCTACATTCATGTGGCACCACACAGATGCACCTCAATACACGCAAACAAAACACATACACACAGAGAATACACACCAATAAAATTCCTTTTAAAGAAGTCACGGATAGAAACAATAGCAGCTGCATTTTTAGAGATTACCTGGAACTCCATGCGAAGTTTCTTGATGAAAACCTAATTAGTTTTGGTGTGCTTTTATTTCAATAAAAAACTATTTAAAAATAGCTATTAAAATTAGACAAGGCTTTAAAGATTACCTCTATTTATACTCTGATAACTAATTAAAGGGATAACTTTCACACGCACTATGATTGCAGGTGCAAATATTTAATTGTTTGTGCAAGCCAGGTGGCGAGGGGGCTACTTAACTGCGTGTTCAATTGTGTCTGCTCTAGTTGGCCCCGCAATTAGTTGTGGGTGCTAAAACCAGAGACCTGGCTGAGGTTCTATTAAAATCAAGCCTGTATGGTTCAGTCTTTTATCTGGGAGGGGGAAGGGTTGTACGGTTTACATTTACTTTAGCGGCTCCTAACTGGGGCCAGGAGGGAGTCACTTTCAGCCAGTGAAGGAGCCAAGGGCAGCTGGACATTGACTGATAAGAATTGCAGACAGCTGCGAAGACAGTGGTCCCTGCTCCTCCACCACACATTTAGAGAATAAACTAAGGCGTCTATGAAAAGGTACCATGGCTCGATTATTCTGAAAGTACTTGATGATCATGTAGAGAGGTTTCCATCATGTGATCAGGACACAGAATTAGATGCAAACATTTGAAGTCTCTTCACCCTCGTGGAAGTTAGGGGACCATGTGGTGGGTTATTTGAGTCAGTGAAGAGAACTTTCAGACTTTTATTCTGTTTTGTTAGCACAATGGAACCAAAGTAATATTCTGAGAGGATGAAACTATGAGGCAAAAATATTGCCTGAGGCGCTAGGTGGTTAAATTTTGGCCATGGCGGGTGAGTATACTATTACCAACTTGGTGAATCGTATACAGTTAGGGAGGGCCAAGTCAATGCACAGCATGATGGGAAACAGAGTTTCAGGCACGTGATGTAAGCATCTCCGGTTTCTGAGTTTTTCCTCAGTGAAGCTCTAGGGTCAAGTTACAGCTAAAACATCCTATCCAGAACTAAGTCTATGGTGGGTGCTCCTTCTCCATAACTAACGCCTTGAATTCCACAGAACCAATGAAGAGGACACTTCTGTGTATCTTCACAAGAAAAGTACTCGGGGGAGGGAGCTGCTAGGTATCCTAGGTTGTGCCCTTCTATTTCTTCTTTCAGTTGCTGATGGCCATCTTAACATACGTGGGAGTTCATTGACCGATTTTGGCCACAGTGATAAATCCTGGCCCAGTTTGCATTGTTAGGGAACACAAATATGTCCTAATCTAGGATCATTCTGCTTTGAGTATTTCTCTTTACCTGATTTTGGGCTCATAGTAGTAGGGTTCACATTCTTGTTAATAACTTGCATTTTTGCCTGGCTTCAAATCTCATCATGGAGAATTACTGGGTTTTTTATTGTGTTCCTAACATACAGTATATTAAAAGTGATTTAGATTGGGTCTCCAAGCGCAGAGTTTCTGGTCATATTCTTCACGTGCACTCACTCACACACAGACTCACACACACACACACACACACACACACACACACACACACACACACATGTACATACCTCCTGTGCTGTCTGGCAGTTTGGTCCACTTGATACAAGTGAGAGTAAGCTAAGAAGAGGGAACAAGTTAGAAAACAGCTCCCCAAATGTCCTGAATGCATTCCTCCCTAAATCCCTAGAATGTCCTGAAGGCATTCTATGGGACAATTTCTTACTTAGAGAGTGATAAGGGAAGTCCCAGTCCTTTATGGGTGGTGTTATTCCTGCACAGATGGTCTTGTGATGTATATGAAAGAAAGCTGA
Source organism: Rattus norvegicus (assembly GCF_021556685.1). Taxonomy (NCBI): domain Eukaryota; kingdom Metazoa; phylum Chordata; class Mammalia; order Rodentia; family Muridae; genus Rattus; species Rattus norvegicus. The sequence continues at coordinate 137,020,444 of NC_141534.1, forward strand.
GCAGGCCATGGGCAGCAAGTCAGTAAGCAATGTTCCTCCATGCTCTCTGCTTCCGTTCCTGCCTCCAGGTTCCTGTCCATTTTGACCTACTGTCTTGACTTCCTTTCATAGTAGTCTGCAACTGGGACACATAAGCCAAACAAACCCTTCCCTCTCCACATGGCTCCTAGTCGCGGAGCTAGTCACAGCAAAAGAGAAAAAGCTAAAACACATTCCCAGCTTTCCCGTGGTTACCCATGACCCACATTTCTGAATTGAAGACAGGAATGCTCAGCCTTCTGGAGGAAGAAAGATGAGCCTGGGCATTATAACAGTCTCATGTTGACAGAATGAAACAGTCTTGGCAATATGCACTCATTCTGGGATATACAGAGATAATTAAGAAGAGAGCATGGCTTTAGGAATGTCAGAGATTCCATCAGTGGAAAGGCAGGTAGCTGTTGAAACTGCCTGACTTATACTGGGGGAAGCTTTTGGTTCCCACCTAGCAGCTCTTGGCTTTTGTTCTCGATAGAGGTGGACTTGGTGAGAAACTCTCAAACCCAGAAGAAAGAATAGTCAGCTCATAAGATCCTTTATGTTGGTGATAAGACTTAGGGTGTAATTCATTTTCTTTGGGATGAACTCATTCTCTGCATCTGACCTTCTCCCTTAGATAAGAAATGTCAGGTAATTCTATGTTAGATCATGGGAGGCATGCCCTTGAAGAGGAGATTTGACATTGGCCCTTTTCCTTCTTTCTTTTGCTTGTAACAACAAGGTAAGCAGTTGTCTCTACCATTTGCTTCCGTTATGAGATACTGCCTCAAGACAGAACTAAAGAAGGCCAATAAGTTATGTGCTGAAGTCTCAGAGACTATGAATGGAAATAAAGGTTTTCTCTTGATATCTTTTCATTATCCAGGTAACTGAACACTGACTGACATTGGTCTGGACCTCTGTCATGAGTTACACAGTTGAGGTCATGAGCCAAGGTGTCTAGTATTTCCTATTCACTGTGAATTCACTCTTTGAATCCCCAAACATCCTTCTCTTTTGTCAATAACCACACCCATGTTCTCACTGCTGCCCTTTGGAGACTGAGAACACTTGTTCCTTGTGCTCAGTGGTGACAAGATCCAGCCTATTCTGAAATTCTCTGCAAGCAAGTTGGAGCCTGACAGGTATGACAAGATTCAGTTGGTCTGCATCAACAGTTTTTTTTCAAGATAGCTGTGTATGATCAATAAAATTTTCTGATAATAAAAACAAAACCACAAAAAGTCCTTCTGTTATTTTTTCACATAAGGTCATCATTGTAACCATTTATTCAGAAATTTTACATGGCCTATTCTAGGTATATGCCTGGTGCCTTGCATAGACATTGTCCTTTAAGGGACGAATGGCAAAACTCTTGGACATTTCAAATGAGGGAAGCCAAGATCTGACTGCAAACCGGAAATCCAAGACCCCCAGCAAACCTCAGGCATGCTTTCCTTCCTACTCTTCTTGAGCTCTTGTACCTGCCTTGCCATTTCACCTCCTTTGACCCTTTTTCATTGATAGTAGGGTCATGGCCCGTCCTTTCCTGTAACTTTTCCGAGGTCTCCCCTTGCCCATGGCCTTGTGTCACAGCAAAGTTTTTCACAAATGGGAAGAAAAAAGTTGCTCAGAAGTAGTGGAAAGGATGCAGGTAATGAGCCCCTGGCAGCAGTAACCAATCACTTTCTTCTTTTACGTCTTAGATTGGAGATAGAATAACTCCGGGTGAACTGAAATAGGCACTCAGATAGTCTCTTCCAGCTTCGTGGATCTTCAGGATCGGAACGGCATGTTTCTGAAGGACTTATCCAAAAATGTGAATACTGAAGAGATGAACGGAGAAATCTCTGAGACTTTTAAGATCTGGGGAAGTAGCTAGGTTATTGGCAGTCTCTCTCAATCAATAGCTAAGGTTCAAGGAAAGGGACACTTAAAACCCGGCTTTCTTTCAGGTATGTTGTACCTGTGGCTCACAGGCTACATGTACCCCAGTCACTATGAATGCAGCCCAATAGATTAGCAAATGAAAAAGGGGTATTGCAATGTCAAGGAGTTCGATATCTTTTCTAGACAATCCAATTAAGAATCAGAGAACAACTACACAGGATTAAAAATGAAACCAAGCAAAAAAAAACAATGTATCTGTTGGAATGTTGCCTCGCAGAAAAAACTTCAAGAGTAATTCTGTATTCTTCCCCAGTTTGTGGACTGTTATGTCTATGTGTTTAATCAAATAGACATAGACAAATGGACATTTTTGTTGTACTTTTTTTTGCTTTTGAGAGATGAACTTCAGTGTGCAGTCAGTGTATAGCAAAAATATGCACAATGGAATACTACTCTGCTATTACGAATGAGGACATCATGAGTTTTGCAGGCAAATGGATGGAACTAGAAAATATCATCCTGAGTGAGGTAACACAGGCCCAAAAGGACATGAATGGTATGTACTCACTAATAAGTGTACATTAACCAAAAAAATACAGACTACCCAAGATAAAATCCACAGGACTCAAGAAGGTTAACAAACTGAAGGGCCCAAGTGAGGATGTCTCAATTCCACTTGGGAGGGAGAAGAAAGCAATCACAGGGACAGAAGGAGGGAGGAACCTGGGTGGGAGAGGGGACAGGGAGGGAAAAGGGGGAACATTATCAGGTATTGGGGAGACAGGACAAAAATAATTCTAACCTCCATTCTTACTATACATGCTGTGCTGTTTTTCTGTATTGATTAGGTGTTATGTACCTATAGGAGATCACAATGTGTCTTCTGACAGCCATTCTTCACATGGGAATCATGAAAGTGAACTGAAATTGGAAATACCCTCTTAGTGCAGAGTTCATTCACTCATCCAATGTTTCCCATCTACATGCCCCTGCAGATTTTAACAGAACTCACAGCTGGGGAGAATTCTGTACTGCAATAAAGGAGACATCCATGTTGCAGTATGTTCTGGATCCACATGTGAGTGTGTGTTTTAATTTTAAATATGTTACAGTGAAATTTCAGGATCATGAAATAAGAGAAATCTATCACATTCCCTAGTTCTTGTAGCTATTAATCGAGTATTTCCAGCTTTGGTTGTGAGGAGAGCTATTTATTACTGATTCAACAAGAGGTATACTTTGAGAATGACTTGCTGACTGTATAAATTTTATTACATTCCCCAGTAATACCACCATCACACCTACTTGCTTTACTGATTGTCTCTCTAGACAACCATACATTTATATAAAGCACTGAATCTTGATGGTGTTTGCCTTCCCAGAAACTATCTCATAGGAAAGGTGTTAGTAGAAAACATTGTCTGTTTCTTATAGCCTTTAACCAAGTCAGTGGACTGAGAGTCAGAGCTTCGAGAGGTAATTTTCAAAGTCAAACTCTGGCTTGGGACTCAGTTTTCTCATTTGTCAAAGCTGCATGGATAATTTTTCCAGTAAGTGATCTTGAAAGTGCTTGGTGAGGACTAAGCAGCAGTAGAAGAGAGAAGACAGAGAGGAGAAGGGGGAAAGAGGGAGAGAGGAGAGAAAAAGAGAGAAGAAAGACAGGAGAGGAGAAGGAGGGATAAAAGAAAGGTAAGGAAAGAGAGAAGGGGGAAGAGAGGAGAAGAAGAAAGGAGGGGGAGAGGAATGGGGGAGAAGGGGGGAAAGTGAAGAAAGAGGGAGAGAGGAGAAGAGACACAGCAAAGGGATGAGAGCAGCTGAACCTGGCACCTGTTTTAAATGTCTCACAAATTAGGAAGAAATAATTGTCTAATCACTTCATTTTCCAAATACAGTGTAGAAATATGAATGTGAAAACCAAAATTATGGCAGACACCCACCTTCCAATTTCTGACAAGACCTTGGCACCATTAACCCTGGTATTTATTGCCCCTTTTAACTACCATGTGACATCGCACTTTCCCAGCCTTCATTGCAAAATGTTCGCATAACTCATATGCCTAACATTTGCCCTGGCTTTCCTTGCATATTTTACTATGTTGGAGACTGTTTGTGTGTTTGCTATATATCAGTTGACACCTCTGTAAAAATCTTTATATTGAATGCCGTTGGCAACCATATGCCAAATAATTGCATTGCATTTGAAATGTTTGTGGGTGCTGTTTTCCTATAAGCTTAAGTAGGAAAGGCTTAAAATCCCTCTTTCACATGCCCAATGTCTCAGAATAACTTGCAGGCTGCCCTTCTCATTCCACCCATTCATTAAAGGCTTTCATTGATTAAAGAAGTACGTTTTACCTTCCGGATGATGCCATTGATCACGCACCGTGCAATTCTCCAGGATTCCCTCTTATACATTTTGGTTCTCAGGGATTTTGACAACACCTTGCTTCCCATAGTGTCCAAAGATATTGTTTATTTTAATAAACCATCCTTTCTGCTTTCCCCAAAGAGTCTAAAACTGTTTAAATGATGAGGTGGGGCCAGGAGCGATGCCTCAGCTGTTAAGAGTACTTCTTGCTCTTTCAGAGGCTCTGGGCTTTGTTCCCAGTACCCAGTGATAGTTTACTACTGGACCGTAACCCCAGTCCCAGGGATCCAAAGCCCTTTTCTGAATTCCGCTAGCAGAAGGGGCAGACTGGAAATCTGGTTGGTAGGTACAGTTGCTTCTGCACCAAAACTGATTCTTGGAAACCCCATACCTCTCCTCCCCTCCTCCCTTCCTTTCCCTTCATTATATCACATCCTCCCTCCCACCTCTCTCTCTCCCCTTTCTCCATGTTGTTCCCCCCTTTCAACTTTCTCTCCCCTGTCTTCTTTCTCACTTTGGGAGCAGAACGTCAGTTTTCCCCCTTGCTAGGTACGCACTCTACCACTGAGCTCCTCCTGACACGTCGGTATGTTTCCATGAATCTTTGAAATGATTACACAGGAGTCTACAAATAGTGACTAGGTTACACCTTCTGCATAAAAATATGGTTTTGGATCACACTGAATTCTACTATTTTGAAATGTTTGCAACCAATTTATGGGCAAAAGCCAGCCCTTTCTTTTTTAAACAGTTTAATTTTTTTGCATAACTGATGTACCAGAAATTCTGTTTCCAAAGTTACAGGAAAATATAGGCAAATAATAAAAATATAACAAATTGGATTTGTGACAGCTAATTAATAAAGCAACTGCATGAATCACTGGTGTATGTACAAACACATGCATAATGTCTATTTTATCTTCTTCCGCAGTGAGGGACTCTTTATGAATCCAGCCTCTGCAGCCTCCTGCTATATGGAGACTGTCTGACAGACAGCACATACACCAAAGTTCCTAGTGTGAACACTACAGGAATGGGCTTATGATGTAAACCAGGCCTGTGAAAGCCAAAGCTCCATTCTGTCTCCTACACATCAGATGTCCAAGGGTCTCCAGTACTGGAGAATGCTGGTATTGGCAACGCTAAGTCACAGGCATCTTGCACATTTCTAACCAAGAGAAATTCTGAGTAAAAGACTAGACAAAGTCATGTATTTAAGAAAAGTCATCACTAAGTTGAAACCAAAAGGAATTTCCATTTAATTTTTCTGTTTAAAATTTTAATTAACTGGAATTTTAATCCCCCCGAGGTTCTCAATTAATTTAGCCTTCGTTGCCAAAACTTTTCAAGCAGTTTGCCTTTTAGAAATAAAATTAATAAAAATATTAATGAAATGCTTTCAAAAAAGAAATTCTTAACATTTCAATTAAAATAAATAAATAAAGCTACTGGCCTTAATGTGGGACTCAAGTACGACATGTTCTCTGCAAGGTTTAAAATTCTATGGTGACGATGAAATAACTGTCATTTAGATATTTTTGTCCCAAATCACTGCTGTCACTGTATATATAGACTATGCCCTTTTACACTGTACTCCAAAGTACTATGTAAAGACAAACAATATTCAATTGACTGCAAGGAGAAATCATTTTAATCTCTGTAGTGTAAGTGGTTTGTACGGCAGAATCCCTTAGCTCTTTCACTACATGGACTTGCACGGTAGTTAGTAGCATATACGACACTTTCCAGATTTGACTTGAAGTCTATCTCACATGCCCGGATTTCCAAAGAAAGCACATGAATAGAAAGGAGTAATAGAGAGGAACTCTGCCCATCTCAGTTTAAAACTTAAGAATTCTGAGCTTTTCTCCCAGTGTGTCATCCTCCACATTTCCATCATGCCTTATACAATAAACCATAATCTATTACCCGCTGGCTCAATCTACCTTCATGAATGGACACTATGTTTGAACAACTCATGACTCTTTGGCTCTTCTCCACATGCTAAGTGATGATGGCTTCTCCTTCCCATGAGTTACCTTTAGGCTTCCTGGACACTTGTCCTCATCAGGCAATCGACACATAATATTCCCAAACTATGAGGCTGGACCTCAAAAGGAAAAGTCAGAGAGAGACAAAGGTCAAGAACCAGGGAGAACAACTAATTTAAGATATTGCAAGCTGAGAAAATGGCTCCCTGTGGAAGCATGGGTACCTGGATTCAGATCTGCACATCTATACCAAGTGCCAGAATTGACACTGAGCCACTGTGACAACCGTGCTGATGAGGTGGAAACATGATCTTTAGAGCTAAATCATCTGGCAGAATTGATGATTTATGGGTTCAGTGAGAGACACTGTCTCAAAACATGCTGTAGAAGATGATACCTGATGTCAACCTTTCTATCCCACATACATGCACCCGCATAGCCATGCTCACACACATACATTACATGCACAAAAATAAGAATGCACTGTATTTAGTCATCAGGATGCCAGAAACATAACTCTGCCAGTAGTTGTTCCTAAAAATTCATAGTGAACCATGAGAGAAATACCACAGTATGACTGGTGATAGCATCGCGTAAAAGCCTTGGTGGGAGTTGGAGGTGATCCCAGCATTAAGAGCACACACTGCTCTCTCAGAGGATCCCAGTTCAACTCCCAGCACCTACATCAGGGGCTTACAACTGTCTGTAACTCTAGCTCCAGGGGCTCCAAGGCCTCTACGTTACAGTACATAGATAGAGACAGAGAAAGGCACCCGTATACATAATTAAAATCAAAACTGTGCAGACCTGAGCTTTCACGTAGGAACTGCCAACCAATTCACATGAATGTTGCCTTGGGAGGGGGATAGGGATCACAGGTACTGTACTGGATCATTTCCTCAGTCCAATTCCAGATTAGGAATTTGACATTTTAAAAATTCCACTGAAATTGGACTACAAAATATAATAGGTTTAGGCACCTGCTCTAATAACATTGCATAAAAATATCCCAACAGCTTTCACATAGACATATGTTACAGTATCACGGTCAAATTTTATTACATCATTACAAGAATGTTCCACTGGACCATATGATTGGCTATTGTACAGGCACAGGATGCTGATGCCGTAGTGCAAACTCGGCATCGCATTTCCCTAATAAAAGTTTTATGGCATCCTTATGCACATTAATAACGACATTAACTGCATTAATAACATTTTAATTTACTTTTTTTGTTGTAGAACAAATAACAAATTCGGGGCTAATGAGCTCATATTTTCCATTATCCCAAGTCATCCTGTTCCGATATCCAGTCCATTGGAAATGCCCCTAAAAATAGTGATAGTCTCTGTCATGGTAAAATGGCATGTAGTGGTCCAGAGTGTTTCCTTCCTGTCCATCTATTGATGTGACATCATGCTATAAACAACACAGGTTTAAAGTATGTTGCATGATCTTTGTGGTACGATGCCATTTTTCAAACGTAATTCTTTGCTTGAAATTATCTTTTTTCTTTGACAGCTTCTCATGGGCCCAGTAAACACAGGTGTGTTTGTAAGCAAACTACATGCCCAACAGCTAGCTTTCTCTTTGGCTGTCCTTGGGAAGCTTGTAAGCGTTTTAGTACCTATGTTCAATTTGGTATCTATAAAGTACCTGGAAGAAATCAATCTTCTTTCTTTTACAAGACATGGCTTGTTTGTTTTGATAACACTGTCTGGTTGTGTCTTAATGAAGCTATTAAATAATTAAGTTCTTTTTTTTCCTTTTATAAATGTAATCGCTAGCAAGGAGCACTGTGACCCTCTTGGTTTTATTTTCAGTTTAGTGTAAATTGAGTTATCATGTAGCTTCTACTCACCGAAGCCATCATTCTCCCACTATCAAGGTTCCCGGGCATTTGTTTGAAATAGGGGTGGTGGTGTGGAGGGTGGATTGAACAAAGTGCTGATTACATTTGAGGAGAAGAGATTTCAGAAATCTGAGAAGAAAAATAGGAGTTACCCGTTGCCCCTGCTTTGCCCGAGAAAGGGCATTCCTCTACTGTAAACTTCAAAGCCCAGTTATCTGAGGCCAGTGTTGTTTGCGTGTGTGTCTCTCTTACACTCCGGCTGGACAGCCTGCACTCCGTACTTGGACAGTGGGGGTTCTATAGGATAAGATAAAGGACGATATCGCTGTAGGTGTGACCTCAGTGAATCTCTAAATAAAGTCTCCTGATATTTAAACATACGGCCATCTGTCACACCTCTCAAGCTGTCACTGTCTGCTTTTGAGCAATTTCAGATTGTATCTACACTGTTGTACACACACGCACACACACACACACACACACACACACACACACACACACTGTCAACTTGGGGCAAGCTCTAGAGTTTAGAGGTTCATAATAATGTTGAACACCTAGTTTCTTCAGGTCATTCTTCGGCAAGATTTACACGTCGGGAAAGCCTATTGACCCATTCATTATAAAAGTGGTTCAAATCCCCAGTGAGATCATTCTGAGCATGTAGCTTTGACAGGTATAAAAATCATGACTTTTTCATCAGAGCGCACGTGTGACTAGCAACTTTAACAGGTTTCTGTGTACCCTAGATAGCCACAGCATGACTTTGGGCAATTCTGTGTCTTCCTCCATTTTTTTTTAAGACACGCATAAGACCAAGCTGAAAAAAAAAATCAAACCCTTTGAGAAAAATCAAGTGTTTTAGAAAGAGTTACCTTTAAAAACTGCCACAGAAGGAAACAACCATGATAATTTACGTGTCTTTATAACTTCTTTTATGCCAGTTCTTGTTCAAGGAGGTTTGTATTAAAACAAAGATACAAAGCACTGAATCAACCTCTCTAACGTTGTAGTGCTTCAAGAGAAACATTCATACTATGCTGCCCAGCTTTCTTGCTCTACACTCCTGAGCTCTAACATACCCGAGTTCTATAAACTGACACTACAGGCATGTGCTAAGCAGGCCACTTGCCAAGGTCTTGGCTTTTGTTCCCATGTTAGAAATGATGAAATCGAGGCACCACAACATACCCTTGCCAGCATCAGAAATGTTAAGATTCAGGCTGGTGAGATGGCCCAGCAGGTAAGGGCTCTTGCTGCCGAGCCCGATGCCTGGAGTCAACAGGACGGAATCTACATGGTGAAGACACAGAACTGAATCCTGCACGTTATTCTTTCACATACTGCACATCGTCCTCCACTCCATTCCAAAGTATGTGTGCTCCCATTCACACACACACACACACACACACACACACACACACACACACACACACACGTATGAAACGAACAAATACATAAATGTAATTTCAAAGATTAAAACAATGAAAGCTGACACTCAAATTCAATTCCCTCATGATCCTTAGCTCTTGAACTCTACAAAATACCCAGTCCGAGTACTTGTTGGTGTAAAAGAATGGGTTGCTGTTCTCCAGAATGATAGACTTTCTTTATCTACATCATTCACTTTGTCCTCCAGAGTCTCACCATTAAGATACATATCGTGGGAGTGGGGGAGGTTGTAATGATGGAATGGGATCTGACTAATGGTATACCAAGCAGAGAAAGACATTTTCAGCCTGATAAATTGCCTTTTAAAATGATCTACCCACCCACCTCATCCATCCATCCATCCATCCATCCACCCATCCATCCACCCATCCATCCATCCACCCACCCATCCACCCACCCATCCATCCATCATCCATCCATCCATCCACCCACCCATCCATCCATCCATCCATCCATCCATCCATCCACCCACCCATCCATCCATCCATCCATCCATCCACCCATCCATCCACCCACCTCATCCATCCATCCATCCACCCATCCATCCATCCACCCACCTCATCCACCCATCCATCCATCCACCCATCCATCCATCCACCCATCCATCCACCCACCTCATCCATCCACCCATCCACCCATCCATCCATCCACCCATGGATTAGTTTTTGAACCAGGTGTCTTCCCTTATATCTCTCATTCTCAAGTTCTCAAGATACAGCCAAACCATTCAGTCGATCTTCTATTTCAATATAAATACACTCAACTGGATTTGATCTGAAACACACCATGGCCACTGGATGTTCTACGAACTCTGATAAAGTTCAGGTACGTGTCTATGTAATGATTTGTTAACAATTTAATTCTCTCTCTCTCTCTCTCTCTCTCTCTCTCTCTCTCTCTCTTCCTTCTTCCCTCCCACATCCCTCCTTCCCTCTCCCTCCAAGAAAGATGAAGCAGAAAAAAATCAAATGAGATAATGCGTATGCATCCCTAAGTAAAGGGTATTAAATCTCGGATCAATAATTTCTTTGGAGGAAAACCCAAAAGTAACCTAAATTAGAAGTAACCACTGAAATAATTAGAAAACAATAGATATGAACACATTCTAGCTGTATCCTCAGGAGAAATGTAACATAAGAAAGTATAAAATACATTTCACACCATGAGCAAAATTTTTATGATGTTAAAATTTTCTATGATGTGCAGATACAACTAAAAATTAAGGGAACGGAAAGGAATTATAATCTAAAATAAATTCTAAAAACTCAAGTATCAGATGGGGATAAAGCTTTGTACTAGAGTCCTATACACAAGTATAGACAAGTCCTTTAGTTTAAGGGAGAAAGAGGCAGGCATAGGCAGAAGGGGGGGCAGGGTGAGGGAGAGAGGAGGGGCAGGAGAAGGAGAAGGGGGAGAAAGAATGTAATAAAATAGAAAATTATAAAGACTTATAAGCATATATATGTATTCACACACAACAGAAACAGTTTTTTCACACTGGCAATTAAGGAAATCAAAATCATTATTGGAACATAAATCATCAAAATGTTATTTTTATGTATTACATTGACAGCTTTTGTTGGCTAAGGCAAAAAGAACGATTCTCATCTGGATTGTAGAGGTAGGTATGGACAGACAGGGAACTTTGGACCAGCCTCAGCTACCTAATGAAAATTTGTCTAAGAAAGAGAGAGAGAGAGAGAGAGAGAGAGAGAGAGAGAGAGAGAGAGAGAGAGAGAGAGAGAGAGAGAGAAATATAAATTTGTTTTTGTCCCCAGAAGATCAATTTGGATAAATTAACAAAAGGCTTAAAAAATAAGCCTATGATCTTACTAGTGGTTTTTAGAAAAAATTTGAGGAAAGTAAGAAAGAAAAATCAAGTGTTTTATGATGAGACAGAGCAAAATTTAAAATTGAATACTTGGTTGCAGTTGGAAACACAGTTTGGGGAGCGGTGACAATGTTTGAGTGCTTCCGGACTCTTGGGTTTCTATTCCTGCCGCCAGGCCTACATGCTGCCATTATGAACTCTAACCCTCTGTAACTATAAGCTAAATTTAATATTTCTTCTATAAGTTGCTGTTGTCAGTGTTGTCTTATTACTGCTACAGAAAACTAACTCTAGAGATAACTACAGTCAACTATGTAGAAACTCTAAGAAAGCAAAATATGTCACGCATGGTAAATACCTTTAATCTCAGTATTCAAAGAGTAGAGTACAAGGCCCTGCCTAGTCTATATAGTGAATTCCAGGACAGTAGAGCTATAGACATAGTAAGACCTTGTCTAAGGGTGTGTGCAGCAGGTGGTGGGGTGGGGAGGTGGGGGGTGGGGCGGGAATGATAAATATTCAGTAACTGAAAATAAGTATAAAATGGTGTGCTAGAAAACATACAACTCTCACATGTTAATTCAGAATGATGTTAGTCGTTTAAGTATACAAAATGTAACTATTGGTTTGATTTCGTATATAAGGTATACTTGCATTCAAATTATCACATTTACCCAAAACATTCATACGATAAAATTATTTCTTAAAATATATCTTTGAAAAGGATGTGCTAAGATGGTCTTTGTAGGTCATGATTGCAAACCCAGCACTTGGGGAGACTGAGGCAGAAGGATTCCTGGGAGTTTGAAGCTAATCTGGACTATATAGTGACTTCTAGACCAGCTTCTCCCACACAGCGAAAATCTGTGTTAATCTTCTTCTCCCCAGGTTGTAAAATATGCTATTGAAAGCATGTTATGCTGAGTATAGCTCTGATTTTGTAACAGACATGTCTGTCCCTTGTATATGTTCCTGTATGGGGATGTATATGAAGTCTTCACATGTTTTAGGTAAGACATTACTATAGTAAAGCACTCCTATTCATTTTTGTGAATAGAATACCACGCTAAAAATTACAAAACAGGTTGGCTGGTGATGGTTCATGCCTTTAATTGCAACTCTTGGGAGAGAGAGGCAAACAGATCTCTGAGTTCAAGGCCAGTCCAGTCTACAGAGTGAGTTTTAGGATAGCCAGGGCTACACAAAGAAACACTGTGCCAAAAAGGAGGAAGATAAGTAACTTATTCAGGTTCCTATTATGGAAAAAAATGATTCTTTTATGAGGTGGTGTGGCCAGAACATTATGTTTGATATATAGTTTATGGCCTCAGCATACCCCAATATCCTGCAGGAAACAATACCCTCATCCAGTTGATAAGTAATGGAGTGTTTGATTTTAAGATGCCTCTCTATGTAACTGCATATTCCTTGCTTCGTCTATCCAACCATTACAGCGACATGACATTTAGGGATAAAAGGCAGGTATACCCTGCAGAGAAAGACAAATCCGCCTTTAAGACTTGACTGTCACTTTACAACTCTGTGGTCTTGGGCAAATTACTTACATCACAGAATTGTTATGAAGATTAAGTGGCATACGGCTGCAGGGCATATGCTTTACAAGATGCTTGCAAATAACAAGTGTTTAATAAATAGTAGGAAATATGATTTTTGCCAAGCTGTCTTTAATGAACACATTGCCCTTATATTCAGAAAAGCACGGTAACTATTAAAGAGAGAGAGAGAGAGAGAGAGGCAAACCAATGATTTAATGTAAACCTACAAATACTTTAAGTTTTTGTTTAAAGAAATGAAGGAGAAAAGAGAGAGAAGCAAACCAGTGGTTTAGTGTAAACCTACAAATACTTTAAATTTTTGTTTAAAGAAAGGAGAGAAAGAGAGAGAGAGAGAGAGAGAGAGAGAGAGAGAGAGAGAGAGAGAGAGAGCAAGCAAAGCACCTTTGTCTGGAGTTATGTCCCCATTGTGGTTGCTAACCACAGGTGGGTACAGAAGCCCGGAGGGAAACCAATTATGTGCAAATCCTTTGACTTAATGAAAAATAAAATTAAGCAGACTAATGCTCAGCAGGTACTTACATATCACCTAATATTACAAAAGCCAGTGTTTCCTAAGGAGGAAAAAGTCTCTGGAGAAACTGGAGGAAGAGGCAGCCATGACTGAGGGAGAAATTCCTGACGTGTGGCAGGATTTACTGCAGCACACCTGAAAATGCCAGGTGGGCTGCTCCTCTTCTGCCCAGGAGTCAGCTTCAGCAAACCAAGTTTCCTCAGAACTTAAGACACATGAATTTGCTTTCTGGCAAAAGAACATGAACTTAGATTCCCTGTTTATTGGCGTGTGCATATATATGTGTATGTGCGCATGCGTGAGTGTGCACACATGTAAGAACCTTACACATTTCCTTTATAAGACCTCATATACATCATCTCATCTTGGCAATAGCTAAGAAGTTAGCACTTGACCTGTTACTTTTCATTGTCATTTCATTGTTGTTTTATCAAGCAGACACAAAGTAGAGTTATCTGAGACAAGGGAATTGAGAAAAATGTCCCTATAAGACTAGCCTGCCTTCTTTAAATGAGGAAAAAGAATACCCTTGGCAGGGAAGGGAGAGGCAAAGATTAAAACAGAGACTGAAGGAACACCCATTCAGAGCCTGCCCCACATGTGGCCCATACATATAGAGCCACTCAATTAGACAAGATGGATGAAGCAAAGAAGTGCAGACCGACAGGAGCCGGATGTAGATCGCTCCTGAAAGACACAGCCAGAATACAGCAAATACAGAGGCGAATGCCAGCAGCAAACCACTGAACTGAGAATAGGACCCCCGTTGAAGGAATCAGAGAAAGAACTGGAAGAGCTTGAAGGGGCTCGAGACCCCATATGTACAACAATGCCAAGCAACCAGAGCTTCCAGGGACTAAGCCACTACCTAAAGACTATACATGGACTGACCCTGGACTCTGACCCCATAGGTAGCAATGAATATCCTAGTAAGAGCACCAGTGGAAGGGGAAGCCCTGGGTCCTGCTAAGACTGAACCCCCAGTGAACTAGACTATGGGGGGAGGGCGGCAATGGGGGGAGGGTTGGGAGGGGAACACCCATAAGGAAGGGGAGGGGGGAGGGGGATGTTTGCCCGGAAACCGGGAAAGGGAATAACACTTGAAATGTATATAAGAAATACTCAAGTTAATAAAAAAAATTAAAACATTTACCACATTAAAAAATAAAAAAAGACTAGCCTGCAGGCAAGCCTACGGGATATTTTCTTAATTCGTAATTAATGTGCGAGGGCTTTGTCTTTTGTGAGTGGGGCTGCTCCTGAACCAATGGTCCCCAATGTATAAAATGCCCTGTATAAGAAGCACTTGTCCACAAACTCTGCTTCAGTTCCTGCCCTGTTCAAGTTCCTGGCCCAACTTCCCTTAGTGATGGACTGTGGCCTGAAACTCTTTGATGAAATTAACCCTTCCTCCCCAAGTTGTATTTGCTCATGATGTTTAATCCCAGCAATAGAAACTCTAATAGGACAATACAGTTTCCTCCACTTTATAAGTTGTTAGAAGTCAGCCAATTGAAGCAGAGCCTATGATCTTTTCCTTCAAAAAGACTGTCCCCCAAGTAAGTAATTTTATTTCCCCAAAACTTGTTTAGAAGTCAGGGAATCTCAGAGAGTTAACTTTGTTGCTGTGAAGCACCCCTTTGGTGGTCAAATTCTCCCACACTCTAAAGACAAGCCCACCTATTAAGTTGCCTCGTTATAGTTTTCAATTAAATTAGCAAGAAGGGTTGTGAAGCTCACAGGGGAGAAGTCTTCTTGGCAGCACTGTGTTCTCCCCCTGCGCTATGGCTGGGCTCTGTAGGGGTCTGGATGTCTGGTTTGAAATAGAACCTTCGTGGCTTGGATCCTGGCCCTGGCTACCTATTCTCCAGAACCACCCTGAGGGACTGTGGGGGCATAAGGGGCTCTTAACTCATTTTGAAACAAACAGCTCTGAGCTGGAGTTCTTCAGTTGTTCCTTATTGTTGGTTGACTTGGGAAGTTGCCTTTCGTAGTGGGAGTTATGTTTTCCTTGAGGAAGTCACATATGGATGTTTTGAAATGGCTAAGAAAGTTCTCTCTCCAACCCACCTCCCATCACCCACCTTTGGAATATGTTGTCACAGAAGCAGCCTTGAGATGTTTCCTTAGATCTGTTGACCATTTTCTCTAGCTAGCCAACCCCTCCTTTTTCCACATGCCCTCAGCCTTTTTTCTATCCAGTTTCTTGGCTGTTTCTGACATTTGCATCTCTGGTATCCTGGTCTGTGGCCTCTTCCTGCGGCCCTCTCTTGCCTCATATTCCTGAACAGTCCCTTCCTCATGGTATCTCTCTCTCTCTCTCTCTCTCTCTCTCTCTCTCTCTCTCTCTCTCTCTCTCTCTCTGTGTGTGTGTGTGTGTGTGTCTGTCTGTCTGTCTGTCTGTCTTTGCCTCTCTCTCTCCGTCTCTGCCTTTCTGTCTCTGTGTCTGTCTCAGTCTCTCTCTGTTTCAGTCTCTCTCTCATTCTCTCTCTCTCTCTCTCTCTCTCTCTCTCTCTCTCTCTCTCTCCTCTCCCCCCCCCTTTCCCTTTCTCTCTCCCTTTCTCTCTCTCAACACAACTCTTCTCCAAAACCTGACAGAGACCTGACCTGGCATTTTCTGATCTCCTGCAGGGCCACACATGCACACATTCTCCACAGCTTTCTGGGCGGCTTCCCCTGAAATACTTCAAAGTGTGTCATTCCCTTTCAGTGCGGAGATGCCCCAGCCTGTGGAAGCCAAGGGCTGTCCCCTGGCTGGGGAGCTGATGAAATCTTGGCTGATCTGTTATCTCCCAATGCTTTATAGATTAGAGCACAAGGTTACGGTGACAATTTGTTTACACGCAGGGAGAGATTAAGATCTCGTTGAAAAGGAATAAAAATAGCATCATCTTGAGCTGTCACAGCATGAGCCCCATTGTAATCAACACTGGTCTGATTTCAGGGATAATTTAAGACCAATTTATTATCTTAATTAAAAAAAAATAAGAAGGGAGAATTCAACATTTCAGATGGCAGTTAGATTGTTGGAGGTGTGGCCTCTGGAGGGTCCACAAATAAAACAGAACCTGAAGGATTCCTGCCGGGAACACTGGGTGGGTAAAAATAGAAAACTTTTTCTTTTTTATCCCCTTTCCTTTTTCCTTTAAGTTAATGGCAAATCAGAAGGAAAAGGAATACCTTGGTTTGCAGAGTAAAGTCCACCTAAAACCCACGCTCAAAGGGGTAGAGAAAGCTCACCTTCCCCGCCCCCACCCCCTTTTGTTTGGAGTCTTCAACATAGTGGACTAAGGTTTTTAGCATATTTCCCGTTTTCGAGTCTTAATAAAATCTGAAGAAAAAAAAAAGTCTTCGCTTTGAGGCCACATTCATTTTCTCATTTTCCTTCATAACTAAATTCTTCCACTTAATCCAAATGTCTTGAAAAAACTCCAAAAGCAAGAGAGGCCAGAACAGAGTGATTTGTGGTCCACCCCCCACCGACCTCCCCTTTGAAAGTTCCTCTGCCCGGGGTAAACCTCACCTCGAAGCTTTCTCTACTGCAGCAGGGGCAGAGCCCTAGGCCTGGAGTGAAAGGAGCGACAAAAAGCCCTTTGAAGCCCTGAAGGAAATGGCTCAGCGGGAAGCCAGGTGGACCCCAAAGACTCGCTTTCCATCACAAATGAGTTCGGGAATAGGGCCACCTCTGGGAGTCCCACCTTCGTCCTTAAACCAAATCCACCCAACCCACTTATTTGAAAACCAAACACTTCCTAGAGCCTCCCCGCCCTGTTTACAAACACGTTTACAATGCCTGATAGGTGACCTTATTTACTCAGTAACCTGTGGATTCATTTATCTTGAAATTAGTAGGTAATGAAGTGGAAAACCCCAACAGCCCTCCCACTAATTAACATGATAATAAGATTGTTTTTGCTACAGAGGTACAATTAGCATGTATGAGCCCAAAGGGGGAGAAAGATCAATAAAGTGTCTGAAGGGTTCTGCTCTCAGGTCTCCAGAACAGAACAAAGAGCTAGGCTAGACACAGCCTGGAAGAGTCACCCTTGTAAAATCTGCCTAACTCAGGCTGGACCCGGCTGGAATCTTTTGATGCTTTCTGGAAAAAGGTGATGAGGACAGACCAAGCAAGGAACGCATTATAAAGCTGGAGTTTTTGGCGCAGTCCAGGTTTTGAAAAGAAAAGGAGACAAGTGTGGAAAGTTTCATACGCTGATCCTAAATGCACTTTGATGGGGTGGCGAGTGGAGTGGCGGAGGGCGAAGAACGCCAGCAGATAATTACCCCCCATAAAATGGTTCCATTTGCTTCCCTTTCTCTGCACCCCGAGTAAATAGCTCCTCATAGAGAGTGTGGGAGATAGGGTCTTCTCACACATCTCCTGTCCACATACATTTTCATGAGATGATTTAACACAGAGTGCCCAGCTCCAGTATTTATTTATTCCACAGACTGAGGTGTGTAAAATAAATAAATAAGACTTTAGAATTTCCCCAGTATATATTTACCCAGTAGACTCATTCCTTGGATAAATTACATGGATTTGGTAGCCTTCCATGACACCCCCCCCCCTTGATTTTAAACATACACAAAGAATTTGAATGTCCAGGGTGTCTAAATAGCCTAATTGAACTCTTGACACAAACCAGGAAGGCTGGAGACTTGGCTGTGGAGGTTGGAGGGAGAAAGCATGAGTGCACAAGCAAATGAAAGGAGCCGTCCTCCCAGACTCCTGTGGACCAGGCTGCAGCCCAGCTTCTGGGCTGCTACGCCCAGTGTTCTTCACAACTCTGAAGGCGCTATTGGTCACATCTTACCGGCCAGTGGGCTTTCCTGGGAAATTCCACAACGGACTATGTCTGGAGTAAATGATCTTAGTGAGTGACTGGTTCTTTGCATTTGATTCTGAAGTTAATAATTCCAAGATTTCCCACTGTTCCCACTGTCTTTGGCACAGGAGGACACTCTGTGTTTATTGAACTTAAGTCTCTGCCTATGACAAAGGACTATATGTTCTTGCTCTTTCCTAAATGAGAACTTAGTCAGTAGTTTGAAAAAGAATGACCCTTGGTAGACTTTTTTTTTTCCAATGGAATTAGTGATTTCCTTTTCGTGACTGTTTGAAAGGATGGGGCTGTTGATTTGCTCTCCTGGAGCGAGGGAGTGTCTGCAGGAGGGTTGGGGACAGAACTTAGGAAAAGTGCTTGTCTGGAAAGCAAGGGGTCCCGAGTCCTTCTAGAATCCATGAGAAGCAATGCTAGTTGGAGTTTTTGGCATGGGGAGGTAGAGACAGGCAGATTTCTGGTGTGGCAGGCCAACCTAACCTACAGGGCAGGTTCTAGGCCACAGCAAAACATTGTCTCAAAACACAAAGTGGACAGTACCTGAGGGATCTCAAAGTTGTTCTCTGCCCTACACAGACACACACACACACACACACACACACACACACACACACACACACTCTTGTGCAAGACCCTTGGAGGAAAATAGATTTTTCCTTTTCTGATCTTCCTGCTTCCACTTTTCCCTCTCCTCTCCTTGCCTATCTTCTACTCAGCAACTATACCTAAAAAAAAAAAAAAAAAAAAAAAAAGTAACCAATATCTCCATGTTTCATCTTCATTTTAATTTTGGTACATTATCATTTCTTAAAATCTTGTATCTTTGAAGTGAGAGACAGCCATTCTTCTTTCTAAGGGACATTTGAATGGTTTCCCCAAATTTAATTAGGAAATTGATGTCTGTAATATCTGGGGCAGTGTGTGGCAAGGGAGAGGGGACTACACATCCACAGAAAGGAGCTCAACGTCACTGCCTAGCCTCCGGTCATACTGGACATTGTTAAGTAGGGGTTGAGCCCATCTCTGCAGGTGGACTCCGAGAAGAACTCTGAATGGAGGTCCTGCTCAAGACAGAGAAGGAACTGACCTGAGTATACTGTATCCACTCACCTGTACCTGAAAACCACAGCCTTTAAGGGAAATAATCAAGCTTCTGTCTTTTCAGTTATGCACACACATGACACCAGTCCTTGGCTTTTTCTGGTGTTTTCTGCCTCCTTGATATACCAAACTTCACAGAGAGGAAGTCCCTGTGATGACAAACCAAGACAACCCTTCAAAGCTCCCTAATCTTTTGAGATTTTTGACACTGAATTTTCCATATTCCAGAGTACTGTCACCTCACCAAAGAGTCATGTCCCTATAGTATACATGCTAATTCAATGACCCAAATGTATTGCTCTAAAAATCTCTCTCTCCTTTTTCCTAAAGAATAATTTGAGAATTCTCCACTGTCTCTGGAGATCACTAGGGACGCCCTGGGGTGCCACACAATCTTGCCTGGGTAAAGCTACCGTGGGCAGGGAGGGAGAGTTTTTAATAACTGGAGCCAATTTCTGCTAGGAAGAAGTCCCCTTGGGTACTGTGGCTTAGCTTTGAATCCAAATTCCTCATCTGTGAACAGTTAGAAGATGATGTAGCCCAGGAGAGTAAGAACTTGAATTCAACTCAGAGAAATGTACAATTCAGAGGAGTAAAAACTACTGCGATTGTGGCAGTGAAAGCTTCAAAGGATGGTGTAATGGCCTCCACCTGTTAGACGCAAACTCACAACCTCTAATCTTCAAAATCTTACTTGAGTTGAGATTACTGCCCCCATTTTACAGATGGTAAGAACGAGGGTAGGAGGCCTTGTCAGTATCTCAGGGCCGAAGAGTTAGTAGGTCAAGAACTGATGATCTGACTCAAGCAGTTTGGATTGCAGAAAGAACTCAACAATGTCTCCTTCCACATGAAGAGGCACAGTCTTATTGGAGAGCCTCAGGTGCTACCAATAGGACTACTTGGGAGTCCCCTAACCTTTACCTCTAGGAGGCATTTATCCTTTGGTGTGCATACTCTTCTAGGGCAAAGCTGTTACCACTACCCTTTTGAGAGAGGACCCATCCTGTTAAGTTCTTTTCAGACTAAGACTTTTTCCAATGGTAGACACAAAGGTTTCACAATTAGCAGCAAGTCTCATTCACTTGGTCCTAATGACTTTGTAAAATAAATACCCAAGATTGTTAGTAAAAATAAAATAAAATAAAGTGCTTCAGTGGGAGACTAGAGCAGATATAAATTTAACTTAGTGTAATTCCCTTACTCCTTGTTAAGGGAACATGTGATGAGAAATTTTTAGACGGGCTCCAATGAGCTGGCTGTAATAAGTAGCCTTTTTGGCCTAGATTTGTATCTTCCTTGAGAATAGTAGTAGCAATTTTCAAGTTTCCTTGCAGATTTCTTTTTCTTCCTTGCATATCCACTGTGCAGTTGGGAGTGGGTCTCATGATGTGAAGCCCTTGTAGATTTTTAATAATCAAGTGCTCTGTCCCTCCTTCAGCTCACAAGATTTCTGTTGTTTCTCATATCACAGGAGTAGCTATATAAGTTTGGGCCATTTGGAATTGCTTCAGTGTTTTAGAGAGCTTTTTGGAAGCCCCAGGTCACTGATCATCCTATTCCTTATAAGACATATCCCAAGCAAAGTGACTCTATGACTTTCAAAGTCAACATGGCTAGTGGACGGGTCAGCATACTATTTCCCCAATTCCCCAGGGCAGGGTGAGCTTGAAAATTATGGGGACCACCAGCTCCACAAGCCAAGGTTTGGAAAGAGTGGGTTCAGAGACTGGTCACTGTCATCTATGGTAGAAGGGGACCCAGCACTAGCTAAAATCTGGGCTCGTGGGAAGGAATGGGAAGGAAGCACACTAGGAAATGGAGGCCTCTGCACTTGTGGGCTACTCCGAAGTCAGAATGAAGGGCAGCCATTTAAGCTCTCAGGGCAATTAGAGAGGAAGGTCATCCAGAGTATCCTGTGAGCCAAAGTTCTATCTTTGTTTATGAATCTTTGCTACCTGTCCCTTGATGTCAAAGCCCTCTCCCTCAGCAGCACACTCACAACAGAAAATGAAGGAGCCCCTGGGGTGTGTGAGGAAAACAGTCTTGCCTATAAATCTACTACAGTGACAAATGTGGCCACCACTGGGTGGATATGGCATGGTGTTTGTTATTTTTGCACGTCGTTCATTTGAAAGAGGAAAAGCTAACTTTACATTCTTCACATTGGAGCCTGACGGTAGACTGTTGCCTACAACTGTGATTTCCCTTTGCTTTTTCTCTTCACAGGATGGAACTCCTGACTCAATACCACAGCCTTCTGTATGCATTACTTGGTGGCATCAGTCTCCTTTGTTTTCATGGCTACTTGATGGCCATGGATGGAGGATTGTGTGTGATTTAGAGTTGGCCCACATCCCAGGAGTTGCTCCCTATGTGAGAATTGAAAAGTTTCTGGCTGGACCAAAGGGTGGGAGTTAGTATCCTTGCCGCCTGTTGGAAGGTCACAGACACTTCTAGAGCTGTCAAAGATCCTTCTTCGTCACAGCCATGAGCACTAATAAACAAACTTCACCCAAGAGCTATTGATTCATTTACCTAGGTCCTCAGGCACCGTGCCACGCAGCAAGAGCATGTCTAACTACTTATGGGCGTGGAGAAAAGAATTCTGGCATGTGGTCTTGAGCCCTGTCATTTGTAAAGATGCAAATGGAAAAAAAAAATCTGAACGGCTTTAACTTAGTCAATAATTTACTATCCTCCACCAAAGTCAAGAATGTACCAGCAAAGTTCATCTGTCAGAAGAGCTGATATTGAAGATCGATGATTGGCATAGTGTGTGTGGCTAGGGATGAGATGAGAGGGTAGCATAATGGAATGAATGGGGCTCTTTGCATTGTGCTATGTCCTTGGAGCAGACCATGATGTTGTGGTGCATTCGAGAAGCATCAGGTTGGAGTGGACAGGAGCAAGGGGCTGGGGAATACCATGGAGCCAGGCACCTTTGCTGGGGCTGGCACATTAAAGTTAAAACTGGAAGGCTGCAAAACACCCAGCTGAATCTTCTAAGGGAAAAAACATTGCAGGTTGAGGGGACAGGGTTTGGAGCCCTGAGGAGACCAGCTACTCTTAGGAGTAGCCGGAAGACATGAGAGACTGGAACTAGAAGAGCAGAGCTGATTTTTAGTAGTTCCTGGATCCAGCTGAATCAATGACTGGATGAAGTATGGAAGTGATTTCTCCTTGATTAGGGATGGGTTATACTCTGAATAAAATGAGGATATGTTTCTGAGGAAGTTTTTCTGCTTATTGTTTTGATACTTCATTCTTTACATAAAACTATTCCTGACTCTATTCCTCTCCTTTTAAAAATTGAACCTCATACTAAAATGGGCTTGGGGACCTTTGGAGATAGACTGATCTGGATCTGAATGCCCCTTCAGCCACTTGGTCGGTCATCATGTTGGTTACTTTCTCATTGCTGTAGCAATGCACTTGGCAAAAGCCACTTAAGGAAATGGGATTTATTTTGGCTCCCAGTTAATTATGAAGTCTATCCTGGGCAGAAAATTATGATGCCTAGAGCTTGGGCCACTTGGTATGAAGCAGGCCTACACAAATGCTTGTCCTTAATAATCTCCTTTTATTCTGTCTGGGAAAGACAATGCATATTTAGGGTAGATTTCTCACAAGTTAATTAAAGAACTTTACAGTCACTGATCAACATGCCCAGAGACTTTCTTTCTTTCTTTGGCAATTTTAGATTCTATCGAATTGATACTCTTTATTACAGCATGTGTGTGTTCTTAGGCCTCCACATCTATATCAGTAAAATGGATTCAAGTTCAACTAGAAGGTGAGGATACTCTATAATATTTCCCAGTAAGTACTGGCTTTGACAAATCAAATATATATTAAATTTCCACACCTACAGATTGACGTGGCTATTCTAGTACTGCAGAATTACTTGGCAAGTGTCTGGGACCCATGAAAATGAACAAGTTTACTGAAACGTTTAATATGAATGTGTGTTATTGAGACATCAGGAAAAAGAGTACAGAGCAAGGATTTGGAAATCTGTTTGTAGTAGATGGAGTCCAGGATTGAGCGGAACAGTTATAAGTCATAGTTACCCTCCTGGGATCGGTTTCCTAGGTTTATAGCCAATGCCAATGTCTTTCTGAACTTCTCAATTTAAAAAGTTGGTCACGTTACTCTTCTCTGAAATGTATGATATGATCCATCCCTTCAAAAGATGGAGAATGCCTCTCAGAGTCTGTCGTTGGTTTTTAATATTGTCATGAAATGAGTTTCTAACCACATTAATGATGTCACAAGACCAACTGACAGAATATGAGAGGAATGAGCCTTGGAAGCTCCTCCAATTTCTAGAGATATCAAAAGTAATAGGTGAAGGGCATAGTGTCCAAAGGAAATCAGCTTCACATCTCCTGCAATAAGATATCTAAACATGTTCCTCTCCGTTGCTTCCACAGTGCAATGTATACACACACACACGCACACACACACACACACACACACACACACACACTTCTGTTTACCCTATAATGGCCGCTTCCTTTCTTTCTCCCTTGGGACTTTATAACTGTGTTTCCGTGAAGTCCCAATCAGCAAACAATATCATCTACAGCATTTGTGTAGAGGATGCTTCGCAGTTGGATGCCGAAAGGAAGTTAGTTATAGATTCCAAGTCTTAGCAATGTTCTCTCAGAACTCTGTCAACCTAACTCTTCAAGTAAGCATGCTTACTTTCATGGGCACAGAGACCAAGAAGATAGCTCAGCTCATCTTGGAAGTCAGTGGGCACCGAGAACAGACCGGTTGGAATGGGCAGACAGTGAGGACTGAAATTCTTAGTTCAAACTTAAGGATAGGAGCACTTCAGCAAAAGGGTCATTACATACTGGATATAAATACAGAAAATAAAAATAATTAATGAGTCACCAGCTTAGTCTGTGTTACCTTTCTTCTAAGCAGTTAGCACCGAATCTAAAAATAACTACTGAAACCCAACACCGCCTCCTAGAAAAATCACATTAGTAAAAAGACTCTTCTCAATTCTCTTGGCCTGCCCCAAACCAACACTTTTTATCATCTTGCCTTTAACAAAATCCTCAGCCATTGAAATCTGTGCATGGTGACATTTATGGACTAACATTTTACTATTTAATTATTCACCACATCTTCCCTGGTTCCTCTCCATTTCTGGCTTCACCAGCTTTTCGTACCAAGAGTAAATATATAAAAACCTACTGTTAAAACACTTAACAGGCATTCTCTGTCACGGCTGTGAACTAGTGTCCAGTCCATTTGGAGGCCTCTCCTCTTTCTCTTCCTTTGTTTAAAATATGCTGACCACACAGTGACCTCTCCTAACCCATCGGTCGAAAATTACAACCAGCCACACAAATAAGCAGCTGGGGTCAGAAGGAGCAGGGTCTGCTAAAAGTTAGTAATCATACATTAATTCCCTGACATAATTAATCAAAATGAACCACCGTTATCTAGCAAGAAACCTTTACCCTATTACAAAGGGGTCAATTTGCGAACCACTTGAGCCTGGGAGTTTGGAACAAATAGCATACACCCTTCATCCGGGATGCCCTAAGTAGGGAAAAATGTCTTTGAAGTCCCAAATCTACTAGATTTAGATATAATTTCATCAATCAAGTTAAAAGCCTGCCTCCCTCCAGAAGGATTCCATGGAGCTCTCTCTGTCAACTGGCTCTGTTGAGTGGTGACTGAGAATCCATTTGTACGTTCTTTTTTTCAATCACAAGTCCGAGAGTGGGTCTGACCTGACAAAGGAGCCAAGAGTTTATCAAACTGAAGAGGAAGGAGAGAGATTTGTGGAGGGACCCGTTTCCCGCTTGCAGGGGCAGTCGTAAATTGGCTGTGTGCTTTGCACACAAGGGTGTGCGCTTTCATATTCAAGACGAAGCCTGCCAGGTGTTTAGCATCGAGATTTACATGGGACAGGCAGGAAGTCTGAAAAAAAAAATAGAATTAGATCTGTTGACCTGCAGTACAGAGGAGTCTCTCTCTCTCTCTCTCTCTCTCTCTCTCTCTCTCTCTCTCTCTCTCTGCATGTATGTGTGTGTGTGTGTGTGTGTGTGTGTCATGTGTCTGTGTGCATACCTGTGTGTCTGTGTGCAGGTTATTATTAAGGTAATGGAGAATTGGAGGAGGCATAATTATGCAAAGGTTGGCTTGCATTGGGATGATGGTCCAATAGTCATGGGTTTCTAAATAAAGGCTGCTTGTCGTGAACCTGGAAATAGAGAGTTAGAGTCAGGGGTAGGGGGTGAGCATATTACAAAGGAAAGTGTTACATGATACCATATTCAACTTTTAAACATTATAATGCACCCTTTCTCTAAGGTGGTTCAGAAATAAATTGTGCTTTAGCATTCCGATTTTGTTAGCTCTGTCCAGAAGGATGTGAGAGAGGCACTGGGCATGCTGACAATTGGTGATCACCCATAGCCTTTATGGACAACATAATCACAATTACTGTATTTCAAACAAGCCCCTTTCAAAAATTAGAGGTGTTGATGACTTTAATGGGGATATAGACCATTTGTCTGTTCCATTATTGCAATTACTGTCTGGCTTGGTATCTTCTCTCTGACAGTGGCTAATGCTGTATACTTCAAAGGAAGATATAAACCCTCAATAATGCATTTACAGTCCAATTCACATTCAGCTCTTCATGTCCCCACCCTGGTCACCCCACCTCTTCTATAGTCACAAGTGCCTGTGGGCCTGCACATACACAAATGCCCACTCCTATGGAGAAGGGCTTTGTTGAAGAAATATCTTTGCACTGGACATATAGAACTGGACCTATAAAAATAGGCGATGTGAGAAAAAGAAGACAGGAACATTCTAGGTGTTTAAGTTGAAGAGAGAGAAAGGCAGGGCTACCTCTCTCAGTCCTCCTGTTGAAGCTAGCTGCCTCACATCATCTGGGAATCTCAGGATAGAAGAAAACCTTCCTTGGAAATGCCTGCAGCATTTTTAGGGACTTAAAACACAACTCCAGGGGATAATTGTCTTCTCTCACAAATCAATCTCCCACTTTTCTGTTCTTTGTACACATAGTTGTGGAAATAGGTGGACAATAGATGTTGAATACTTCAGGTATGTGTTTTGAAATACCTTCAAGTTATGCAGATGGATCCTATACCATGTACATGTCCTATATATCTCAACACACGTCCTCATGTTTTATGCTACAGAAGTCATGATCTTTACTCTTATTTTAAGATGGTGAAATGTAATATGGCATAGTACATCTTCCCATATACAAAAGACCACAATCGGAGGAAAGGACTTTGGGAGGACACATCTCTCTGTGTCTGTGTGCTGGTTTCCATTCAGGTTTCCTGGAGAACATTGACCAACAACCCAGATGTTCAGGGGCTCTGTCATTCTTATTCTCATATTATCTAGATAACTCTGACTACTGCTCTCCACCAGACCTTACCAGGGACACAATGAACATGCTGTTGTGATCCTAAGACCTCAAAGTCTATAGGGTTTTGAAAAAAAGAAATTGACCAGAAAAGAATTAAAAATGAAAAAATAACAAAGAAAATAAAAAGCCCAGCATATTGAAGAATCTGTTGGCTAAGACTCATTTCATAACTCTGAAATGAATGGAAATGAGACAAGGTCCTGTTGACAGCTATCTCAATAGCTAAGGTGAAGCTGTTCATTCGTAATCCAGTGAGACAAGCCAATGAATGTGTTCAGGTTCCAAGCCGTCTCTGTCTTTTAGGTCTCCAAGACAGCGTTTATATCTTATATGTGTCTAGATCTACCCAGAGAAAAGGGAGTTAGAAAGCTTTCCTGGGAGACAGGGGAACTACTGGTTAACTGATCATTTTGGTTCCCTTGACTCCCATTTCTGAAACTTGAGAACTTGAACTTTCCAAAAGAAAGCTTCAGGCACTCAAGGACAAATCAGGTCACTAGATATGGGCGAAGCTCCCAGAAGCCATTCTAGTCTGTGGAATCTGGAATTTTACTCTATAAAAGCTGGAATGGTTGTCACTGATGGATTATAGTCCATCTCCGAAGTAGCTGCTTCCAATGATGATAGGAGGTAGCTACTTCATATCCCATGTGCAGGCTAATTTCCATTAGCAGTACTAAAAGCCTACTATTGGCAAAACTAAGATCATTGAATCATTTTTTGAAAAGATCTTAAGCTAGAAATTGTGAAGCAAACTCTGATAAGCCTCACAACCCCAAGTAAACTATTTACCAAATGTCACGAACCGTCAAGAGATGGATTGGTTAACTCGACTTAGCAGGATAAATGGAACGTTTCAAAGAGTTGCAAATAGAGCAACCCTGTACAACTCAAGGTGCAGAAAGGTCTTCAGTGAATTTTAAGAGAACAATATTTTGGATTTTTCTTGTTGTTTTTCAAGTTCAGAGGTGACATTTCAATAGGACTTTGAAACCAAGCTGAAGAAAGATGGACATAGAAATGTTCTTTGTAATCACCGGCAAAATCTATCACACATGTTCTTTCAAGTAAGGTTTATTGGAAAGAAACTGCTACTAGAGAACCACATGTTAACTCTGACTTGCCAAGGTCAGGCCAGGGTAATAAACCCTTGAACCTTACAAATATGCAAAGCTGACATAAATAACAAATTAAACTCAGCCAGGTAGAACACTTTGACCAGTAGATACAAGACACATACCAACCCCAAGGACCCAGAGCCTCTTGATTAGGAAGCAAAACTGCCCTTATCCTCTTTGGTCGCTGGTTATTTTTGCATCTGTTAGGTGCTTTGCGCTGCCTTGCTGGAGAGAAGCCTAATAAAATGGTTCTACTAAGTTCTTTGACAACAGAACCATGCTACAGCTCATGGCTTGTTGCTGTGGTACATTGAGCTAATGACTTAGTGTATCTTTATATGGGATTATAGAACTTTGTTCTATGGGGGAAACTGAAGTAAGGTACTTTGAGTTTTAGAGCCATGAGTGTGTGTGTGTGTGTGTGTGTGTGTGTGTGTGTGTGTGTGTGTGTATGTGGATATGGATGAGTGCACCCTTATAATCAAGCTCACAGAGTCCAGAGGAAGATGTCAGCCATCTTGCTATCTCACTATATACCATATTCCTTTGAGGCCGGATTTCCTGGAACCTTAAGCTATGGCTGGGACCTGCAAGTCCCAAGAATTCACCTATCTTTGCTCTCACATTGGGAGCATTACCAAAATGCATGGGGACATATCTGACTCTCCATGTGGGTTTGGGGATCTAAACGCAGGTCTTCATACTTGCACAGCAAGCACTTTTAACTACTAAGTGAATTTCTAAATGATAAAAACTACAGTGTCTTTCAGGAAGACGTTGGGTAGATGGAATATTTGGAAAGTTCCTGGATTCTGCCTAACATACAAAAGAGAGTAAGCAGCCACAAAGAGAAGGTATGCACCATCTTAAATTCCCAGGAAGATGTCTTTGTCTGATTTTATCACGAAAGTGTCAAAGAGATAAGGCTGAGGAAGAAGCAAAGGGGTTTGACAATCGCATGGTCTCGCTACGCAGACTTCAAACCAGAAGGCATCCTTGCTATGCCCATGAGGCTGAGAGCATCTCTAAAGAAAGAGCATATTTCTGTTGAGCGACCAACATGGAGGCTCTCAAGGTCTTTTCACAGTTTCAACACTAGACTTTCATGATTTTACTCTTACAGACCCAGTGTTTCGGCAGAATTAATCTGCGATGTCTTTAATTAAACATAGCCTGTCATACTCGAGAAATTGGAGGTTGGAGTCAGGGCTTTCGGCTCCTCTCTGAGGCTTATGCTGTTGGCCGTGATAGGGTATTAGCTTTAATCCCAGCTGGTGAGCCTTGAAAGTTTGCAAGGGGGAAATAGTACTGAAGGATATCCTCGAGGGAAAAGCTTTCTTTAGCACCCTGTTTATGACTTATTTTTAAATTAAAATATAATTACATAATTTCCCCTCTTCTAGGGACCACTTTCTCTATTGCTAGAGATAGGACAGGGTACTTTGTGTTTGCCCACAGGGAACGGCAGAGAAAGGCTTTGTCCTACTCTTTCTTTTGAGCACAGGATTGGGGGTGGAAGACATTTGATCACATGATGAAGGAAGTGAGAACATTTCAATTTTTTAAAAATTTGGTAAATGTCTATAGGATAAAATATGAACTTGTAAGTCATGGGCTTATTTAAATACTTTTATAATTTGGACTGAATCTGTGCCTTATTTAAACAAGAGTTCTTTTATTTTTAAATACAAATGTAAAATTATAAATAATAGCTATATCTGGGCAGATTATCTATGAATATACCTATATACAGATTTTAGACAGGGTTTCATTACGTAGTTCAGGCTAGCCTTAAATTTCTTCCTGCCTCAGCCACCTCTGGGCTGGGACTACAGTTGTAAATCCATATGCTTGACTGAAATAACATTTAACTTCTCTGTCAGGATGAGATGTGAACAGGTGCTATGGGTAATTCTAAAACATGTACTTCTCCCTAGGCTCAGATATCTTGGGTTACTCACTGTGGCAGCCAGGTGACATGGGAGGCTAGCATGTGCTCTGCTGTGTCAGATGCCGGCTCTGGACTGGTGACGGTGGAGATGTCAAGAGAAAGAAAGAAGAGGTGCTTTCTCCTTTTTCTTTATTCCTGTCCCCTTCTCCTTTGGTCACCAGCCCTGTGTAAGGGTTCGGCAGACCTCCCTCTGTAGGGAAACGAGAACTCATTTTAACATGGAATTATAATACCAATCATACGCAGGCAGGATGGGATGACGAAATCCAAAACACTGGCTGACAAAAAATATCAACAAATAAAAAGAGATTCCACTGCCATTTCCCCCTGATTATTTGTATGATTTTCTTTCATTTGGAGGCATGCATGTGCAACCCACATCCTCTGGTGATATCACTGGGATGCCTCATTTTCCAGGGAAAGTTGAGTTCCCAGCAGCTCCCCCTTTGAAAACAGATATAAATGTATGTCTAAAATCTAAGGCGGCTTCAGATTCTTTGGACACTGTCAAAAAGGCGCACCAGAACAGGGGATTGGTTACATAGAAATAGGACCCCTGGCCTTCTCAAAATAGCCTACTTTTAGTATCTGTTAAGTTTCTGGGTTGGGCTGGTTTGGGTTTTGTAATCTTTCCTCTAGCTCAAGTTCTTTATGCAGATCAGGGTCTCAGTCTAGAAGATAAATCACATTTTCTGCTCTCTGTGGCGTTGCCACAGCTGTGCTAGCTTGAAGTTGAGTGGATTTAGGGGGTAAGGGGATGAACACTGTAATTTTCCAAGAATCTATGTCCTGCTCCTTCATCCCATACCTGAACCAGTGTACGTATGAATGGTGCTCACCTCAACCCCAGTCCTTTGAGATTTCCTGGTCTGCTGAAAGCTGCTAGACTGAGCTCCTAGCTTCTAACTCAGTGTGGCTCTATTAGTTAATCCAGCCTTCCAACCTTGACCCAGCTGAGATTCTTGTCTGGGGGGGGGGTAAAGAAAGACACCTGGCAAATTTTAAAGTTTAATGTCAGGTTAATCTCAATTTATTTTGGTACAATTAGGATAGCGTTGCTCCTAGCTTCTCTGTTGATTGTAGGAGGGAGGTGACCGTAGAGAGCAGAGAGCAGCAATTAAAAGGCTCTTGTGCAGGAAGTTAAATCATACAGAACACTACTACCTTATTTATTTTTGGATTCTCATGGATCCAAGGTTGTTGCCTGTAAGTCTCAAGGACTAAAGGATTAGAATGTGTAGAAATACATATATATCTTTGAAAAGCTTGTCCTGTGACTCCTGTCTATTCATCTCTGGCTTCGGGGCACACACTCTTGAATTGTATTAAATATTATAAGAAAATGTTTATTTAAAGTCCTTTCAACTGACAGGTCATTAAATGCTAGATCAAACCATGAGGAAATTCAACATCAGACTTGTGAGTGGGCCAGTGCGGGGTAGAATATGTTGATCCCTGTATAAACAAATAGACACGGGAATATCCTCACTGCCATTGAACCTGTTGAGTGGGGGCTCTCGTGACAAAGAGTTGAACGAATCGATTTTTTAAAAGAGCTATTCAAGGGCACTCAGAGTTGGCTAAAGCTCACGTACTTGCGAATCTACCGAGGAGGTATGAATGTAATTTTTAACCACAGATATTTGGCTACTAATTCTTCAGTCTGTAATGGAAACCAGCCACCCCAGAGTTCGGCACAGTGTGGATGTTGGTCTAGGCCTTTATGTTTAAATCCTAATAGAAATATAATCAGCAAGTGATACAGGAAAAACATCCTTTATGATGCTCCCTTTTCTACAAAGCAGCTAGTAGACTTTCCACATCCAGGTCATTAGTTTTTATCTGTCTATAGTAAAATAATTTTTCAGTCTGGAAGAGGGGTGGGAAAAAAAGAAGTCTCCTGTGAGTCCGGTAATAGGTTGGTGGAAATGGCACTCACTCCACAAAGCAGTCTCCTAGCAGAAGGGCAGCAGAGAAGTGTAATCAGGTTAGAACTTGATGTTGTAACTTACTGGAATGAAAGACTTTTCTTAAGGTGACATTAAGATGAAATATTTAAGATAAACTGGAAGATTTGACTGGGAATTCACAATGGCTCTCTGAAATAGTCTGTCCTGATTTACAGATCCTCAATTTTCAATTTATGAGCTGAGACCAGAGTATACCACCAGAGGATGAGAATAGAGTGGTCATATTAGAGGCAGCTCATATATCCTAAAGACAGACTTTGGAAGAATTAGAAAGTATAATAAAGTGCCTGTCCCTTTAAGACAGGGACTGGCTCCCTGCCAATTTCCAACCTAAAGCATTAGATATTTTTAAAGCCCTTAAAACTGTCACTTTTCCCTGGACTTTTTGTCATCTCTAAATGAAAAAACAGTACCAGGGAGATTTGCCCATATTGTTTCCAGTCTCCTCAGGATATTTTTGAAAAGTAAATATTTATTGCTGACAATAATTTTTTTTTGCGAAGGTTAACTAGCATTTCAAGTGCAAACCCGGGCATCTGAAAGGCAGAGAAAGCACCCCTCTACCTCCAGGGCACACACACAAACGGGAAGCTTGCAAACAAGGCCACCGGAAATGCGAACCCTTGCAATGTTTTTTAAAAATTCATTTCTAAAGAAGACACAGGCAATGATTTCTGGAGAGTGAGGCCAGAGGACGTTTGGGACTCAGAGGAGTTTAAATGTAGCCTCGGGACCACTGGGGTTCAAAGAGGGAGCAGCTCAGAGGTCCTTTCCAGCCTTCATTTGCCCTCAGCATCTGGAGGTGGATTTGACAGCATGGTGAACATAGGGACCCTTACCTCTCTCTTCATTGCCTCCTTTCTCTGGGAGTCCAGGGCCAACTTCCAGAAACCATTGCTTCTCAGCCTCCCACTCTGTGCTTTGCTGTTAATCACCTGGAAGGATTATTATGTCCTTCAACTGTTTCCTGCCAGCTTGCTCTAAGGGACTTTTGTGGTTTCATATTTTTAAGTGTTTTATACACAGATAAGTTATGCAAAATGTTGTTGCTGTTTTTTTTTTTTTTTTTTTACTTTCAAGATTTTAACTCACATCATGTGCTTTAAATCCAATTTGGAGAAAACTTTACTAAGACACAATCAGTAGGCCATTTTTTTTGTTAAATGCCAATTTAAAGGTGCAGAGAAAATAGAACTCCTAAAGTCTTATAGGATTATAGCTGTTTAATATAAAAAAAAACTAGTGGTTATTTCAGTAAATAACCATCAGTGGGATGCTTAAAAGTAAAGAAGACCCAGGGACAGACAATGGAGACTGTTTGTCTATTCGTTAGCTATACAGAGGGGCACATCCACACACATACAATTCCAGTGCAGCATCCCCACACATCCCCATGTGCACACACCAACGGTACAACTTAGGATTTACAGGTATCTCCAAATCCAAGACAGTTCAGGCAGCAAGAGATTTTTCTGATTTTATACATTTTGCTCTGACATAGAATAGTTGTCCCGAATGATCAAAAGCGACCCAACCCTTTTCCTCTGGATGTACACATTCGGGATGATGATGTCACAATTGCAGAACACCATACTGTCTCAGCCCCGGTCATTCGCTATACTACAGTGAGCAAGAAGAAAGAAGAGAGAAGCTGCGCATGCCTGTGGATTTTGATCTCACCTCCCGGCCCTTGAATTTCTGTTGATGTTTTATTAGTGAGGACTCGGTCCCATAGCTGCTTCTATTTGAATGGAACACTAAGAAATGCCATTTCTCTAGCAGCAAGACACTAAAGGGGCTATTGATAAGAAAGAAGTGCAGATGAGTATTGGTAACCAGGCAATACTGTTAGAGTAAACTCTTTAAATTGCCGCCAAGTGTGCAAAAAGGCAGTCTGGGGTAAAGGTATTCATTGATATGAAGTATGGAGTTAACCACTTAGTGTCCACACAAGTAACTTAGATCTGTATTAAGATTGTCCGGGACCACAGAAATATGTTTCCAGACATGCAAACCTGAAAAATGCTTTAGGCTCAGCTGTTGGGAAAGCTGCTGGCAGAAGTGATAGTAGGTAAATCACCAACATTTTTGATGTCAGGGCTATACACAAAAACAAAAACAATAAGGGCTGGGGGTGTGGGTTAGAGGAAGAGAACGTGCCTCACAGGAGGGCCTGGGTTCTATTCCTACCCCTGATAACAAACAAACCAAACCCTCTGGTAGCCAAAGGCAGTTTCAGACGCTTCTTAAGGGCACTAAGCATTGAGAGCAGCATCAAAAGAGGTACACTTTGGAATAAGGGTTCATTCATTCATAGTGGTTTAAAATTCACATCTAACTGAAGTTCTAAGACACTTAGTCCTTACAAGATCTGTTGGAGTAATTGGCAGTTTTAGTCTAATACAACAATGGGTTTGTTACTTTTCCGGAAGCAGTGGCTTCTGGTTTGTTAACTGAATACCTATGGATACGTGCCTAGTTACCTATGAGACCTCTGGCATCTACAGTAGAGTCCCATGAGTATCATGATTATGGGTGAACCTTAAGGTTTGTGAGTAGGGAGGAAGGTGGCCCCAACTCCTTGAAATTAGCGTCATTTAGAGTCACTCTCCTCTCAAGCTCTCCTGTCTTTCCAATTCTTTTTCTTTCCTGCATTTCCTTTCCTTCCTGTTGCTTCCAAACTAGGAATTTTCTTAACAAGGGAAGGCCTTCACGGAAGAATACAATTACATCCTGTGTGTGTGTGTGTGTGTGTGTATTCATTGTTTATTCATCTCCAACTTTGAATTATGGCTTGGAGGTCTAGCAAACCCATCAGCATAGCATGGAGCAGAGCAGGGTTGTGCGGGCCGAGGGATACTGTGCGTGAAGGGTTGGACTCTACACAGCACCTTCGGGAGAAAACACAAAGACTTGTCCGGTTTCAACTGGAAGAAATATTTTCAAATATGGACACCTGAGTTGCCTTAGATCAAAGATAGCCTTGGGTCTCAGAACTCGGAATTTCAACTTAGGATAATTGGTTTGAAGACTCTGAGTAACATAATAATAGGACAAGAACAGTGCGTTCTCTTGTACCCATTACAACTGCAGAGAAAGCTGTGATGGAAACACAGGGAAGAGAGAAAGAATGAATAGAAAGGAACTTGAGACCAGTGAACAATGGGGAGAGGAGGAAAGGGTTCTACAGGAAAAGAGGGGTTCTGGTTTGGATCCTCAGTATCTCCCAATGACCCGTAGTGTGGTAAGCAAGGTGGAAGACTCAGATTTAGTGCCTCTTGGCAAGACTTCAGATCACTAGGGTTGTGACGTCGTCGGGAGGGATTCTGGAACTCCAATCTCTTCCTTTTCTCCTCTCTTTGTCTTTCAAGACGGGAGGTGAATGCTTTGACTTTGCCGCACTCTCTTGGCCTGCATTCTCAGGCCCCTTATGAACAGGAACTTCTGAAAATGTAAGGCGACCCGTATCTTCCTCTCTGTAAGCTGGTAATCTCAGGTGTGTGCTTATAGTGAACGCTGATTAGCACAGGAAGTTGGTGTGGACTACAAAGAAAAATGTGGCATACATACACAAAAGAATGTTTTCAGCCGTAGAGGACACCAAAGCTGTGCCATTTGCAAGGAAATGCATGGCAACTGAAGACGGCAATAGTAAGTGAATTAAACCAGTCTTAGATAAATATTATCTATTTTCTCCCATCTGTGCGTCCTATTTTTTATACAGATATGAAATCATGTATGTATATGTGACATGAATAAAGATGTCCGAGATTGACCTTTGTCCCCTACATACATGTGCACAGGCTAGAGCGACTACACAGGAGCACTGCCCCTTCTACACACATGGAGAAACGACTTTTTGCAAAGGATTGCACATGTGGACACTGAAAAATTTAAAAGTACATTAAGATGAATGAAAATGATGAAAAGTTTGAATGGGGTTAAATTAAAACTGGAAGTCACTAAACGAACTAGTATGTATCGATTTTGTTCAGGAGAGGTTAGCAACTGTGCCTTGTCCAGAGAGCAGGAAAATAGGAAACTTTTTTTTTTCCTGATTGTATAAATCATAAGGATTGGGAAAGTTCTAGAGAATGCAATCTGACTCCTGTGAGAGGCTTTGGAAGTTTTCCCTGCTCCAAAAGTGACCAAACTACCATCTGCTCCTGGAATCTTTGAAAAATTGGCCATGAAATAGTTAGCACTTTATGGTTCCATCTCCCTGCAGTGAACAGCAGAAATGAATGCGTTTATAGCAGGCAGAGCCCCCTGCACGATGGCACAGCTCAGTACATAGTGAGTCTTATATTTTATAATCATTCATGGGGAGTTTGGAAATCGGATAGCCCACCTTCTGTCTCCCCAGGATTCTGCAGCTGATGACTTAACAAACCTTGAGACTCGGTGGAAGATCTATTCCCTGATACGGTGGCATTGTTGGTCGTTAAAACACCCAATGTTTTAACTTTTCAGTATCGCTCAGTAATTGTTTCCCTTAAAGGATCCTCGGTGGTACAGTTCTTTCATGACTAAAAACTTGAGTGACAGAACTACCGTAAGAGGACTGTTGCTTCTAATAAGTTTGGCAATGAATCCTTTCTGCATTATAAAGGAATGGACTGCAGTGAAGCCATGGTGCACATTTCTTACACCGTAAGCCACAAAATTTGCTCTTTGAGACATATTGGCACATGTATTACAACCTCTTTCTTCTAAATGGTAAATCGCTTTTCCGATTGATTACTTAGTTTATTTTCTTAACTACCTGGTTACTCAGATGATTAATTTAATTAGATTCCATTAAGGTAAGGCACATTCCCCAAGCTCTTGTCAGAAGCCATACTCTTTTTGGTTATTAAACCAAAAGCAGCCAGCCCCTACCTTCAGGAACTAAAATTGTGAATTTTTCCCTTATGGAGAGATAGTTTTGAATTCCATTTTAAAGAACTCAGGAATGACTCCTCCATAGGGTTACATTGCTCTACAGTGTGTTAAGATTTTGAGAGATTTTCTGAATCTTGCCTTGCTATGGGAGGTGCATGAACAGTTTCTTTCCCAGGCAGTGCAGGCATTAGACAGGGCTCTTTCTGTTTTCCCAGGGGAGATCCCCCCATCTTCTCCATCACCTAACAAGCCCCTTCCTGGACATTAAAGAGATAATGCATCTGAAATAACAAGTACTCTTCCAGGCTTTTGGTTTATCTGAGGATCAAATCCCAAGAATCTCAAAGGTCCATCGGGCTGCATATACAATTGGACAAAAGGTAATAAGTCTCACCCATATTACAGTCCTAACAATTTCTAGAATGGGGAGGAGAGGAAAGTTCCCATCTTAAGTCAGGGCTAAACATTCTTGGGCTTTGGTGGCGTGTTTGTCTTTCAGTGGGCCAGACTGTGCTGTTGGCAGAAGCCCTCCAATGTGTTTGTTTCTCTTGAGGTTGTACGTGCCCAGTGAGCTCTCTTAAGTATGAACAGACCACAGACCCAACCTGTCCCAGGGCTGAGGCACAAATGTCAAAGGCGTGAAAACATGAGCCTAGAGATTGGAGGGAATTCGCCTCTGACACTCTCAGGAACTGGGCCTCCTGGCTGGGGGAAAACCCGGAGGGAGGCACAGCAAAATGATTGGCATGGTAGTTAGGTGTTGCGTAATATATCCAGTACAAGATCCAGGCCTGCCTCAAGGTCTGAATTTTGAAGTAAAACAGATCATGGTTTGTGCCCAAGCTTGGATTTGTGCTTCATACATAACGCTTAGCAGGTGGTCTAACCGCTCACCTCTTTAGTGTGGGGTGTGCGTTGCTCACGAGGCTCTCGTTAACCTCAAGCAGGATGGAAGCTATGACATGAGTGGCCACCAGAGACTATCAGACAATATGTAAACAGTAAGCAACTACTGAGCAAGCCCAGTTGTTTGCCTGTTCTGTCAGCAACATATTTCTGAAATACTTGCAAGTTTCTTCCAAATTCTTAAGATTTTTTTTTCAAGACTTGGGTGGGCCAACATTTTTCCTAGACCTTGCTGGCAACTATCTTTACATATTTAGAGGGTGATTTGTTGATAAAAATCAAAAGCCTTGAGCAAATGCATATATTTTTACTTAGAAATTCCGATTTCGTTAGGCCAAGGGAAAAATTAGAGATATAAAGCCCAAATTAATGTAAAATATGTATTATAGCTCCCTAGTCCATCACAAGTGTTACTTGCCGTAGTCAAATAAAGTCACAGAGCTCAGTATAGAAACATGGGATTCATTTACTCAATCACACACTTTTACAGCTTTTAGAATTCTTTTGTTCTAAAGTTTTAATACAAAAATGTTTCACGTTTAACACATCCTGAAGAGTAACAGTCATAAGCACAAACACTACCAGACAGCAACAGTGTAACAAGTCTGATAAACAGGCACATAATGGGACAGTTTCTGACACGCTAACACAACATGAAGATCTTTCAAGAGTATGATCATACAGTCGCAACAGCAACTGTGGAAGCTATGAGGAAAAGCATCAGTACATAAGACCCTTGATTTATTGTCGGGGGTCATCTTGAATGTAAACATGAGCTCTGTGAAATTCCTTAAAGAGACAGAAGACCTGTAATTGTAACTAATCTCAAAATATTTCTATAGAAATGTCAGCAATTAAATTCCTTAAAATAATGGAACCACTTACTGTTTTTGAAGAATTCCTCCAAGCCCGACTCCTAAAAAGACAGGCAGTTGTGGTTTTCATATTGTGGCATCACGAGGCTCATGACTTTAAGGAAAAGAGTTCTAGGAAGTCTCTTTGGGATATTTCTCTACTGTAGGAAGACAAAGGTCATTAACTTGAGAAAATCATTAGATAAACAGTTTATATTAATTGATCAGAAAAGAAATCATTAGGTTTTAGTAGAGGACCAGATAAATCAAGACATGGACAACTTTTAACTTTTTCTACCCCAATAGCACACACACACACACACACACACACACACACACACACACACACACACAGAGAGAGAGAGAGAGAGAGAGGATTCTCAGGCATGAACTAGGAAATAATTTCCTACCTTTTGCAGCCCATTCAGATATGTGTAAAATTTTAATTTCCTTTACACACAGGCTATCTAAGTACAGTGTATAAAAAACAAAAACAAACAAACAAAAAAAAAACAAAAGAAAACCAAAAAAAAAAAAACCCACCTTGGTACCAGAAGTATTGTCACCCTAAGGCTCTCAATTGCTTGTTCTTTGTGGGTTTTGGCCAATTACCAAAGAATCATTTGGTAGGTGTGTAGAACAACCTTTAATTAAATTTTAACAACAGTGCAGACACCCACACAGCATGGTACAAACAAAGGATAAGTGCTAATCTTCTACCAGTCAGAATCTTTATCTGCATACAACTCCATCAGAGAAGATGGAAGAATAAAAAAGTGACACATTTTATATGTGACACACGAATTCTGATTGAGTTAATGCTCTAAGGTAACTTTTCTTATTATCATTTTTTTGCTTCTAACCTGGCTTCATCAAGGGTAAGCAGGTGTAATCTAGGCCTTTTCTACAATTGTACCTATTGTGTACTCCAGATTAGCTATTTACCTGGAGGTAGTTCTCACAGTGAATGTTTTGTGACACGTGTGTAATGATTTGAATGTAGCAAGCTTACCTAAAAGAGGTCTCTCTCCTTCGGGATCTAAGCAGCCCCACATTTGGCTGTTCTCCTGTCTGCATATAATGCTAAAATCTCTCTTTCCATTAGGAGCAGTTTGAGCTGGATTTGAAAGGATTCCACCCCATTCCTTACTTTGTTGACCTTGTTGCTCTAAGTGCTGTTCTGACATTATGACCAGAAATACAAGTCCTGACCCTGCCACATTGTATATCTATGCTATGTGCCCACATAGCACACACATTTAGAGGCCTATTAAGTGTCTGGATGGAGAGCACCAACTTTAAACAGAGACGTAAATGACAACAGAAAAATGTCTATCAAATTCGCTTGTGTAAACAGTAAAGGTAAACACCACAGAAGACAAAAGCTTAACTTTACCCAGGGAGCCAATCCTGAGTGAGTGTATCAGGTGCTTGAGGGCAAAAGACATTCCTATGTGTGCAGTTCCACCGCTATCTCCTGACTGCCACTTCTAGCACAGCACCAAATGACCTCATATGTGCTGAGGCCGCATCGGAACCTGGTTTCCTGACCCTTTGCACCCTGGAAGACAACGTGGTCATCCTTCATTCTCAAGGCCTGAGCGTCTACTCCCTTGGATCTTGCTGGCCTTTAAAAGTCACAGGGCTCTGCATCTCCACCATGGGGGGTGGGGGGGGGAGAGCTGGCATTCTTTAGGACCTGGGGGAGTTGTCGTGTTCCTCTGGAATGTGTTGAATAGCTTGTAAATTAGAGTCCCTAATGAAAACTCGCTGGTGTCCAACTGGAGCAGTCATCTGGCTAAAATCAGGCAGTAATTCCACTAATTTTACTGCCCTTCTCCCAGCCCTCAACGCCTCATTTAGGGAAAAAATGTTTATGTTCTCCTCAAAACACCTGCATTCTAACTCCAGACCCAAAAGCAATTATAGATTTTATTTTATTTTATTTTCTGGTCTCTCTGTTATGAATGGAAGCATTCCTTTCTTTTGTAAACCGTAAGTAAATAAAGGCAGCCCTGAGGTTGCTGACTGGGAGACTTCTAAATTGTCATGTTTTCTTTGGTGTGTACAGAGTCAGTCCTATTCTGCAGCTGTCGCCCAGAACCATTTAGGTATTTTTCAGAAAACAATAGTGGGGAGCTTCTCAGAGAAGTTTACATTGTGACTAACTGAGGTCCATGGAGAAGAGAATGGTGTGACTACCACTTATCCAATTTTAAAGTTTTCAAATAGATTTTGGTTTTTATCAAAACTTAGTTCAACTAAGAATCTCCATATTTCTTCCTTTCTTTCCTTTCATTTTCTTTCTCTCTTTCTTTCTTCCTTTCTTTCTTTCTTTCTTTCTTTCTATCAATTTAACATCACTGAAAAAAAACATTTTTGAACTTCAAGAAAAAGTAAGTTCTGAAGCATATACTGGAAACAGAATGAAATCAGTAGGTCCCTCTGCGTGTCTCTGTCTCTCTCTTCTTCTCTTTCTCTCTCACCACAAATTAATAGAACATTACCTGTGGGTTTTTTTTTCTCTTCTGGTTTTCATTTGTTTAAATGCTTTGAAAATAAGGTGAAAACTGTGTGTCTCAAAACTTGGTAAAACGTCATACATTGTATTACATTTTGTTACTTGATAAAAGACAGAGGGAAAAGAATTTCAAGTAACATTTAAACAAATCTCTCTATTTGTTTCTAAAGCGTCACCTTTCTCCCTACTCTCCCCACCCCACTCCCCCGTCCTCCCTCTGCATCAAGTCTGGGGAACATCTGTGAACTGGAGATGCATTCTGGGTAATGACATGCAAATAAGCCCACCAGTTAGCAGAATTTCCTTGTCCAATAATGGAATCAGACCAACATGTAGGTTTTTAAATTGGAGCCAGGCTTGTCCAGGCCAGATGTGCAAACAAAAGCACGTGTTCTTGGTTTTAGGGACCAAAGCAGCCATACCCCATGGGGGAGAAGAACAAGATAAAACAATGGCACAGGGCATCAACTAAGGAACTAGAAACAGATAGAGATGTTCTTCTCAGGAGTGACCATATCAGCCAACACATTAGACAGTGGCTGACTCAGAAGATGAGCATATGACATCCTCTATGTCTCCCAACCCTGCCACTTGAATGAATAGTGTAGCCATTCTGGTCTGAGTTCAGCCTATCTTAGATTGCTAGCTACTTGTCAAGATGCTGATTACAGGCTTCCTTTCAGAGACATTCTGAAGCACCTGAGATATCAGGTAGCTAAGGAGGTCCCTCTCTTCCTCCCGAAGCACAGCATTGGGGACAGAGAATGAGGTCTTATTGTGTAGTCCTCCCACTGGGCATGAGTAGAAAACTGTGGCTGCAATGACTGGCCTTGGAAGTCTAGTATTTCCAACACACTTTCTACGTATCAGAGGCAAAATACACTTGCTGCTTCCTGCGTGGCAAACACACCTCAGTCTGGTAACTTGAATCGAGTGGCTATCGAAAGATTCTCAAAGAACGGGAACAAGAGGACATCAAATAGGCTTAAATCAAAAGTTGACTTACTCAAAATGGCTTGAAACAAGATTTCAAAGCCTTTCTCCTTTGAAGTGAAAAGATATCTGGCCGTTAAAAAAAAACCAGCCAAAAAGTATTACATTATAGATGTCACAACTAATGATCCTCACAGAGACAAGGCTCTGGAGGATCAGAAAATGAGCAAACATTTGGATGTACTTCTCAAAGATGATGGCTATATTTAACTGGTGGCTATTGAATTTATCAGGGTCAGTTAGCATAATGAAAACATATTTTATTAGGCTGTTAAAGGGATAAATTGTTTTCATATTTATTCATCGGTTCCCAAGGCTAATTTGAGGCTTTTGAAGACATGGCTTTTCATGTCCCTAGAATGAACAGCTAAATAAATAAAGCATTAGTTTGAGAACAGAAGTAGCCACTATAGATGCAGGATGCTTCTCTTCCGTGCGGGCCTAAGTAATGACTTTCTGCCTCAGTGTTCAACAGATAAGGCAAATAGTTTCTGGAATTCCCAAGATAAAACGAAAATAAATACAAGTAGAAATGTATGCCAGCGAGGAAAAATAAAACAGCTTTACCATGGATGTTCACTGAATGACACATGAACCCAACATGATGCTGTTTATGATTTAAGCTGGGAACACTTCTGCTTCAATTCCTTGCTAAGTGCATTCCCATGGTCTGAATGAGATGAAGAATGTGGGGGAAAAATCCTTGTTTTATTTTGTTTATTTAATAAAAATATATCAGCATTCCTAATTAAAAAATAGGAACTTTCTGATAGTGGCTTCCAAAGCACACTGGAGGTTTAAAGGCTTTAAGGGGGGGGAGAAACTGACAGGAATGGCAGAATTGGGCCTGTGAAATGGTTCAGAGGGGTAAAGGTGCTTGCAGCCAAGTCCAACAGCCTGACTTCAATCCCTGGAACCTGCATCCCAGAAGGAGAGAATCTTGAAAGTTTTCTTCTGACTTCCAAGTATGGGCAGTGGTATGGGTGCCATGACACACGGATAAATAAACATAAAACAATGTTTTAAGTAGAAGGGCAGAGCCTAAACTGTCATTAGCAGTGATGCTTTCCCTCAGGAGTAACCATGGTCAGCCACAGTTCCTGTGGCAGAAGAGTTCTCAGGACACTCAGAGGAGATAAATATAAAGTACTCCTCAGGACTGAGTCTTCTTGTTGGTGTGGGTCATATTTATTTCCCTCTTAAACCCTTAGTCTATACTCACAGATTGCCGACTGAAACCTCACCAGGGCTCTCTGACTATCAAATTCACTCAGGTTGTCAGAGCAACAATGAACCCTAGATGTCTTCCAGCAGTGGGCTCCCCTGATTCCTGCTTCTTAAGTGTTCATTTAGATGAGCCTGTTCCCCACTTTGTCTTAATGCTCTCCTTACATGATCTCAGCCATTTTGTCTCAGTTGTAGCCTGTATCCCTGTCCCTCAAGCCAGTGTGCAGAACTAGGTTCCCATTTCCAACAATGCAAGGGCATCTCGTTTTCGAAGATTCTTCTCTGTCTCAGATAT
This sequence comes from Rattus norvegicus, assembly GCF_021556685.1. Taxonomy (NCBI): domain Eukaryota; kingdom Metazoa; phylum Chordata; class Mammalia; order Rodentia; family Muridae; genus Rattus; species Rattus norvegicus. Next base: position 137,064,037 of record NC_141534.1, read on the forward strand.
CATGGCAACGAAGGGCGGCTTAGCATTTTTTAAGACCATTTCAGACTGGCTTTCGGGCAGTCCTCAAAGATCACACCTCCAGAATTTTGTCATGTTGCCTCAGAACTGCTACCAAAATAAGGCTTTCCTCTTTATTCATACATTCCCACTGCTCTTGCTGTGATGACTTTGACAGTGTCCTTATTTGATCCTGACCTGTTTGGTCAACTAACTACAACACCATGGTATAGCATATCTATCTGTGTGTCTGTGTGTCTGTGTGTCTGTGTGTCTGTTTGTCTGTGTGCCTGTCTATCTATCTATCTATCTATCTATCTATCTATCTATCTATCTATCTATCTATCTATCTATCTATCTCTTTTTCTTCCCCCTAAATTTAAAGTGAATAATTCCTTTAGGCAAAAAGATTTTTTGAGTCCCTCTTGCTGCTTACTGGGTCAAATTCAGGTTCTCCTAGTATATGACACCATAGTCAGAATTGTCATCTTTCTCGTGAGCTTATATGCTGTCAATCATCCTGATGCCCTACTCCACGAACTCTGGGCCTGTGCCAACTGTGTTCTTCTCTTCTTTCCTTTTTGCCTTGGCAGTCATCTTAGAGTTCAGAATATTCAAAGTCGTCCTTGGAAGGCTCTTAGCACGCAGGAGTAGAAGTTGGTTCAGAACGTGTTACCAATTGTCAGGTATCCCTTAACATTTTGGGAGATGCGGCAACTAGTAACATGGGTGTTCCCTGCAGGAAGAAAAAGTTGGCAGGATGTCCCTTTAGGCTTTTTAATGGAGAAGTGAGAAAGAAGGAGTTTCAATGGAAAGTAAGTTGGCTTGGAAGTCTCAAGTGTAGAGGAGCTCTCTCCATGCCAAGAAAAACACATGCAAATTAGCATGGGAAATGCATGGGGTTGGCCAAAGAACAAAATTGGATAGGAAGCCCAGGAGCCATGTGATGGATACAAGAAGAGTGTCTCGGGACACAAGAATGTGGAAGGTGATTCCTCACACATCCCAGCCATTGCTGGCACCTGCCATCTCTCTCCACACAGAAGTAGCAGCAATCTAGGCCACAATCTACATTTTACATTTCTGTTAACTCCTGGAATTGGGTAGTGGAAGTGTTAGGGGCGGTAGATTAGAGAGAAACAGACCGAGCAGCAGCAGTAGAGGAACAGGCAGGCATGCAAAATGTGCAACAAAGGGCAGATAGAAGTATTTGCTTCAGCTTTAAACCAATGTGTGTGTAATTAACAGCTCCAATTCATGTTTTAATTTCCCCAACATATTACTTTTTATTGCAAACCCTTCATGGAACAGTGTGAATTGGCTGTGAATCAGAAGATGCTTCAAGATGGGCCCGGCATAGTTTCCTTCAGTTTCTCCTGACTGAATTCAGTGTTAGTGACAGACAGCACCCCCAAGGGCAAAGCTCACATTCCCTCTTGTACCTCAGCAGCAGGTATAGAGAGGAGATTGCAGGAACAACCCAGTACACCTTGTTACTGTGACACCATGGGGACCAGCAGGTTCACTTAGGGAATTGTGACTTCTTTCCTGTTCAATTATTAGTCGGTCTACCAAGACCACCTACAATTGCCAATTAGCACAAGTTGTAAAGAGATTCAGACTAAATGGATATTTTGATTCCATTCTACTTTCTCATTCAGAGTTGAAATTTTCGGATGGTAACAGCTTTCGGTGCCTTCTAAGGAAATGAGGTCTGGAACAGAAACCAGGCTCTCCATGTTTCAAAAAAAGAACACACACACACACACACACACACACACACACACACACACACACACACAGAGAGAGAGAGAGAGAGAGAGAGACAGAGAGACAGAGAGAGACAGAGAGACAGAGAGAGAGACAGACACAGAGAGAAAGACAGAGAGAGAGCTAGAGAGACAGAGATGGTGAAAGAGACAGAGAGGCAGAAAGACATAGACGAATGTTTACAACACTCACATACCTAGACAGAAGGAGGAAGATGGGGGGTGGTCCCTCAGTCTGAATTTGAAGGATGGGAGAGAACATATGTTACTGAGAGGGGAAATAATAATGGTGCATCACAAAACCCACAAAGCTTCCCAGGTCCATGGTACCACATTGCAGGTTGTGATTTCGCAGTCCTCTCTAAAGTACATAGGAGCAAAGGGAAAAATTCTTGGTCATAAGGAGATATTAATTATTTACAAGATGGCTCTACTCACACAAAAATAAAATTAGCAGGCCACAATTCTCTTAATAATTCAAACAGAATTCTCTAGTTTCCCTTAATCAATTGTATGTTTTAAATAAAGTACTTTTTATGCCTAAAATGGTCCAGCAATTTCTTCCCGTGCCCACTCTATGTACACACCAGCAGAGTGTACACATTCAAGTAGGTTCTGTAATTAATTTCGAAGGGAAAGGAAAACGTGCCAACATTGAAAGTAGTGAGTCCATTACTGGAACAATTGGAGCCTTGCTTACAAATGTGAGTAAACTATTTTTCCTTCTACTTAAACACTCATATATTGTGTAAACAGAAAAAAAAAAGATCCATTTGTAGTAAGTAGGACTTTTTCATTGTGTCTATCGGGAGACGCGGAAGAAGATATAGGAAACCACAAATTATTTCAGGGAACCAGAACACGCTCCGATGGTAACAGGCCACAGGGCTTCGAAAACACTCTGACATTCTGGCCCCATGTTTCCCTTACAGTAAGGCTCAGGAAAAATCACTTTTGGATAACATATGATACTATCTCTTCTTGTAAGAAAATTTGGCTGAACTGATCCAATTTACAAGTTAGAACACGTAGGTCTGGAGTTCTCAAAAGCCTACCTTTTGGTGGTGTAGGGTATGTGAGAGATACAGTTATTTTAAGATTCTAGGTCCACTTTCTAGCATCTCATGGTATGTTTGGAGAAGTCTCATTTGCTCAAGAAATCAGCCTTCTCTCCCCTGTTAAAAGGATATTCATGCTGAAGCCTTAAACTTAATCCATGAACGTGTTTGCAACAGATCTAATCTGAACTGAAATTCAGGCTTGGAGTGACAGAGCAGTCACTGAAACCCTAAATGTTTTCTAACTCAAAAATCAAGCAACATGTTCTCAGACTGAATTAAAAAATATAGTGATTTTTAATTTCTTTAGTATAAAAATTTGTTTTTGTATCTGATAAGCTCTGATTATATTTCTCCTTCACTCTTGAATAACACACACACACACACACACACACACATATACACATGCCCACATACACTCACTCCTTAATTTATTTACCTTTTGCTGCATTTCTTCATTTATTACAGAAACAATAATGGAAACTTTGATAACTGCTTTTACATCGGACCAGTTGTTCTTAATTCCTTAATGCCATGACCCTTTAGTACAGTTTCCCATGTTGTGGTGACAACCAGCCCTCAGATGATTTCGTTGCTACTTTATAACTGTAATTTTGCCACATAAATCATGACATAAATATCTAATATGCAGGATATCTGATATGCAACCCCAAAGGGGTTGAGACCCACAGGTTGAGAAACACTGCTTTAACTCCAGAGTAAAGCACGATCACATTATCTAAGGGTAGTCAACGGGTTTCATTGTAGAGAGAGAGAATCGGGAACCTGGTGGATATTTTCATTGTGACATTAGTTCTGCCCTGTCTTTTTCTCTGTTGTACGATGGTGGCTAGTTTTGGGAGTAGACTGAAATTTGTATAAAACAGAAGTTTGTTTTTGGTTGAGGAGTCCCCTTTCATTGTCACGTATGCCCTGCAGATAGACTAAATTCTCAGTTTAACTGCATTCTTAGTGTCACTAAAGCCTTCCAATTTTATGGATTCTGCAGCAGCCCTACATCGAAAACTACTGAAATTCCTAAACTGCAGGCTGAGTATCTGTGTTTCACAAAAAAAAAAAAAAAAAAAAAAAAAAAGAAAAAAAAGTGAACTCTGAAATGCTCAAAAATCTGAAAAATTTTGAGCATCAACTTGACGACATAAATGGAAAATTCTCCCCCCTCCCATTCCTCATGTGAAAGACAGACTTGAGAAAAATACTGTGTAAGATTATTTTCAGAGCAAGTGGATATGGTGTGCAGGAAGCAGAAATGAATTTCATGTTTAGACTTGTATCTCATTGCCAGGGTATCTATCTCTTCATGCATATGTAAATATTTCAATTTTTTTTAAAAAAGTCCAAATTACAAGATAATTCCCATTTCAAGAATTTTGTGTAGGGAATACTCAGCCTACACCAGACACTGTAATTTCTCTAATAAGTTCACTGATCTCTCAAAACTAGGACTTTTTTTTTTAATCCTTGCTTCTATCCTCTAATGGGACAAGCTAGGCAGAGAACACACTCAAGATTTTCCGGTGTTCTGTTATAGATTGCCCCATACTAGATGAAACACCGCAGATAGAGTGGAAGAGAAGTGTGAATCTTGTTTTAACATTGAGATCATTTGAAAGACAATGTGAATAATTTAGGCTTGAATTATCTGGTTGGGCCCTAGTGCCAATTAAATTAACCGAATAAATTATCCTAGGCTGATAATTTGCGGTGAACAAAGAGACACAGAGAGTTAAGATAAATACCTGAAGGATTCATTACAAACTCAGTTAATAATGTTTTCAGTCCTAATTACTCAGTTTGGCTATCTGAGTTGATCTATTTGCTGTGTAATTATATAATTGCTTAATTCTCCAGCCCTGGTTATGGGGAGGATTAAATGAAATAGTATATTAAAGGAATTTAGTAGTGCTTGCTTCGAGGGCTTGCTCCGGGTGCAGGCTGCAGCCTTCTTATCCCTTTTGTAGGTCGGGTCTGTTGCTTTAGGAGATAAAAGCCAGTATCACAGCATCCTATAACTCGGTCCTGTTTGCCTCTATGCCAGTTACGTTGTGAGTTCGAGTGATTGGGTCAAAACAGAGCAGTGGCACTGACTCTGTAGAGACACACGTGTGAGCCCATCTCATCCTCACACCGAGCCCTTAGAGATTAAATGGATAACTCCCTAGGAAAGAAGCGACGATTAGGTGGTATTGACTAGCACCTCTAGTGCTAGTCCAAGTATTTGTTTTTTTACTCTTTTCAATACTCTAAGAAGCCTTCAGACACAGGACCCACAGGGCAGAGAATATTTTCAACCTAGCCAAAGTTCAGAGTGTGAGGGGAGATAAATATTGGGCTAAATCTTAGAGATTGGCTTTGTGTTTCAGAGACAGAATACTTGGTATTTCAGAGACAGTAAAGACGCCATAGCGCCCCCCCCACCCCCCCAGTATTTCACGTTGGCTTAAATTATTTAAATATTGGTGAGTGAAGTGAGAGAGCCAGCCTGTCTAGAGAAAGGTGTGTTAGGCTTAGGCAAATTAGCGACGCTATACTCTGTGGAGTTCCACACTCCTCTGCAGTCCGTTTGGAGAGGACCCTCAGGTTCCGGGACGATCATACAGAAGGACAGCAGAAGCCCTACAGAGAATGGAAGAGGAGGGGAAACAGAGCCAATAAATGGCTTTAGTGTCCTTATCCCACAATAGAATACTAATGGACGGTTCTTTGGTCTAAGTCAGAAAAGTGGGTTTAATTTTCTACGGTCATTCTTGTTCTCTCTGTGCCCTTGATCAAATCCATCATCTCTTACAGTCTTGGCTCCATCATGTGCAAAATCAAATCAGCCTGGCCTACCAGGCTTGTTTGTGGGGATTGAAGGCTGGGGTCTATGCGTAAGTTCTTTGAAACACAAAGTAGAAAAAAAAAGCACTGTACAAACGTGAGGATTAGTAGCAGCCGGCCTGTTCCATTTCTGTTGCCAGGCAAATCCTTGGCCACTTGCCCTGACCGCAACATCCCCATGACAGGCATGGTGCATGGCAGAAACCGGAAACAGGCCACTTTCACATTATTTTGAAATTTGTTATGAAATTTTGCCAAAACTTTATAAATACCAGCGAGGGCAACAGGGTGTTGTAACGCATTCTTTCCACCTCATGAACCATTGTTTTTTGTTCTGGACTCTTAAGTTAAAATGCACTCAGCTGCAGTTGCCTAGCTGGGTCATCCTGTGAAATGCCTGATATTCAATGCTTGACTCTAGCCAATTATCTTTAGTTCCCCTCTTTTATTAGTGTTAAATCTGAATTACAAGGGGAAGGGTGGGAGTGGAGTGTGGACAGCACACTAAACCTCTGTGGCAGCGAATTCAGTTGTGCTGTTTTATGATTTCTCTCCCGTTGGCACTGCTGGCTTCAGTTCTTCGTTGATTTTTTTTTTTTTTTTTTTTTTTTGGCTTCTCCGGAACTCAGCCTTCCTTCCCTTCTACCTTCGATATGTTTTCTCAAAGCTGAAGACAAACTTCTCTGCTTGGGAAATTTGAAAGGAAAACAGAAGAGGAGGAGAAGGAAGAGGAAGAGGAGGAGGAGAGTTCACAACAATCTTAAACTCGTAGTTAACAAAATAAACTGCAGATAAAACCCCTGAAGGTCTTGGCAGCGAACGTTTCCCACTAAAATGAAACTCTGTGCACTCGTACTCTGAAACAAATTACGAAGGAGGGGGGGAAAATCAACAGCTCTGGGGTGAAACCGGGGTCGTTGCTGCCTCATCATTTTTAACCAAAAATAAAACAAGCAAATTTTGTTTAACTGCAGGTCAAAATAAAAAAAAAATTAAAAAGTCCCTCATCTGTTCGGTGTAATTACTAACAGAGTGCAGCCTTAGCCAGCTGCAGGGTTCATGGATAAACGGAGGGAACAGTAATTTTCTCTCCCTGGGGTTAAACCTGCAAACTTGAAGTCTGTGCCTACAGTATGTTTTTAATATTCAATGGGAAACCGAGTCAGGACGCTTTGATAGAATTTCTCTCTCTCTCTCTCTCTCTCTCTCTCTCTCTCTCTCTCTCTTTTTCTAGAGTGAATGAAATAATTGTATTGCTTATGAAAGGTTAAATCTCTGGGAGGAAAAAGGTTTCTAGAAATTTATTCCTCTGATGTCTTTAATCAAGACACTCTGCCCATACTGTATCATTGACTCTCTCAGTCTGTAAGATTTTGTCATCAAAGATGGGCAAGCCGGGCTATGCTTTGGATTTATGGTACTTAGGCCACTTTTTTCCCTAGTATTCTCATCACAGTGTGGCCAGAAAAAGCTTCTTCCTTGTCATGACCTTTATGAAGCCCACGTGTATATTAAGGAAAACATAAGGCATTTGTACAGGATTCATTTACGCTTAACTCATTGACCTCTGGTTTCAAAACAGCACGCTCAGTGTCCAAATTGTTCAATACAGTTTCTGAATAATCTTTTAGCCCTTAGGTTATCTGCATAACGATGTTAAATCTGACTTGAAAGGATATGGAATTTGAACTGAAAACTTTTACTTTGAGTTTGAGATCGAACTTATGAAGCTCACGTGAAAATCACAAAGAGAAAGAGAAAAAGCACATCTGCTTTTTCTAACTGTCTAGGCTTAATGGTCAATTTCACACCAGGGTCTTCAAGCAAAACACAGACTCACTACCAGGTAAGTTTTCATTTCCTAGGAAGAATGTTGAGCTAGAATTGTGGGCTATCAGAAGCTGTCAATAGACCGTGAGAGGGAATCTGGTATCCAATAAGTCTCTGTGTCATCCCACACTTGACCCAGAGAGAGGCGCTCATCTGATTTGGCAAGGATAGCTTGCTAAGAAGGTGTGACAGAGGTGACTCTGAGAAACCAAGGGAGCCCACACCTGAATAAAATCTGATTATGCAGCTCTGAGCACAGAGTCTTCCTGGGCATTCTGGCTTTGGGCTTCTACAGAGGCCATGGATTTTCAGAAAGAAATCAATTTCTAGTGCTCCATTCGCAATATTAACACCATCTTCCACAAGGAAAGTCAACCACAGCTGGCCTGTGTAAGTATCCCACCTGGGAGATTTCAAAATTCAGGCCTGCTCTGTGATGTGGCAATTCTGCATAAACACAGGTTTGGATTTGGGTCTTTAACGGACTGAGCCAAGGAGTGCTGACCGATAATCTCAGTTTGACCGTTTCGAGACAGCACCTCGCTCAGCAGCTCGGCGTTTCACCTTTCTCTTGCATGCTGCTGCAACTGCTTCCTATATTCAGCTGAGCACTGTAGTGCTCGACACTTGACTGTGTCAGGGCTCAAATGAACAGTTTGTATCAAGATTCATGATATTCATGGGCAGTTTTATCTTCTGCAAAGCAGAGAGAGAGAGAGAGAGAGAGAGAGAGAGAGAGAGAGAGAGAGAGAGAGAGAGAGAGAGAAGAGATGCATTTACCTCACTAGTAGCAAAGACAGGAACAAGTGAGTATATGGTTACAAACCAGCACCCAGTACAAGAACTTAAAGAACACTGGATTGATGCAGTCCCCTCCCGTCGTAAGCAGCCTGAAACCAGCCTGCATCTGCAACTGAAGGTTCAGGTTGAGCACTGTTTGCCAGGTGGCATGGGTAGGGTAGCCACACATGTGTACACATCAGAAACTGTGGCATCAAAAGGAGCAAGGCAGTTGTTAATGCCTTACGGGAGAAAAAAAACAAAACAGGAAGCAAAGTGAGCGAGTGAGCATGCTTTAATCATTAGGAATGGAACAGGTGTGGGAACCAGTGGAGGGTGATGAAAAATCAGAGGATGTGGTGAGCCAGGTTCCTGACGTGGACTCAGGGACAGGCCAACTCTACACGTTTTAGAACAAACTGAGGAGTCCAGAGAGATGGTTTGTAGTTCTTCTCTTCCCTTCTTAACAGATCCGTCTGTAGGCAGGGCCTGTGCTATGACTGGGCAGCATTCTGGCTATTTTAGATTGTCGTAACATCTTTTGGATCAGCACTAGAAATGAAAGCAAGTGACATCACTGTTTTGGGGGGGGAAGTGACTGAGTCACATTTTTTATGAATGTAAAAATGAGTATTAGATACTTACATCTTACTTTCATCTATGTCTGTGAGTCCATGCATAGACATATACACACATAAAGGTAGTGATAGGACAACTGGTATACCCACGTTTCAAAGTGTTCTTTCAATAAGCATATGTAAGTATTTCAGGAAGGTTTAGTTAGTTTCTAGGGCAGTGGATTTGCCTTTTCTTTTTCTCTTCTCTTTTCTTTTTTTGTTAATTAATATTATGTTAAGCTGAAAGTTTGACTTATAGTTCATGAGGTCTTAGATTTACAAGCTATAGTGTTACTTTGGCAAGGATTAGGTGTTGCAGTGAACAAAGGAAAGAGGGTGGGGTTAGACACACAGTGCAGATTCACAGAACATTTTCTAGAAGTAATGAACAGAGTAAAAATGGACCCTGTGGCATCTGACACTTCCTATCACACCAACCTCACTTTCTGCCTTGCTGCAAAATCCTTTTCCTGCTCTGTTCATCCTCAGGGTCAGTGCATATAACCCTCATGTTTAGATTGTTCTTCTCTCCATTTAACCAGCAATAGCAGATGTCATAGGTGGTAAGAATGAGTTCAGTTCTCTTCCCCTCACTAATCAGGTAAGAATCCAACTCATGAGTCAACCATGGCCATGTGATTTGTTTTGATTAATGAGCCCCCAAGGAAGCAATGTCTTATGGAAAAGGGAAAGATGCTTAAGAACCAGCATTCTATTTTCTGCCCTCCACCCATCCACAGTACAGCAAACTATGTGTGATGATGAGATTTTGGGACAGGTGAAATGTCACGGGCTGTTAAGGCAACACAGAGACAACAGCTGCTCAGAAGAATATTCTGAAACAGCCACATGTTGCTCCTGTCTGGTGAACATACTTTTATGTTCTGGGACATTTGGAAGCACAGCAGAGTTTAGGGAAGCTGATCTTGGCTTAATTCACTCAAAGCCACACCTGACCTTAAGGGTCTCTTTAGTTCTCTGCCTCACCCTTCTCTTCTGATAAATGGAAAAATAACAAATTGCATCTGCCTCATATGACAAAGAAAAGAAAAATGTATATGCAAGAGCTTGGAACAAAGCATTCTATATAGTGATTCTTCTTGTAAAAAATGTTCAATAAAGTGTACAATGATGCCATTCTCAGAAATGTATGCTGTGTACTTTGTTCACAGTTCCTCCCTGGAACCCTCTTATACAATGCACTAGTATTGCTCAAAGAATTTTCCCATCTCCAAGTCTTTGTACTAGGTACTCATAGGATCTTAATTAAAATTTTATATTTTCCTGTGTGTTGATTTGGTTACAGACTTCCCGCAGGGAGACACCATGTTTTCTCGACTTGCTGTTTTATCTCTGGAAAGTAGCCCTTGGTCTCAGACGATGGTCCTGAGTATTTAATGTATGTATTTAGTATAGTAATGGAAAGATGTTGAATATTCAAACGTGGATTTCAATCTCCTTGGAATTTTCACTCTGAGTTATGGAAAATATGGATGTGGTTTGTTTTTCCTGTATACACACATCCTATAGATATCCTTAAAGACATGGCCATAGGCACATCTGTCCTCCCCCAGAGAGCATTTCTAAGGATTGAAGCACAATCCAGACAATGACCTACATGGATTAGGAACACAGTGTCCTGTTGTTAAGGTAATAAATTCATCCTGTTGTCTTTTATCATCCCCAGGATGATGGATTCTTTGATGCTTCTCAGTTCAAACTTCAACTTTCCTAGTCTGAAGCAAAGCAGAAGAGAAGTAACCATTTGTAGTGACCCAGAGCCACGTACTAGATCACTGTTGACAGACTGCTACTGAAACCCTCATGGATGGAGTCTCCTTCAGCAGCTGTGACTCCTCACTTGGGTCAACTTTTGCCACAAACGCTCTTCCTATGTTCTTTGAACAATAATATCTTAAAATTTTATAGCACCCTATAGCTAAGTATCTTTAGACATTTCATAGTAACATTCAAAGAAAGGCCATCTTTGCCACAGGGGCCACATTAAAAGCAAATAGGTGGACATCCTGTGAGCTATGGTTACTTGGAAAACTGCCAGTCTCTCAGCACCCATGGCTGGAACTTACCCTTCATAGATGCAAAACACAGGGCCCTATCAAACTTTCAAGATGTCTCAATTCTCAGAGCCCACATCCCTCTGCATAAGAATTTTAGGGGTGAGTAGAGAGAAAGCAAGACACATTCACATTGGAACTTTGAATTATTTGAAGTAGAGTCTAATATTTACATGACAGGAAACTAATTTCCTTATTTGAGCGAGCCTAGATCTTGTGCTGGGAAATGTGTGAAAATGTTTCTCCCTTAGATTTCTATTTTTACTTCAAGTATATGATTGAATATATATAAATATTATATAATTCGTATTATGTTTTTATACTTTATACTATACACACATATGTGTGTGTGTGTGTACATATCCATATCTTGCTTTGGGCTTTTCATGACATTATTTAAAATGGTTAGAACTTGTGGGATCCTGACTGGGTTTGTTGTTTCTGAGTTTCCAATTACATCCATTTAATGGATAAGGCATAAGTTTCAAAGCCAAAGCTACATTAGCAACAGGAATGAGAATTAATACAATTATCATAATAATTAAGAAGACTGGTCAAATCTCTCCCAGCCTAAAAGTCTAAGTTGAAAATGTGGGCCACAAGAAGGAAAGAAAAATTCCACCTGATATGAAGCCTTCCTTTCGCCAGTCTGTTCTGACAGTTTGATCAATGTCCAAATTTTAACTTTCCCCGTGAGGATGAAGACTGGTGCATAGGCCTTGGGCTACTAATAACTGATTGTTTAGGCAAGTCTCTGAGGGCTCAGATATAGAAGGGCAGGGATACGCTCTGGACCTATGGAACACACCCCTGACTTCCAGAAGGTTCTCCACCCCCCACCCCCCAGAGACAAAATGACTCTTCCTGGAGGACTCAGCAAGTCCCTTACATGTGCTTTGCACCATAACTTCTCTCGGACACCTTCCAGTTGTTCTCAGACGTTTTGACAATGTCTCTCCCACCAAGGAAGTTTCTGCACTAAGTGTCACTGTTTTTTCTGTTCCCTCTCTGATGTCACTCCCAGAAAGGGCAGCCCCAGGGCCCCACTGTTTTCTTTGCCTCTGTATTTACTGCTGAGCTCACATGTGCTTGTAGCTGCCTTTAAGAACGACAAATGTGCTCTAATTTTAGTACATCTTGGCAATAATTGTTTTTATTTCTCTGGCGAGGAAAAGTGAAGGAAAAACAGCTTGGAACTTAATAACCACCTTAGCCCGCAGCCTTAGACTTTATTCATGAGACTTTTTTTTTTAATCTTTTTTTTTCTCCTCCCTGTGTTCTCAGTATCTTCTTGAAGGTGAAGCATTAAATTACCTTTGCAAAGGTTATATGTTTATTTACAAAGAGCCAGCTATGAATGTGTCTTCCAAGAGTGGCTTCCAGCAATACACTTTCCAGCTCTCTAGTCAGCAAGGCTGAAACTGAATAAAGTAATGTCTGGGCATTTCGACATAGTGAAGGTTAGAGCTTCATCAACCACCTGATCCACACTGTGTGCAAATCTCATGAAAGCGTGATGTGTATTTGTTCCTTGAGCCACATTATGTGCTGGTATTTTGTCTTACAGGGAATTGGTACTAATTGTCCTTCAAGGTAAGATTAATTTTTGTACAACAAACCAGAGATTCCCTCAAATCTATGCAATGTGTCTTGTTAACACACAGCTAAGTGCTAAGCACGGGACATAGCAACCTGAGAACTCTCAGTCACATCCCAATTCCCATGATTCTTTAAGTGAAAGGAAACACTTGCAGGATCACACAAAGTAAAGGTTTCCATGAGGAGACTAGACTGTCTGGTCAGGACAGTACAAGAATGAATGAATGAGTGTGTGTGTGTGTGTGTGTGTAAGTGTGCATTTCTGAAAGGTTGTATACTACTGAAAGGGCTTTTAAAAGGTGAATTTGTCATGGATTTCCAGTATGTTTGGGCCAACCAACCATAGCTTCCAGGGACTAAGCCACCACCCAAAGACTATACATTGACTGACCCGGGAAAGGGAATAACATGTGAAATGTAAATAAGAAATACCCAATTTAATAAAGATGGGGGGAAAGGTGAATTTGTCTATGGAAAGATGGAAATCATGAAAATATGCAATTGTTAACTCATCCCTGTTGATTGTTGGTGAACATGTGGAAAGCTTCCCATCCAGTGAGAGATGTTAGACTTTGAGTCTGTTCAAACTTTGCATAGATATTCCTGAGTGGCACTTCCCAGCTGTACGCAGCACCCACGTTACCTGTGCTTTTTAAGGGGCTTAGTTAGGAAAGGTATATGCTGGCTAATCTGTCCATCCAGCTCTGTAACCATTTTCTGCTAACTACTATCACTCCATCACATGTTAAAGTGAATCCTCTGTATGTATGTGGTGTGTGTGTGTGTGTGTGTGTGTGTGTGTGTGTGTGTGTGTGTGTGTATTACCCAATTAATAGTCTATCTTAGAACTGTTGGGGCTGAGAAAATGAACACTTGCTGGAAATCTTCTGGAAAGGAAATCCACGTTGAAGATCTGCTGGAAAGAATCAAACTGCAGAATCACAATTTTAGTGGAGTCTCCAGGTTGAGTTGAGTTGAAGGAGTGAGTAACAGGACTATGAAAATTATAGAGACCAAGGGCAGAACCTGCTCCAGATGAGTATTTGTGTCCAACAGGTGCAGACAGCCTCACAATGTCCCAGGAGGCTGTGTCAGAGGGTAAACTGAGCTGAAACCCCAGGGACAGTAGAGAGGTCTCTTCCTGTTGATCCCATGACATGTGTACGTGAGATGACATAACAATGTCGGGGCTCCTCTTTATGGAGTCCGGGTAAGGGAATTACATTCTTTCCTCAGTCCAGAGTGTTGGATAAGTTCTCGGGCCTGCCTTTTTCTATTATGATTTTAATATGCTCATTGCTTACATGTTTTTTTTGATAAATTAATAGGATGCCATGCTTCTTCTTTCTAAGAATAGGTCATGCATCCATTTGTGACTTGTAAGTGGTCCTGGGCAGAGAGTATTGTTCCAGTAAGGTGCAGTGTCATCCTTCAATACCAAAATAGAGTCCGGATCTCCTTTTCAATTGGAGTCTCTGTTGTCAAGTCACAGACCCCCCCGCTTCCAAAAAAAAACAGTTTCACACAAAGTAGAGGGACTTGTGGGCAGGGCTCAGCTTGACCTTAACACACAGCTTGATCATATTCCTTTCCAGCATTTCTCTCCTAGCTATGTCACTCACAAGAGGTTGTCAGTAAACACAGTCTGATGGCTCTTCAATCCAGTGGTCAGCATATGTATGGCATTCAATAAATGTTCCATGAACATGAATGATTTAGTCAGTTAATGGTGTGGGGGGAACAGTAGATGTTCCAGTACTTTCCTCGCTTACCATGAAGTGTCATCACCTATGAATGAAAAACAGCCACTCCATGTTTCCACGTGCTCACTTCCCCCTCGGATTGCTAAATTCAGAATAATCACTGCCTACCGGATGCCATGGTGTCCCATCCTCTCTACTTTCTGATGATCTCTGAGGACAATTCACATCATTTTTCAGTCTTCTCCCACAGCCATGCCCAGTCCTGGAGAATGTCCCCAGAGCCTCTACTCCGTGGCTTTCAAGGTAGAATAGAGGCCAACATGAAGATCCTTTATGAGAATTTTCACCACTCTTGATTAATTTTACCTATTATGGGTTCATTAAACTATACCTTCCTAGTCATTGCAATAAAAAAAAACCATTAGAGTTATTTACCTTATATTGGAATGTGTAAACTATTCGCAGTACCCTAAATCTCTAGGTGTATGTAGGAGATGGCAGCAAGGATGGCCCAACTGTCCCATAGCAGCTATGACAGACCACAGGGAACATTCTGAGGACTTATACAGTGGTCCAGGTTGTATAAAGAACTGGCAGTCAGCTGCCTTGGGACTTCAGGGGATGAACATAAACAATTTGGACCTCAAATTTTTATTTTTCATCTTTGATTCTTTTGATGAGAGTTATGTTTTAATTTGGGGAGGGGAGGGGTCAGGAGTCTGTCCTGCTTGGTCCACAGTCTACATGCCAGATCTGAATTGTTAGTGACATTAATGAGCATCCTAAATATATCTCTGCTTTAGAGAAACAACGTTGGGACCCCACACTTTCTAGGAAATTACTCGTGTGTGTGTGTGTGTGTGTGTGTGTGTGTGTGTGTGTGTACTCAAGTCCTTGCATATGTGTGGATGCGTACCTTAGAAGCAGAAGCCAGAGTCTTGAAGATGCCAGACATGTACTCTACCCTTGAGCTACATCCCTTGCTGAAGTTACAAGCCTTAAAACGATACCGGAAACCCAGTGGAAAATCAGGCTACACCGTGGGGCGAGGCAGTGTCCTGTAGTTCACAAATGGGGTTGCAACTTCTCAAGGACTGAGGGAGGACAGGAAAGAAACCACAGAGAAAGCTTGAGAGGAAGTCAATATTGCAGAATTGCCAAGATGCCTCGAGGGAGAGAGCTTTCCTGCTGTGTTACCTGCCAATTGACTTCCAGACCTCACTGATTATGGCAGACTCTGAACACAGTGTAGATGAGAATCTGCAAATCGTGCCTTCAAGAGATCTGCTGTGCACACCTGTCACACTTTCATCTCATTGTTTTTAGCATCATATCATGATCTCCAAAGAAATATGATTCTGTGGGTTTTTCCTTTTATTGAAAATTAATTTTCTCCCTCACATAAGCTATCCTGATTACAGTTTATTCTTCTCAACTTGCTCCCCCCTCCCTCCCTAGATCTATTCCCTTTCTGTCTCTTACTAGAAAACAAACAGGCTTCTAAGAGATGGTAATAAAATATAATCGAAAATAAAACAAGATAAACCGAAACAAACACTTTGGAATGAATAGAAGGAAAAGAGAAGATACAAAAGATAGAGACCCAGTCACACTCTCACACTCTCAGAAATCCCAGGAAAACGGGAAATCTTCCCACCTTCTGTTGATGGTTTCGTTTAAAACTTCTTCTTGGAATGATGATTCCCATAAGATATCAGTTTAGGCTGCAATCCAATAGCCTAAGGTGGGAAGATCACACGCATGGGCACACAGTTAAAACCTAAACAGAAAATTTCATTTAAAAATGCTAACATTTTTTTTTTTTGCACAGCAATCCAAATTTATTGAACTACGGATGCTAAGTTAAACAAAATGGCACTCCTTTAATTAAGGCTTCTTATCTACTTTTTAATGTTTCCCCCTCACATACTTTACAACTTGTGATTCAACCCATTAAGTAGAAACATTGATTTTATTTTAAATTTTATTTAACCGTATAAACATTTTAAAAATTATTTAAAATTGAATCCATTTTAAAAACTTTGATAAACATTGGTTTCTCTACCACATGAAAGAAATAATCCTATTTTATTAGCTTTCTCGATTCCTGTTCTAACTGGAATTTAAGAGAAATATCAATTTAATCCGCTCTCTCTTTTTTAACGTTGTCTTCCTTGATTTCACTAAAGACTTCCTTTTTTTAGGACATGCATGATAAGAGCCTAGCATGGCTGTCCTCTGAGAGGTTCTACTAGCAGCTGACTGAGACAGACACAGATACTCACAGCCAAGCATTGGACAGAGGTCAAGAACCCCTATGGAAGAGTTAGGGGAAGGACTAAAGAAACTGGTAGGGCTGGCAACCCCATAGGAAGAACAATAGAGTCAACTAACCCGGACCCCTGGGAGCTCCCAAGTCTAAGCTACCAACCAAAGAGCATACATGGGCTGGTTCAAGGCCCAGCACACATGCAGCAGAGGACTGCCCTGTCTGGCCTCAGTGGGGGAGGATGCCTATAATCCTGTAGAGAGGTGATACCCCAGGGTGAAGGGATACACGGTGAGTCAAGAGGCCAAGAGGGCAGAGGGGGACTCGGCGGAAGGGGACTGGGAAGGGGGTCAACATTTGGGATGTAAATGAATAAAATAATTAATCAATAATAAAATAAAGATTTTCTTTTTTAAAATGTATTCCTCCATTGTGTTTGCACACCTTTTCTTTCCATTCATTTATCTAACGCTGGACATTTCGGTTGCCTCCTCTTCAACTTGGCTGTTGAAATAGACGTTTCGATGGACACGTAAGTGCAGCTATGTCTTCAGCACAAGAGTTCAACTATTTGAAATCTACACTTGGAAGTGGGTGTGCAATTTCTACTTTAGTTACTTTGGTTCTATGGAGGCTATGAAAAAGTGTGATGCCAAGTGAATGAAATGAGTGCAGAAGGATAAATGCTGTCTGACCTGGTTTATTAAGTGGAAGGTGACTACGTTGTGTGTGTGTGTGTGTGTGTGTGTGTGTATTCCTATGAGGTACTGTACTGCAGGTACATGCATGCCTTGGCACCCTTGTGGAAGTCAGATGACAACTCCTATTGTCGAGCCTTCTGCCTTATTTGAGGCAGGATGTCCTTTTGTTTTTCCTGTGTGTGTGCTTGTGTGTGTGTGTGTGTGTGTGTGTGTGTGTGTGTGTTTATCTACACATGCATCCACACAATGTACATATGTACATTTATATGCATGTATATATACACACCTACACATACATATATACACATATATATGAATATACATACATATATGTATAGTATACTAGGCTGGCTGCCTACAAGCTTATTCTCCTGTCTTTACTTCCTGTCTTGTCCTAAGAACCCTGGTAGTACACTCATGTGATCATGATCTGGCTTTACTTGGCTTTTAAATGTAGGTCATCATGGTTACATAGCACGTGCTATATGGACTTAATTTTCCCCCCAGTTCTGCTTAGTCGTTCCATGTCTGCATTTCTGTTACCTTTGCTTAAGACCATGACTCACTTGTGACCTCTGAGTTTAACCACCTCCATGCCCTTTCACAGCTCTGGCAGCAGGCTATGTACCTGGTAGGAATGCAAGGTGTCCTTCCATTAAGACACAACTTCCTCTGTGAGTGTGTGTGTTTTACACATTGTCTCTCCCAGTGTCAATGAGGACTGTTCCACGTTTTCCTGGAAGGCATTTTCTTAAAGACAAATGCTTTGCTCTAAGTTAAGGAGCTTGCCCTCCCCCTCTCAGCCGAAGTGCTTTCCACACACCTCCAAGAGTTTGACACCTTACAGCACTCAGGCCCACTGTGCAGACCCGTGTTGGCTGCCATTCCGGTGATTCATCGGGCAACAGACCCTGCGGCGGACACAAAGTCCCTCACTCTAATGTAGCTTCGATGGGAAAATCAGATTCTCCTCACATCATCTGGAATTACAAAGGCTTCCCGAGGAAAGTAATTCACGAGAAACACAAGGGCTGCTTGTAAATTTAATGATAGCTGCCCCCTTCCCTTCCAGCAATGGAGATTTAAAGCACAGAACAGGATTCTCGGAGACCAGCTGCTGCAGGTTCTTCGGGTCAGTACTGGGCACTCTGAAGAGGTGCTGCTAAGAACAGACACCTTCTTTCTTGCCTTTCCTACCCGTTCCATGGTTCTACGTCTGGCTATTTGAAGAATGTTCTTCTAAGACTGATGGCATGGCTTAGGGGGTAAGGGTGCTTGCTATAGAACCATGAAGATATGAGTTCAAATTCCCAGCAGCTAAACCTCTGTGGGGAGTTGTTGGGTGAAGGAGAGCTATTGGCCCCCCCTTAATGCAGTAACATACAAACACTGGCCTCGCCAGTAAACACTTTGGGGATAATACAAAGTACAGACAAGCTAGTTTTATCTACGTTACCCCATTTTGCATCTTTTTAAATTTCTGTGATATTTTAATAGTACTTGAAACCATAATTAAATTACTCCTTATTGTTTGTATGTGTGTATATGTGTGAGGATGTGTGTGAACATGGATGCATGTATTGCCCAACGTGGAAGATGTAGGCTTGAGAACAACCTTCAGTGTTTGGTTTTCTCCTTCCCCCACCTGAATCCCAGGGACTGAGCTCAGGTCTCCTGTTATAATGGGCAATGAGAACTTGTAACCACGGGGATATTTTGCTAGCGTAATATTTTTACACTGCTTTACATAGCCTAAAAACATCATTCATTCCCCTTCACTTGAGGGTCTCTTTGCAGTCAGCTATTTGGCATACATAGTCTTATATTTACTCCTTCGTCCTTCAAACGGTCTTTCTTAGATGTGTATGGTACATTGTACCTGGTCTGTGTCTTAAGCTTATGCGTTTGAGCCCCGCCCCCTACCGCCACTGTTCACTGAACAGACATGTGAGTGGCAATAAATTTCCATCCTTTCCCTTCTTTCTCCAAGAAGCTATCAACTCCTTAATTCTCTATTTACTATAAAACTTATAAAATTTCAGCTAGTTGTCTTCATTCCAATCTTGAGCAGGCTATCTTGCCGTTAGACACAGATTCAGCGTGCATTTTCTTTGATCTCTTTGTCAAGTCTACAAGGAGGAAATGAGGAAGACGATCCTAGGCGTGATGGTAAACCTCTTGATGTGTGCCTGTGAGCTGACTGGTTCGTGTTTTGTTGTTTGGTTTCTGTGAGTTGATGGCCACACACACAAAAAGAATCGCTTCTTCTTTCTTTCCCCTTTTTTATGTATAGGGAGGTGAGTAACATCTGTTTTAACTTGAATGATTCAATATGTGTTTTAAGAATCATGTTTATTGAAGCAATTTGGTTATAAATATGAGAACAGATTTAGGGGACAAGCTCTACTATGTCTTTCCCTAAGGCAAGCTGATTTACAAAATCTGAAATCTTGTCTGGCTCTGAAACAATGGCTCCACCAAGTTAATAAGTAAATAGAAGGAGGAGACCTAATAAAGCTCAGATCCCCAGAAGCTAAAAATTTAACACCTTCGTAACAAGGTGGGAGAAAAGAAGATGGAAAAAGAACCCATGTTTGCCTTGCCATCCACTAGAGGTCCCAAACCCATAAACCATGAACCTGAAGTATAACCCTATTAATGTTTTTCTAAAAAAAATTATATATATATATGGAAAAGAAAAGAAAAAAGGAAAAAAGAAAGATGACTCAATCTTTCACCTAACAGGTCCCTGTGCTGCCCTTGAACTACAGAGATTTGATCAGTATCACAGTATTAGAGTATGGAAGTCTAAAAAGCATTAAGATCAATTTGAGGGTGTTGAAAAGGTGAAATTCTTTTCAGTTAGGTGAATACATCCTTCTGGGAAGATTTCGTGTTATTCCTCACAGGATCAAGGGAAGAGAAAAATACCCCAGGTCTCTGAAAACATTGCAAGAGTAGAGTATATGTCTCTTGAATCCAAAAAAGAAAGTATGGTATCCATAATGAGACAAGGTAAAGAGGGAGCACAAACATTTCCTTTGGCAGCTTGTTTGTTTGTTTGTTTTTGTTTTGTGTTTTGTTTTTTCTTAATTTTCATCCAGGCAAAAATCTCCACATAATTACCCAAGGTTTGATTGAAGTAGGATGTGATTCCAGTCATTCCAATCCTAAGAATTGGAATTATTTGAGTGATTACAAATTTCAACCCATGATACTATGAAATAGGGAGATCCAAGATGCCCACCAATGTTCTTCTTGCTTTGTGGTGGTGATTAGTTTGAAATGTGGCTGTATTTCGTCAAAAATTCTGAATGGAATTGTTGATGGCATCTGTGACTCCTTCATAGTGACACTAAAGGACGACAGATCTGGGTGTTTTGACCCTTTCAAAATATGTTTAAAAGTGCAAAATTTGGGCCAGTCGCCCTCGGTCACCGCTGCCTACAAATGGCGCATGCAGCCACAGTTCTGTGCTTTTCAAATATGTGGCCTTTTTTTCCTGTTAGTTCTAAGTTTCTACAATTCAATACAGAGATGAAAAGAGAGGCGCTCCTAACTTTTTAGTTGGGCAATGGGGATTGGTAATAAGGTTTAGAATCCACTAGTGTATCATAATCTTAAATGGAAGTAATAAAAGCAAATATCATAACACCTCTAGCAGGGCCAGGGGTGGCTTCAGAGGTGAATTTCTGGAATTATCTGACAAATTGAACATTACACACTTCCTCTTTTCTTTTTCTTTCTTTCTTTCCTTCTCTTTCTTTCTTTCTTTCTTTCTTTCTTTCTTTCTCTCTCTCTTTCTTTCCTTCTTTCTTTCTTCTCTCCTTCCCTCCCTTCCTCCCTCCCTCCCTTCCTCCCTCCCCTTCTCTGACCTTGTCTGGTGAATTTGACTCCCTACACCCTCTACCTGGGGAAGGTTGAGTAGTCCTTGGCAGACTCACAGACTTCCTCTTTTCTTGGAAAAGAACCTACCTGGTAAGTACCTGGGATTCCTAGAATGGCTTTCCATGCAAATGAGGTATTCACAGAACACTAAACTCTAGCCAATGATTTTCATTTACCTTGAAAACTCCTTCCCACTCTCTAAGGTCCCTCCCTCCCTCCCTCCCTCCCTACCACTTTCTCTCTCTCTTTCTTTCTTTCTCTCTCTCTCTCTCTCTCTCTCTCTCTCTCTCTCTCTCTCTTTCTTTCTTATGAGACTTACCATGTATCCCAAGTTAATCTTTCACTTGGAGTCATCCTGCTTAAGTCCCCCAAATGCCGAGACCACCTATAAACTTACACTTCTGGTTTCCTTGTATACCTGTACTTATGTTCATATTTTTCTGTCATCCATCAATCTCTGTCTATGTCTGTTTGCCATACATACAAAGTATGATCTTATCAATCAGTCCATTCACTTATTGACTCAGTCTAAGATGTTTTTAGTGTATAATTGGCCTTCTGCAAAGTACTGAGTATAAGGATAAAAAGTTAAAGTCTTTTCCTGCAAAGGACATCTGATAAAGGCACAGAGGACTCTGGTTAAATGGGAGATCAGGAATGCTGGCCACCAGGCCATCTGCACAATTTGGGATGGGTGTGGTTTCATGGCAGTCACTCAGCTCCTGAAGCCAGGGTTTGGGGTTTTGTCCTATGCTCCAGACCCCAGTTCCATGAAATTCCTAGAATTGATCTTTTTACCTTTTTGCCTCCGACTGTCCTTCCTCTCCTAACGATATATACTGTCTTCTTCCAGGCTTCATCCTGAAAGAGTCATGGAAAACATGAAACCAGGGGTGGCCCTGTGCTGTCATCCTCCTGTTCCCACAGTGGCATGTGTAAATCTCCATTGTATCTGGAAGCTCAGCTGGCTACCTGTCTGTCTAGATGTCCCTTCTTCTCCTTCCTTTGCCCTGTCTGCAATCATTCCTTGAATATGGCACACACCCAAATGTATTTCAATAACTGGATGAAAATAACAAGAAACAGAAAAGACTCGAAATAGTGGCAGTCTGAATCTAATTCTAATATTACTTAAAGAGTTTTGTGAATGGCTTTGCATATTTTAAAAATTATTATTTTTCTCTGTGTGCATATGTGTGCACATGCATATTCATGTGTGCATGCACACTAGAGCATGCATGTGAGGTGAGAAAACAACTCTGTGAATTTGGTTGTCTCCTTCCACCTTTATGAGTTTAGGAAATCGAACTCCAGTCACCAGGCTTATGGGACAAGCCCTTGACCTGCTGAGATAGTACACCAGTATGTGTGTGTGTGTGTGTGTGTGTGTGTGTGTGTGTGTATTCGCATACATACATACATACACATACATGTATACCTACATGCATGCATGCATGCATACATGTTTGGAAACCCTGCTAATTAAGGTCAAAGTATACCATGACCTGAGAGTTCATCTGAGCTCAGTACAAAATGGAGGACTCCTTTTACCAGCAGAGCTTCCCCTTCTCTGACCATGTGTACCTCTGGTTCACTCCTGACAAAGTATAGTCAGACAAGCCACCTTGCACAACCTAAGAGCCTCTGAATGAGCTGTTTCACTAAAGATCATCAGAGAAGGCCTTCATTGAAAAGACCTGTAACACTCAGATCTTCAGAGAAGGACCTCACTCACTCTCCTGCCCTACCGTGGCACTTACTACCAGCCCGAAATGGATTCTGTAGACCTCCACTATTTCAGGACTTCGTTTCATCCTTCCAGCCTTGTGTCAGTGGCATCTGGCACCCTGAGAGGACCCCTAACATGCATCACACACACACACACACACACACACACACACACACAGACACACACACATTCTGTGATGATATAAGACAACACCCTGGGAGTATGTGTTGCAATTGGTTGGAGGACCTATCAGTAAGAGTCACCAATGACATGCATGAGCGATGTCTTCTTTCAGCACCCCTCCCCCCTTTTTACAGCTGGTTTAATTAACTCACCCTAGCACTTGTCTTCAGGGTGATGAACAATCTGAAAGTTGTTTGATCATCTATGTTAAGATACCTGATCATTATGTTTGCTGACATTAAACATCTAGGTCTCTTCTGCTATTGATCACCTTGCTAAATCTACACATAGAATTAGTTTAGCCATATTTGTGGATATCTCAAGTGAGTTTGATTAAACAACCAAGTAAGTCATCTCGGAGATCTGCTGGAGATAATGTACACGCAGGAAACATTTGCTGAGTAAGCATTTTCATCGAGTTACTGAATTTGCATAAACTGGACTTTCTAAGTACTGCAAAATCCCTCCAAGAAGGCACAGGGTTGTTATTGAGCTGCAAAAGAAGTCTTCAAATTACAATATTCAAACATAAGCATGGCACATGATGACAGCCCTGTAGGAATCCAGAACAGAGAAACGGAGACTGCCACCATTTCTGATGTATGTGCAGCTCTTCTTCGGACCATGTTTATTTGTTTTCAAGTTTTCAGTACCCTATGTGTTTGTTTTGAGTTAGACTATGAGTCCTGATAAATAAGGAAAAGATGTTTATTTTTGTCTGCTTTGGTTTTTAATTATAAACACCAATTTCGTGAATGAACACATATGGAAGAGAGACAGAACCACACATTTTGATGTTGGTCAGTACTATGTGTACAGGGAGATTTCTTCAGTGCTCACAATGAATGACTGCAAGGTTTTATGTTTTTCTGTAATCTTGCTTAAGAAAGAAATCTAAGCATACAGAACTATTGAGTGATCACACTTTCTTATGACTGGAGAACTTAGCTAATGAACTGATTTGCTTTTATTTTTGGAGGAAATCACTTAGGAAAGCCATGGAAATGGCTGGTGTGTTCTTCTCATTAAGATGATAAGCAAGAAGAAAAATGTATGTACTTACATGTTTGTTGACTACTGTGTTTTCCTAAATGGCAGGCATGGTTTTATTTATGGATTTATTGAGGGTAGATTAATGGCCAGTTTAGTTTTTCTCTCCTAACTTGAAACACTTCACCTTATTCTTTAAAGAAACATCTGCCTATTGCCTTTTCTCTTGGGGTTAAAGAAATGTAGAAGCAAGGAATTCCATTGATCCTATTCGCATCCCAAGGGCTTTCTTTTCTATTTCTTTTCCCAAGTATTTGTCATTTCCCATGAAGCTATATCTAACTTCTAAGTACACAGAGTCCTATCATGAGCCAAAGGCTATTCTTATCCACAATCAGACTTTATTCCAAGGACTGGTGTAGATTTTTTTTCCCCTATGAATCAACATCATTCTAACATGTGACCAAAATTATATAAGTAGGTTTTTCAAGTTAGTGATTTTTGGAAGATTAAGTCTTCTGTATAATTTTTCAAAGTGAGTGTAATCCAAAATAGAATACTGACCCCTCCACTCCTGCCTCCTGATCGTATCTCTTGGTCATTTCACTTCTGTTTTAGACTCATGGGTGTTACCTCACACACAACCTCCTGGCTGCTACCTATCTCTCACCTTCAGTGTTTGCTTTGTCCTTGATTTCTATCAGTACACTTGCTAATGTGTGTGTTTGTTCTAATAATTTCCTTCCCACCCAGAGGGCTCAGTTCCATATCTACATATCTTTCCCCCTCAGACTAATCTTTCCATTGACCGAATCCTTAAACTTTTAAAAAAGCCATTCTCCGCACAGTTTCTGAGACTACTTCTGGCATATTCTCATTTCCTCAGACACAGCCAGAGAACCCTTTCAGAATCACCACCACCACCACCACCACCACCACCACTGGCACCAAAAACAACAAAAATACTAAAACTTAAATTCTCTTCTGTTTGTTTATATGAGATGAGTTCTATAGCTTTGCCCAGCCTGACCATCTATGCATCATGCTCCTGCCTCAGTCTCTAAATGCTGGGCTTTCAGCTTTCAACCACCATTCGTGACAAAAGCTGAGGTCTTTATTCTTCACCTTGCCTCACTGTCTAAGTTCTTTGTAAACCCACAGTTGCATCACCTTCCCTTTTCTGCCCTTCATCTGCCACCCAGCTATATGTTCCTGGACTTTGTCAAAGAACCAAGAACTAGAGGCCACCATTGCTGACTCTGAATAGGAAAATCAATTATCCAGGAAATACTGAGGGTCAGACTAACCTGAGTTTAATCCCATATCCCATAATTTGCAAGTTGTTCCAGATCCTATATCTCAAATGGAATAAATAAAGAAGTCAGATTTAGCTGGGTTAAATAAGTACCCATGTAAGTGTAAGTGCATGCTGGGAAGATGGGACTGCTTGTTAATGGCCATCATGTACAATAAGTGTGGTTGAGTATATTCCTGTTACTGTCTCTGATATGGAAGGCTAGCTAGTTCCTCTCCATTGGCAAGTGCCATTTGCCTTTAGGATAGTTTTTTTCGGGGAGAGTCAGAATTTGTTATTCCACCTCCCTGAAGACCCCTGATTATCAACAGTCTTGCTGACAGGTCAGGTGATCATGCTCTAGAAATTGTTTCCATGAGCAAATATCTTCTCCTTGGCGTTTGCTTCCAAAATGCATCTTACCTTGAAGTGCACACCAGACCGCCTCAACATCAGCCTGAGTGTGAGGCTGAAGAAGACAAGATTGACCAAAGGGCAAGTCATTTTCCAAGGAGCCTTGGTCAGGGCGAAAGGCAGGTGAAGTTAAATAGCCATCTCCCCTTCACTCACTGAACTCTGCCTTAACTTAAAAAGAAACGCAGCACAAAAGCAAGGTAAGAGGTTCTTTTAATGTTCCTTCCAAATATAAGAAAATTAATCCAAGTGAGTTGAGAAATGCACTCCATATAATGACCTTGTGAGCCTTTCGGAAACAATTTCACAGAGAATCATAGAAAAGTCTGTACCTCCTGTGAGTGAAGAGCAGAAGTGATAGTAATTCCAATAGTTTGTGTCCTACTTCCACAAAGGACCAGTACATTCAGCAACTTGAAACTCAAGACAACACAACCCTTAACTCAGAGTGCAGCTATGGTTACGAAATGGCTATTGTACTCATTCATACTTTTGTCACAAGACCCACACAAGATTAAGCCAACCAAAATGTCAGCATCCACATACATGAGAGAGGCGCTCTCCATCTACTCCATTTACTGAGTATAAATTTATTAGCAATTGATAGCTGTTGATAGAGGGGGAAGGGTAATTCTTCTTTTATGAGAGCTTTGACCTCTGGTAGAGTCTTCATGCTCCAGTGGGTGGCCCCACACCTATGTGTGTTTGTGTAGAAGTAACTGGATTTAGGAATAAGAAAAAAAACAAAATAAACCAGGAGATTGAGAGGAGACCATGTTCAGGAGGCCATGGAGACTGGTGGATGTAGGGATGGGGTGATTTGTACACAGGCACAAAGTTCTCAGAGAACTAAAAAAAAAGGAAACAATATCCTAAGCACTTTGTCATTGCCCTTTACCCACATAACCCCACCAAATAAAAAACAGATAACCCAATAGAAATAAGAAAGAGAAAATAACGAACAGCAAGCATTTGTGGATATTGCCATAACATGTTTTCGAAAACATAGGCATAAAATTCCAATGTTTTGCTCTTTTAAAAATCAATTTAATAAAAGAATAAGAAACTAACCAAAATAATTATGAGACTATTTCTTAAAATTGTAAATAAAGAATCAACTAACCTGGGCCTGTAGTTTACAGAGACTGAACGGCCAACCAGAGAGCCTGCCTGACACTCATCTAGGCCCTCCACACATACGTTACAGCTGTGTAGCTTGGTGTTCATGTAGATCTGGGTTTCTCTGACTCTGGAGCCTGCTTTTAGGCCTTTCCTCCTACTGGGTTGCCTTATCTAGCCTTAATAGGACAGGAAGTGCCTAGTCTTACTGCAACTTGATATGACATGGTGGTTGACATCCATGAGAGGCCTGCCCTTTTCTGAAGGGAAACAGAGGAGGAGCAGATCGGGACAAAGGTAAGAGAGGTGGGGTTGAGAATGGGGGGAGAGGAAGGGAACGAGTAAAAATAGAAATAAATAAGTAAATGAACAAATAAATACCATAGATAAAAACGAAAGCAAAATAAGAACTACCCTCCCCCCCCACACACACACACAATTTTTTAAAACATTTTTTCTTTTCTTTTGGGGCATCTGAACATAGGCTGGACTCTACTGCCATCAGCATTACGACGCTTCTCAGTAGTATTTGGAACATTTTCCTCTAAGACTCCGAAATGATGTTTTGTTAAATGTTTACAGGTCACAGATCAAATGTCAAAACTAGAACATTGTAGGAAGAGCAGAACTACATTAAATTAAAAATCTTCTGTGTGGTATAGGCAGCTACCACACACGCAGTTCCACCTCTCCTAACTCAGTCTACCGTGCGGCCTGTCTTATAGGACACACATCAGACTTTCTTTAAAAAATGTAATCACATATTTTCCTAAATGAGAAGCAATGGAGTTCTGAATAGTTCATCAAAGTGCTCTTGATCAGACATTCAGTGAATGGGGGGAAAATCTCTTTCAGGAGAGCCACACTGATTTCAGAGAACGCAGGAGGAAATCAGAAATGTGTTGAACGGAGTCTGCATTTCTCCATGATTCTGTATCCCTGGCTCTCTCCTGGGCACTGTCCATCACCCAATCATGAATGCTTCTGTCATTTCCATCGGGGTGGTGAGACCTCTCAGCACACCCTCTGTCCCCTTCTTTCTGTCGTTCCCAGAGAGGAGGCTGAGTTTTGAAAGTGTCAGACCTGTGCAAATGCTGATGTATAGGCCACAGTTGTTTCTCTGAAAAGGCCTTCAGAACCTCCCCTCTCCTCTGTTCCCTTCAAGTTGGGAATGATTCATCAGCTGGCCCCAGCAAGAAAAGAGGCCAGCCTGAGGTCTTCGGCCTTTGACCTCTGTGAAGAGAAAGGTCACAGCGACAGCAAGTGTGTGAGCTCTGGAGCAGAAGCCACAGGCACAGAGACCCAGTGGAATGGAGGGGGCTGGTGGGAAAGAGTGGGTGTTTAGAAGAGTGAGGAGTATATTTCTAAGAGACTCAGTGGCTCAGCTGACAAGCAGGGTCAGGGGTCATATTTATGCTTGATTCCCGGAGCACGTTACTGTAACGTCTGCTTATTAAGGGTCTTCAGGGAGCAGGCCCCAGGTCCTAATGCTTCTGACCTTTTTCCTCCAAAGGAGACATGCTAAGAGATGGGGAAGGGGGGTTGGCTATTAACTTGTGTGCTTTTGACGTGAAGGCTGCTCCCTACTCTCCTGGGCATTATCTGCCAGGTTCACCCCATTTCTTTTTATACTCTTGCTACATATTTAAAGGAGTTCCTTGCCTGGCAGTAGGGCAGAGTTTAAACTCTAAAACAGAAAGTCAGATTCTGACTGCGAAAAAGTTTGCCAAAAAAAGTACAGATGGGAAGGCAGCCATGGGACAGGGTGGTCATAAAATTCTTCATGTGCTAAAAAAAGAATGCATTTCTCAGGAATCGCTCAGCTTTTGCTATTATAAATAAAAGAGAGAGAATGATTGTGATCAAGTTGGTCAGATTCTGTGATAAGCCTCCTCATGTGAAAGAGGTCTTCATGTATCCGTCACGTAACTAACCATCACTTCATGTGAAAGTTGTTCTGGTAGACATTTGAAACCTAAACTCAAAATGGAATCAGAGCCCATAGTTCAGGGGCCCTGACGACTGCATATTGCTCTCCTTTTTGTTTGAGTTATTTTTAACTTTTGAATTCAAATTTCTCTTTCAAAGACCCTAGATATACTTCAGATCACCAGAGAAGTAGACCTTTTGTATGAAAATAGGCATTTCCTCTTACTTCTCTGATAAAATGGGTAGTAGACCAAAGCATCTGCTAATTTCTCTAAAACTAGTTGAATGAACTTTACTTTCACTGCCCAAAAGAAGGCTTTCGGCAGCCCTCCATGATGCACACTTGATGTTGGTATTAATTACCAGGCTTCTGTGGTCCTGATGGCCATGATCATTTGAATGGAAACACTGTAAGAACCCAGGTCCATTTTATTTAATCTCTTGGTGCCAACATAGGCATGTATGTCATGAGCGTATATCGTTGATGTCTTAACCATGACATTTAGCCTCAAACCTCCCACAGAGGAACAAGTAAGAATGAGCAGAGGAGATCAGAGTTAAAGAATATTATTTTTAGCTAGGGAAAAAAAGTAGCTAAAAGAAGTGAGTGAGTGACATCACGTATCACAACGTCCTCTGGGTTCCACAGCCATCCATGGCAAAGGTCACATGGTCCAGTGTTCCATTCGACCATATGAAAGCATGTTTGCTATTTATAGGGGATTGCCTCGGGGAGCCAGCTCCTCCTCTGAGGAGAATAAATTATTTCAAGGTGAACTGATTTGAGCAGGAGGGCTATTTTCTGGAGTGAGGCTGGATAAACGCTTGTGTGTATGAATGTACTTTCCTTTGGAATCAGGGTATTGGTGATGCGTTGGGTGATGGGAGCTGTCTAAAGTGACTCTGATTATAAATAATAAAAAGAGAAATTCAATCGGAAGTGCGTTCTGCCAAACTTCACAATGCCCCTCCTAGCAGGACATGGAGATCTCCTTAGTCAGGGTCAGACCCACAAGCTTAAGGCCAATAAGTTCAGTGGGAAAAATGACTCTTCTTCTCAGTCTTTTTTCCCCTTTCCTTTTCTCTTTCATTTGGAAGGCACCCCCCTCATAAACATGCAGAGCAATTTTCCAGTACATTAACCCAGGAGGGATCCTCTCTCTGTCTGCTTGAGAGACAGAAAAGTTGAGAAACAGGGTGAGGGGAAGATGGATGGGCCTGGGATATAAGAGAAGGCAGTTTTTCCACTGTCCTACCCTGTACACCTAGGACAAAGGCTTCATTGACTGCAATGCTTCACATCAGCCCCATAAACTAGTAATCAGAACAAAAGGTCCGACACTTGAAAGTACCAGTTCCTGCCTACTTTCTATTGCAGCTGTGCACGGGGGTCGGGCCTAACAGTGGTGTCCCTTTTTCAGCCCATAGGGTAAGAGATGAAGATAAATAGTGTTGACTTTAATGTAGTCACACAGTTTTGCCATTTCCCAAACAACAACATTTCCTCCACAGCCTCACTCACATTTATGGCCCCAGGAGATATAACCATCTTCCTTTTGGCTAGGGAGCCAGGGCAAAGTTGGCCTGGGATGGCTCTAAGGGTACAGGGTGAACAAGTAGCTGGAGGCTATGTATGAGGGATAAACACAAGAATCATGGGATCTATTCCTTGTCCTCTAGGAGGAGGTGGAATGGTTTTCATGCATTCCAGCTTAGTCACAGTGGTTTCTTTCATTTTCTGAGATCCCTGGAAATGGCCCTAGAGAGGGAAAATAATGAATGCAGGAAACAAGACTTTAAAAAGTGTACAATTTCATGAATTAAATTTAAAAAATAAAAATCCACCATGGTATCTGTCTGATTATCAGAAGGTCAGAAAGTACAATGCTTTCCTGAGAACATTTTGCTAATGGGGCTTTCAGACCATCAAGGACAGTAGAGTTCAAGCCCACTGTGCACTGATGCCTTTGTGTAGTCCGTTACACTGCCCTGCCATCATCACCAGCTTCTAGTTGCCTAGATTTCAGTGTGGATGATCAGGTTTGAGCTACCTAGAGACATAAGCACTTGTCTCTAGCCACTCTTTCAATATCTATCCCTAAACCTTGGGGTATCCAGACTCTAAAAAGCTATCCAAAAATATCATGGTTGCAGAAAGAAAGACATTTGTAAGTTTTATGACAACTGGACTGAAAAAAAGGTCAGAATTGAGCTATGCTATGCACACCAACAAAAATTTAGCTCAGAACTAGAACCCAGGTCAACCATATATTAGATGGTCCTAAGATTCGGCTGAGTTTGTGTTTCTAACTTCTGTCACTTTCCTGAAGTAAATCATAGAATGATTTGCGATATCTATCACTTGAACACAAACTTTAGAAGGCTTATTCATGTATGCATTTGAGGTATTTTAGAAATCTCTCTTTAGACAACTATGCCACAGCCTCATTGCCGAGACCATCAGTCCTTTGGCTGAAAACATCTGAAAGATCGGACCCTTTTCTAGGAATCTTTTAAGGAAATATACTTGCCCCACAAAATGAAATAGTTGAAAGCTGGGAGACAAGTGTTTTAGACATGCTTTTCTCCATGCTGGCATAAACCACCTCCGTAAGAGAAACTGGGTGCAGGTGTGTCTCCCTGTGAGCTTAAAGCATTTGTTTTGAACTTACTGTGGTTAGCTTCTGAATGGTTTGGTAAATGCATCATGTTTTGAAAATGTGGGCTTTGGTAATTTGTTCTGACTTTTAGAATCACTGTATTTGTTATTCCTAGGCTCTGCTTTTGCTCATTTATATTTAAGGACAACTCAATTGTTCAAGAAACCTGCAAGGCAGAATTCTGGCTACCATTTTTATACCCTGTGTCTGGTTTCTATGGAAACAGTATCCATGAACCTGATGGTGCCTCTATGTCTGGTCCATGGCCTTCCACCTCTTCCCAGAGGAGACAATGAGACATGAGTAACTAGAAAGTTTGTTATGTTTTGTGTATTTGTGCATGAATGTATGTTCCGTGGAGTTCAAACATTACAGCTCTACAGGCTTTTCAGTAGTAAGAATGCCCATGAGGCAGAGATGGAAAGAGGGAAAGGAAATGGGGAAAGAAGAAAAGGTGATGGGGAATATGCTCTGGGGGGTACCACTCTATACATGGACAGCTGCTAGACTTGCCTTACCTCTTCCCACGCTCCACAGCCTATTTCCTACTCAAATCACAAGATAAACTTCCTATACTGGGTTTTTCTGCAAAGACTGAGGTCTCTCAGTGTTCCCTTCTGATGTCCTTCAACCAGAGTGGGAAGCTCCAAGTGCTGGCTCTGTGGATCTTATGCTCTTTTTATTGTGTTTAGGTAACCAATCTGCCTCCCTCATTTTTTTTTTTTTTTTTACATCTGGGAAACGAGTAGAGTAGACAGCTATCAACAATGTCTCTTTCCTTCTTGTTCTCTGAGTTCTGGTGGTGGCTTGCATCACAGGGAGTTATGAAAAAATGAGACAGGATTTGAGAAAACAGGTCATTTAAAGATGCAATCTCAGGTAGGTATCTTGATTCTGCATTTAGAAATGGTAGTAAATTTAATGTATCTAAATGTTCAAGCACTTCCTCTATATTATATTTAGGACTGTGTCATGGAATTGGAATGGATATGTCCTTTAAAGTTTTCTTAGCTCTACTTGAGGACACATAGTTTAAAAACCACACCATTAAATTTGTTTCCAGGCAAGGACTTTGGCATGTGGATGCCCCAGTGGGATTCAGTCATTGGCTGAATCAGTTTAAAAAAATTTTTAAATAAACATTCGTGTTCTAGCTTGCTGAAGATCTTTTTTTTTTTGACAAAACACTATTTCTCTGTACATAATATAAAACTTTTATTTTTAGGTCAAATGGATGTTTCAGTCCACCCTCTAGTATGCGGGTACACACTGTGACTTTGGTCTGTTGTTGAGAGTGGTGCTGAGCTGGAAATGTGGTCCTTTGTCTCCTACTTACTCTGTTTCTAGAACTAGACTGTTGTCACAGATAAAAGGAAAAGATGCTTTTTGCAGATGCTAAGACTGAAGAATTCCTTTTGGGCAAAGAAACCAAGTGAAATCAAAGCCTATATCAGGAAACCCAAGAACTGGATTGGCTCTGCCTTCTTGCTAATCTTGATGTGGAAAGACTTCTATGACTTAGGCTCTTTCACTCCAGCTTTACAGGGCCAGGCTCAGCTGATGTAGGAAGTTTGCTGTTTCTAATTCCTCACTTAGCATTGCTCTATGACTCTATGTTTCACGATAATGAAGCCAGTCAATGTCTTTGGTGTGGCACCTTGCAAATAGCGAACTCTGCTTTTTTCCCAAAGCCAGTTACCTCTTCTGCTGAGGAAAATGCTCAGGAAAACGGACTGCTTTCTATTGCTCTTCATTTTATATCCCATTTGTAATATTATCATTGCCTTTGTGCTCTGAACACAAAGCGTTATCCTCACCTCTGCCTTCCTAGGTTTCTTCTATTTCACTATCCTTCTGAATGTAACAGTGGTCGAAACCTGTGGCATTTCTTCCTTCTATGATCTGATTCTATGCTTTCTATTTCTGGTGCCCTATTGTCTGTCAACTTTTAGATTTTCAAGCTGAACTGTTGCAATAACCACTAAGTTCACAAACGCATGCATACATGCACACATCTTTGTTTTTTCTTTGTCCTTTTCTTTTATGTACAGCATAATGTAATTCTCAGATTCAACATGTTTTCTTGACTTGGCCTTCACTTCTTCATGCTTCAATCTTGTGTTTTCCATCCAAGAAATAGTCCTCTCATTCCTTCGTACATTTCAACTCACCTTCCTAAGCACACCTACCATGGCCTGTCAAGTCCCCACAACACTTTTTTGTTACTATCTCTAACATTGGAAGTTACCATGTACTTTAGTTTTCTGACTGGAGAAAGCATAAAACATTTAATATTGTCTTGTAGGTGCTTTTAGAATTATAGTATTTATCACAATTACATTTGACTGAGAGTTATTCATATTCTAGAAATTCTTCTGAAATATTACTAATGTTCATACATTTGCAACTGTCTCTCTTAGAGGTTATTACTTAGGTTTCATTATACAGCTATATAGACAAAGTTAGTACAATAAGATGCATCTTTTACTAAGACGCCCCCAAAAGGTTATGAAGCCCTCACAGCAGAGATGACTACTGTCCAATGTAGGACAGTATTTTAAAGGGTCATAAAGGAGGAGTAGAGCAGCAGAGCAGTAATGGAACATGCCTTTAATTACAGCACACAGGAAGCAGAGGCAAGTAGATCTCTGTGAGTTCAAGGCCTGACTTGTCTACGGAGTGAGTTCAAGGACAGCCAGAGCTACAGAGAAATCCTGTCTCAACAAAGCAAAACAAACAAACAAACAAACAAAGCAAAACCTCCTAAAAGAAAGAAAAAAGGAGAAGGAACAGCAGCAGCAGCAGCAGCAGGAGGAGGAGGAGGAGGAGGAGGAGGAAGAGGAGGAAGAGGAGGAGGAGGAGGAAGAGGAGGAAGAGGAGGAGGAGGAGGAGGAAGGGAAAGAGAAGGAGGAGGAGTGACTTCAGTATTTTCCCGTGGTCTATTAAGGCAGTCATAGTTTTGTTTTCACATTTCTGTGTGTGAGTTCATGGTTCTATTTCTAACATGTTACCAAGCTTTCTGAGGCTGGATATGCGTTTATTGTCCACATGTATTATTGTCACTCCTTCATATATGGGATGTTTGCTTTTTTTGAGAATTACCCTTTTTGGCTGTGGGCACTGAGGGTAAGAGTGTACAGCATGCATAATCAATAGAAGCACATTCATAATAGTTCTGGGTTTTAATTCAGTATGAAATACATCTGGGCTTGTTTTTTGTACATTTATCCTAATCACAATTGCTAACCAGGGTTAGATTTGCAATCAAAGTGGTAGGCAAGCTGACATAACTTGTCAAAACTTCATGTGGCTGTTATCTTGTTATTCATTTGATGGAGTGGCTTCGATATTGTGATGTTTACTTTCTTGCAGGATTTCTGGGACTGTTACATACAAGGAAACAACATGAAGCACTGGCTGTGAAGCCTAACACATCGGCATATTGTAGGAATGTAGAACACGCTCGTCATCTCTGCTGCCATCATCTTTTTTTCACCATCCTCACTCATGACCACAGGCCTAAATGCTGTTGACAATTAGTGGCTGGAATGAGGACGATATTCTTATGGAAGATTGTTTGTGTGATCGTACATGTGATTGTGCAAGTGCACAGAAATGTACATGCACAGAGACCAGAAGCGAGTGTTGGCTTTCTTAGACCTAGAGTCATAAGAAGTTGGGAACTCCAGGTTGTTGTGTGGATACTTGGGTCCCAAGTCTTGTCCTCATGGTTGCACAATAAGCCCTTGGAGCTGCTGAGCCCTATCTCTAGCCCCATGGCTCTGGTTTTTATACTGACATCACTACAGTTAGTGGTGTGAGATTACTAGAGGATTTATAACAGCAGACTCAGCCATTCTGTCAAAGGACAGCTAATGTACTGCATGAATACACAACTGGGTGTCCTTGCTTCTCCTGGCCCATAGACTGCATTCTACATCAATGGGGCAGCTGAGGTTTTCTCTTCTAAGAAGTATGTATGACTCCCAGATAAGCCTCTCTTCGCGTCCCATGTCTTCTATTGACTTCTTTTAACCAAAAGTGCCTTCCACCCCCATGCTGCTCAGTAATTATTACTTTCACGATCATAGTAAAGTAAGAAGCAATGGAACCCCTGACATGTTCTTGCTAAAGTTTACCTTGTTGAGATCAGAAACATTTCCACAAGTCGTTCTGCTCTTTAAAATAAATTACTATTAATAATTCATTGGATTAAATTAAGCCAAAGTGCAGTCCTTAAAGTTATAGTTTATTTTTAAATAAAAATTATTTTACCTATTTACCTACTGGTCTGTGTGTGTGTGTGTGTGTGTGTGTGTGTGTGTGTGTGTGTTTGTGTGTTTGTGTGTGTGTGTAGATCTGGAGATCAGAGGACAACTTTGTGAAGTCAATTTTGTCCCTTCACTATGCATGGGTTCTAGGGACCAAGCTAAGGTCATAATTTTATCTGCTGAGAGAACTTATGGTCTGAAGTCCCACTTTTCTATTACTTACATTTTATTTATAAAGTTATTGTCTATAATGACATGAACAAAAAAAGATATTTTTCCTAGAATGTTTTTCTGTGTTGAACACAATGGAGTTGTTCATTTTTACAGTGGATAAACCTTAATGGTTTGCATACTATGGGGTTACTCTGGGTCCCCTGTGTTATAATAAGCATGCAACAGATATACTTACATTGATGGTAGCTGTATTTTTTTAAATGAAAAAGTAAATTCTTTGTGTGGGGGTGACATAAGTCAGCATTAGTGACCTTGCCTATCCTGCAGGAAGACATAGGTTGGATCTTCCACACCAGGAGAGAAAATAGAAAGTAAAAAAAAAATCAGCACAACTTCCGTTTTGCTATTCAGAGATCTTACATATCCCAGTTTCAAGCTCCAGTTTTAATGAGACTAAAGAAAGTTCTAAGTCTTCAAAGATGCAAAAGAAAAACAACATGGGGGAGGAAATGAGTTTTCTTAGCCTACAGTTTATTATACTTTTATTTTAACACATAAGTGAATAAAAGCATTATAAATTTCTGAATAGTTCCTAGCAATCTATTTCCTATTACATTTTTAACATCCTTTCCTCATGCTGCTACTACGTAAAGCTTGAAAGTCTCTGGCCTTGGAAACACCTCTCAGGACTTCCTGAGACTCTGCTTTCTGTGACATTACGGAATATCCAGCTGAATTTGATGTATGTAAATTTCCGATTATACCCTAAAGTGATGACTATTTTAGTAAATAATAGTTACTACCAAGGTAATTTATCATTTAACTGATGTGCATGGATTGACTAGTTATGCTTTATTTCAATCCGTGTGTGGTCAAGGGAAACCACTGAAATGTCTTTGAAAGTAGATTTCAGAGTCTCACAAAAATACATATACAACAGCAGGTTTGAAGGGATTAGAGCTGAGTTACACCAAGATATTTTATATTATTTATGACTATTTTGAAGGGTCTGAATGACAAGAGCTTCAGGTCTCAGAAAAAAGAAATTGAAGAAGATCTCAGAAGATTGAAACCTCTCCCATGCTCATGGATCCGTAGGATTAACATAGTAAAAATGGCCATCTTACCAAAAGCAATCTACAGATTCAGTGCAATCCCCATCAAAATGCCAACTCAATTCTTCACAAAGATAGAAAGAGCAATTCTTAACTTCATCTGGAACAACAACAACAACAACAACAACAACAACAACAACAACAACAACAACAAAAAAAACCCCAAGATACCAAAAACAGTTCTCAACAACAAAAGAACTTCTGGCGAAATCACCATCCCTGACCTCAAGCTATACTACAGATTAATAGTAATAAAACCCACATGGTATTGGTACAGAGACAGACAGGTAGATTGATGAAATAGAATTGAAGACCCAGAAACAAACACACACAGCTATGGTCTCTTGATCTTTGTCAAAGATTCTAAAACCATATAGTGGAAAATAGCATTTTCAACAAATGGTGATGGTCTAACTGGCAGTCAGCATGTAGAAGAATGCAAATTGATCCATGTTTATCTCCTTCTGCAAAGCCAAAGTCCAAGTGGATCAAAGACCTCCACATAAAACAAGATATGCTGAATCTAATGAAGAGAAAGTGGGAAAGAGTCTCAAACACATTGGTACAGAGGAAAATTTCCTGAACAGAATATCAATGGCTCAGGCTCTAAGATCAGCAATTGACAAAATGGAACCTTATGAAACTCCAAAGCTTCTGTAAGGCAAAGGACACTGTCATTAGGACAAAAGAGCAACCAATAGATAAAAAGATCTTTATCAATCCTACATCTGATATAGGACTAATATTCAAGATATGCAAAGACCCAGCTATACCACCCAAAATACATACCCAAAAGATGTTCCAACATATAACACATAAGGTGCTCCACTATGTTCTTAGCAGCTTATTTATAATAACCAGAAGGTGGAAACAACCCAGGTGTCCCATAAAGAATGGATACAGAAAATGTGATTCATTTACACAATGGAATACTACTCAGCTATTAAAAACAATGACTTCAGGAGTTTTGCAGGCAAATGTATAGAACTAGAAAATATCATCCTAAGTGACATAACCCAGACCAAAGGACATACATGGTATGTTCTCACTGATAAGTGGATAATAGCCCAAAAGCTCAGAATACCCATTATACAACTCACAGACCATATGAAGCTTAACAAGAAGGAAGGCCAAAGTGTGAATGCTTCAATGCCACTTAGAAGGGGGAACAAAATAATCACAGGAGGCAGAGGGAGGGAAGGACCTGGTTGGGTGAGGAAAGGGGGAGGGAAAAAAGGGGAGCAGAATTGGGCATGGTGACAGGAGATAGAACTTGAAGAGACCAACTCCAATAGATAGATATGGCTCCCAGTTGAGGGGAGTGACCATTCATCTCGAAATCTTTAACCCAGAATTGTTCCTGTCAAAAGAAAATGCAGAGAAAAAGAGTAGAGCAGAGACTGAAGGAAAGGTCATCCAGAGATTGCTCCCTCTTGAGACCCATCCGATCTGCAGGCACCAAACCCTGACACCATTGCTGATGCCGAGACATGCTTGCAGACAGAAGCCTGGTAAAACTATTCTCTGAGAGGCTCTGCCAGCACCTAAGACAGATGCAGATACCCACAACCAACCATTGGACTGAGCCTGGGGACCCCAATGGAAGTGTTAGGGGAAGGACAGAAGGAGCTGAAGCACATTGCAATGCTATTGGAAGAACAACAATATTAACTAACCAGACCCCTCAGAGCTCCCAGGGATTAAACCACTAACCAAAGTGTATCCATGAGTCAGTTCATGGCTCTCACTACATATGTAGAAGAGGATTGCCTTATCTGGCATCATTGGGAGGGGAGGAGCTTGGTCCTATGGAGGCTTGATGCCCCAGAGCAGTGGGATGCTAGAAGGGTATGGCTAGAATGGGTAGGTGGGTGGATGGGTGGGGGAGCACCCTCTTAGAGCCAAAGGTTAAGGGAATGCAGAGGGGAGACTGGGAAGGGGGACATTTGGAATGTAAATAAAGAAAATAATTAATGATAAAAGGAAGAGATTAGAGTAAGAACACTCAAATTTGATTCCAATTTTTTATACAATATTGATTTATTTAAAAGAATGAGTATCAAAATGGCTAAGTTCAATAACATAAATGTCAGTTTATGCTGGTGAGGATGTAGAACAAGGGGAACACTCTTCTATTGCTGGTGGAAGTGCAAACTTACACAACCATTATAATAATCGATATGGCAGTTCTGAAGAAAACCAGAAAAAGATCCACTTCAAGACCTAGGTATACCACTCACAAGGATTCTTGCTCAATTATGTACATAGCAGCTTTATTCATGATAGTCAGAAACTGGAAACAACCTAGGTGTCCCTCAACAAAGAATAGATAAAGAAAATATGGTACGTTTTCACAATGACGTATTAATTAGCTGTTAAAAACAATGACATCATGAAATTCACAGGCAAATGGACGGAACTAGAAAAGATCATCCTGAGTGAGGTAACCCAGACCCAGAGAGACATGGTATGTACTCACTTACAAGAAGATATTAGCTGTTAAGTAAGTCATGATCGTGATACAACCCATGGAGCATAAAGGCTAAGTAATAAGGAGGGCTTACACAACGATCTCCCTAGGAAAGGGAAATATAATTGTTTTCATGGGTGGGCTGGGGGTGGGTAGAATGGGAAAAGGAGAGATCAGGTGCATGGTGGGAGAGAACTAGGAGAGATGACAGGAATTGAGGGGGCATTTTGGTGATGAAGTAAAAACTTAGCACAGTAGAAACTCTCAGGATTCTTCAAAGGTTACCCTAGGAAGGACCCCTAGTAATGTACAATATGGAGCCTACACTGCACTGGCCATCTTCTGTTACAAGACAAGACTTCCAGCAGTGAGACTGCCACACAATGTTCAATCTACAATCTATCTTGATGGCAAGATGTATGGCAGCAATAGAGGCAGAGACCTTGTGGAAACGGCCAACCAATGACCGGTATAATTTGATATCTATACCACAAAATGAAACCATGTCCAACACTACCTGGAAGACCAGAAACCTGTGGTTATATAGCCCAGAGAGCTAGGATAGGAAAACAAATCAATAAAATGATTTCTAACAATAGTCTGATATACTCATACATCTGGAAGCTGATGGTATCAGATACACAGCCAAACATTAGGTACAGAGAGCCCAAAGTGGAGATCTTCATTGGGTCTCTTCCCATAGAGCTCAAGGAACTCAGAAGATGGAGACGAAGGAGCCCGACTGGATATGAAATCCAGAAGAACACGGCCCACAGAATCAACTAAGCAGGACTCAAAGGGGCTCACAGATACTGAAGTGGCAAACACAGAGCCTGCATGGGTCTGTGCTAGGTCCTCTGCTAATATGGTATGCCGGTTAGCTTGGTGGTCTCGTGGGACTGCTAACAGTGGAAGTGGGGGTGTCTTTTACTCTTTTTCCTGCCTTTGGGTTGCTTTTCCTCCTACTGGTTTGCCTCATCCAACCTTGATATGAGGGTTTGTACCTAGTCTTATTGTATCTTGTTATGCCTTGTTAAGTTGATGTTCCTGCAAGGCCTGCTCTTTTCTGAAAGGAAAAGGAGGAGCAGTAGATCTAGGGGAGGAGAAAGGATTGCCAGGGGTGGGGCTGGGGTGGAAGGGGAGAGACTAGGAGGAGTGGAAGGAGGAAGAATCCATTGGGATTTATTGTATGAAAGAATAAAAAGAAAACAAAATAAAGTAAAATTTAAAACAATGACAAAATGACTAGTATTCAATATAAAATGTTACAATTTTGAAAAAGCATGCAAAGACTATTTATATGTAATGTAATTATTCAGAGCAATCTTAGCTACTCTCATGCTGTAGTCTTTAATGTAGAGGCAGTATGAAAAATATTGAACATTGTCTGCAGGGGCATTGACTAATCGAAAACATCTCCACTGGTAAAACTATGTCTGATCACATTCTGCTGAATATCATCTCTTATCCATAT
Organism: Rattus norvegicus; assembly: GCF_021556685.1. Lineage (NCBI taxonomy): Eukaryota > Metazoa > Chordata > Mammalia > Rodentia > Muridae > Rattus > Rattus norvegicus. The sequence goes on from NC_141534.1 coordinate 137,104,986, forward strand.
ACACATACCTCTGTGTATGCCATATGCATACAGTTTATGGTAATCATAACCTATAGACATGTAGCACACAATCTTATAAATTATGCACCTTTGGTTACAATAACTATAATTTTGGCATTGAGACTATATCAACTGCTATTTCCAATTAATCTGTGAAAAGAACGTAGTCGCTAATGCCAATTAGGTTTGTGGAAAGGCTGCAATTTTAGACGACTTAACCTACACATTCAAGGCACCCATTTATTACCAACTACTCAAAGCACACACCCTTCTTAGCAAACCTTTGCATGAGAAGAAATTTCCATTGGTGTGATTTTCTTATTACCTGCAGGGTTACAGCATGGACTTTTAACCATTCTGCCTGGCTTTTAAAACTATTTATTTGCACCTCTCACTGGTTACCGCATTTTAAGCACCATTTCTCAACAGTGAGCGCAAAGAAGCAAGACTTTTATTCTATTAAAATGTCATTAAGCCATACAACTTCCCTTTTTGGAAAGCAGATTGAACACATGAACAGTGAATCTGAGAAACTTTTCTTTAAGAAGTAGCAGTTTGGGGCTGGAGAGATGGCTCAGAGGTTAAGAACACTGACTGCTCTTACAAAGGTCCTGAGTTCAAATCCCAGCAACCACAGGGTGGCTCACAACCATCTGTAATGAGTCTGATGTCCTCTTCTGTAGTGTCTGAAGATGGCTACAGTGTACTTATACATAATAAATAAGTAAAAAAAAATTAAGAAGCAGGTGTTTGTTTCAGAGACACTGTGGCTGTGTCTGGACTGAGTAACAGGAACTGTTTCTCATAACAGCCCCGAGGAGATAAGCTCACCTTCAACCTCTCATAGCAAGACATTCTTCTCCCAAATAAATAACTGTTAATTTAGAATATACAAAGGAATTATGAAGCACGATTTTGAGACAAAGGGAGAGAAGAAAGTCCCTACCAGCCTAAGTCTCGTGATAAAAAGATCATTTAAGCATATGCAGGCTCAAGCCAAGAGTGGTCTCTTTGACCCAGAGATAATTGGTGTATTAACCTTATACGGAAGGAAGATTTACCTACACTGTTTGGTTATGAGAAAAATGTAGTTACCTGCTCAGTCCCTAGAATACCAGAGCCTGCTAGGAACCAACGGAAAACTAGGATTTGGGACAAACATCTCCATCAGCTTTGGGGGCACCTCTGTCGGAGGAGGCCGCGCTTTTACATTTATCCACACCCCAAAATGCCCTGTAACAGAGACTTCGCTCCATCAGAGACGAGCGATTTCTGTGCTCATTTGTGTTTTATACATGAAAACAACATAACAGCTGCGTGCTGGGTTGAATAAAGAAGATACACATGCATTTAAATCACTTATATCTTACTTTTTTATGATGCAATTGTGAATTATGTTCCTTTTGTATCTGTAATTAGAGGGCAGAACAGATGGCGAAGGCTTCGTTTAAAGTGATGTGTCCATTAAAATAACCTATGCTGCCAAATGATTGTTCACTGTAACAGGGTGTTCATTCTCCATGGCAGGCACTTTGCTGCACTGAAATATGTTGCAAAGGCCCCTGGACTATACATGGTGCTTATTATTTTTAAAGGCTTTCCAATAAAAGGGTTCAGTGTAGCCCAGCGAGCCCTGTACCTCATTCATCTTCCAAGCATATGTTTTACTATATTGCTCTAATTAAAAAGTGACCTTGTATATAATGATCAGAACTCAATACTGAAAATGATTCATATAGGCGCTGGGGATATGGGAAGACCGTCTCAGCCATATTAAACTGGGCAGTCAGATAGGTTTGGGGCCAGGGGCTCTGGGGGAGAAATTTTTTTTTTCCCAAGATCATAACTGCAAAGAACTCAGAAGATTTAGTTCATCTCTGGGACACATTATCTTCTTATTACATGTTACTTCCAGGAGGTTTTCGAGAAAAACAGAAACACAAGCAACAAATACAAGAGGCCAAAAGGTCATCGTAAAGTTTGTTCAAAGCACAGCTTCAAACTTAGCTAGTTTCCATTTGGCCGAGGCATAGTAACTTGTGTGTTGTTCAAAGCCATTAAAGGCCCATTTTGTTTTGCTTCGCTTGGTCAAGATATCCCAGATTGTTGTTGTTGTTGTTTTATCGTATGAGATCCTGTCTGCTATAATCATAAATATCACTCAACTTCCATTTTAATCACTTCTGGGGATAAAGAACTTGCAGACATTTCGTGGATTCCTAGAACTCTACAAAATAATTATGGAGCTCTCAAGAGTGGCCTAATTCGCCAGTCTTTTTTCTTTTTTCTTTTTTCTTTTTTTTTTTTTTTTTTGAGGTCCTTAATCCAACTACAGAAAGTCAAAGGAGAAAACACAAATGAACTTTTGTGTGTGTGTGCACTATCTGGGGGACAGATTTTGCAAGTCTGAACTGATGAACCATAAATCCAGTGATGTTAAAATTCCATAAGCAAAATTAAAATACCAACGACCGGGAAGAGAAGAACATGCAGCTGAAAAAGGAAAAGAAAGCTTCCTCGCCTTTACTCAGGGATGTCAGTTATCCTGAAAAATTCAAGAAGGATCAATATCAACAGTAGGCAGGCAAGGGCCGTGAGGCCTAGTGTATAGGTAGAAAGACCGAACGATCAAAATAATATGAGCACACAAATTATTTTAATATAACTAACACAGTCTTTTCAGTTAAGGCCTTAGGAATAATTTGTTAAACTATTCATGGTCACATTTAGTGAGAAGCTGCTAGGGGAACTTTGTAATAAAGTGAATGTGTGTTGGAATCAACTTTTCTGAAGAGTTTGTGTATCCAAAATCTCATGTGCATTTAATCTAGCAATTCTACTTTTACAATAATTCTTATAATTCATACAGAAGTGCTGACTTCATGCTATGTGCTTGAGTATTATGAAATCTGGAAACCGCAGGAATACTTGGATAATATAGTGTCAAATTTCAATAGCATCATGTAATACCATAATATTTCAGTGTTACTATTATGACTTAGGCTCTGTTTGCCTACAAGCAATAAATCGTATGTTGGGGTGAGATACATACAAATTTTTCTTCCAAAATTGCTTCTGAATAATTTATTTCTGGCAAACTGAACTCTCCCTCCTAGACATCCTTTTAAATTTGGTTAATCAATGAGAGAATCCCATACTTTGGCAGGTTTTCTACGCCAGCCTTTTTGTGAGTAGTTAATGATCTGTAAACAACCGTTTAAAAGCACCAGGGGACTTTACCGTTTAGAAGAATTCTATAGGGAACTTTATCGTAAAAAGGAAAAGTCTTTGGTTAACACAAATACTCACCCTGGAACATTTTTTTTTATTTGCCTTTAATTTTACTGTAAAGTTCTTAGGGTAGAGCTACCAGTCACCTCAGAGGACTTTTATTTCTGAAAGAAAAAGATATCTCATTCGCCACTGTTTCCTTGTTCTCCACAACATGATTGGCTTTTGCTCTACACTGGGAGCAGGCAGTGGTGTGAGTCGGGGATTCTGAATGTCAGAAACTTGGTCTTCAGGCTTCTTGTGTCATCTTCTTCCGGGTTCTTCATGGACATCATAGGCCTTCCTTGGAGCTTGTGGGTGAAGTACAATTATAGTTGCATGTTCTGGGGAAGAAATCAGAAAACTTGCAGGTTCTGAACTCCTGTGGAAGAGACGTTGTGGAAAATCACAGCTCTCCCTGATGGCTGAAAGCTAGGAATACGGAAATGGGCTCTATGCGTAGACCTCCTGCCTCACTCATCTGTCATTTTCCAGTGTCCTTGAATGTCCTGATGAGGAGTTAAGTACATAAATAACACCAGTTCACAGAAAAGGGTGGGGATTATGGCTAATGTTGAAATGCTCTTTGATTTTATGTGGGAAAATGGAACACTTACTCTAACACACACAGACACAGACACACACACACACACACACACATTTAAACTTTTTAATTCTTTGTGAATTTCATATCTTGGACCCCAATCTCACTCATCTTCCTTCCCCTCCATAATCACTCTCTGCCCTTGCAACCTTCTCCTAAAAGAAAACAAAGACGGAGAAAACAAACCAAACATACAACAAGACATCTCACCATGGAAGCTGTCGTGTGTCACAGTATGTCCCACAGTAAGGCCCTCTGTCCACACATCTCTACTTGCAAATGTTCGTTGCAGTGAGTCATTGCTCTGGCTCAAGGCCTCTGGCTTTTGTGACACCATTAATAGGAGATCTTCAAGGGGACTTCTCTCAGATATCCTGCTGCTGTCCTGTGCCATGGAGATCCTGTAGGTTTAGATCTGCAGCACTGACCCTTTCACATGCTCCAGCAGTTCAGGAATGGGGGGGTAGATGTTGAGGTAGGCCAACCCGGATCCCTGGATCTGTCCTGAGTGGTGGCTGAGTTTGTTAGCTCCTCAGCTCTCCTGTTTTGCCCAAGTGAGGGGGCAGGGCCCATTTAGAATGTATTTTTATTGCTTTTTTTTTTATCTTCTAATAGGCTGTACCTCAAAGGCAGTGCTTCTCAACTTTCCTTATGCAGTGACCCTTTAATACAGTTCCTTATGTTGTGGTGACCTCCAACCATAAAATTATTTTTGTTGCTACTTCATACCTGTAACTACTCATGTGTTTTCTGAGGGTCTTAGGCAACCCCTAAGGAAAGGGCCATCCCATTCTCGTAGAGCGCTTGACCTACAGGTTGAGAACCTCTGGTCTACAGCTATGGAGTGGAGTATTTATTATAAAGATGAGCAAGTCTGCCAGTGGCTACATTCCTTTTATTTATCAGCCGCTCTTCTATCATCCTTGCCTACGTCACTCAAGGCCTTGTACAAAATTTAAAGACACTCTACCCTCCCTAAAGATCTTAGACAGAATACTTTCCAGACACAAGGTGATTAATCAGCTACAAAGAAACTAAGCACTTGACAGTCAAGCTTCAGTCTTTTCACAAAATGGAAAACCATTTGAGACATATTCTTGATTGTTTTAAAATGGAACCAGGACAAGCAAGTCACACAGGACTGATACAGAATGAGGAGTAGTTGTAAATGGAACTGCCAAGTAGACTCAGACAAAATGGTGCTTTTCTGTTTTCTTTTTATTTAATTTTTAATTTGGAAAACCTCATTTTAAAATATTCAATACTTTGCACTTTAATTGTTGATCTCTGACCAAGCTATTTTTTCAGTATTAGAGTTGCGTCTGGCTTCTTCTGTGCTCTTAGTCTCTCATTCAAGTCCCTCTTTCAAGTGCATATATCTTTCTAGATTAAGACTTTGCTGTCTCAAAGGTTACATCTATAATAATTGCCTTCCCCTACCTGCCAGTAGGCATTGTTCAACTATCCTAACTCTTACATATATGGTTTCCTGTGGGGAGGAGCATTTTTTGTGTGTTAATGCCCAGGGAAAGATGTTTGCTTAAGGAATGCTTGTGGCTTATTTCCTCTGCTCCTTGAAAATTTGGAGGCCATAGATCAGAGCAGAAAATGATCATTCGAAGGCCAGGCATGGTGGCATGGTGTGGCTTGAACCATCTGTCAGCTTAGCATTTAGAGACGTGTGTGTGTGTGTGTGTGTGTGTGTGTGTGTGTGTGTGTGTGTGTGTGTGTGAGCGTGTGTATATGCAGCTTGTAATCCATTGAGGACCATTTGAGAAACCTAGTAACTTTCCTTACCTGGCCACCCAGGTGAGTGTTGCGTTTGAATGAATGTGAGCGGGATCCTAGACCCTGAGTATCATTCCCTTCAATTGGGAGTGACAGGGATGACTGACATGTTTTCACATAGAATGAAGGTTGGGTCTTGAAGGGACCTGTTGGGATAAGCACACTCCAGATAATAGCCTGGGGGCAAGACCAAAGCAGAGTCGCTGTGAAAATGCCTTCGACCTGAAACATCCTGACGGAGCTGTGCATGAACAATGGACACGAACAGCCTAATGTGGTACATGCACATGGCAATAACCCTTAATGGTGACTATAAAATGAAGCATTATGTTAGCCGACAGAAAGGAAAATGCAAATTGATTCTCCTTTTGTTTAGATGGAAGTGCTTATCAAGGTTAGAAGGTATTCAAGGTCTGTGACACCAGAATAATTTGTTTTATTATAATACTCGAACACAGAGAGGGCTTGGGGCTGTCTGGAGGACTCAGATGGCCAGAGAAATTCTGCAGTTCCAGCTTTAACCATCTCCTTTCAACGTGTCACACACTCAGCCTGATGGGGAAGTGGCTGCAGAACCAAAACCCTGTCAAGGATGAGATGATAAGATTTTTCTGTTAACACAGAGACACTTCATTTCTTCACAAAAGCACAGAGTCAAAGCTTACATTTTAACTTTCAGGGCTTTACATCTGCCTGTGAGGAAGAAAAGGCATCTAGAGTTTGTATCTCAGGCACCCAGACACGAACAAGGTATTCAGTGCAGTGCTCCTGTGGTCAATCCTCCTTGGACAGCAGAGGTTAGGGCCTGTGTCCATGTGTTTGGCTGGATCAGAAGCATCATTAGCTCCAGCACGTCTTCTCCACATCTACTAGATGTACTGTCTATGGGTACCTGGGTTTGGGATTGGCATCTCCATAGAAGAACAGCTTACCATATGGACAGTGTCACCTAGTGATACCTATCATGTGATAGAGCAATTTTGTGTAAGACCTAACAATGTCTACTTACATGGCGGCTCAGAAGGGGGAAGGCTGGAGGGCTTGTAGAAGCATGCCGACAGGCAAACCCCTTTGTCTGAAACTCTGAGAGCTACAGCACTTTTCTGTTCTCAATACACAGCTTGGCTTTAATAGTGAGGCTGATTTGTAGAGACATTGGTACTGGTTGGCACAGCTGCTCAGAATTTTCTATTCCTCCCTTCAGCTCTGTTTCCCTTTCTTTCTTCTCTTCCTCTTTCTCCCTTCCCCATCTCTTTTTCTTTTCTTTCTTCCCTTCTTCTTGTCCTCCCTTCCTTTCTTTTTTTTTAATGTTCTAAACCTATGAACCACCTCTTAAGCCCACCATCTCTAATTATAAAAGATGTTCTTATTAGGGTTTTTCTTATGAGAGGTTACTAAGTGATAGAGTCTTAAGCAAGCAAACAAGCAAGCCAGCAAACAAACACAAAGAACCCAACTTAACTTGGAGCTTGGTCTTCTGACTACATGGTCCAGACCCAACAAGTATTGTACAACGTAGCTGAGTAAATCCTAAGGAAAAGCCGGGCCACTGTAGTGATACAGGTGTGACAGTGGAGCACAGAATCACATATGAATGTCACCCAGAACACTGCACGTCATTTCATGCTGTGTGACTGGCCTTTGGGTTCCTGAGTAGCCTATAGAACATCCAACAGGTGTGAAGGGTACCCAAGATGGAAGGTTCCAATCCCAGCGAGACATTTCCCTGTGTCTAGGTGTGGATACTTTGATGGTTACCAATACAGCCAGAGGTCTCAACCTAAAGTGTGAGACTGGATATATCATACTGACCCACTGATCACCCCAAGGTCCTTGGCATCTATCATTAAAACTCTCATTGCGGCTCAAGGAATGAAATGTTTGGAGTTCATTTCCCACCACCTCTGATGTTTATGAGCAACTTATGAGGCAGATGGCTTTTCAATGGCTGAAAAGAAATCAAGTGCCCTCTGACTGCTCCAGGAAGGCACCTATATGATATTGTCCGGCACCCAGCTTTGGAATGGTGATAGAGGATCTTTTGCTGCAAAATCTCTGATGGCTTCTGTTGGCATGAGCACAGTATAAGAAGTTGAAAACACTGAGGATTTCCTTTTTTTTTAATCCCACTACCCTAGTATCACTAACAAGGCTGTTCTGGATTGTGGAAACTGAGCAAAAGACAACCAATCACACGGAAGTCCTAGAAGCTGAGAAGCGAACTGTCTTGAAACTGAGATACAATTTGGTGCCATAGATAGAACCGGAAAGAAAAGAAGATGAGCCAGTCCTCTCGTGTTCTTGTGTGCTAATGCTGGTTCACCTAAAGCAATAAAGACCAAAGACTAATATAATAAAGAAGAAACACACACACATGTATCTATGCATGCACACACATACACACACACACACACACACACACACACACACACACACACACACACACACACACAGAGCTCTTTGGGTGATGGAAATAGCTCTTTAAGTTAGTTACTCTTCTGAAGACTGTACACGTGCAGTACTCCCAGACCATACAAGATGTGACTCTTCCTTTGGGAATTTAAGACCAATCTTTTGAATCGATGGTTGTTAGTCTCTTGTACTGTTCCTCTGAAAATAAATAGAACACTTCCCTTGGGAAACTGTCATTATCTATCAAGGAGAAAAATCACCAAGATGATTGATAGTAATCCAGAATAATAAAATATAAAAATAAAATGAACTATATTAGTGTGCTCTTTGATTTGCAGGCAGTAGAAAATAACATGAGCTAGCTTAGCCAAAAAAAAAAAAAAAAAAAAAAAAAGCGATTCATTGGAAAGATGCTGACATTGTGCTGGAGGAATTGAGTCATATGACTTTAGGAAGTGTGGAAATGTGAGTCCTAGGACCTCAAAGAACATTTGGTTCTCTGTCTCTGTCTTTCCTCTTGAGATACACCAGAGCTTTCTTCTAAAGTGAAGAAGTTCATATAACAAAGAATGTTGAGCTTTGTGTCTTGACACAAAGGTTGCTCACATTTCTGTTATTTTAATTAGCACAAGATTTCAAAATAAAATAATGTAAAATAAAATAAAGTTACAGAAAAGAGTAAAAGAATGTGATTGGCCTGCCAGTAATGGCTAAGGGAACAAATCACACATGGCCACTGAATGGTCTTCTTCATGTGCCTGTTGATGCGGAATAAATACCTTTTTGTTGACTTGATAAGCTTCCTGATTCCAGTCAGCAGTAACCTAATAGAATCAAATTGAAGTGATAGGCAGCTGTAGATCATTGTGGACAGGACATACCTAAGAAGAATGGATAACAAGTTGTACCAGATTAAAATAGTTTACAATCTTTCAAAAGGTATAGATTTACCAGCTTTTTTTTTTAAACCTCAGAGTATCTGGTATAACTGCCCAAAGTTCCTACATCGCAGTCATTTGCTGAAGCTCAGTTTGGACTGAACCCTCTTAAACTCAAGACTCACTATCTAACTTCCTAGAGACATTTCCAGTCAGATAATCCATACAAATGCCTTCCCACAACATCCCTGAGCCTCCTTGTCTCAACTCCCATGTCAGCCTTAATACTTAGTTGACCTCCGGCCCATAGATTTAGTCAGCAAAGTTCTTTAGTGCAGTACTGGTCTTCTGTATCTTTTTATCTTGCAATGGTGAGGATTCTCTAGGGGAACAGATTCTATGACAAGACGGAAAAATATGCACACACACACACACACACACACACACACACACACACACACTTTATCAAGTCAGCTTGAAACTAGATATCAAGTCAACTTGAAACTAGAAGAGCAGAATCACACATAAAAACTGAGAACCTGATAGTTGTTCTACCAAGGGTAGGTGCTGCAGCAGTCCCAATCTGCTTCCGGAAGCCCTGACATTTCCTGGAGAGCCATTGGTCACTAGTATACAACGAAAGCTTGAAAAAGATAGGTATGCTATCAATCAAGGACTCATCATCATCATCATCAACAACAACAGTAGAAGAAGAAGCAGCAGCAACAGTAAGTATAACAGAGCAAATTAATTCAGCAGCAAGAAGGAAGGCCAAGTGAGTAAAAGGGAAGAGGACCTTCCTCATGACACATCCATTTTATCTGTACTCTTACCAGAAAGTTCCACCCACAACTGCCATATGTCTTCTCAACATCAAACAGGGCTCTAGAGATCATCCTTTAGGTGAGGCTACATACTTTGGTAATTCTAATTTGTGTCAGATGGACAGTATATCCTTAGCTCTTAACAACACTTAGAGGATAGTAGCATGCTCTCAGCACACATTGGCAAATTTAAAACTTCAAATGAACTCAGACAACTAGAAATTTCCATAGAAAATATTCCCAATGAAGAGAAAAAAACTGTGAGCTGGACAGACATCTCAACATATCTCAATTACAACAGAAGGTAATGTGCTTTCTCAGTGTCCTCTCCCATTTAAAAGAACCAAACACTGGCTCGAGGGGAGTTTCAGGATGGCTCTGGGTTTCCATTAACAGAAATTAATGATTGACAGCCAAGTGCTGGAGCTTGGACCATGATCACATAGGTTCACCTATTACCTTTGCCTTTTTCATCCTGCTTTTGTTTTTCTCTCACTTGCTGGTCAAGTTTTTGATTAACCCATTCAGGGCCTCAGTGGGAAAGCACTAACATTTTGATTAACTTTTACCCTGAGTTTGGAAGAGAAATAATCTTGACCATAGTACCAGCTCAAATGCAAAAGCATGGCTAGGTTTGTGTGCTAGATAATGCCAAACACAGTGGCTCTCTCCCTCTGCACTAATGCCTGGAGAAGCAATGGAGGTAAATTTCTAGGCACACAGGTATCTTCTTGGAGTTTCTTTATCACCTGGCATGTTCTCTGTGGCTGCCATTTCTGACCCCACCTTTTCTTAACTACCAATGTGATTTCTTTTCTCTCCATGGAAATCTCCTCCTGACCATTTAGAACATGTAGAGTTTCAAATATCACCTCTTCTAGACTTCTCCCTCATCTATTAAGTGCTTGACTCCCATCATTTGTGTATCTTGTCCTGATTTTTCCATCAACTGAGTTCTTCATTTCCCAGTTAGTAAAATACATGCACAAGGACCTGAATTCAATTTGAAAGATTCATGAGAGAGAAAGGAAAGTGCAGTGTGTGCCCACAATCTCAGCACTACAGAGGATTCCTGTGACTTGAGGGACACTGCCTACTTAGGAAGCTCTGGGTTTAATAAGAGGCCATGTTTCAAACAAAGGAGGTAGGTGACATCGGGAAATGACAACTGAGCTTGTCTGGCCTCCATAAGGACAAGAACACATGACCCCCATGTGTAAGTGTGACTAAAAACCTGAAACCTCCACAACACTGCTTCTTGTTGATACTCAGAGTCTCGTAGCTGTCACTTGTCCCTTCCTCCAATAGCCTATAGGTAGCATTGAGAGAGGACTCTCCCTCATGCTTCACTTTTCTTCAGATCTCAAGGTAATGACAGATCACCTATTTCACTTTCTGGTCAAGAAGCTAGTGCTTGCCCACTGAGGCCCTGCATGGGTTAATCAGAAACTTGACTAGCAAGTGAAATGGTCAAACATGATGGTCAAGCTGGTCCATGCTGTGCTTGGAATGAAACCAAGACCGCAACAGTGTTATATATACTCCGATCTCTGTTAATCTGACAGGATTTTAAGATGAGGATTTTGTGACTAACAGTTAAACATCCCTCACACATTCTCTGAGTATAACAAACAAAAACAAGAACAAACACAAAAATACCAAACAGCAACCAAAGGAACCCTGAAGAATATTATTGTTCCAAGTGTACAAATCTCCCACTTTAATATTTACATAAGGTACATGCTATTCGGGTCTGTGTAAATTGTACGATTCATATACAATGTACACATTCTATGCACTTACATAATGTATCACATAGACTGTACAAACATATATGCATATGTGCAACAACCTTTCCTTGGCCTGGCAGGATCAGCCACATACACATAGACAGGAAACGGATATGAAATCATATTTTACTGCTTTGCAGGCAAGTATCATTTGATATTGCAAAAGGCACAGAATTTTGAACAATCCTTTTTAAATGTTTTCACTCTTGCATAGTTAACTAAACTGGCCTGGCTTAACAACAATGAAGGCCAGCATGATCATTGGCCTGTTTTGAATTGTAAAGGAATATGAACTGATTTTTGAACTCCTCTCAGGATACAGGGGAAGAAGGGACATCTGGTGGAATGAACTATGTGTGAAAATCCCTTTTGACTCATCTTTTCTGACAATGGGGTGGAAGAGTAACTGGTTGACCACAGAGTTCTCTCTGTTCACAGTAAGTAGCATGCTTTGCCTCGGAGGGAGTCCATCAGCTAATATTAACACCGAGAAGGAGAAAGAGCAGGTTGACAGGAAACCCTGGCTCTCCCCTGACTCAATTCAGGAGATCATTAAGGACGGTGTCTTGCTGTAAAGTACACCTCTCTTCCTCTGATGACAGTGACAACCAGGGCGATGAATCAGGGGCAGCCTGCTCTCCTTTGACAAACAAACACCCACTCTGGTAAGTGCCCTTTAATGTGCATGGAGTCTTTGTCTAGGAAAGGGATGCACAGTTGGCCAGTGCAGAGCTGTAAGGGGATAGCTTTGACACGCCGATAAAGCTTCTCGGTTTACATTGGACTTGACTTTATCATTTACTGAAGGATATTATTAGTGTAGACATGATAGGCACTCTCTGCCTTCTCCAACAAGAGCCAGGGAAATGTATACGAACAAAAGGTCTGCTGTGGAGAATCAGACCCTGTTTGTTCAGTGACTTTGGGATCCTAATCCTACAAGTCAGCAGAGATAAGGCCTGAAGCAGAGGAAAAGAGCCCACCCAGCTCGGGGGGCCCCAGGAAGAAGAGTGAAAGTCAATCGTGTGAAAAATGGAAGTTCATCCAACACTGAGCATGTGTGTGGCTTTCCCTTGTTGCAAATTTGATATTATAAAAATAGATTTGCTCTTTGGGGCCAGATGGCATGCAATACTTCTGAAGTAAAATTCAGTCTTATGACAAAGGTCATTGCCAGAAAGAACCACTTGGACTGGGCTTGTTCAGCGCTTGTTGAAACCTTTGCATCAGTAATTACCTTTGCTTCCTTGAGTGCAAATGCATGCACACACAAACATGCACACACACACACACACACACACACACACACACACACACACACACACGCCCCCATAACTATGAGCAACATAGACCTAGCTAGCCACAGTTTTTGATGATTATTTCTGGCAGTAAGGCATCTTTTAAATTTTCTTTTACCTTTATTTTTATTTTGTGTGTATGCACGTTCTGCCTGCATGGATGTCTTTGCACCAAATGTGTGTACTGTGTCCAAGGAGGCCAGAGAGAGTATCTATAGCTATAGTTAAAAACAGTATGTAAAAACACTGGTTCTAACCATCTGCTAGCTGTCTGCTTTATATGTGATTTCTCCCCTTGTTTTATAATACTTTCACTGAATAGCTAGCTGGTCGATTGATGGATGCACTGCTCATCCATCAAAATTTATAACAGTATTCCTATTCTCTCTCTCTCTCTCTCTCTCTCTCTCTCTCTCTCTCTCTCTCTCTCTCTCTCTCTCACACACACACACACACACACACACACACACACCTGGAATCTGTAGTGAATGTGTACATGTTGGGACTCTTCCTTAGAAGGTCATGACATACGGGCTACACTTTTCTCAACTCTCACTTCTATAACTTGTATTGAAGATAATAGTAATTGTAATCAGGTGTCACTCGTGAAAGTTTCTTGTAATTCTAAAGACCATGGAAATGCACTTGATTTTCAAGAAGTAGAATGACAGCTGGAATATTGTATAATTTAAGTGACTAGTCATATTCTAAAACTCATGCTGTGAACAGAACTGTGTGGCTTCATAGATAAAGTGACTAATCTTACAAAGATTCTGTACCCAAGAAGGTTAAAGTCTAGGAGGAAAAAATAATTCAGTCTTAGAGAAGATAAAAATTTTATCATAGAGTTCTGCTAAAAATTTCAGTGAGTAATTTATTTACAGACAAGGCATATTGGGATTCTCTGGGACCTTCGGCCCTCATGCCCAAGTCACCTGCTGCCACTGCTGCTCCAGTTAATTTAAGATATGCCACAAGCATTCCCAAATGTATTATAACTTTTATTTTATTTAACGATTTTCTGCTTGCTAAATAGTATTCTAACTTTGGCTGGCAAGATGCCTGGGTGGGTAATGATGTTTGCTGTCACCTTTGGATGACATGAGTTCAGTTCCTGGTACCTATATGGTGAACTGACTCCTCCAAGTTTTCTTCTGGTCCCCACATGCATGGGCAAGCTCTGTCTCTGTCTCTGTCTCTCTCTGTCTCTCTCTGTCTCTCTGTCTCTGTCTCTGTCTCTGTCTCTCTCTCTCTCTCTCTCCCTCTCTCTCTCTCTCTCCTGAATAAAAACAATTTAAAAAATGGTAAGGAATCAAATATCCTAACTTTATTGATGTTAAGAAATTTGATAACCATTGAATCCAGGCCTATTATTTTGTAGAAAACAAGAGTTAAATAATAATTGAATGGTATTTATTTCTTATTGTTAATAAAAAAAATCTCTTAAGCAAAACATACTAATGTAGGTTTGCCATAAGAAATATTTAAGTCTGGACTATTTTACTTAATATTAATGTGATTCAAAACTTCCCCAACGTTTGCATTTTAGTTTCTGTCTACATAGGATGAACCACAAATATCCCATTTCAAAGATGAAGCAGACATATGTATTGAATGAATATACTGATGGGAAGAAGGCCACACTTCTGTAACGAGGGCCTTCAAACACAGTGGCTTAAACAAATGCAGGTTTCCTCTTCCTTCACAGCATAGGCTGAGTTCATGGCCACTCTATGGAAGTCTACAGAAAGCATCTATATTCTAGTCTGTTCTAAGAACATCTGCAGAGCCAACAAATACCATGTGAGACAATAGTTATGAGTCATTATTGTCATAGCATCATGGCTACCTATGAACCTTTGTCATGCTATTATCAAGGAAGCCTTAGAGGAATGGTACGTGCAACCCTGGGCAGCAGCTCTTCTCCTGATAGGAGGAGGAGAAGCTTTCCTAGGAGGCTTCACATCTCCTCTTTGAACCACTGATTGTATGTGTCTGGAGGTGATAATGTCAATTTTCATCATTTTTTTGTTAATGTTATTTTTTTTCCTCTGAAAATGTGGTTGATGGAGGAGGAAGGGCTTACAGTACTGTGAGAAATCCGGGTTGAAGCTGTAGGAATATAACCGAGTGCGCATGCGTTTGTTCCTGTATGCGAATTCATTCAATCAGGTGGAAGGAAATAAAACTAACACCAGGGACCAGAGCCTGTCACAGGGTGCTCAAAGGGTTTCCGTACCTACGTGGGTTTTCTGAACCAGCGTGAGCAACCATCTATCAACTTGCGGTTTATGGGTTTGTTGAGATGGTTTCCACTTCCCCAGAGGCCATGGACTTCTAGGCTCTGTGTAGTAGTTACAGATGGTGCTGTAGGTAAGTGTCAGATGGAGAACCAGCATGTGTCCTTGTCACCTCTCCTTTCCCAGAAGCCACTTGCCCAAGTCTCTCCTTGCAGCCAGCAGAGGCTCAGGTGCCTGGCTGTCTGCCTTCTGTCTGGAGTTCTCATTGACATTGCTGCTAATGCACCCTGCCCTGGGGATTATGAGAAATCACAGGCAACAGAGACCCTTGGAGGTGCACCATACAGTGACTCTGGCTCTAAATCCTGTTTACATCTTCATTCAACTTCGTGCGACACTTCAGACAATCCTAACACCCAAGCAGTATGACCAAAGGCAGCCAGTTACCTAGGGTTCCGAGCACAGTGAGTGTTTGATGACTTGGAGGTGGCACTGAGAAAAGGTCCAGATTTCGGCATTGTAAACAGAATATGGGACATGGTCAAGCCCAGAGACTAGAGACAATCTCATGACCACCTCCAATATTTTCTTATGAGGTTGCCATATCAAGAAAATGAATTTAAAATAAGTTTCTAAATCCCATGGTATAGTAATTTTATCAAATTTTAGTTTAAAACCTGTGGCATATCTTAAATTTATCAATACGTCTCTTAGTATATGAAACAACTTCAATTTTATTGCAAATGATAACAGTTCTCTGGAGTTTAGACTGTGTGGCTTTGCACAAAGAATATCAGGTGATTACTTTCTCTACCTGGGGAAGCCCTGGATTACCCTTACTGTCCCATAACAATTATGGTAGCACTCAAAACGTGTCTCAGTTTTACTGTTAAATTGTTTGTCCAGATTAGAACTCTAATCTGCCTGCTGCTTTCTTACCTGTGCAATAGCGACAATTTAGAGAACAAACCAGAGTACCACTTTTCAGGCATCTTCTACTTTTTATAAATGGGTCTCTCTTTGGCCTGGAGCTTCACCACAGAGCCTAGACCAGGTTTCCCTCCAGCTCTTTAGCGCTGTAAACTCTATTTCAAAAAAAAAAAAAATCAACGTCTCGGGTAATTGGAGGAATTGAGTTTTGAGAATTGATGTGGGGACTCCAGACAGCAGCACTGAAGTTGTGAGTGGTGAGGTGCCTTCCCCCATCTGAGGGATAGGATGGTCACTGCTCTTGTGTGCTTTTGACTCTGTAGTTTATGTAGCACAGCCCCATATAGAGTCTTAGTCAGGGGCGTCTAAGGGTTTATGTGTACATTTACAGCGTAACAATTATGTTTCTCAAACACCTTTCTTTTTCTGTGTGAGACAGCTTCTCGTATTGGTCTGCAGCTTCCCCGAGTAGTCTAGCCTAGCTGGCTGGTGAGCTTGCAGGACTCCTCCTGTCTCTGCCTCCCATCCCAACACTGCTAGATGTACAAGTGTCCTGATTTTTACCTTCCTTCTGGAAATGACTCTTTTCTGTCTGTCCTATGGCAAGGGTTTTACTGACTAATTCATGTCCTCAGACTCACCTTCAAGAATCTTAACTGATGGTCGACACCGCTGTGAGGTTTAGACACTTCAGTGAGGAAAGTAAGTTCTTATTTATTGTCCCAGATTTACCTTTGATGAAAATAGATCTAAGAAATACTAGACTTTCAAGCTGACCGCAATGATGAGGTGAAACAGGATCCCAACCTAGACTTGATCTAACAGCAGGTCCCACTGTCATGCACAGGGAAATGTTGGACAATGCCCGACCAACCATTTGGTCAACGCTTCCAAAGAGCTAGTTCCTGGTCCTCTGTGTGACAGTTAACCTGACCAGTGACAGACCTGAGTTGTAGGGCTCTGTTGAATCAGGATTTCATCTAACACCTGAAGATACCTGGGAGCAGGTGTGCATGACCAGATGTTCTTATGTGCTTTTGGTCCTCTCTGGACCTTTCTTTTATCCTTTGAGCTGTGCTTAAATGAGATCTGTGACATATGCTATCCAAGAGATACCATACCATTCACTTCTTCTTTGAAGCACATATGGATTGTTATGTCTTTAAGATCCAGTGTGATCTGGAGGGCACCGGCAAGAAGAGTGGGTCTAAATTACATTTCCGTGAGTGATGTCCCCTCTCGCCTTGAAGATGCATTAAACTAGAAGCCGAATCTTCCCCCAGATAACACAGGGATTTCCTCTCTGCTCCTAATAAACACTAAAGAAAAATTTTTGAAATTTTCCACTATGAGAAGGAAATTTAATATTTAAAGGTAATTTGACCTGAACATGCGTATACCATGAATATTTGATGAAACCTACAGCAAAAGTATTTATAGAGCATTCATCTGAGGATATTTATTTCTTATTCATTTTCTGGGATATTATTTCTTCAGCACGTGTGAAAGTTGCCCTCTACTTTTCATTTTTACTTCTCATAGAAATGAGAAGGGGCTGTTCACTTTCTCACCATAGCTGGTGGAGCCCCAGTCGCCCACCCTTAAAGGAAGCCATTTTAAGAGAATGGGAGAACCCAATGTAGGGTCACATTCATGTAAATGTCCCAAACTTCAGACAACAGAATATAGCCTTACCCTTGTCCTTCTGTGGCTCCAGTTGTACTCCTTTGCGAGATTACAGTATAATTCCATTGATTAAAATGTATGTACTGTTCAGTTTTGTGAATTGTTCTATACAACTTCCAATTCAGAGACTTGCCCTTTTTTAAGTTACTCAATGTGCCTACCTGGAGGATAAATATTTTTGTCTTTGCTGCAGCATCAATGTTGAGATAAAAAAATAAAACTAGAAATGACTATCAACAAGAAAAGCAACCAGAAAAGCGAAGACGGCGTTTCTATACATGTACAATTTAGAATTATTTTGTTATGTGGATTTCAGGAGGAAAAAGTTGCCTCACCACAATTATAAAACGAATGACTAGGTCCAAGAGACAAAAGTGTCTGACTAGTAAGTATGAGCTCTTTTGAGGTCTTGGATGCTGACTAAATTAAATGGAGATGCCTACCTCACTTGTCAAAGGCTGGGCAGAGTTGTGCTTCTAAGGGAGCTCTCACTGGCCAGTATGGCACCTAAGTCATGCTGGCTGGTATAGAACCACTCAGCTTGTATTATTTGGTATGCATCCACCTGGCATTCTCCATGTCTAAATAATACTGCTCTTTGATGTGTTACGTCATAAGAAAGAAGTCAGTATTTGCTGCTCAATGGAAGAAAAGTGAAACTTAAGACAGAAGTTTCAACTGCATACTACTTTAAAGCACAGGAGTCTGAATGGAGTTATCCCAAAAAGCACAGGTCAAAATATCTCAGAAGAACTGGTTTATGCTAGAAAAGTGTTGGTTGGTTGATTTGGAGGTCGGGTCACATATGACTTTGTTACACAGTCCCCAAACTCTGTTGTGAGATTGTCTTAGCATTGTGGTCGGAAGTTCTCTGAATTTCCTGGTGGTACTTTCTGCTGTGCAAGAATTAGACCCCTGTGATCACAGACTCCCAAATCTTTACGCTTTTAATAAAGCATTGCTCTTTTCCAGTGCAGATCCACAGAACGCTCTGTGTAAGGGAGTTGCCTGTCGCTTCTAAAAGAGCTTGACTTTGGCAGCTTTTTTCCCAGTGAAAGCATTATCAGCACTTCCGTGACTGGTTTCAAAATGTTATTTTGCCACAGATGAGCTTAGCTTCACACTATACAGCACGCAAATGCACACGTGTGTGCCTGTACACACCATACACACACACATGTACACAAACACACACATTTACACACACTATAAAAGAAATAAGTTTTTGTCAAAACATTTCTCCATATTAGATTAGATGTTTTCTGTTCTAGTCTACTCTATTTCAGTAATAAAAACATGCCAGTTTTATGACTCAATAACTCTACTTCGGCGTCTGCACTTGGGTCACTACACACAGCATAAGAAGTGCCCACTGGCTACTAAGAAGGCACAGTACAGAGAAATTTAGTCAGGGTTATACTTGATTTAAGCTGGCATATAAAGTAGGAGGATGGATATGCCATTTCCATAAGATTGAGTTCTGGGTGCTCATCCTCCCCCAACTCTTTTCCCGCTTCTACCTGTATTCCTCCTTCTGCTCTACTGTCTGTATGTTCTATTGCCATATCTCTCTTTCCCTAAAACCCTTCGCCTTCCTCATGGTCTCCTGTTCAGCTTAATGAAACCCATTCATATACATATATACCCATGCAGACATGTGTATGCATATTACACTTACATAGTAATGTATTATATATTATATAATTGTAATTATATAAAATTATATATTTATATTTATATTTTATAATAAATATGATATTTAATTATAAATATGATATTCATATTTATAAATTATATATTTATATTGTAGATTTATAATATATTTATATAAATAATTAAAATATATAAAATTAAAATATATAATATATAACTGTACATATGTATAATATTGTATATCATATAATTACATGTTATTATATGATATGCAACATGGTGTATATTATATCATTATGTTATAATATAATACATGTAATTATATGTAATATATATGTTATATAATTACATGTATTATAATAATATAAACAATTATACTGATATATAAGATACATAATATATTATTGATGTCATACTATATGTTGCATATGATATGTGATTGATATTTGATTGATACGTGATGAAATTGATATATAATATATGGTTGATATATATGATATATGATACATGATGGATGCATGATACATGACATACGATGCATGACACATGACACATGATATATGACATAATATATGGTGTATGATATATATGTGTATGTAAAAAGCCAGGGTCCTCATATGGGAGAAGATGTTTGTGATATCTGTCTTTCAGATTCTGACTCACCTCATTTAGTATAACCATTTCTGGATTAACCCATTTTTGTACAGGTTTAGTTTCTTTCCTTCTTAATAAAATTCCATTGTACATATATACTATTTTTTCATTAACTATTTACTTGAAGGACATCTAAGCTGGTTCCCTCTCATTGTTATGAACAGAGCAGCAAAAGTCTGGATGGACAAATATCCCTTGTGGGATCTAGAGTCCTTTGGGTACATGCCCAGAAGTGGCTAGCTGGGTCACACGGTGGCTAGCTTGGTCACATGGTTGCTTTACATTCTGTTTATTTGACAAACATCTAGACCAGTGGTTCTTAGCTTCCTTATGCTATGACCCTTTAATACAATTCTTCACGTTGTGGTGACCCCCAGCCATAAAATTATTTTCATTGATACTTCATAACTATAATTTTGCTATTGTTATGAATTACAATGTAAATATCTCATATGCAGATATCTAATATGTAATTCCTGTGAAAAGGTCAATCTAGCCCTTAAGGGGTCATGATCCAGAGGTTGTGAACTACTGATCTAGACTGATTTCCATAGCACTGGTTTTTATCCTCATACATATGGTTTGGAATCATTTTTTTTTAATCAATAGTCACACGTACTCTCTCTTTTTAATGTTTTCATCTTTCTGGTCAAATTTTGGCCTCCAACAGAACTTTATAACACATTTAAATGGTGCCCTAAGGCAGTTAGAAGTTGTAGCAGCATTGTGGCTTGAACCCAAGATTTGTGCGTGCTGGTCAAGCAGTCTCCCACTGGGTGTATTTCCAGCCCAGGATATAATAATTTTAAAGCATAAATAAGAGACATATAGGGAATCCAGATAGATTTAAATTCCAGATCAACAATGAATAGTAGTTTATTATGCATTTGCTGTAAATGCAATAAGGATATAATTATTAAAAAGTTACTTCTTGCTAACCCGGGATTGAATTTTCACTGGACATCCCGCATTGGTTAAATATGACAACAATGAATCATCCAAAAATTATTTTCCACTCCTGAGATCTGAAGAGTGAACCTAGAGCATCAGGTTTGGGCCTTAAAGCTTTTACCCCTTGAGCCATCACCGTTGTCCCCACTACACTTTCTGAGCTAGCCTCGTGTCCCTTGAGATGGTTTTAGTCAAGGTACAGGTACTAAGTCTGGTACCTTCTAATGAGCAGTCTTCATGTTAAACTTCCTTGTTGGGTCAGTTGTATTTGCTGAGAACTTCTCTGCAATGGAGGGTTCTCTCTGGAAGATTCTAACATTTTTCTCTCTATCTGTCCCAGGCCTCTATCAATCCTCATGGTCAGAAAAAGTGTGGATGCCTGCCAAGTACTGAGAAGCTGAAGCGGGTACTTCTCTCCCTGATAGACTGACTCCCTCTTATTCCCACCACGCAGGGTAATACTCTTCCACTTCCACAGTATCACAGAGTCCCCCACAGGAGGTGGCTGTCCCTTCTCTCTTGGTTGCCAAAGAGGGGAAATGTTCTGTTATTTAGGAAAATAAACCTCAACAAATTGAGTCTGGAGAGATATCTTAGCAGTGAATGTCATATATATACACAAATGTAGGCAGCGAGGTGGATGCACACAAATGCAGGCAGCACACTCATGTACGGAGGATTTATAAAAATAGATTTGCATAATTTATGAAAATAAGTAAACCTATGACTCCCACAAGTACTTGGAGAAGAACTACTGGAGGAAAATGTTGTAGTGGGATGTTTTCCATTGTGACCACTACCTGAGAAAGTCAACTTTAGAGGAAAGGATAGCTCTCATCCATGGATTTAGAAGGTTTATTCAGGGTTTTTGGCTTGAGTGTGGGACAGCAGAGTTCATGGTGTGAGAACAGCAAGAAAAAGTGTTGAAGTTGTGGTGGCTGAAAACAAGAGGGAGGGAGGGAGGAGAGAGAGAGAGAGAGAGAGAGAGAGAGAGAGAGAGAGAGAGAGAGAGAGAGAGAGAGAGAGATTGATTAAGTGGTCAGTGTCATGTCCTAATATCCCTCATAAACACAGGTTTTCAAAAGCCCAACTAGCTCTCAGTAGCCGTCTGTAGTAAATTACTATTGATTCCCAGTAGCACTAATAGCTATGGGATCTTATGAAGCAAGTTTGTAACATTAAACGATAGGAGGAAAAGTATTGTGCTTAATGCAGTCAGAAAATAATTTTGGATGTGAAGAAAACCAAAATGAAACATCATCATTTACAGAATGAAGAATACAGAAAAAAGTAGATGTGAGCTTGGTGTAGGCTTTCCTTCTTTACAAAGTCTTCTTGACAAGGGAACTATGTCTGCCTATACTCAGGATGGAGAACTGTAAGTCAGGCTTTTCCAAGGAAGGGAAACCATGACTCACACAAATATGGATGGGGAAGATTTCCAGAGCTACTGGCTCTCAGGATAAATATCATTCTGAAAACTTTCTGAGAAAAGATTATTTCAAGACATATTAAAAATGAAACGAATTAAGATAATAGCACAATAACCAAGATAGAGTAATATGAACACAAGGCATAAAAGGACAAAAGAGAAGAGAAAGATGAAGGTCTCACTAGTCCCAAATTTGGGGGATTTTTTCTAAACATGCTTTGATAAATGTAGTTAAAGAATAGAGTTGGTAAGTCAAAAGTAATTTTTGAAAGGGTAGATTAATAAACTAAGGAGTCATGAGTGTAGATTTTAAATCTTACTTTATTGAAAAACCCAGAAGAAGAGGAAGAAAACCAAAGCCAGAGATGGGTGCTATCAACTTGGAAAGTAAATGAGTTTGACTGATGACCAAAAAGGAGGCAAAGCACCACATGACCAGGGGCACGCAGGGGGCAAAGGTCTAAAAACAAAACAGTTTCCCTGTTAATCATTGCAGTCATTTTTCTGCTCTAAAGATGGTCACATCATTCATTTCTGCATTGTCTATGGGCAAATACAAATCTCTGAGGTGAGCATTTGCAGACTTACAGGGCTGCTATGTGGGTGCTGGGATCTGAACTCTGGTCTTCATGATTATACAACTGCTCTTAGCTGCCGAGCTCTCTTTAGCCCTGTAACGATCTTGTCTATATGCGTAAATATTCTCTTTGGGAGCAGTATACATTACCTTATCTACCTTTCAGCCATTTTCCACACATGGGAAACAGGGTGACTTAGAGTATAGGCATGTGTGTATTGGTATTTTTGTGTATCTGTGTGCATGTGGCTTTGGAGGCCAGAGAGTTGTGAGTGTTGTCTATGCCTCATCGCTGATGTTGTTGAGTTAGTGTCTCTCATAGAACCCAGAACTCACTGATTGGCTAGACTGACTGGTGAACAAGCTCAGAAGATCCTCTTGTTTCCACATTTCCAGCACAATGGTTACACACATATACTACCACACTTGCTATTTCTTCCAGTGCCAGGGATTTGAACTCACTGCTTCCTGTCTGCACAGAGGCACTTAATCCAGTGAACACTCTCCTAAACCTGCTTGCTCCAGCCATTGGAACACTTTATCAGTCAGTGTTCTCATACTTCAGGGGCCATGTTAATTTTGTTTGATCATTTCAACTTTTAGTATATGTGCTACTAAAGCTAGTACCCCTTAGACTTTGACCAACACTTCACACTTAGTGCCCTGGATATGACACTTGTCAGCATTGACAAGTTATTTTCCACAGAGTGGGCATGCTAATTTACAGATTCAACAGCATTCAAGGACAAGGACTATCTCCTCACTTTCTAGACAACATGCTGTTTGGATAGTATCCTGTTACTTCAGTCACTAAATACTTCATACAAATAGAAGATATGTTCTTTCCCTGAAATAAAATGTTGTTCATTTTGTTTAAAAATGAGTTAGTGATATATTTATATGCAAAGTATACTCTTGCCCACAAAATAATTCAAAATCTGTCTTTTAGAATGAAACCAACTGCTAAACTTTTCCTATATTGAGAAAATACTTTGTTTTGGGCAAAACATGGTGTCAAGTGACTTCAAAATATTTGGTTATAATTGACTTTCTCCTTGATATAATAATAATAGGGTTGAATGTGAGCAAGGTAAAACCATACACACACACACACACACACACACACACACACACACACATGTCATAGTGATACTATCTTGCATGCTAAACAAAAAATGCATTAAAAATTTAAAAAACTAAATATACAAAATTAATTATAATATTATGAGATTTGGATTAACATTTTGTGAAAAGCAGTATACACTATCAAAGATGAGTTTCAAGAAATTTTAAGACAATGTAAGGATGGAGTTAAAACATCCAATCAGCATAGGTGGTAGGATATTGAAATTGAAAACTTATTTGTCAAAAATATCATGTTAGCTAACAAAACCTGGTTTTCCAGGTGGGACACAATGGTTGCATGCAAACTCATAGCAGCTGCAGCTCCATGCACAAGACACACAAGATCAAGCTAGAAAAAATTTCCCCATGGATAAAGGAAGGATGCTTGAAGCCTACTCCTAGCTGATGAGCCATGGTGGTTGATGGCTTCTAGGGGAGAAAAAAAGTCAGGTTTTTTTTCAGGTATGCAGACTCTGAGATTATACCCATGTTCCAGTAGGTGGTCCCACACCCATGTGCATAAGTGGAATCACTGGATATTTTTTTAAAAATGACAAAAATAAATAACATGCGAAAGTGAGTGAAGAACTTGATGAAGTACATAGGAAAGAGGCAGGCTTGGTCCAAACACAATATATACATTTATGGATATTAAATACAATGTTGAAAAACACATGTCTGTTGTGGTTTTAATGAAAATTACCATCATAAATTAATATACTTAAATAAGGTTGTACTATTCGGGAAGGACTAGGATATGTGGCCTTGTTGGAGAAGGTATGTCCCTGAGTGTGAGGCTTTGAGGTTTCAAAGCACAGGCCAGTTATCATCTGGGTCCCTATCTGACTGATGCCTGTAGATATGATGTAAGCTCTCAGCTACTGCTTCACGGCCATGCCTGACTCTCTGCTGACATATGCCCCACCATGATGGTAATAGGCTCACCCTCTGAAACTGTAAGCAAGTCCTCAATTAAATGCTTTCTTTTATAAGTTGGCTTGGACATGGTGTCTCTTCACAGCAGCAGAAAAGTAACTAAGACAATGTCAAATCGTGATTAACATTTTATTGAATACAAAGTTGATAGATGAGGTATAAAATATACTTTATGAATTAAAAATTATTAATGGAAATAGACTTTGATGGACAGTTCAAAAATATTGAGCTAAACAAATAAGTGAGACATATACTATAAAATATTTAGATAACAATAATATATTTTAAAAATACATTTTATGCAAATAATATATATTTATTAGGCAATGTTATTGTACATATTATAATTTTAATATATGCATCACAGAGTGATCCTGTAACTCTATGCTCTTCCTTAAGTTTTTATGTATAATAAACTGTAAATTATATTTTAACTGTTATGAGTTGAATAGTGATTCAAATTTGTGAAGTGTAATTTTCTTAGATCACATTAAGCAGCCATTGAGAAGACTGAAATATAGCCAATTGTATTATATTTTTGCATCGGTCTTTATATGTCAAAGATATACATATAAAATATAAAACAAAAATTTATGAAAAAACTAAAACAAATATTTGTGATAGGAATATGTAGAAGCTTTAATAAACATTTGAATCACAAAAGGAAGAAACAATGGACTTTAATGCAGTGGAGGCCAAGAGATTAACAATAAATAGCTGGATAAAGTCTAGAGATGGTTAACAGCATATGAGACAATATCTTCAGTATCAGAATTGTCAGGAAAAGAATTTTGAATGTACAGGTATTCTGCAGAGCTCCAGGGACTGACCTAACTGGGCCAGTGAGGGAATAATGGAAGGACACATGGACACATGCACAGAAAAGCTGGGGTCTGGTGGGCTAGGCTCACTAATGAAAAGAACCATAGTGTCTTGGAAGCTCAGCGTGTTTATTATATGCAATTCAGGAGCTCAATAAGTTGATTATATGCAGTTGGACAAGGAGTCTAGGTTCTAGCATACAGCTGAATAAGCACGAAGTTTTAGTTCATCTTGATAGGAGCAGCTGATGCAGAGGAACAACCTTCAGGCAATAAACATCCAGGAGGAGAGGGCAGGGGAAAAGCTCTGGTGGACAGACATTTTCTGCACATGGTGTCAACATTCATGCTTGGACCCAAAGAAGGTTTTGTCAACCTTCTGAACCTTAACAGGGAAGATTTTGACACTCTCACTGGGTTGAGGTTCTGCACATGGTCACGTCCACATCAACAGCATACATACCTTCAGCATTTCCCCTTTTCCCTGCTCACAGGCTCCTGCAAGGCAACAGGAGACAGAGGCGTTCATGGACATTTTATCTAAGTGGAACGCTACATTTTTCCAAGTCAAATCACTTGTACCCAGTGATTGGAAATATAGCCTATTGTAGCCATTCTGGAAGCTGTCTAGAGGCATTTGTATAAATTAAATACATCTAAGCCAAGTAAACTGGTGATTCTGCTGTTAATGTCCATGTATTAAAAAACATTCTGGTCCACTCAAAGGAATGTGCTAAGTTGAAGGCAGTATCTGGCTGGACCTCCAGCTCTGTAGTGAGTGAGTAAAATGTGGTACTCACCAAGGGAGTGCATTAGGGTAATGAGACAATCAGAAGACATAACACGCATATACACACACAGACACACACACAGACACAGACACACACACACACACACACACACACACACACACACGAGTTATGAGAAAGTGCTGGGATGGAGGTGGGGGTAAAGAAAGCTTAGATGGCTTGCACCACACATACAAGTATACACATTAGATATTAAATGCATGTTGACATAGCAATTTAAATTTTGTTCTAAACTTTAGAACTAACAGAATAAATGGCATGTGACTTTTGGCTTGAGGACACTGAAGAAGAGAAAGAATTGGAAAGAGCTGGGAGTGAAAATTTACTTAATGATGACCAACAAGAGTAGAACAGATATGAAGCCATTTCAAGCCTCTCTAGTTCAAATAACTCAATTACTAAAAGCGAAGATGAAGGACATCTCAATCAGTTGACATAAGCAGCTTCAGTAGAGTTCAATTAGTGGAAACTATGAGTTGCAGAAGACAATCTGGTATAATCATATGCCATTGTTAAAGAAATGTGTAAGTGTATATATCTATCTATCTATCTATCTATCTATCTATCTATCTATCTATCTATCTATCTATCACCTATCTACCTACTTACCTACCTCTCATCTATATATTATCTGTCATCTATCTATCTATCTATCTATCTATCTATCTATCTATCTATCTATCTATCTATCTATCTATCACCTATCTACCTACTTACCTACCTCTCATCTATATACTATCTATCATCTATCTATCTATCTATCTATCTATCTATCTATCTATCTATCTATCTATCTATCATCTATTTATCTATCATTTAGCTATCATCTATCTAAATATATTGAATATTTATTTTATATTTTGATTATACATAAACGTATATGTGTATAGAAAAGTAACATCTATAGACAATAGCCATAATTTTGAATTATGTACATTATTTGTTATATATCTTTGTTTTAATACAATGCACATCAATTGGTAAAGACTCCATAGACATCAATATGAGATGCACTCAAGAAGCTAAAGTAAGAGGCGCCATAGATAAAGCTATACAGTTCCTCTGTGTATACCTGAGGGAACTCAACCCATTTTCATGTACCCCCTTCTTGTTTTGAAATTCATGACCTCTTTTTCTTTGTTATTGCTGCATGTAAGAATAAATGCATAAATACATAAATACAGCCTGCTGACTCTATCTATACATAGATACATCTATATAAACATTGCTCGCAGGCATGTGTTTTCAGTGCTGACCACCTGGAACTGGATAACCAATTAGGAGCTTATGACTGGGAAGGACTAATGTTTTGCTTTTCCAGAAGTCCTGCGTTGTCTGTAGTTCTTTATTGAGGGGTGAGGTCCCGTGAGAGTCCCGCTTCCAGACAGAGGACCTATTGGTGTTGTCTTAACCTTTGATTCTAGTGCAAGCTCTGGTTTCAGCACATACACTCTTTACCTGAGGATACCTCACTTCTCTGATCATCACTGAATCTTTGCCTAAACATATGAACAGCTTTTAGCTTGTGTTCTAGTCACTTCACTTAAAAATCTAAATTTAGATTTACTCTCATAACCAAAAGTTAGAATGGACCTAATTCCAATTTTATAGTTACCTGCAGTTTTAAGTTCTGCCTCGGAAGAG
This sequence comes from Rattus norvegicus, assembly GCF_021556685.1. NCBI lineage: Eukaryota > Metazoa > Chordata > Mammalia > Rodentia > Muridae > Rattus > Rattus norvegicus. Next base: position 137,133,308 of record NC_141534.1, read on the forward strand.
CGCTGCCAAGAGATTGGCTTTAAACTTCAGTTCTTCAAATTCACGTTAGCAAGAAGATAGTTTGATTGTAAATCATTATAAAGATGATATTTAAAAATAATAGTCCAATTTAGATTGAATGTCATTATTTATTCATTTTCATCAGTCTGAAAGTAAGTAGAGATTGCCTCTAAGATTTTGTTTATGAACATCTATGAAACAAACTAACACTTGCAGTTACGTTAAAGAAGATTTTAAACTTAAATATATACTTTTTTTTACAGAATTTAAAGAAAAATTTTCCCAATAAGAACATTATTTTGCATAAGGTTACCTAAGTAAAACTATTCTCGATCAAGCTGAGTTATTGAAATGTTTATGTAATTACCCTAAATTATCCTAAATTTACTATTGCCTATCTGCTTACAAGGGTTTGATTCTTGAGGACCAGTTCAGTAAAGAACAATGAATACAAATAGAATAAAATTAGCCTAATGAGAATTTTTGTGAGGGTGATTTAAAAAATTAAATCCACTTTTAAAGGTAAAACAAGAAGGAAGCAGAAAGCCACTTGGTTTTGTAAAGGAATGTGTTTGCTCTTTCCCAGAGTGCAGTGCGTGTGTGTGTGTGTGTGTGTGTGTGTGTGTGTGTGTGTGTAGGGGGAGACTGTGTCACTAAATCTGACTAGAAGGAAAAGTGAATCGCAGATAATTCAGACTTTGAAATTAAAGCGTTTTAGCTATTGGCAGATGTCAAGGCAGCCAGAGACTTAATGAATACTAAGCTGCGTACCTGCCATCCTTATCTGTCTCCTGCACAGTTGACAAAACAAGCCAGACTTGATGTCAAAACAGATGGGGGAAGGAAGAGAGCAAGACAGAAGAAACTTAGGCAGTTAAGTCTTGCTTTTCCATTCCCCTCACCATCCCCGGTTTTAAATCTCAGTGATCTGAGCGCAATTTTGGCATGAACCACTTACTGAACCTCAGAAAATTACTCCGAAAACATCCTGGGCCAGCCACTACCTCCAGCAATTTGATCGACAAAATCTTATTGATCGATTTCTTTTCTTCTGGTACAGACCCTGGATCTTCCTATTTCCAGGACCATCTCTTAGCTGGGGATTGATTGCTGTCTGACTGAGACCCTCTCTGCTTTGACGTTCTGCATGACTTGGCTGTGTTTTTCATTCTTGCCTGCTTGAGGTACGTTGTACTGTGGTTTCTTCTGTCATCGGCTTGTTGTCCTACACTTTCTCTAGGTGACTGTGAATTTCTGGATCATGTGCTGAGACCCTTTGCACCCAGGCCAGATTCTTTATGAATGCCAAACTCACAGATTCAACTGGACAATAATTATTGTTTCAGCCATCATTTTCTTCCCACTACATGGAGTTTCTGTACATGCACCCAGACTATAGAAGGTAGACTTCTGTCCATGCCTGCCTCCGAAGCAAACTTGCTGTTTCTAACTTTTACTTTTTAAAATCTCTTCTTTATTAAAAAAAATAAGAATTAAGAAAATGCTTTAAACTATCCTCCATACTGCTGTCTTTCCTCAAGTACACAGCATAGCAGGAGCTTCTGTGCCAGGTGCCCAAAGCCCAGTCGTGCTCTAGTTCAGTTCCACCTCTCCAGACATTTTTCCCCAAACTGTTATTTTCTGTTCATTCAACACACATCCTGAATACCTTAGTGTTTTATACTGAGTAAAAGGTGGTGTTTTTTCTATAGCAAGGCTAGAGTATTTGACTATTTCATCCCCGATGATGGTGCTTTTGACATGATCATTGAATCTTTGGGGCACAGGGCCTGCCTATGCATATCACCAAAAGAAGCCTTGAGATCTACAGTCTGGCTCCATTTCTGACCTGAAATCTCACCTTTCTCATTCACCAAAATATGAGCGATCCAAGCAGTAAGCTCCCCACCACCGCGGGTGGAGAAGTTTTTCAATTTTGTTGATGGAATGAGCAGTTTTTCAATAAGAACAGTTTTCAATCGGGATTAAAAGAAATATAAAAATATGAAAGACTTGGCCTAGTTTGGGAATTGAGAATGATTGGCTGAGAAAATGATCACACCAGAAGGATGGATAAAGAAGTTATAAGGGATGTGAGATAATTGCTTAATTAGTTAGTTTCTTTATTTGTTCTCTGTGATAGAGTACCTGGTACAAATCATTAATTAAAGAGAAATTTCTTTTAGCTCAAAGTTTAGAGGATCCAATCCATCATGCTTGGGAAGAAAGGCATAGTGGCAGAGACGGCTCTATTAATGGTGGTAAGGAGCTTACTGCTTGGATCACTACTATCTTGGTAGATGAGTAAGCTGAGTCCTCAGGCCAGAAATGGAGTCAGCCTGTAATCTCAAGACTTCTTCTAATGATATTCATTCACGGGTAAGCCCTATGTCCCAAAGATTCCACGATCATGACAAACTGCACCAAGGGATGAGAAGTATTCAAATACATGAGTCTGTGAAGAAACTCAAACAATCAGGGAAAGAAAATCTCGGGCACAGCATCTAAAAAGTATCTTCTATGGGAGTATTTAAAAGATAGAAAAAGAGTTGTTTGATAGTAGTGCATAATTTTGATCCCAGCACTCCAGAGGCAGAGCAAGGCAGATTTCTTAGTTCAGGGCCAGCCTGATCTACAGCTTGAATTTCAGGGCAGCTAGGGACACACAGAGAAACTCAGTCTCAAAAAACCAAAATAAATGAATAAGAAAATAAGCAAATAAATAAATGAAAATAAATGGAAAGGGAGTCCTTCAACTGAACTAGAGAGAAGGAGGAGCTATGAAGATGACTAAGTGACAGAGAGACAAGTAGGGGCCAGGTCTCCTTTGACCTCATGGACAGAGTTGAGAATCTGATGCTCTACTCTGAGAGCAAGTCTAGGAATCTGGTGTTCTACTGAGGGTGATTGACTTGAAGTTAGAAGAGAATTTGACCATGTTGTTGAGCCCAAGCATAGAGCAGTGGTTTTGGTGCACTGCTAAGTGAACTAAACATCTTGTAGATCTACTCCTGGGGAGTTGGCAATAACTCAACTTGACCTTATGACTCAGAAACTGCATTTCTCTACATACAAGCCAAAGAAAGAAACCATATGCCTGCACAAAAATTTGTGTTACCGGTATTCACAGTAGTGTTATTCCTAATAAATAAATGCAGAAACAACCCAAATGCTTACCAATGATGAATGTATAAATAAAATATGATAAATCACATCCTGAGTTGAATGAAAATGCTAGGCATGCTCCAACATGAGCTTCAAAAGCATAATGCTGAATCTGCCAAGCACCATTCAAAGATTGGAAACAGGAAAATTTTATGATTTCATCTCTGCGATGGTCCTAGGAAGGCAGGCTATGGAGATTCAGTCACTTAGGGTTTGTGAGGAGAATGAGGTGCAGAAAGATGGAAAGTGATAGATAGCAGACACTGAAGTGTTTGGAATCAATGGACATGTTCTAAAATTATATTGTAATGATGGTCGCACCCAACTTCATGCTTAATAATAATCACTGAATGGCACACTCAATAATTTTACTGGTATGTAACTTATCCCTTAATAAAGTGAATGAATGAAGGGAGGAAGGAATAAATGAGTGAGTGAGTGAACAAACATAGAAATGGATGTGAAAAAACTGGGCAGGAGGCAGCCACCCTGCTAGCCCAGGTGATATTTGATGTCTGCTACTAGGTATTAGGTTACCACAGGACAGACTACCATCTGGGAGTTAGGCTGGACAAGGATCGGGAACATGTGCACACTTAGGTCTAGTCTCTCTCTTCCATAAATGCAGCACTAGTGTGAGTATTTCAGTCCCCTCGGTGCTCCTTACCTTCCTCCCTGTGGTCCTACATTCCTCAGGATAGGGTCTTAAATCACTGCCTACCTGGTGTATACATGATCACTATTTGACACACAAGTCAGTTGTCCTGTTTCCCTAAAATTCTCCAGAGTCACTGCACTCCTTTATACCATGACAACACTCCAGGCACATTTCCCTGTTAACTTTTTCTTTCATCCGAGTATTTGCCTGTCTGTCCCTGTTGCCAAAGACTTTATAATTAGGTCCTTTATCACATGATCCCTGCCAAGCAGAGCCAAATACTGTTTCCTACTGAGTCAGGATGCCTCTCAAATCAATGCCAATCAATGGTAGCCTCTGTCAAGACACCGGCATTGCCACATATATACTGCCTATTTGCACATCTATTGCTGACCGATGCATATAGACATATCAGGTACACTGGACTGATATAATAAATAATAAACTTTTATGGAAAGATATGTTCATATTTGTCTGTGGGTAATATGTGAAATCATTTATTCTTGTCTACTATTTCTCCATTCTTACAATGGTTGATGCTTTTCAATCTTCTTAGAACAGATTTGTCTTATTGCCATGATTTCTACCCACAGCACCTTCTTTTTGTCTGCATCCTTGTTTTGCTCAATATGGGCAAATATTCTTTTATTATGAGCCACCCAACTAGAGTCCATAATGGGGGTTGGCCTTTCCACAATAGTCTTTACACATTAAACATTATGCCTTTGAGAACTAAAGCTTTCTAAGTCTGGCATCAAGGTAATGATTTAGTTATTTATTCCTTTGAACCAGCTCCTTCTGTGACTCACTTTTCTTCCTAACCCAGGCTATTATGCGTTAATCCAGACATTACATTTCTTTAGTTCAGATGACACAGACTGTTGACTTAAGGTGATTTTGCAATATGCCCACTAACAAAGACTTTGTGAGCAGGAAGAATACCAGTTATTCAACCAACTTTAAGAAAACAGCCGAGTGGGAGAGCAGCTTAGCAGGGTGTTAAATATCCATTAATAATGGCAGGGAGTCAAACTTTAAGGTTTTAATTTTAGTTTGGATAAGCTCTTCAAATTCCGGGCCCAGCTAACTAAATTTCTGAGTTTCTGCTTAAGGAAATCTGGCCTTAACTCACAGCAAGCTTGGCCTACATAAAGACAAGACAGACATTTTCCCAGTAGCCTACGAGGATGCATATCCTCATATGAGGATGACCATGCAACGTACACTAAAATTATCATTGATGTTTGTGGGGTGATACAATTATCAACTCTTTGACCCTGTATTCCCACATGGCAATGTTTCTCAGACTGCGTGTATTGATTTCTAGCAGAGAAAATGTTGTCATTCTACTCTAGGGCTGAACGGGAAATGCTCCAATAGGCTCATGTCTTATGTACTTGCTCCCCGAGGGGTGAGGCTGCTTTCTGGGGTTCAGGAGGGAACTAGGAACTGGAGACTAATTGGAGGGTTCAGAAGGTGTTACTTGTTTCCAGGTCCCTCCTGGATACCCAGAAGTGAGCCATTCTGCCATAAGTTCCCCATTATGACAGACAGAACCCTTTAAAACCTGAACATCTCTCCCCACTGAGTGGTTAATGTGAGATATTTTGTCATGGACCAGAAAGGTTTGACTAACCTAGGCAAAGGAAGTTTATTGCTGCACCTGAATCTCAACATACGTTTTTAAGAATTTAGGAATTGGCTTCCTGAAGAAATCCAGGTAAACTGGAAGGAACAGATTACTGAAGCCTAGACAGCTGTAACCCTGTGAGGCGGTGGGATCAGAGAAGATGGTGCTGTTAGAAGGAATACAGACAGGAGAGACTTTGCTTATGGAGTCTAAGTAGGACTCTGTACTGGCTGGCTTTGTGTCAACTTGACACAAGCTGGAGTTAACACAAAGGAGCCTCCCTTGAGGAAATGCCTCCATGAGATCCAGCTGAAGGCATTTTCTCAATTAGTGATCAAGGGTGGGAGAGCCCATTGTGGGTGGTGCCATCCCTAGGCTGGTAGTCTTGGGTTCTATAAAAGCAAGCTGAGCAAGTCAGGGGAAGCAAGCCAGTAAGCAGCATCACTCCATGGCTTCTGTATCAGCTCCTGCTTCCTCATTTGTTTGAGTTCCAGTCCTGACTTCCTTGGTGATGAACAGCAATGTGGAAGTGTAAGTTGAATAAACCCTTTCCTCCCCAACGTGCTTCTTGGTCATGATATTTTGTTCAGGAACCCTGACTAAGACAGATTCTTTTGGGAGTTGGGTTAAGGACCATATGTGTTGTATCCTGGCAAAGAACTTGTTGATATAGTGCATCTGCCCTGAAATTTTCATGAGGGTAAATTGAAAAGAAATGTAATAGTTCCTGTGGTAGAGGAAATTTCAAGGCAACCTAACATGTAGGCCATAATACGATTATTGGTAGTGGGTTGAGCAAGGTTTGTAGCAAATATCTAGAGCAAAATGCAGAGAGAAAGATCTGAAGCATATGCAGGGTACAAAGGTTTTATTTCATTGAGACTTGGTTTGGAGAAAAGAGCTTTAGGGCATCTTGCTTACCCAGGGCTGGGAACAGAAGTGTTTTACTGGATTTGCTCATCTAGGGTACTACAGTCATGGTATAAGGAGATCTGACTGAAGATTGAGCTGAAGACAGCCCTTCCCTTCATTTATACAGTGCTGATTTTGAATGAATACCAGATGTAGGAATTATCAGGTTGTGGAGACTTCCATCCAGATTTCAAAGGAAAGCCCAGTATGCTGGGCAGTATTTGTCTTGGTTAGGATCACTACAAGCAACTTCTGAAGGAAGAATGAAATCGTGATGTGAAATGGAGATGAATGGTTGTTGGAAATGCCAGAAAGTTGCCCATAGCCACTTGAACACACATCACAACAGCATATGCTGCAGATATTGGATGGGCACCCCTAGGATTTAATGTTTGCCCAAAATATTGGGTTTGGTCTTCCTTTGGTCTAACAACTCTTTTCTGTGATATTATTCCCATCTTTCAGAACAGAATGGAGTATTTCCTTTGTATCATATCTTAGATGTACATAATTTTTCTTTTAGATTTTTTTGTTTACTCTCTGGGAACTCATAACTAAGACATTTCCTTGATTCTCAGAACAGATGTGGGATTTGGACTTTTGAAAAATGTTGGCTCTGTTAAGACTCTGGGGACTCTTAAATTGTCTAAATGTATTTTCTGTGGGCTAGCTAATCTTGGTTTTCAACTATATATTCTTGGGAAGAGGGAGCCTTTATTAAGGACCGGGTCTCAGCCAGATTATCTAGACTGTCTGTGGGCCATTGTTATTTGATTTGGGAGGGCCATGCCCACTATGGGTGGTGTCATTCCTAGGCAGGTAAGTCTGAGCTGCATAAGAAAGGTAGCTGAACTTCTGAGCCTTGAGCTCCTACCATGGCTTCCCTTAATGATGGACTATGAACTATGACCTAAAATAAACTCTTTCTTCTTTCATTTGTTTTTGGTCATTATTTTATCATACCACCAGAGAAGCAGACCAGTACATGGTATTATGAAATGGCCATACTGTCTCCTGAGGATTTGTGTGTACAATATGTGGTCCCCACTTGGTAGTGTCCTTTTGGAGATACTCTGAAAACTTTAGTGTGTAGGGCAGAACTGGAGACTGGAGGTCTGTGGTGGCATACCTTTGGAGGTCATTCCTTTTCCTCAGTCTTCTTCTCACTCTCTGATTTTTGGGTTGCCTGTCATGAACTGTTCCACCCCCAAACCACTCTGCTGGGGAGAAATCTCTGGCATCATGAGCCAGAATACATCATTCCTCACGCTGTTCATAGATACTGTTCTGCTGAATAACGAGAAAGTTGGCTACATGACTGTAGCTTGAAGTTAGTCTTATACCTTTGGTGAGGAATTTTCACCAAAATTCCAATCAATTCCACCAATCTTTTCAGTAAAGAAGCTCTATTGTTAATGTCAGAAGTCACAATTTTGTTTTTGTTTTTGTTTTTCCAAAGTGGCTTGATGTGTTGTATACACCTGTGTCCTGCACCAACCTAGAAGGTTTTTGAAAACCAAGAAACATTCTTTGTTTTATGTTTTCATCAGCACTTCTTCAATTTAGCTGCTCAGTTGTGGCAGCTAAAATCTGTCATGTGAACTAGAATCCACATGCTGATCTCAGACCCTCTTTCTGATTGGTTGGAAATTTCACCACTGTTGAAATGCCTAGATTTCTTTAGTTTCACACACATATGGACTTGTGTTACTTATATGTGCTGAGTGATTACCACGGGACTAACTCAGCAATAGTTGTGTTAACTGAAGCTACATTCATCTAGAAATAACTTTTTCCTGGCCTTCACAGGCCACTAAGTGTAAAATTACAGATTTTAAAATGGGCTCTGTACTGTAAAACATACAAATTAATTTTTGAAAAAATATGTGTTTATGAGTGTGGTGGCTGAAAAGGGTATGACCCCCATAGATTCCTGCATTTCAATGCTTGGCTCATAGAGAGTAGCATTATTAGGAGGTGTGGCCTTGTTGAAGTAGGTGTGGCCTCGTTGAAGGAAGTGCATCACTGGGAATGCAGGATTTGAGGTCTCTATGCTCAAGCTGTACCCAATGGGGCAAACAACTCTCTCTGTTGCCTGTTGATGAAGATGTAGAACTTTCAGCTACTTCTCAAGCAACATGTTAGCCTGTGGGTGCCACCACCATGCTTCCCACCATGCTAACAGTGGACTGAAACTCTGAAACTGTAAGCCAGCCCTAATTAAATAGTCTTTTATGAAAGTTGTCTTGGTCGTGGTATCTCTTGACAGCAAGAAAATCCAAACTAAGACAGAAGTTAGTACTGGGGATTGGCATATTGCTGTGATAGGCTTGATTATGGTTTGGTTTGAAGAAATATGGATTTTGAGACTTGGGTAAACAGTGAAATGCTTTAAAGGGTGGCGCTTAATTGGCCATACTAATAGGAACATGGAAGATGGTTGTGCTACCTACCTCAAGATGTTTCAGAGGAGAAAATTTTAGGATCTCAAGCACAATAAATGATATTTTGAGATTTTACTGCTCAATATGATAGAAAATATCAAATATTTAAATTGGTTAAAATGTCAGAAGAAATACTAGTACTACTGTGTTTGTGAACTAAATTTACAACTGAAGGGAGTATAAATTTCAGCTTAAGATTGCTGAAAATAAAGATGCAAATTTTAAAAATGAAATTTTCTACATTGCCTAGAGATTGTTCTTATAATATTTTGGTGAAGAATGTGGCTGCTGTTTCTCTTGTTCTAAGAATCTGCCCGAGGCTAAAGTGAAGAGATTAAGATTAATTGCTTTGGCAAAGGATATCTCTCAAAACAGTTAGTATACACTTTGTTGTATGGTTCACTCTTATGGAGAGCATTTTGATGAGAAAAAGAGCAAGCTAAGCAAGGAAAAATATAAAATGTATAGATTATACAGAAAAGGGGCACCAGAAGGTAGAATGAAGCTAAATCCTACATTCAAGGAAATAAACAGATTAAGATGTTGAATAGAGGGAGTGGTTACCTTGGGGAAAACCCCACCCAGCTTAGCTTCCATTTTGTGAAAAGGAATTAAAGAAAAGCTTAGGTCTGGGCATGGTGACCTTCAATCTCAGCATTCAGGAGACAGAGATGTACAAGGTCAACTTAGTCTATAGACCAAGTTCCAGGACAGCCAAACTGAGGCAGTGAAGGAAACCATTGAAAACACAAAGCTAGATGTCATTGAAAGAGGGGGCCATATCTCAGCCCCAGGAAGCAGCAGAACTTGTCAACATCAGCCATGCGGTTCTAACTGTAGTGTCAAGGATAGAAGAAGGGGTTATGGATGTCACTCGGAGACTAAGAAATGCTGCCGAGGCCAGGCCTGTTGCAGGGGCATCCTAGTATGGAGGTCCAGAGAGGTCACTGTGTGAAATGGGTTGTGAAATCTCCCTCCAAGACTAAGGAAAACCACTAAGACCAAGTGTGTGTCACTAGTATTCTTTCATAGAGGCCAAGAAGACCATAATGTGAAGTTGTGATGGTGAAGCCTGAATTGCTTTAGAGACCTCAAGAGGTTAAAAATGCTAGAGCCATGGGATACCTGCTGAGGAAATCTGTTAACACTGATTGGAAACAACTCAAGGGAAAACATACGCTGCAGTCAACCAAGCTGAAAATTGTTGGAGATCTGAAGAGAGTTTTGCCATTAGACATCCAGATACAGACTTTGGAATTTGTCCGTCTGCTTTTCAGCCTTGGATTGGTCCAGTATTTCCTCAGTGTGTTCCTTCCCCTAAATTTTGGAACAATAAGGTTTATCCTATGCCACGGCATATTGGAAGTATGTGGTGGTTTGAACATACTTGGGCCATAAAGAGTGGTTCTGTTAGGAGATGTGGCCTTGTTGGAGGAAGTGTGTCATTGTGGGGGTGGGCTTTGAAGCTCTGCCCAGTACAGAAGAGTCAGTTTTGTCTTGGCTGAAGTCAGACCAAGATGCAGAACTCTCAGCTCCTTAAGGATCATGCCTGCCTGGAAGCTGCCATGTTCCTTCATTGATAATTGACTGAGTTCTCCGGCCCCAATTAAGTGTTGTTCTTTATAAGAGTTGCCTTGGTCATGGTGTTTCTTTACAGCAATGGCAACCCTAAATAAGACAAAGTATATGATCTGTTTTTTGATTTTTGATTTTATAGGGGAGTATAGTTAAGAGATGTCATGAATCTCAGAAAAGACTTTGTACTTTGTACTTTTAAATATTGTTGAGACTGTGATAGACTATGGGGACTTTTGAAGTTACCCTACATGCATTTTGCAATACATTATGGCTACAAACCTATGAGGACCAGGAAGTGGTAGGTATGACCCCTATAGACTCAAAGGTTTGAATGTTTGGTCCATAGGGAGTGGCACTACTGGGAGATGTGACGTTGTTGGAGGAATTGTTTCACTGAGAGGATGGGCATTGATGACTCCTATGTTCAAGCTATGCCCAGTGACACATAGTCTCTCCTTGCTGCCTGTGGACAAGGATGTAGAACGTTCAGCTTTTCTCCAGCATTATGTTGGCTGGTATGTTTCCCTACTTCCTACCATGATGATAATGGTCTAAATCTCTGAAACTATAAGCCAGGCCCAATTAAATGACCATTTTTAGAGTTGTTGTGGTCATGGTGTCTCTTCACCCTTACTTACTTACTAAGCAATAAAACCCTTACTAAGACACTGAGTGTTTTTGCCTGCATATGCATATGCATACCATGTATGGGCCTGATGCCCTCAAAGCCCAGAAAAGGGCATTCAATTTCCTGGAACTGGAGTTACACTTGGTTGTGAGCTGCCATGTGAAGTACTAGTCATTGCCTGGCAACCAAACCCAGGTCTTCTGCAAGAGCAGCAATTATTCTTAACCACTAAGCCATCTGTTCATTATTGAGATAACTTATTTCTTGCTCTACATTTCAAAAAGGAAGATTAACAGTTTTGATTCAGTTCAGTAAGATATTTTTGTGCACCAGATTTTGTCAAGAATAGGTACCCATATCAAAAGTTGAGCATTTCTTTATATCTTTCCTGTTGTTCAATCTTAAGTCTGAGAAATCAGAAAGGCCCATTGTCTGTACCATCAAAATCTGTCCAGAGTCTCACCATTCCTCGTTTTCTTGACTGCAATCAACCTGATTTCTATCTCTCATTTGACTACTGCTGACTCCATGTACCCCAACACTATCTCCCTTATACATTTACAAACAAATCTCTAGTAGAAGTCATGGCATTCTTTTTAGAAAGGGAGTGACATCATGATGTACATGTCCCCAGTCCCGTTGGCTTTTCATCTTGTGTACAGTAAAAGACAAAGTCTTTCCAATGACTGCACAGTTGTTGACTCTGAGGTTGTCTTTAATTAATTTGTCTTCTTCTCTACCCACCTCTCTACTTTCTGGCTTATCTCTGATGATCTATGGCCCCAGGGCCTTTGTACTTACTGTTGTGACTAGAGAACTCTCTCCTCCAGAGCAAACTGAATGGTTTCTTCCTTGATTCCTTCAGGTTTTTTTTTCTGTTCTTTTATTAAATCTCCCCTATTTAGTCAAACTTCTTCTTACTGTGATATTTTAAATTATTATGCAGCTCTGCTTTTTCTCCAATCACTTCTGTATCACCACAGAAGATCATATCTAATGTACTGCAGAATTCAATTATTAGTTGAATGTCTGTTTTTTGCACACTGGAATTTGAGCCCCCTGAGGGCAGGAATCCACATCTATTACATTCCCAGCAGCATTTCCAGGTCCTGCATAATTACTTTGCAAATAATTTGAGAAATAGTGTAGAATAAGAAACTCCTGTATACATCCACAGACAATAGTTTTTCACCTATGTTCTGCAAAATAGATGAAGAAATTTTGTAATTTGTAGGCATTAATTAAAGCTTTACAAAGGCAAACAGCTAGAATGACTTCCTGTGGCTAATTGGTTTAAGCATCTCACTGCTATTTAAATAATGCTGGTTATTATGTAACAGGTCCAGCCTCTTTCCAAGAATTTATATATTTTCCTTCTCTCCAAAGTTGTTTTCTGCCTCTAGAGTTCCAGATATTTGGCAAAACAAACTCTAAGTTAGCATGAAACTTTAATTAGGACTTTCTCAGAGACAGATGAACTAAATTCTGTGATTGAAAAAAAATATTAACTGAACAGTAAGGAAGAACCCTATTTCAGTTTACCTTTGCAGCTTTTATTTATTTTTATTTTTATTTTTTTTATTAACTTGAGTATTTCTTATATACATTTCGAGTGTTATTCCCTTTCCCGGTTTCCGGGCAAACATCCCCCTCCCCCCTCCCCTTCCTTATGGGTGTTCCCCACCCAACCCTCCCCCCATTACCGCCCTCCCCCCATAGACTAGTTCACTGGGGGTTCAGTCTTAGCAGGACCCAGGGCTTCCCCTTCCACTGGTGCTCTTACTAGGATATTCATTGCTACCTATGGGGTCAGAGTCCAGGGTCAGTCCATGTATAGTCTTTAGGTAGTGGCTTAGTCTCTGGAAGCTCTGGTTGCTTGGCATTGTTGTACTTTTGGGGTCTCGAGCCCCTTCAAGCTCTTCCAGTTCTTTCTCTGATTCCTTCAATAGGGGACCTATTCTCAGTTCAGTGGTTTGCTGCTGGCATTCGCCTCTGTATTTGCTGTATTCTGGCTGTGTCTCTCAGGAGCGATCTACATCCGGCTCCTGTCGGTCTGCACTTCTTTGCTTCATCCATCTTGTCTAATTGGGTGGCTGTATATGTATGGGCCACATGTGGGGCAGACTCTGAATGGGTGTTCCTTCAGTCTCTGTTTTAATCTTTGCCTCTCCCTTCCCTGCCAAGGGTATTCTTTTTCCTCATTTAAAGAAGGAGTGAAGCATTCACATTTTGATCATCCGTCTTGAGTTTCGTTTGTTCTAGGGATCTAGGGTAATTCAAGCATTTGGGCTAATAGCCACTTATCAATGAGTGCATACCATGTATGTCTTTCTGTGATTGGGTTAGCTCACTCAGGATGATATTTTCCAGTTCCAACCATTTGCCTACGAATTTCATAAACTCGTTGTTTTTGATAGCTGAGTAATATTCCATTGTGTAGATGTACCACATTTTCTGTATCCATTCCTCTGTTGAAGGGCATCTGGGTTCTTTCCATTTTCTGGCTATTATAAATAAGGCTGCGATGAACATAGTGGAGCACGTGTCTCTTTTATATGTTGAGGCATCTTTTGGGTATATGCCCAAGAGAGGTATAGCTGGATCCTCAGGCAGTTCAATGTCCAATTTTCTGAGGAACCTCCAGACTGATTTCCAGAATGGTTTTACCAGTCTGCAACCCCACCAACAATGGAGGAGTGTTCCTCTTTCTCCACATCCTCGCCAGCATCTGCTGTCACCTGAGTTTTTGATCTTAGCCAATCGCACCGGTGTGAGGTGAAATCTCAGGGTTGTTTTGATTTGCATTTCCCTTATGACTAAAGATGTTGAACATTTCTTTAGGTGTTTCTCAGCCATTCGGCATTCCTCAGCTGTGAATTCTTTGTTTAGCTCTGAACCCCATTTTTTAATAGGGTTATTTGTTTCCCTGCGGTCTAACTTCTTGAGTTCTTTGTATATTTTGGATATAAGGCCTCTATCTGTTGTAGGATTGGTAAAGATCTTTTCCCAATCTGTTGGTTGCCGTTTTGTCCTAACCACAGTGTCCTTTGCCTTACAGAAGCTTTGCAGTTTTATGAGATCCCATTTGTCGATTCTTGATCTTAGAGCATAAGCCATTGGTGTTTTGTTCAGGAAATTTTTTCCAGTGCAGCTTTTAAAATGTGAAGTAAAGGGGTTTCTGCTTTTCACTAGGCTTTATATTGTAGTAATCCTATTACTGAATGACTTCCTTTTAGAATTCTCATAAAATTCTTCAGACTCACAGTTTTGTATTAGATTCCAAGGCAAGTATTTTAAAAGCATCAAATATCCCATGATTTAGAATATTTTATTAAAATGATTAATGAGACTCCTAAGCCCAAAACAGAAGAAATATCAAAGTATAAAAAGCTTGCAAAGTATCAACATCTTAAAAGCTTGTTTTGCTAAGAGCAGCCTTTTGCGAGATGAGGAATACTTGGTTCTCTGATGTGTGTGTGTGTGTGTGTGTGTGTGTGTGTGTGTGTGTGTGTGTGTGCATGCGTGTGTATGCATTATATTCAATATGTAATCTGCACTGAGTATGTAAAGAATAAGAATATGGGATTTCAAAAGCCTTAGGAACTAGATAGAGATGTGACACTTTCACGTTACTTTCAAGTTTCAATTTAGGTTTGACTTTTTGTCACCAGGCATCAAATATTACATTTTACTGTATCACGCTAAATAGGAAGAGCAAGGCAGTGTCTTTGACATGGTGTCTCTCTGACTGAAACAAATATTGAATGCGAACACTGCTGTAGTTCCTAACTAGACTGTCTCTAAAAGACTCATGTCAAAAGCTCACTGCTCACTTGGTGCTGTAGTGGAGCCTACAGGGGATTGGCCCTACTGGGAAGTTAGATCACAGAAGCCATGCCTTTAAAGAGCACATTGGCTTCCCTGGGAGAAATGAGGTAAGTGGGTATCCTCTCTCAGACATTCCATTAGAAAATGAGGTGTCACAAGTTCAAAGCAACTTCATGAAAGTCAAAGCCTTCTTCATGACTAGTCTGGGAGATAGGCCTGTGCACTGATCCTGGGTCCTCTCTTCCACACTATTTTTCTTCTCGTGTTATAACATATATTTGTTAAATTATCACATTTATGTACTTGTTCTATTTCCAAGACAGCTTTTTCAACGAATGGTGCTGGTTCAGCTGGCAGTCAGCATGTATAAGAATGCAAATTGATCCATTCTTATCACCATGTACAAAGCTCAAGTCCAAGTGGATCCAGGACCTTTACATAAAACCAGATATACTGAATCTTTTTATTTTTCTTTTTTCTTTTTTTCAGAGCTAGGGACTGAACCTAGGGCCTTGCACTTGCTAGGCAAGCACTCTACCACTAAGCTAAATCCCCAACCAATACTGAATCTTATAGAAGAGAAAATGAGGAAGAGCCTTGAACACATGGACACCAGGAAAAATTTTCTGAACAGAATAGCAATGGCTTATGCCCCAAGATCAACAATTGACAAACAGGACCTCATAAAATTGGAAAGCTTCTGTAAGGCAAAGGACACTGTCATTAGGACAAAACAGCAACCAACAATTTGGGAAAAGATCTTTACCAACCCTCCATCTGACAGAGGGCTAATATCCAAAATATACAAAGAACTCAAGAAGTTAGACTCCAGAGAGCCAAATAACCCTATTAAAATTGGGTACAGAGCTAAAGCAGAATTCTCAACTGATGAATCTCCCATGGCTGAGAAGCACTTAAAGAAATGTCATAGCTCAATAAAGCCCGTTATTGCTATAGCATATGCATTAACTAGCAGCTTCATGAATATTAACCGAGTAAATAAGTTTCATAATATCAAATTGTAACTTCAATATTTGATTTAGAGTGTTCCTGTGCAATGATTAAAGAAGCAGAGAATTTTTAATAATTCACCAATGGTTTGGTGGCGTGCAGAATTAAAACAGTTTAAAAATCTAGTTGATCTTGGGGGAAAGACAGATTAATGCATATACAAGGCACAGAAGATTTACAACGGATATTGCATAATCATGTATTTTCAATCCTTCTTGCATGTGATTTTAGTCTGCAAGTCTCCAACAAGTAGGGCTGAAGGAACTCAGAGAGTTTGAACTGAGGAGCGTACGTAGTAATGCAAACCAAGAAAGCCAGAAGGGAAGTATGTAAAACCGTGCTTGTTCAGGCTTGCTACTATTTCCTGGAGTCAACCTTGGTTTAAAACACAATAAGCAGACCCCAGCTTGTCATATCTAGTTTCTCCCAGGGGTTTTAAACTGTAAAGAAAGCATTTTAACTCGGTGGTAACTGGATTAGAGTCATGCAAGAACCTGCCACCTTGGGACCTCCTGCCTATGCCTCAGCCAGAATAAATGTGCATAGGAAATGTTCTGAGCCAATGGCTGTGCGAGATCACAAGTTATAATAATGTTGACAGTCTCGGCTTGGAACTTGGCGAAACAGCCAAAGAGCTGCGGAAGAGGATTGAAGGCAGTTCATTTGCTGACATGAAGGCGCTTGCAGAGGTTTAGATCTACAACCTTTGCAGGTCAATGATGACAATATTTGCAAAATGCCACTAGCATCTGTCCTGCAAATGGAAGCGACTTCCATACAAATTCCTGCTGCAAATCTCGGACAACCTGATTTCTTTTCCAGCCTCCAGTACTCGTAAGAAGCCATAAGAAGTTTTCTCAGACTTAACGTGTGTGAAAGGGTACTAAATCTTCCATCTCCTGGAGGCTGAAAGGGAAATGGAAAGGTATCGTTGTCACATTCTGTCAGAGCCCAATATCTTGGAGATAATCAAATCTGTTTGCTCCCTTTAGAAATAGCTGGTGTTTGGGTACAAATTCCACCTTTGTTATTTCACGGGTTTATTGTGCTCTGTCACAGAGAGGGAAACATCTGCTGGTGACAACAAGGGAGGAGGCCATCCCATCTTTCTTACTGGCATTCACAAAGGACTTCTGGATTTATTCCCACTGGAAGGTGGCAGCTTGTCACTTTCCAAGATCCCAAGTTCAGGGAGGCACCAAATGGCTCCTGGCTAAAGGAAAAGAACATTTTTTTGTCTTCTTCATAGAAGTGTGCCTCAGTGCTGCAGTTTACCAATTGGATGCAGTGGGACAATTCAAGAAGGGGTAAAACAATGGAAGCATCCTATGGAGTTCTGGAAATCCAGTGCAGTATACTCCCTGGAAACCAATTCGTTCTTTCCAAGGGATTCATTTTTTTTTTCATATGGCTTTTGTTCCATGGAATGAGATAAGATGCTAAAGTCATAAATTGTCTAGCTATTCAGTAGGTCAGGAAGATGAAATGTCAGGCAGTTTTGTATTCTTTTCAAGTGGCTAGAGCACTAGGGTGTCTGTCTTACAGATCTGGACAGGCAGACTCAGAGATTAGATCAGTTCGCTTTTTGCATATGGTCATGCGATCCTAAACTGTAGGTCTTGATTACATCCACCTTATGTCTGCAGGATCCAGGAGAGAGTCTGGCCCATTGCTTTTTGCTTTGTCTTTGTTGGATAAACCAGATCGTGTTAGATCAGTAGCATGACTCATTGAAAGAGTATGTCAGTCTTTTGCTGTGATGAGACATCTTCCTTCCCTCCTTTAAGAATTCATGTCTTTCCTTTCCTGGCCTAAGACTTCGAGAACTCACATTTTATTAAAACCTTAGTCAGTCCAAATTCCCAGCTAACTTTCTTTCTTCATGGAAGTCACTTGAGTTTGGAATTATCACTCATTCTTTAATTGGAATTAGAATAAGTAAAGTGCTTATATTAAATTTGGGAGGTGGAAATCATCTACAGTTTGTGTTTTATTTTTGAATGAAGGAAAGGGCAACAGGAGTGCAAAATTAGAACGAAGTAGAGTGATATAAATATGCAAAAATTCTACAATGGCTTTGGACTGCATGATAAAGTAATTATTGGAAAGAGAAAAAAGAAGAAGACAATGGCTAGCTCTTAGTAGAATTAAAAGGCAAGAGGCTATCCTTAGGATATATGATTTAGTGTGCACATGCACAGTGCATTATGCTCTTTCCTTCTTCTTTATACTTTTCATATACCTGACTGTTATTCTACAAGGAACCCGGGGTGTCTTGTAAACCTCTGTGAGTCACATGGAGCTAAGGCAAAAGTCCCCACTTTTCAAAACCTTCTAACTGAGGTAGGCAGCTGACATATTTTGTATCCAAGGCACAGCCTTTTCTCTTCTTGCCTCTGCTTCTCTCAGTGAAAGCTCAAACTTTATTATAAAACCATAGCTAAGTATATCAACTGCTAGTAGGCTGGCACAGCAGAATAAAAGCAAAGAAGAGATAAGGGAATTTGGTCAAATATAAAAAGTACTGTGGAATTTAAACCAAATGACAGCAGATAAGGCTTTTTCTGAATTTCTATTAAAAATGCAATAAATAAGAAATCCAAAAAAATTTTCAGAACCAGCAGTTTTGTTCCTATATTGCCTGTCATAAATGTCTCATATTTTCATCAATACGCAGACTCTATTCACAGTCAACAAAGAAAATATTCTCTGCTGGAATCACGTTACAAATATAACAGCATCAGACAGATGCCCTCGGACTCTCTCAAAAAAGTCCAATATTTGAATAAATAGACCTCATTTACACACTTAAGGAAGTTACTTCTTAAGCCTGCGTGCAGTGCTGATGGTAAACCTAGGGTTGCTCCATAGATTGGCTAGAAATCAAAATATAGATGAGTGTGTGTATAAGGGTGGAGCATTTTAAAGGACAATTCATAGTGATTTCACTTCACCATTTATTATTATTTTTCATAGACACAGTTGTCAGGACATCAATGCACTGTTGGTAATAGACTTTGAGATATTTCATGATCCACTATGGAATTTAAATTGACCCAAATCAGAAGGATCACAATAAAACAGACACCGCTTTCCTCCATGAATTTGTCCAGCTTCACACATCTCAATACTTTTGGCCTCTTTCATGGTGAGGGAGTGGGGGACAGCTGAGATCTGAACAAAGGGAAACTCCAGGGGGACAGAGGGCCTCTGGAGTCTGTAAGTGGAAGGAGATCTGTGGCCTCAGGTAAAGTAGCCCATGGTGTCTGCTCCATCTCCAGAGAGCAATTGCCCTAGGTCATTCAATGTCTCTCTGTATGATAGTACACACATTTCAGTCCCAGCATGCCTTACATTCACCTTACATCCATCTTGAAATGGTTCATGGATGGAAAAAAATTTTTTATCCAGGCAGTAGACACTCTAGCCATTTTTCCTTTATTCTATTTTTTGTTTCTTTGTGCTGTTATACATATATTTTTGTATGATGTAATTGATTATATATTATATATGATACATATAATCAATTATATCAAATATATAACCAATAATCTATCTATCTATAGACTGACAGACAGAAAGACAGACAATTCAAAGGACCTGGTTATATAACTCTCTAGACTGTGGCTTCTGCTAGTTTTATTTCTGGGAAACAATCATGAATGAACGTTCATTGCATGTGACCATAGATCCTTTCTGGACATAGTAAAGTGAGCACAATATTAGTATACATTTTACTGATAGCCCTGAATATCAAGTCCTAATGAGCAGAACTATTCACAGTCAAAACCTAAGTGAAAGAGAAAGATGTTCTGTGGATAATTGCAAAATTGGCAATGTTGTTCACCACCACTATTTTAATCACTTACCCTTTCAGTGTCCTGTTATTTAATATTATCAAATCTTGTATTTTTCTGGATGCTGATGAATGTTGGAATCAGAAGGGATAATAGACTCCAAGCTCACGTGGAGCATGGAGGAAGACCAGATATCTTAAGTGAAACAACTAAGATACACGGTGACTCAGTACAAATCTCCCATCTTAAAAGCTGCCAACTTAAACGCGATCTAGTTCTCTTACTGGAGACAATTTAGATTTGCTGTCTACAGAACACTTTCACTTTATTATAAGGGAGAGTCTCACGAACCTTCACAGCTGTTGTGTTAAGAGCCAGATTAGGAAAGAGTACTGAGAACGGATAAAGGCACAAACCTGTAACTTACATGATAAAGTAGTGTTGGCTTTAGCCCTAGAGTCTCATTGGATTCCTCTTCAACCTCTACAAACGTATCTAGCCAATCAGAACCAGAACCAAATGAATCAGCGTGGATAGGATGTTGAGGGGTGTGTATTCTGTAAATATGTACAACCACATTTATCATTTGTTTATCCTTTTTATTTACAATTCTAGGCTAAAATACAATAGTTAAAATCATCATATTTGTCAAAGTCTCTAAGCAAACCAAATGCAGATAATGGGGAGCAATGTACAAAACAAGGATGAAATAGCTCCTTGCTATTTCTATATTTCTATATTTATTATTTATATATGTATGTTTGTATGTTGGAGATTGATGCCCAAACTTAAAAGTATTTGTGTATTTTCTGCATTCATAACCTTTATACCATATGAGAAACAATTTTAATCAAAGAAGATCCTATCACTGGAGAATTAATTGAAGAATAATTTCATTGAGTGTATTGATTAATGAAGCTGTGCAGTAACTTGATGGCATCTTGAGTTTCACTTACAGCTATAAACCTCATTTGTGGGTGAGTTTATATGGGTACATATGGGTGTAATTATCCGTCCAGCTTCTTGTGTGTATATCTTGAATGCCCTGTGGGCAAACTGGAGCTTTCCTTCGTGTCTCACAAAATCTTGTTACTGCTTACAGCTATGAGATTCTGCTTGTGAGAAAACAAAGAGATAATTTTTTTTATTTTCGAATACTATTCTCTCCAGAGGCCCTTTCTTACATACACACACACACACACACACACACACACACACACACACACACACCTATAAGAATATCATGTATTTATCAATTTTGTCTAGTTTTGTGATCATTTGAAGAACATTTTCAAAACTAATTTTGGTTGTGTGAAATAAAATTGAAAACAAATCTAGTATTTCCTTAAAATAGAAAGAGTTTACCAATACTTCAGGGTACTAGCATCATGTTAACAAATTCCTCAAGATATGTAATGTTATCGCTCAGTATAATTATGTAATTAGTTGTGTAATTACATAAAATAGTACGAATTAACATTGCCTATTTTAACCTCTGGGTTTATTGGCAGTGGCATCCATACCAAAAGAGTTTAAAACCTACCATGCAGTAAAAGTCGTTCAGGGGAGCATATAGGCAAGAACGTGAGCAATTTAAATTTTAATTAACAAATAAAAATTAATTTATTTTTTCTAATAGTAACGCCTTTGATTCCATGTACTAATTATATTTAAAATGTTGGTCAAAATCTTATGAAGTATAATAAGCCATTTTTAATAATAGGTCATTTATGTTAGTTTTATAACAGTTACCTAAAGCAAATCCATTAATGAAATTTTTGTTTGCTTTTGTATTATTAGATTATCTTAATTCCAAAATAGAAATGTCAGCATTCATTAAGAACTTCAACTATTTTAAAATTGTTAACGTTTCATGGAACGGTTACGTCATGAATTAGTTATAACTCTAACCCATTGCTTTTTATTCAAGCCTAAATAGGTTCCATATTTAACTAAATCATCATTTACTTAACAAATAAATTCCATGTTTTAATGATAGAGGAATGCATTATATTGCTTCACAATATTTCTTCACAGTATAAATTTACAATAGGCCTTTTCATGGCTGTCATTCCAGCAGAACTGAAGCATACACACATACACTCACACACACATAAACACACACACACATACACACACCCACATACACACACCACCACACACACACACATACACACACCACCACACACACATATACACATATACACACACATACACATGCACCACACACACACACACACACATACACACACACCACACACACACATACACACACATATACACACACCCCCCCACATACACATACACACACACCACATACACATACACACACACACACACACACCACACACACACACACACACACATGCACATACACTCTCACTTCACCAGGCCATTATATTGTCAATGTGTGTGTGTCTTTGTGTATGTCACGCCCTCTTAATTCAGGTGGCCTCAAGCTGTGCCATATAATGCTAGCCTCAATTAAACTTTCCAAGGTCAGCTGTGCTGTCCTGGGTCAGGCATAAATAAGACAGCGGATGGTCTTGAGGTACTGAGCAGCCACATCTATTCTTTACCCGCAGTTCATGGCCATAAGATGAAATCTTGCAGAGAATGAAAGCAGAAGGGAGGGGAATTTGCTAAAGGAACTTCCTATGGAAGTGTGACCTTGTTACAAATAAAATCAGAACATGTATAATTCAAGAGCCAAGGAATCAGTGCTGTGTGTCTTTCTTTGTATCTATTTTTTTCCCTTTGAGAATACAGTGTGACTAAAGCATGACAGAGAATATTTCAATATCAAATCCCAAATTAAGAGACCCAGTTCCCCATTTCTTCTGTGCCACAGTCAAGTAAATGGAGGCATCTTTTACCACATTCAGTTTTCCGATCTTAAAATAAGACATTTGCAATAAGTGCTTCAATTTAGACTATAAATTCTAACTTGATCTCCACTTCAATAATGCTGATAAACATCTAATAAATTGGTGAGAGTTTTTTTTTTATCCCATTCAATATGTAAGAGTTTCCCTCTTAGAATGTTTAAGTAACTTTTATTTTTAAAGGACATATTATGAAAATAGCTAAATTGATAGGTGATTCTCTAACTAGGAATTAGGGTAGTTAATAAATATTTGAAATGTTATTTAACCTCTGTAATGGTCTAAAAAATACAAACTTTAAACCCATCATTTCTTTGAAGTGAGTAAGTCTGAGCTGCTGGGGGATTACCAAGTTCTCCAAAAACAATCAACTATATCAAAAGGATCCCAGAGGATAAATGAAGGCCTTAAACAAATAGTTTTTGGTTTGCTTGTGAAATAGTGGTTTTCATTATGACAGTTTCATGCACACATATCTGTACAATACTCATATCTGACTCTTACATCACCCTCCCAGCTTCCTCCTCCCACTTCCATTAGTCTCCTTCATTATTCCTCCAAAAATACTCCTGGTCATATGTCATATGGATAGATAGATCAATAGACAGACATATAAATCCAGATCCCATTAATGAGAAAGAACATGTGACTGTTGTCTTTTTCTCCCTATACTCACTCTCTTGTCATCCCTTCCCGTCTTCCCTCTTTACACAGTACTCGTGTGTGTGTGTGTGTGTGTGTGTGTGTGTGTGTGTGTGTGCGTGTGTGTGTGTTTGTTTGTTTTAAAATCTAGCAGAATGGTGGGACATATCTTTAATCCAGAACTTGGGAGGCAGAGGCAAGTAGCTCTCTTGGATTTCAAGGTTACCCTGGTCTACAAAGCGAGTTCTAGGCCACTCAGAGCTATGTAGTAAGCTCCTGTCTGTAAGGTAAAATCAACATTAATATTGGCATTAATATTATTAATTTTAGAAAACTGTAATAAATAAGGACTCTCCCAAAATGTACTTGAACAATATAATTTGGCAATTTTTTTTGTCAATGGAAGTGTAAAATCATGATTAATAAGATCATATGGAAATTTGATCAAAAGATGGAAATATTCTCATTCCATTTCTGAATATGGATATCTCAGAAAGCTCTAAACTATATATTCACACAAGACATCAAGGCTTACATGTTACACTTAGTTATTTTATTTCATTAATAATATTTCTGGGTATTCACATAAGCACCTTTTCATAAAATTTCAAGGCAAAATTCTGATATACAATCCCAATACACTGCATTTGGAAAATATAACAGAATTAGTAATATATAATTAATATAAATTTTGTTAAATAAGTAAAAAAAAATCTAATAGAAGTTGATTACATGCCTCATAAGACCAGTGGCCAACATGAAAAAAATACAAATGCTTGCATTAATGAATTCCTTAATGATATATATTATTTCATATTTATTTATTGTAAATGACAAATAAAACTGAAGACTTTCCAAATCATTGAGAAAACATTGATCAGATCTCTAATATACAGATACCTATTGCTAAAGCACTTCTACTACGACTGTTTGATATAGATCACACAAGGTATTGTGACTGATAATGGTATGTGGATTGCAGAGCCTACAGTCTCACATCTGTGTGAGCTCACCCACTAGTTCTGCACAGTGAAACTTTGCAGCTGCTGCTTTCTGTTTTGTGCTCCACCATAATTATAATCAGGACTCAGGGCAAAGATGATATTATCAATGTTTGAAAATATATTTGTCCAGCCATTATAACATGACAAGAAAAAAAGTAAAATGAAAAAAAAATACATCTTTATTTTTAAATATTTTGTGTACTCTGGATATTATATTTTAATTACAATGTTAAAACAAAAGTTGAAACGATGGAAAGACAGACATTAGTATTTAAAAATAAGTTTTGATTATACAAGTGAAGGCCAAGTGACATAAAGTGTGTAAACGTATGTGATATAAACCAATCGGTTTCCGCTACACGAAAAGTAAGTCAATGATGAAACCTCCCCAAATGAAGCTCATTTCCAAGAGTGAATTAAATGTGGGAAGTCTAGGAAAGGGTTATCTGGCATGCACAAGACATTGAGCATCAGACTTCTTTTTTTCTAGAAAAGTAAAAAAATTTAAAACATTGTGATTAAATATGTTTCTGTACCAGAAAAGTAGCAACCTAAATGATTGCATTTATGTCATCAGGGTCACTCATTGAGTGTCAACTCCAAGCCATACAAGAAAGTAGAACTCAGGGGCGTGCTAGTGTCATTCTAATGGAAATTTCCAAAACTAGACAAGGTGCTTCTCCCATGTACGTGGAAGAGAGAATGAGATGCTTACCTGACCAGTGAGACAACAGCCCCTGAGTGAGTGTGATATGGATGAGATAGGTACAAAACGAAAATTTGTTGTATATTAATGTCTTGCAGTACTAGGTGCTGGAAAGATTTGTGGAAAGGAAGCACTGTTGCTCTAAGAGTAGAACCTTACACAACTGAATTAGAAAGCAGAGCTGAAGACGGTGTCACTTCACTTGTCTCATTTGTTCTTGACACCTCCTGGTTATAAAATTTATAAAATGTTAATCTCCATAGTTCTTTCAATAGAAAACATAGTGGGAGGAAACCATGAGGCTATTACTTACATAATAGCATACACATCATAAGTAAAAGTTATTACATACATTATAATGTATTGACACTTTTTGAAGTATATAAAGCTTGAAAGATATCCAGACGAGAGGATATAACAATTTCAGTATTTGCTTAGCCTTAATACTTTTAAATTGTGTTTTACACATTTAAGATCCAACAATGTGTACAAAGGTGCTGATACCAGGAATGGACTCATCCATCAACTCTTACAGTGGACAGAGGAAGACAGACAAGTGCCAAGAGACCTTTAAATCCAGTTGTAGGGCTATTGAGATGACTCAGTGGGCAAAGGGATTTGCAGCCCAGCTTGAGTTCGATCCCTGGAATCTACAGGGTAAGAGAGAACCTATTCTACAAATTGTCCTCTGCCTTCTCCTTGATGCCTCAAATAAAAGCAAATAAATATATAAATACATTTGTTGTTTTGCTTATTAGTATATATGTTTAATATTGGTGATAATACTTAGATACCTTGGAGGCTGGAGAGAGTGATTAGCGGTTAATAATATCTGCTGCTCTTACTGAGCATCCAGGCTCAATTGCCAGCATCCACATGGGGGCTCACAATATCTGTAACTTCAGTTCCAGCAGATCTGATGCTGTGACCTCCACAGTTACTTCAGGCTTGTGGTGAGATGAACGGGCAGGCAAAACACACATACATATAAAATAAAATTTAAAATATTTAGGTACCTATTATAGATGTTGCTATATTTATCGCTGTTTGAAGTCTTGGTAGAATTATATATTTAAGGTAATAGAATCACTTTAAAAATGTTTTAAAATTAAAGTTCTTCCTCAAAACACAATCTTTAATAATTGAAAAAATTTCTAAAGATGAAAACTTTAATTAAACTGTAATGAAAAATGAAATATGTTCTAATTAACTAACAATCACTTCACAGAAGTATCAATATTATGGGTGTGTTTATGATCTTTATGATATATTAAATGAAAATTGCCACACATGGAGCAGAATATACGGCAGAGCTGTAGTTTTGTAATTAAAAAAAAAGTCTGTGTGGAAAATGTAATGGAGGAATATAAGAAAATCAAGATGTCTGTTAGAATTACAGTTAGTTATTTCACATGCATTTGATTTAAAGATTTCTACATTTCACCAAAATTAGTATATATGCTAATAATCCAAATTTCAGGGTTGATTGTATAAGAGTATGAAGTGACTTGAGAACACGCTGAACTTCAAGGCTCAGAACAGGATGGAAACTCCATGCTCACAGTAGCAGACAAAGGAACTGAAGAGAGCTGTGTATCTGCAAGGACCTCCATAGGACAGTGTCCCAGTGCCTGGGAATCCTGATGTCTCTGTGCATCTCAGATGGTGGGGGATAGCCTCAATCAAAGATACACTGACTGGGACCAAGTGACTGTCCTTAGAGAAGGAGTCAGGTGTAGGCTAAAGTGCCAGGACACACATTATTCTGCTCTTTGCATCTCTTAGAAAGGAGTGACTCCAGTAAGAGTGAAGACCATACCAGTAAATACCCAGGTTACTTATTAATGAAAGCCTTTCATAGGTTTGGTTCCACTTGATTATTATAATAATTTAGTGAGTTTGTGGAGACAATAGCTAAACTTTTCATGGATATGTCATTGCCAAGTATCCTTGTGAGCACTTTCCTAGTACCAGCCCATTTAAAACTGATGAGTTAGAACTATTACTTTACAGTGAGAGGGGCAGTGCCTAGGAATGAGGCAATGGCGTCAAAACCACTAAGCCACAGGGCAGCCGAGCCAGTGCTCAAATCTAAAACAACGAGTGTTTGTGTAGTGTCCCTACTTTAGGGCTTGTGCTTACACTCTCCCTAGGAAGGGTGTTTTAATAAAGGCTGAGTATAGGGGGCTTTGGAACACCACAGAGGGCTCTAGGCCTCTTGATGTCCACAGTGCATGTGAACTTGTTTAAAGTGGAACCGGAAAGGGAAAAAATAATGGGGTAAACCTGGAACACAATCAGTGCACTGATCCCAAACCCTTATGGTTGCTTTAACTTCCAAAAATGCCATTTAGTCATTTTCTGTTGGTGGATACCAAAGCTGTGTTGAGGTGGTAAGAAGAGAGCTTACCTAGGAAGCGCAAGGCCCTGGGTTCTGTCCCCAGCTCCGAAAAAATGAACCAAAAAAAAAAAAAAAAAAAAAAAGAAGAGAGCTTAGACAGGTCATGGAGGTCCAACAATGGGGATTAGCGAATCACTGTAGGAGCTTTCCCAAGGACACCGAAGAAAGCGCTGTTCCAGCAAGCATTGGAACTCATAGTTGGTAGCAGGAAACATCAGCATGAACAGCCACACAGGGCAACCTCTGCCAAATGGGAGTTTGCATTTTCCCATTTTTGAGAATAACACTTAAATGAAAGAGTGTAAGGTTCAATGATTAAAGAAAGAAAGAAAGAAATGTTCTAGCTTCTGATAAATGGTGTTTTTCTGTGGGTAAAGGGAACTGTGGACTATATTAGAGACCACTGAGTTTGAGCTAAAAACAATAGGAAAGAGCAATGGCCAAACAAGAATAACTTTTTAAAAAATATATACGAGAAAAGTACTACATGCTGGACCATTGCATAGTCTTTTACTCTTCCTCTCCTAAAAGCTCCAAATATCTCAGCAAGTTGCTGTGGACGCTGACTTAGCTGAATAAAAGTGAGAGTAGACAAGAATCACTCAGGGAGAAATTCTTGGTTCTTGCAAAGCTGGTGTTCAAGTGATTCTTACCTCTTTTTTTTTAATTGGATATTTTTTATTTACATTTCAAATGTTATTCCATTTTCCAGTTTCCCATCTATAACCTTCCCTATCCCATCCCCCATCCCCCTTCTATGAGGGTGTTCCCTTCCTCAGCTACCCACCCCTTCCTGCCTCCCTGCCCTGACATTCCCCTACACTGGGAGGTCCAGCCTTGGCAGGGCCAAGGGCTTCTCCTCCCATTTGGTGCCCAACAAGGCCATTCTCTGCTACATATGCAGCTGGAGCCATGAGTCTGTGCATGTGTAGTCTTTGGGTAGTGGTTAAGTCCTTGGAACCTCTGGTTGATTCTTACCTCTTTAGAGAAAGGAGTGTGATTGAAAACAGAATCCATTTGAAACCCGCTGTAAGAATCCTTGTGTGCATATATGCATATGTCATGTGTGGATTATGAGTGTGTAACTGCTCATGAGGATGCCATGCATGTGTATGAGCATGATTAAACATGCATTTGTGTAGGAGCAGAGGTAAAAAGCCAACTGTGAATCGTCCTCAACTGTCCTTGTGACAGTCTCAAAATATAGCTGTTGATGACCGTATGGTCCCATAGATCTACCTGCCTGTGTTCATCAGTGCTGGAATTAAAGGCATGTTCCCCACACCTAACTCCATTTTCTCTTCTGAGATGGAGTTTTTAACTGAATCTGGATCTCAGTGCTGACATGAGACTGGCTGGCCAGAGAGTCCCAAGAATCCCCCTGTCTCCCTTCCCCTGTCCTAGGATTACAGAGACTTGCTATCCCAGCTACATGGGAATCAAACAGGGGCTTAATACTTGGGTAGCAAACACTTCACCAACTGAGCCATCTCTAGTGTTCACTGCAACACTGGAGACATGATGACATCTCCATGTAACATCTGTACCGCTGATGAGTTCATTGACAGGTCTGCTCAGAAGAGACATTTTGACATTCCAGAATATAAATATGAATGTCTTGGGAAACGAGTAAATGGAATTACTCCTCCCCAGCACGTGCCATTACACACGCCTGTTTGGAGATATGGGAAGCACATATGTATTTCTTAGCCTTCTAAAGTTTCCTAGATTGGTGTTTCTTGTCGCTCTGTCCTAGAGGCACGCCATCACAGGGTTCTGATGGCTGCCTTAATCCGAGCTGAGCCCATCCACTTTCTCTTACAAAACAGAAATAAACAAGCAGAAACATTTGTTCCTATGATAAGTCTTCACATTCTTGACGAACATTCTCAAGTGATTCTTCAAGTTTTGATTTCCTTCTCTGAGGAACAAATAATCTTGTGTTCTTTTATCTTTCCTCCAAGGTCCCATTTTCCTGTGCTTTAATCATTTTTATTGTTTCCATCTGTGCTTACTCTAATTTTTTCCTATCCCTTTTAAAACGTGTGTCTGCAAATTAGACACAGCGCTTCCCAAATCGGAATAGGTCTGAAACACCTATCAAGCTGTTGTGGAATTCCTATCACCATTTGATGAAGGCAACGCACAGAACGTGATGATATGGACAAGAGCAGTAACGGGATTTTCAGGTCCACAAAAAGAGCTCTAAGTGCAGGCATTTGCCCTAGAGAGAAAGAGGAAGACATAACTAAAATGTTACTGCAGAAATTACACTTTTAAAAAATAAAGTTCTGTCTATGAAACTGTTACACTCACATAGGGACACCTGCATGTAAATATGCAAAGACAGAGGCATGTGCAGTAGAACCGTTCCTTTACTAGGGTAGGTTTCTGCCTTTCACTTCTCTCTTTTAGCAGGATTCTTTTGGTACAAGTGAAACTTGTAATTTTAAAAGAGATATCAGGAGACCAGAAAATCAAATGCAAGGGATACCTAGTAATGTAATCATTTCCAACAATCAGCTTCAATATATGTTTATATATCTAGGCGCACAGATATAGATTGATCTGTCCCAGTTGAACGTACTTTTTCATAAATCCAACAGAGTTCCTCCTCGTTGCCATTCAGAGTTATAACGAATGGAGAGAGAAACATTCCATCCTCTGGAATTTGTTGTCTTTTCTTCGAAATTGAGGAGATAATTTTAAAAAAATCGAAAAGGAATAAAAGGAAAAGAAAATAGGCTCAGAATAATAGAACATTAGGGCTGGATGTATCCTAATACATCATCAAGTCTACAACTCTAATTTCACAGATGACAAGCTAAGGTCTCCAAAGTAGGACTGAATTTTCCATGGTAATATATCAATAGTGGAAGGAAAACTTCAGATCTGCTGTGTTCTAAAGCACTTGATACATGACCAGGCACAACAGAGTCTCCTTCAAGAGGAAAGTGAAGAGTGTGCAAATCCTGTCTTGGCAGAGACCATGTTTGGTGTCAGTTTATATTTTTCACAAGTGCAATTGCTGTAGAGTACGGTGGATACTTGATCTTCTGTGGAGAAACAAAGAGAGAGCATCCCACAGACCTACAGAAAATCATGACATACAAGTCAAGCAGATGAGTCAGCAGGTAATGGCACCTGCCACTCAAGCCCAGTGAGTTGAATTTGATCCATACGATCTACATGAAGGTGGAAAGAGAGAAACTGCTGTATGAATTTATCCTGTAACCTCTACGAGTATGCTGTTGTATGTTTGTGCACTGATTCAGTCACATGCATGTGAACGTGCTCGCACACACACACACAAACACACACACACACACTGAATAAAATGAAAGATAAATTGATTTAATAAAATTTTCTGAGTCTCAAGCAGATTAAGACAACAACATTTTGTGGTAGTTTATTGCAGTTTTCTTCATACGTTGTATATGATACACACCTACACGCACATACTTATTTTAACCAATGTATTTTCATTTAATATGCAGTCAATGACTCACAATTCCTGAACCTCCCCTGAAGGGCTGATGCCCAGCTCATGTTTCTTCTTGAATCTACAACAAAGCTCTTGTGTATGTAGTTCCTGAGAGCAGTTCAAACCACAAGTTCTGTTCTTAAAATCATTCCTAAGTGACTAAGACCAGACCTCTGCTTCTTCTGTCAAAAACGATGTGAAGCCCTGAAAGCAAGGCTTGAAAGGAACAGTGTAAGTCTCACAAATCAAGGTCTTTCAGCTGGCTTTATATAATTGTTACCCCTTATGCATCTTTATCTGTATGTCTGCCTGCCTGCCTGCCTAGTGGGAACTAGGTTAGTTAACCTGGCATAGAAACATGATCTCAGGTGTCAGTAGCTTTTACAGAGTTTTGCTGCTATTGCAAGTAGATGAAGAGTTAGGACATGTTGGCAAGCACATTTGGACTGTTTGCTCCAAGACCTTTCTCTCCACATCACCACAGGCTTCCATAGTCGCCATGGCAGAATAAGAACCATGCCATCAAAGATTAAGAAGGTACCATAGCCCCTGCTATGCTCTGAACTTGTCCCTTCAAAACTTCTGGCACTTTCCATGGGATTTTGTTCAGGGATGCTGTCTTAAAGTGATAAGGTCACAAGTCCCTTCCACTACGAATGTAAGGATCTAGTGGAGGGCGTTCCCTCACCTCTTTGCTTGCCTCTAACCTTAAGCTGAAGCCAGCAATGGTTCTATTCTTTGTTCTCACATGACTGTGGCTTCAGCTATCTTCATTTCCTACCTGTTTCTCTGACCACAAAAGATTATAAGGCTTAGGCTGACTGTCTCCTTTGAGCTTCCATTGGAGAAATCATAAACAACACTGAGTGTAACACATACACGCTCAGTGTATATTTAAAAACAATATCACCTTTCTCATTAAAGCAGTTGAGGACTGTGGTTTTCTTGTTTTAAAGATTCCCCAAACCCACTCTTGTTTGTTGCTACTTCTGTGGTTTTTTCCCACCCACCACACATATCTAAACAATCTCTGGGTCCTGAGCAGCTTGCTGACGGCTTTCAATATACTCAAGTCTTCGAAGCAGTCTCTGTCTTACCTGGGAGGAGACAGACTCAGAGAATTTAACCAACAGGCTTGAGACCACATGTCAGGTAAGAAATCAAAATGGAGTTTAAGTGGAGTAGAATTGAGTTACAAATTCTCAATTATGAACAGAAATCATTCCAATTCCAAAATCCTAGTAGTGTGACATTATGTGGTCAAGGGAGTCTTAAAGACTGTTGGGAAAAAAAAATCTTACAATTGTTTTCTTTTCTAAAAAGTACCATAATAACAAATAGTTTGAGACCTTAGTTCCCCTCTCTTGAATTGTATTCTTACGCAAATACTCCCAGAATAAGAGATGAGACATCGCCAATATAATTACGTTTTCATTCTGATTTCCATGATTATAATTTTAGAGGGTGGGAGAAAGTTACAGAAATTAATCAAACCTCACTTAGGCTAATAGTTAAACCCACTGGATGAATTTCTGGTGTTGGATAACAGACAGGCTGTGATTAGGGTCTGATTTGGGCATGATAGTCTCACTGACGTTTTCAATACCTTGTCAACTTTGGTGACAAAGGTGCCAGAATGCTGTTCACACTGTTGGTAACAACAACCATAGGTGAGGCACCTGCAGCTTGCTTTGACATGGGAGATCAGGCTGCTTTCCAAGGGCGTGGCCTTCCAGGGATACTGTACACTCTCTAGTAGTTTATTTTGATTTTAATCCCTCAAAACTCAAAATTCACTTTTGGCCGTTTGTATATCTTTATTCCCTTTTAGTCATTACTATAAATGTACATCGTATGATACAAGAAGTTATGAACTCCAGATGGGCATGGCAGCTCACACCTGTAATCCCAGCACTTGTGAAGTTGGAGCAGGCAAGAGGGCCATCCTGAATCTGTTGGCCAGAGCTACATGATGAAGCTAACATGGTTTTTCTAAAGAAACAAAACAAAACAAAACAAAAAAAGGGAAGAAAAAGAAAGCGCTCTCTCTCTCTCTCTCTCTCTCTCTCTCTCTCTCTCTCTCTCTCTCTCTTGGCAAAAAAGCCCAGGACCATGCCAGGATCTTAATAAAAAGTTGGTGGAGAAAAGAAAGGCATCTACACTAGGTTCAGCCCAGCATGGGTTGCTGTCCCCTGCAAAGTATCTTTGGCATCCCTGTTTCCTTGCACTCTTTGAGTAGTGATGTGCTAAAGGAATCTTGGAAAACATGTTTTCCAAATAAATATTTAACCATATTGAAATTATTTACATCCTTTTAAGTTTTCAAAAGAACCCTCCAAAATGAGAATGGGCCTTTGAAGTCGGCAGAGTGCTCCTAACAGATGGGAACCTGCAGCTTGCTATTAGGAGATATCCGTTCCTCTGTTTTGTTGTGTTCTGAAGGGTAATAGCTTATCTGCCAAACTCTCCAGGTTTGGGTCTAAATATTAGAAGAAATGTCATCAGTTGGAAGATGAGAGAGCCCACTTGAAAACGTTAATCGTTGAATTTCAACCCAGAGTTGGACCACATTTCATGTGCATGGATTCTCCAGTACACGTGAGAAAACAAACAAACGCCAGTAAAGATCAATTTGATAGGGAACAACGAAAGATTTTATACAGAAGAGAACTTTACTCTTCATTCCCTTCTCTTCTTCCCTGTTTCTTCTTTTCTTCTCCTCTCCCCTCTCCTTCCCTACTCTCAACGTCTCCCTCTGATTCTTTCCCTGCTTTCCCTGTTGTGTCCTGCCATCCCGTCTCCAACTGTCTCTGTCTCTGTCCATTCTCACACTATAAACTGTAAAGATGCATTAAAAAGAAAAGGGGAAAGAAAAAAGCCCACATTCCCTCTCATACACTAAAAAGGTAAATATGTAACTGGACACAAGCCCTATTGAATTCACTCATTTAAGAGCTATTGGAACCCATATATATCAATAATTTTAAAATATAAAAATATATAGGAATGTAAGGGCTTCTGAAAATCATCCTCTGAATTCCACTTGCTCATAACTGCACTCCAATACAGTAATTAAGTAAATAAGTAAGAAAATAAATAAATGTGTTAAAACAAGGATACATGAAACAATATTTGATCAAGATTTTTTGTGTATCTTGGCTCACTTGTGCAGTGAGAATTTATGTATTAAAACTCGCGATGAAAAGTATCTCTCACGGTATGGTTTATGACATTTGAAGGTCACGGTTATCTAGAAACACTGTGTTTTAAGTCTGCAAGCTTATAGAACCCCATCATCCTTGCCAGCCATGCAATAGGTACCTGCTCCGTGGCCACTTGTGAGTCTCCCCCAGCTTCCTGCTTCTGGTTTTTAAAGAAAGGGGAAGAAAGTTTCCTACTTTTAAGATGAAAGAACATTTGTGAGCAGGTTTTATTCCAAGTGATTAAATGAAAATTACAGTTCCGTAAGTCTTCTTGTTTTGTGAGTAGAGATGGACAGGGACTCTGGCAGGGAGAATCACAGGCATGCAAATGATGTGGTAGGGTCTGTGCTTTTCAGTGTGGTTTTTGTTATTTTTATAGGAGCCCACTGATGATAGATTGTCCCTAATACACTCTTTTTCTGTAAACAGCCTTCTCTGATGCAGTCTGAAAAGCATTATTTCCTTAAAAGTAGAAAACATAATTTTGTAACAAATGAGTGGTTGCCTGGCTATCTCCTCTTTTCACAGGTATGATGGTTTTCCCAGCCAGCCATCAAATACGAAAATGAGTTTATTAAGTTTACTTAGAAATGATTTTGAAGATAGCCCCGTGAGCTGCTTGAGCTCTGTCAACATTTTCTTGAAAGATACCTGAGATTATTCGATGTTTACTTTTTTAAGTAGAGTATTCGTAAGTGGAACATTTTATTACATTTTAAATGTAATGCCTGATCCCCAGATGCTGTCCATATAAATCTGAACAAACCCAAGACATCGCTATCTATATTAGATCAACAAATCCTCCCCGTCCCTGGACTAGTGTTAGGAATAAGCAACAAACGCGAAGTTCCTCAGTAATAAAACTTCTCTGTCTTGACAGGTATGATGTGAGGCCATTCTTACTGTGTTGCCTACACTTCTCAAGGCAGGATACACTGCACGGAATATGTCCTCCTGCAACCTCTACTTTAAAAGTGCCCAGCACTTAAGCAATATACCATTCTCACAACTATTTAAATGGTCATTGTTTTATAAGGTCTTCTTGGTGAGAAATTTAAAACCATGAAATGCCAAAAATCCCAGTTTGCTTCAAAGAGATGCTTTTAATTTTTCTATTTTATTTCTCCTCTTTGGCTTTATTCCTGTTTCTTAAGAAGAAGTCCTAACGGGCATCGGCATGCTCATACCTCAATTTTCATCTGTGCTAAATAATTTCTCACAAAGGATCATGAAAGTGGTTGTCCTTATGTGGGCTATTGCTATTGACTTTTCAAGTTATTGTGTTACATTTTTCTTCAGGGGACAGAATAAATATATTTTCAGATACAAATTTGTCTCTTCTCATTGCCCATGAAGACACTGATGCCATATTGCCTGGTTGTACTGGGAAAATCCTTCTAAACGGCAAGCTTCAACATCTCTGAAATATCATGATCCTGCCCCTAATAATCATAGGTCTGCGTATATATCCTGGTAGAACATTTGCTACTCATTGTGGGTGTGACGTATTACTGTAGAAATTGGATAAATTACATGAAGTCATCACATGAAGTCACACAGGGAAAAGAACATATCGCTTGTAATTCTCCTAGATCACTGCGGTATATATGGTGTGGTAGAATAATAATCACTTGCCTGCCCACCTTAGCCAGCTCAAGTGTTGAGATGATACTGTTACTGAAAAAAAATAAATTCCACAACCTATATAAATATACAGGATGAAGTTCAATATCTTTAAAACAAGTGAAAATGGTGGAGCTGCTGAAAATCAACCTTCCAGAATTATCTATGTATATATATATATATGTACATATGTATATATGTGTATATATATATAATTTCCTATACACACATATATGGGAAAGTATTTAGTGGTTAGTATAACACAACAGAGAGAAAGGAAAAAGAGAGAGTGAGAAAGGGAACAGCATGACAGATTTCAAAAATTTCAAATTCTCGAAGCATGCCTATAACAAAATTAATAGAACAGACTGCCTTTATTAGATACTGGATACACATACACTACATATACACAAGCACATGCACACATACATGCACACATGTGTTCACTCAAACATGCATAAGATTGCTGAGAAAATGAAGGCAAATCTGTAGTATGATTATCCACCAACATACAGAAGCTTCAAGGCTGTGGATCTCTCAGTGAAGTAGATTACTTTTATGCTTTAATTATAATGCACTGAAGTTTTGTTTGTTTGTTAAGTTTCTTACTGCCCAGGCGAGTTTAATATAATTAGTTTTGTTATTTATTAGCATAGAGAATTTATCTCCTATATCAATAAGGACTATGTCATATTACCGTTCCAGAATTTGAATTTACTTATTTATATGTGTGTGTGTGTGTGTGTGTGTGTGTGTGTGTGTGTGTGTGTGTACAGAAGTATTTGAATGTGGTTTGTATATACATGTGTGTGCATATAGGAGGAGGACTTTGGGTGTCCTGCTTTGTCTTTTTCTGTGTTATTCTTGAGCTGGGGAGACTGAAATAGAAGAAGCCCTGAAACTCACAGGCTTGGAAGCCTATCCCACTTGATAAAGGCTCTGTCTTAGAAAGGGAAGTTGCTGGCTCCTGATAAATAAACTCAGAGTTCAGTCTCTGACCTCCATGTATATGTTAACACTACTAAACCCTCACCTCACACTCGGACCCGAAAGGCAAAAGTCAAACGTAATAATATATACAAAGGATAATAAATAGTTTCCAACCAGGATTTATTCC
The DNA here is from genome assembly GCF_021556685.1 of Rattus norvegicus. Lineage (NCBI taxonomy): Eukaryota > Metazoa > Chordata > Mammalia > Rodentia > Muridae > Rattus > Rattus norvegicus. The sequence continues at coordinate 137,170,024 of NC_141534.1, forward strand.
AAAAAAGTAAAGTTGATTTCATATTCCAAAGTCAACTAATGCAGTTTCAACACACCTGTATAGTAAAATATAGAAAAAAATAACAACTCATTGAACATTTGGAGACACACTCCTCATGACTGGCTACTCATTCTGGGATGGAGAAAATGCTCTCAGTAATTTGGAATAAAGAAATGGTATTTTTCAGGTAAAGCTATATAAAAATTTAACAAAAAATGTTTGGAATGAAATGCTCTGATGTTAGGACCAACAGAAAACATCTCTTACTTTCTGAAGTGTTTCCCTTGAGGTTGTTGTCATTATCACAAGGGAAGTGAAAAGATAAAGATCAGAGAAACTACTGCGGAGCCCTCTGCCTTCTTGGTGGCCATCATGGAGACTTCCAGTGTATGTGTAAAAATCTGGGGAAAAAAGCTATCTCAGAAACAACTTGGAAGAAAAAGACACATTCAAGTTTCCATTTTATGGAAAAACACATCTAAAAGCAGAAATGATAAGAGCACTGTACTTTCTGTATCATCCAAAACAATAAATATTTGAGGATAAATTCAACAGCCTATAAAAATCTGTGGATTGACTGCTGCTGAGAGAAATTAAAGAGACTGCTCCAAAGGAATCTATTCTATCAATGGACTGAAAGACCTGATATTGTTAAGAAGCCAATGATACCTCAGTCAACTAACATATAAAGTCAGCACAATGCCATTTAAAACCTTAAAACTGTGTTCTATAGAAACTGACAAGCTGGTTCCAGAATATGCATGCACATGCAAAGGCAAGGGGGTAGCTGATGTTTGTCAAAATATAGTGTAGGACTATTTCTATACCTGATTCAAAGATTTCTAAAACCACACCAATCAAAAACTTTGGTGTGCTCTTAAAGCAGACACAAAGACAACCCAAAACCAGATGGAATATGTGTATTCACAGGGACAGATCTAGACATGTTGTTGGGTTTGAGAGGTTTCAAAGAAGGAAGGGAATTTTTTAGGGAACCATTTTTAAAGTAATTGATTAATTATATGAGAAAAAAGTTTAATCTCTCTGCTGAACTGTTCACAAACATAAACTTCATAGTGCTATAATGAACCAGCAAATGCAATTTCTAGAAGAAAATGTTGACTTGCCAGGGTGGATGGAGGAATTCTCCCAAGGTCCCTCCCCTAGATGAAGAGCTGTGGTCAATTAATGTCTGTAAAGAGGGATGAGCCCTCTGATATGTTATCTAATCCAAAGTGATCTTCCATATATATTCATATATATAAACCCATATATATGAAGAACACTAAACGGACTCAGCAGACTATCTTTATGTATATATAACACATATAGTATGTGATATAAATCATTATGCTATTTATATATAATAGCCAGATATAATTGTTCATATATATATGTATATATATTAAATTAACAATAATGACTAAGAAGTCATGAAGTTGAAAGGATATAGGAAGATGTAATGAATTAGAGCAGTGAGTCAGTACCTTAGGAATGATGAAATATAGTACTCACAAATAACATTCATAAAAAATATATGTTAAGAACGTAGAATATCCTCACAATTCACGAAATATTTTTCAAAAGTCTAGTAAGTGCTATGTATAAAAAATCGATGAATAGGGGTTGGGGAGTTAGCTCAGCGGTAGAGCGCTTGCCTAGCAAGCGTAAGGCCCTGGGTTCGATCTCCAGCTCCGAAAAAAAGAAAATAAAAAAATCGATGAATAAAAAATTTTCAAAATTAATTATATCTGCTCCTCAAATGATAACACAGTCAAGAAATTTGTCTTGCCATCCTTGTCAAAATAAAAGTTCAAAAAATCAATGAAAAAGAGAAAGATCTCAATCGATATTGGCAAATGATGCAACAGACGCTCAAACAAGAATAAGAAACTGGGAAGACACTTAGGAAATGTAAATGTAAACATAATGAGATATCAGTGGATAGATTCAAAGCAAAATTAGACTGCATATATTAGGCAAAAGTGAATACATCAAACACACAGAACACATATTGTGGTAGACCTTCCAAATGATACAGCAACGGAAAAAGATTAGACAGCGCTACCCTACAACCCCTCCCCTCAAACCACATGCCCAGACAAAGCCATTGTCTTTATCATTGACCACAGCTGGAGAAAATCCAGGAACCCTTAAAGCAAGAATAAGTATTCCATTTATGGCATATTCTTACAGCCAATACCAAGAAGTAGAAAGGAACGGAGCAACAAAAATGACACCCCAAACAGTGTATAATGCTTAACAAACCTAAAACAAAAATAATAGAGATTATTTGAGACCAGTGTTGGTCAATCTGTCATTTTGAGAAGCTGAGAAATACATAGGTGATTCCTGAAATGTTTCTGTGTAGATATTTCCAGAGATGATTAGATCATGCAGGCTCATTATTAGGAGGTACCAGCAAACAGAAGATAAGGTCAACTTCTAAGAAGTGACTCTTTGACCATATCATGTTTGCCTCCTTTCTCCTCTTGTCCTACCCATCACGACATGAGTTGCTCTGTTACACTCAAAGTGATAGTTGGCATCTCTCTAACCAAGATCCCAACAAATCCTCCCCCACACTTTTATTTTAAAAAACCAGGTCTCACCAGTAGTTTGTTTACGACCATGGATGTGAAACCATGTTATCTGTATTGAGTTGTAGAAGCTGTCATACTGAATTTTAAGGATAGATGAATCCTTGTCTGTGGAGTTGGAGAGATGCGAAGAGTCTGAAGCACTGCTGGGGGATAGAAACGTTCCTTATCTTATTTTATGTATAGCTTACTAAGGTATATACAAGTGAACTAAATCATTGAGCTGATCATGTAAGTTCTGTCCATTGTATTGAATGTAAATGTTATTTCAACTAAAAGTACAATTATCTTTAGCATTGGTAAATTATTGTTGTTTATTTGTAAGTATTTACATCAATGTATATGTACTCTGTGGGGGGTGTGTGTGTACATGCGTGCATATGTGTGTCCACAGAGGTCACATGGGGACTTGGATAATATGAAAGTAGAGTTACGTGTAGTTGTGATCTGTCCAACATGGGTTATGAGAACTGAACTTAGGTCCTCTGGAAAAATATCAATCCTTTTAATCATTGAGAAACCTCTTAAGCCCTGACATATCAATTCTTTAGAACAAGTTTTTGATTGAACATAATATCTTTCCATGTCAACCAACACCATGTTTGGTAAGTATAATTCTATTTCTTATGATGACAGTCTGTATGATGAAGGTGTGACTAGCGGTGAGGGGCACACAGAGGATGTGACATCTATAAAGTAAGAAGAAAAAAATTAATCAAGGTATGACCTAAACATTTGAGGAAAAAGAGGGCAGGCACAATTGGATTATAAAATCAATTTTACCTCTAGATAGTACTGAATAATGTATGTAAAGCTGTAGATATATATGCACACATATATGTTTGTAGACAAAATTATAGAAACAAAATGGCCACCCAGTGGTTGATGAGTGATGTTGATCTGAGTATTCTGCAGTTTGCTGCAATAGGATCAAGCTTTGTCAGTAGTTGGGAGGTACTCGATGCCACAGTAGCCCTCCAAGTCTTTCCGAGGAAGATCCAGCAGTTAGGAACTCATTAGGATATTTTTATGCACCATTAAGAATTTGGGACCATGGCTGGAGAGATGTCCTAGAGGTTATGGATGCATGCTGCTTTTGTAGAGAACCTGAGTTTCCAGCACTCTCTTCAGGAGACTCACAACTGTCTGGAACTCCAGTTCCAGGAATCTATGGTCTCTTTCAGCCACTAATAGAGGGCCTGTATTCATTTATTTGCACATGCCCACACAAATATACTGGTTAAAAACAAGAACAACGACCCGCGGATCCCGGCCCGCAGCAGCTCTCTGCTCCCAGACCCGGTGAGAGAGAGACCCAACCGCCTGGTCAGGTGGGCACTCCTGAGGCTGCAGAGCGGAAGAGACCACCAACACTGCTCACCCCTGCCCACATCCCTGGCCCAAGAGGAAACTGTATAAGGCCTCTGGGTTCCCGTAGAGGAGGGCCCAGGAGCGGCAGGACCCCGCCGGACCCTGAAGTAAACAGACCGGATAAACAGTTCTCTGCACCCAAATCCCGTGGGAGGGAGAGCTAAACCTTCAGAGAGGCGGACAAGCCTGGGAAACCAGAAGAGACTGCTCCCTGCACACACATCTCGGACGCCAGAGGAAAAAGCCAAAGACCATCTGCAACCCTGGTGCACTGAAGCTCCCGGAAGGGGCGGCACAGGTCTTCCTGGTTGCTGCCGCTGCAGAGAGCCCCTGGGCAGCACCCCACGAGCAAACCTGAGCCTCGGGACTACAGGTAAGACCAAATTTTCTGCTGCAAGAAAGCTGCCTGGTGAACTCAAGACACAGGCCCACAGGAACAGCTGAAGACCTGTAGAGAGGAAAAACTACACGCCCGAAAGCAGAACACTCTGTCCCCATAACTGACTGAAAGAGAGGAAAACAGGTCTACAGCACTCCTGACACACAGGCTTATAGGACAGTCTAGCCACTGTCAGAAACAGCAGAACAAAGTAACACTAGAGATAATCTGATGGCGAGAGGCAAGCGCAGGAACCCAAGCAACAGAAACCAAGACTACATGGCATCATCGGAGCCCAATTCTCCCACCAAAACAAACATGGAATATCCAAACACACCAGAAAAGCAAGATCTAGTTTCAAAATCATATTTGATCATGATGCTGGAGGACTTCAAGAAAGACATGAACACACTTAGGGAAGCACAGGAAAACATTAATAAACAAGGAAAAGCCTACAGAGAGGAATCGCAAAAATCCCTGAAAGAATTCCAGGAAAACACAATCAAACAGTTGAAGGAATTAAAAATGGAAATAGAAGCAATCAAGAAAGAACACATGGAAACAACCCTGGATATAGAAAACCAAAAGAAGAGACAAGGAGCTGTAGATACAAGCTTCACCAACAGAATACAAGAGATGGAAGAGAGAAACTCAGGAGCAGAAGATTCCATAGAAATCATTGACTCAACTGTCAAAGATAATGTAAAGCGGAAAAAGCTACTGGTCCAAAACATACAGGAAATCCAGGACTCAATGAGAAGATCAAACCTAAGGATAATAGGTATAGAAGAGAGTGAAGACTCCCAGCTCAAAGGACCAGTAAATATCTTCAACAAAATCATAGAAGAAAACTTCCCTAACCTAAAAAAAGAGATACCCATAGACATACAAGAAGCCTACAGAACTCCAAATAGATTGGACCAGAAAAGAAACACCTCCCGTCACATAATTGTCAAAACACCAAACGCACAAAATAAAGAAAGAATATTAAAAGCAGTAAGGGAAAAAGGTCAAGTAACATATAAAGGGAGACCTATCAGAATCACACCAGACTTCTCGCCAGAAACTATGAAGGCCAGAAGATCCTGGACTGATGTCATACAGACCCTAAGAGAACACAAATGCCAGCCCAGGTTACTGTATCCAGCAAAACTCTCAATTAACATTGATGGAGAAACCAAGATATTCCATGACAAAACCAAATTTACACAATATCTTTCTACAAATCCAGCACTACAAAGGATAATAAATGGTAAAGCCCAACATAAGGAGGCAAGCTATACCCTAGAAGAAGCAAGAAACTAATCGTCTTGGCAACAAAACAAAGAGAATGAAAGCACACAAACATAACCTCACATCCAAATATGAATATAACGGGAAGCAATAATCACTATTCCTTAATATCTCTCAATATCAATGGCCTCAACTCCCCAATAAAAAGACATAGATTAACAAACTGGATATGCAACGAGGACCCTGCATTCTGCTGCCTACAGGAAACACACCTCAGAGACAAAGACAGACACTACCTCAGAGTGAAAGGCTGGAAAACAACTTTCCAAGCAAATGGTCAGAAGAAGCAAGCTGGAGTAGCCATTCTAATATCAAATAAAATCAATTTCCAACTAAAAGTCATCAAAAAAGATAAGGAAGGACACTTCATATTCATCAAAGGAAAAATCCACCAAGATGAACTCTCAATCCTAAATATCTATGCCCCAAATACAAGGGCACCTACATACGTAAAAGAAACCTTACTAAAGCTCAAAACACACATTGCACCTCACACAATAATAGTGGGAGATTTCAACACCCCACTCTCATAAATGGACAGATCATGGAAACAGAAATTAAACAGTGATGTAGACAGACTAAGAGAAGTCATGAGCCAAATGGACTTAACGGATATTTATAGAACATTCTATCCTAAAGCAAAAGGATATACCTTCTTCTCAGCTCCTCATGGTACTTTCTCCAAAATTGACCATATAATTGGTCAAAAAACGGGCCTCAACAGGTACAGAAAGATAGAAATAATCCCATGCGTGCTATCGGACCACCACGGCCTAAAACTGGTCTTCAATAACAATAAGGGAAGAATGCCCACATATACGTGGAAATTGAACAATGCTCTACTCAATGATAACCTGGTCAAGGAAGAAATAAAGAAAGAAATTAAAAACTTTTTAGAATTTAATGAAAATGAAGATACAACATACTCAAACTTATGGGACACAATGAAAGCTGTGCTAAGAGGAAAACTCATATAGCTGAGTGCCTGCAGAAAGAAACAGGAAAGAGCATATGTCAGCAGCTTGACAGCACACCTAAAAGCTCTAGAACAAAAAGAAGCAAATACACCCAGGAGGAGTAGAAGGCAGGAAATAATCAAACTCAGAGCTGAAATCAACCAAGTAGAAACAAAAAGGACCATAGAAAGAATCAACAGAACCAAAAGTTGGTTCTTTGAGAAAATCAACAAGATAGATAAACCCTTAGCCAGACTAACGAGAGGACACAGAGAGTGTGTCCAAATTAACAAAATCAGAAATGAAAAGGGAGACATAACTACAGATTCGGAGGAAATTCAAAAAATCATCAGATCTTACTATAAAAACCTATATTCAACAAAATTTGAAAATCTTCAGGAAATGGACAATTTCCTAGACAGATACCAGGTATCGAAGTTAAATCAGGAACAGATAAACCAGTTAAACAACCCCATAACTCCTAAGGAAATAGAAGCAGTCATTAAAGGTCTCCCAACCAAAAAGAGCCCAGGTCCAGACGGGTTTAGTGCAGAATTCTATCAAACCTTCATAGAAGACCTCATACCAATATTATCCAAACTATTCCACAAAATTGAAACAGATGGAGCCCTACCGAATTCCTTCTACGAAGCCACGATTACTCTTATACCTAAACCACACAAAGACACAACAAAGAAAGAGAACTTCAGACCAATTTCCCTTATGAATATCGACGCAAAAATACTCAATAAAATTCTGGCAAACCGAATTCAAGAGCACATCAAAACAATCATCCACCATGATCAAGTAGGCTTCATCCCAGGCATGCAGGGATGGTTTAATATACGGAAAACCATCAACGTGATCCATTATATAAACAAACTGAAAGAACAGAACCACATGATCATTTCATTAGATGCTGAGAAAGCATTTGACAAAATTCAACACCCCTTCATGATAAAAGTCCTGGAAAGAATAGGAATTCAAGGCCCATACCTAAACATCGTAAAAGCCATATACAGCAAACCAGTTGCTAACATTAAACTAAATGGAGAGAAACTTGAAGCAATCCCACTAAAATCAGGGACTAGACAAGGCTGCCCACTCTCTCCCTACTTATTCAATATAGTTCTTGAAGCTCTAGCCAGAGCAATCAGACAACAAAAGGAGATCAAAGGGATACAGATCGGAAAAGAAGAGGTCAAAATATCACTATTTGCAGATGACATGATAGTATATTTAAGTGATCCCAAAAGTTCCACCAGAGAACTACTAAAGCTGATAAACAACTTCAGCAAAGTGGCTGGGTATAAAATTAACTCAAATAAATCAGTTGCCTTCCTCTATACAAAAGAGAAACAAGCCGAGAAAGAAATTAGGGAAACGACACCCTTCATAATAGACCCAAATAATATAAAGTACCTCGGTGTGACTGTAACCAAGCAAGTAAAAGATCTGTACAATAAGAACTTCAAGACACTGAGGAAAGAAATTGAAGAAGACCTCAGAAGATGGAAAGATCTCCCATGCTCATGGATTGGCAGGATTAATATAGTAAAAATGGCCATTTTACCAAAAGCAATCTACAGATTCAATGCAATCCCCATCAAAATACCAATCCAATTCTTCAAAGAGTTAGACAGAACAATTTGCAAATTCATCTGGAATAAAAAAAAACCCAGGATAGCTAAAGCTATCCTCAACAATAAAAGGACTTCAGGGGGAATCACTATCCCTGAACTCAAGCAGTATTACAGAGCAATAGTGATAAAAACTGCATGGTATTGGTACAGAGACAGACAGATAGACCAATGGAATAGAATTGAAGACCCAGAAATGAACCCACACACCTATGGTCACTTGATTTTTGACAAAGGAGCCAAAACCATCCAATGGAAAAAAGATAGTATTTTCAGCAAATGGTGCTGGTTCAACTGGAGGGCAACATGTAGAAGAATGCAGATCGATCCATGCTTATCACCCTGTACAAAGCTTAAGTCCAAGTGGATCAAGGACCTCCACATCAAACCAGACACACTCAAACTAATAGAAGAAAAACTAGGGAAGCATCTGGAACACATGGGCACTGGAAAAAATTTCCTGAACAAAACACCAATGGCTTATGCTCTAAGATCAAGAATCGACAAATGGGATCTCATAAAACTGCAAAGCTTCTGTAAGGCAAAGGACACGGTGGTTAGGACAAAACGGCAACCAACAGATTGGGAAAAGATCTTTACCAATCCTACAACAGATAGAGGCCTTATATCCAAAATATACAAAGAACTCAAGAAGTTAGACCGCAGGGAAACAAATAACCCTATTAAAAAATGGGGTTCAGAGCTAAACAAAGAATTCACAGCTGAGGAATGCCAAATGGCTGAGAAACACCTAAAGAAATGTTCAACATCTTTAGTCATAAGGGAAATGCAAATCAAAACAACCCTGAGATTTCACCTCACACCAGTGCGATTGGCTAAGATCAAAAACTCAGGTGACAGCAGATGCTGGCGAGGATGTGGAGAAAGAGGAACACTCCTCCATTGTTGGTGGGATTGCAGACTGGTAAAACCATTCTGGAAATCAGTCTGGAGGTTCCTCAGAAAATTGGACATTGAACTGCCTGAGGATCCAGCTATACCTCTCTTGGGCATATACCCAAAAGATGCCTCAACATATAAAAGAGACACGTGCTCCACTATGTTCATCGCAGCCTTATTTATAATAGCCAGAAGCTGGAAAGAACCCAGATGCCCTTCAACAGAGGAATGGATACAGAAAATGTGGTACATCTACACAATGGAATATTACTCAGCTATCAAAAACAACGAGTTTATGAAATTCGTAGGCAAATGGTTGGAACTGGAAAATATCATCCTGAGTGAGCTAACCCAATCACAGAAAGACATACATGGTATGCACTCATTGATAAGTAGCTATTAGCCCAAATGCTTGAATTACCCTAGATCCCTAGAACAAACGAAACTCAAGACGGATGATCAAAATGTGAATGCTTCACTCCTTCTTTAAATGAGGAAAAAGAATACCCTTGGCAGGGAAGAGAGAGGCAAAGATTAAAACAGAGACTGAAGGAACACCCATTCAGAGCCTGCCCCACATGTGGCCCATACATATACAGCCACCCAATTAGACAAGATGGATGAAGCAAAGAAGTGCAGACCGACAGGAGCCGGATGTAGATCGCTCCTGAGAGACACAGCCAGAATACAGCAAATATAGAGGCGAATGCCAGCAGCAAACCACTGAACTGAGAATAGGTCCCCTATTGAAGGAATCAGAGAAAGAACTGGAAGAGCTTGAAGGGACTCGAGACCCCAAAAGTACAACAATGCCAAGCAACCAGAGCTTCCAGGGACTAAGCCACTACCTAAAGACTATACATGGACTGACCCTGGACTCTGACCCCATAGGTAGCAATGAATATCCTAGTAAGAGCACCAGTGGAAGGGGAAGCCCTGGGTCCTGCTAAGACTGAACCCCCAGTGAACTAGTCTATGGGGGGAGGGCGGCAATGGGGGGAGGGTTGGGAGGGGAACACCCATAAGGAAGGGGAGGGGGGAGGGGGATGTTTGCCCGGAAACCGGGAAAGGGAATAACACTCGAAATGTATATAAGAAATACTCAAGTTAATAAAAAAAAATAAATAAATAAATAAAAAAAACAAGAACAACAACAAAAAAAATAAGTCTTAGAAAAATTAATTTTGGTCTAAGCATAAAATAAAACATGTAAGTATAAATATAAAGTTGAATGTAGATTTTATATGTGCATAATTTTGTAAATGGCTAGATTGTGTGAGAATATACGTAATTGTGTGAGAATATATTTCATTTACATAAACATTTATGTATATATACATATGGAGGACAATGTGAATCATTACTTGGCTAACATCGATGATCTGCCATAGATATTTATTAAATAATTACTTAACTTTTAAAATTGTATTGTCTTAATAGATTTCTACTATTAACACGTTATTAATAGTTATTAATAATGAGATAAGTTGATCTGGTCACTAATAAGGAAACAGTCAAAATTAGTTGTACAAAAAACTAAACTGTCATTTTGTTTAATTGTCTTTATCTTTTACTTTGAACAAAAATGGGTAGGACACTGTGGGACTGGGTATTTATTTGAGGCTGACTCTAACCTCTCCATGGCAGCTCTGCCGTTTGTTAACCCAATCAGTTCACGGAGCCAGTCCTGAACTATGGGAGAAAGCTGGTTCTTGGGGTTTGTCTTAGGACCTCGCGGAGGCCTGAAGCTACAAGAAAATCCTCCTGAGTCATAACATCAGAATGATATGGTTGGTCAGTTTTAAAGAAACCTCAAAGACTCCCAGTGACCCCCACGGTCAGAGGAAGACCCTGGAATTGGGGAACAAACGAAGGCTGGTAGATACACGTTCTAACACACAGTACATATCATTTCTAACTTTAAAATGTATAAAATGTCAGTGGTATGGCCTTTATTTCATGGGCTGTTCGGGGATTCTCTTGTACAGGTCATAAAAACATTTTAAAGGCTTTCAGTTATGGGTCATCTGCAACCTCCATCCCTTAATGGGGAAGGGTATTATTAATGACTCAGCCCAGACTAATTGTCCCTCAGGCCTGAGGATTAGTTCTACCAGGACCATCTGGAGCAGCCACCCTGACACTCACCCTGGGGACTTCCGGCTGCAGAGACCCCATTGGCTTGTAGCTCTTGCCTTGGCCTTGGGCTTCAGTGCCCTCCACCTCTTCAGCGTGTCTGCCAGGAGTCACGTTGGCTGTGGCTAAGATTAGGCTCTCTCAGGAGATCAAGGTTAAAGCTTCCATGTTTGGGGGAAAGCGGGCAGGGAAAGCGGTCCAAAGCTTAAGCTTTAGAAACTTCATATATAGACAATTTTGATCCCGCAATTCCCAAAGAACCGTAGATGATATCGTGTGGCCATGAATTTGGGAGGACACTGAAAAGTAGACACTGCGACATAATTTGCTCACATTTAAGCGCGTGGAGTTGTGTAATCAGACTCACTCTTATAATTCCCATGAGCCAACAGGGTACAGCCTCTGAAGTGCGTTACCGCCCCTCCTCTCCACCCCAGCTCTACTACTGTTACAGGTCTGCAGTTTGTGATTTTAGCACGAGGTCAACCTTATCAATAAATGCAGATGGTTCACATAAACTGTATTTTAAAGAATGGAGAGGAAACGGTAAACTTCTCAACAAATGGCTGTAGTATGGCTTAGACTAGTGAGAAAGGAGCTGTGGATGGAAGTGTGCGTTTCTCAGTCAGCAAACAGGAGATTCGCATACAATTTCACCCCATGGAAGAAAAGCAACCCAGTGGAAATGCCCGTGGTCAGCAAACCTTCTGGGAGGAGCAGTCCTTGCTGCTTTCTTAATATGAATTAATGAAGCCATATTTCAAATTGAATTTGGTAAATAAGAACAGGAAGAAGAGTGTTGGGCAGGAGGATGAGTCTTACATAGATGACATAGGACATTCACTGTGTGTGACAGTGAAGGAGAAACAGCGTGGTAGTCTTTTGCTTAAGGCTGGGAGAAGCATTTGCTACACAAATTGTGTGGGCTGGAATTTTGCTTGAGCAAAAGTAAAGCTATTACAGCTGGGAGCTATGTTTCTTAGGAAAAGGTGTGTGTGTGTGTGTGTGTGTGTGTGTGTGTGTGTGTGTGTGTGTGTGTGTGTGCGTGCGTTTAGCACCATGAGACTAATAGAGAAGGAAAAAGTAAGGTTGCAGAAGAGTTTTGATTTGAGTGTAATCTAAAGATCAAAGACTTTTGTGTGATGTATCCAGAATGGCAGGCAGAATTTAGTGACAGACAGGCAATGGTATCTTTTTTTTAATTTCCATTCTCAATAAGCACTGACTAATTGGTGATGTATGGCTAAGGAAGGGGTCTTACTGCTTAAGGAAACTAATAAAAATGGAAAGATCATCTCTTTAAGGATGAGAGGCAGGGACAAAATAGTGTGCCTGTAATTCGGATTTATTAACAGTCTTTTGCTGATTTTCAGTAAAATACTCTTCATGTAACCTTGACTTTATTAGGGAGTCCTTAAGGTGCATTTGGAAGATAGATAATGAGTTTGGGGAATAGCCTTATCTGCATCAAGCTAATCTTTAACAGCTTGGAAAGGAATCCGCATAAAGTTTTCCAATTTGAGTGACAGACGCATGTTAAAGATGAAACTGTTCAGAATGTCCTTTTACTGTGAAGTCTTTACGGTACAGGGCAACATTTTTTATAAGCATGCTTCACAGAGCAGAAAGAGCATAAAACAAATAAGAAACATAGAATGCCATAGAGCGTTAATACTATTCTTGAGGGTCAAATGAATTGCTAGTTGAGAGAAGAAAGAATTCTACTGTCCGAAGCCTCTGAGTGGCACTTTGTATCTGGGTTAATGAAAGCAAGTCAGACATACCCAAGGGGAAAAAGTGTTTCATTCACGTTGGCTGTCTCCTTTAAAAGGAGGGACAATCTGAAGGGGGGACTTTGAGTGGCATGTCATTGTCGAGACTGCACATGCCACATTGTCAGGGTTTCTATGGAGAGAAATGGCCAGGAACCTTTCTGACCCTTCGCAAGTGCGGGACTCTGTGTGTCTGTGTGGGTGTGCGACAGAAGGCTGGAAGCCGAAAGAAAGGGGGGATGAAAAGGAAACTAATTGAGAAGTATCTTTCTAACGAGACAGCTCATATACCCAAGTGCAGATTCCCAAGTTCAGATTTCTCAGTTAGTGGAAACACAAGCTCCCTTCTTTAGCATAGAGTAGACATGCGCAGAGAGGCTAATTTCCCACAGCTTCCAGGCCAGTGACATCACTTTCCCAAGCTGGTCCGCTTGTGCGTTGAAAGCCTTAAACGCATGCATTTGTTATTTTGTGTGTTTGTTTGTTTGTTTCTTGTAACCTTGTGTCACTAGTTTCCTTAATTGTTTGCTTTTACTTCAGTTTTTGCTTGTTTGTTGATTCGTTTCTCTTCTTTCCCCTTTTCTCCTTGGACTCCGATCACTTCTTTTATTTCCGTTTCAAGAGTTCACAAAAACTGGATTCAACTAAAATATCTGTAGTCTAGAGGGTATGGCTGATTTCTAAATCACGAGACTAATGCAGATTATTTATTTAGGGAATTAACCTTTATAGCCCTGGGACCTTCCTAAAATATTCTCAGCTAATCCCGCCCCCTTTTGACATTTCCCGATTCTTTCTAACTCTACATTAAAATTATTTCTTCATTCGAATAAGGACTGAATAGACAACTGGCAAAGGGAGGAAGATGCCATCACAGATCTGTCCTGTAGTGGCGAAAGTGGCTGTGTACAAAGCAAGAAGCCTCTCACTCCTGGGAAATATCCATGGTGGATGAGGAAGACAGGATTTCGGATTTGAATGAGCTTTACTCCCCCACTTTAAGAAGCAAGTGATAATTCATCCGCAAACACACCTTTCTTTGCTGCAGTCAATAGAAAAGTTGTTTTGCTAATGGCTATCTCTCTGCAAGTCCTTGACCTGCTTGTAAACACATTTCTGCAGGAAAACCCTGGGCCATGGCCTCAGGACTTTGCGTCAACAATAAGAGATAAAGTGACCACAACTTAACCTGTTCTGGCCTGGAGTGCCCTCTGCTGCCCCTTGGCCAAACGGGGCCCTAATCTCTCAACTGAGGGAGCACATGGCTGGGAGGGCTGACTTGACCTCGCCTGACCCCTGATGCTGTCTGCTTCTTTATATTTTAAAAAAGTTTAACTAGCCTTACCAGAGAGCCATTACCAACTGCCTGTCCGTTAACAGAGAGTGGAGGGGTGGCTCTTTGGAATGATAAAATATAGATCTATATGTCTGTGATTCTAAGGAAAGTGGACTGAAGGGAGATTTAAAAAAAGAAAAAGAATAAAAAATTCTTGAATTGTTTGTAGAAATTCCATTTACTTCCACCTTTGAAGTCTAATTGAGACGAAGAGAGCTTTTAAAAGAATAAAATATTAAAGACACCAATGGCTGTTTCAGATTGAGTTGATTTATGTTCAAGTATAGTCAAATGAATATACCTTAAAAGTATAAAATTCACAGTGGGTATTTGAGATAAATTTACTTATGTTAAGTTATATTTAATATCTTAATTTACCTGCTTCTGCATCCACTCTCCCTCCCTCCCTTCCTCCCTTTTTCCTTCCTCTTCCCCCATTTCTCTCTTCTTTAAAGTTAACTTGAAAAAGTAATTCCTTCTGTGTTGGTTCTGACGTCTTTGGATTCTCCTGGTGGTCCTCTGGTACACCATCTCGTCTCTAGGGCCAGGTCTAAAACAGAGACTTTTCAAATGTCAGATTTCCTACTTGCAGCTTGCACATCCAGTCCGAGAGGCCAGCACTTATAGAAGTGACATTAGTGCAGAAAATCTGATAAAGCAGCCCCACGCCCCTTCCTGGTGATCTGCACTCACCATTAAAGATGTCACAACTACAGTATTGAAACAACTGAGACCTGCCCTTCCTGCTTAATTCCCTTCTATAATTCTGTAACTCTATAACCTGTTTGGTTTTTTGTATCCTAAGCAACTATCCCATGTAGCAAGTTTAACTTTCTTTATGTTACACCAATGTAGTTGCACTTATTGTTTCCTTCTGGCTTCCTTTGGTCCTTCTGTTGTGTAGTCCCAGTTTGTTTATTTTAATTACTAAACAGCACTACAGTGTGTTATCGTTTCACAGCATATTTATCTCTTTCATGATTGGTTTGTTTTTAAGTACTTTCCAGCCGAGGTTTCTGCATCTGACAATTCAGACAATTTTTATGTAGTTTATTGTTGGTCTTGATATATCCGGCTTCATTGTAATTCTGTATCTTTATTTACAAACTTTCCAATGATGGCTATTTAGTCTCTATTCAAGACCAGGAACAGGATTCTTGTCATTAATCTTAATTTTTATAGCTAAGCATTGGAGCTCTTTATGGAGTTTTTGATCTTACATTTCACATTGGTGTATTTTTATTTGGAATAAAAACATTTTTTGCTCTCCCTTTTATCACAAGAAAGAAGAAAGTACTGATTAATTAATTAATTAAGAAATTAATGCCTCACAGTTACTACTACTTTTCCTTTGTTTACATTGAGACGGTATTTTCCTATGTAATCTTCGCTTTCCTGGAACTCACTATGTAGACCAGACTGGCCTCGAATTAACAGAAATCCTCTTGTCTCTGCCTCCCAAGTGCTGGGATTAAAGGCACACACCACCATGCCTGGCTTTAACTATACATCTAAAGGACAGTTTCTAATGGTCATATCATTTTCAGAAATATATTGTTACATTCTGCTATTTTCTATTCAGAAATAAGATGTGTCTTAATATTGATTATTCAAAGAAAGTGTCTTTTCTTTCCTCTGAATTTACTTATTTTTTCACATTTTTTTTATTTCTTCAGCAGATAGTTTTAAATAACGTGTTATCCAGACATTTTAGAGAGATTTTAGAAAACATAAAACACAACAGAACCAAAACAGCCATGGATTCTAGAGAGCTGTCTCAATAGTGAAGACCACATACTACTCTGCAGACGACTTGAGTTTGGTTCCCAAAACCTGTCAGACAGTCCACAACCATCCTACAGCTTCAAGGGAATCAACACCCTCTTCTGACTTCCATAGGCCCTTGTCTCACGTGTACAAACTATCTCTCTCTCTCTCTCTCTCTCTCTCTCTGTCTCTCTCTCTCTCTCTGTCTCTCTCTCTGTCTCTCTCTCTCTGTCTCTCTCTCTCTGTCTCTCTCTCTCTGTCTCTCTCTCTCTGTCTCTCTCTCTCTGTCTCTCTCTCTCTCTCTCTCTCTCTCTCTCTCTCTCTCTCTGTCTCTCTCTCTCTCTGGGAACGTATGAGTTAGTACAGTGAGCCAGCCTGGACATTGCTTCTCATCCAGTGCACAACAGGTGGGAAATAACTCTCTTGTCTTCACCACTGAAACAAACTTACCTTCATGATTCTAGCGGGGGATTTGGCCTTAATTGAACTTTCTGTATTCTGGTATCTTTAATTGACTGATCTAATAATGTTTAAGGATATATGCCCAGATGAATATTAATCCCTCAGAGATCTGTGGTGGCCTTTGTGAATATTATTGATTTTTTTTAAAAAAGCTCTTATATTACTGCTTCCACTCACAGAAATACTTTCAAAAGGACTACTCTTTCATAAATGTCGGACTGTATGGACTCACTTTTGAGCATTCTGAAGGAGGGCAATTGCTATTCTCTATGTTGGTGGCAGAATGATGCCCCTATTATGGTCACAATCCAGAAAAACTTATTTAACCCTTAAGTTATTTGAACCCTAAACTCATAAACGTTAGGCATATATCTGTGTGAAATACTGTTTACTGGTTATCCAGTGTGTGGAAGATGAGGAACTCCATTTACATTCACATGTGAGGAATTGTTTAGTTATCAGCAAGAACGTATGTATGGATGCAGAGAAGAATAACTTCCAAGAAATGGTCATAAAACCCAAGCGAGATATTTTATGCTCCGACTGCAGCTAGAGACTGGAAAAATCACAAATCAAGATGAACTCACTGCTTCTGCGGGTCCCCGAGAGCATCAGCAGAAATTCCTGTTTCATCTGTTTCATTTTTCTCTCATCTTTTTGGCGGGGATGGAGTCTCAGCTTAGGCAAGCAAATGGCTAATTAGTGCCACCGGATCTCTGCTCTGTAAGAGTTCTCACTTCAGTCAATTAGCAGAAGCTTATGAAGATCTCTCTTCTGGTTTCAACCAGTTGCCATCGGTGCCTCCATAAATGCAATGGCCTCCGTGCAGAAGTGATCATGTTTTTGGAGCACACCATAAAGAGACAGTCCCTGATATTCACCCTGAAGTTGTACATTACCATTTCCCGTGTCAAGAATGTGAATGCTAACATGGAAAAACCGTCATTTGTAAAGAAATCAACTTTCTCCTGAATTTGTGTTTAAGACAGTGTTCAGATACTCTTTTGCAAAGACTCTTTTTTTTTTCTTTATCTGAGGCATCATTGACGCATGTTTGGCTTCTTTCCTTTTCTCCTCCTGGACCCTCTGCTCCAAGTCACCAACAGCTATGTTTTCCTCAGAAAGCCGTGTCTCAGCAATAGTATTGAAGAGATAGCCCAGTGCCTAACTCAGTTCTATCTTCATCTTTGTAACTCTATTAGAGAAATATCTTCATTTCTCACTTGACTCTTCCTTTGAGCCCTTCTGCCTATTCCAGGAATATGGAAAGACAGGTTCTCCATCGTCTTGCATGAAACATATCACGGAGAGGATCAAAAGAGAAAAGGTTACATAGGAACCTGGCCACCTTGATAACTCCATGTTAAGAAAGGAGGTACCTGGTTCACTTGTCCCTAGAGCTCACAGTAAAGAGAAAATCCTTACAATCTAAAAAGTAGAGCAGGAGCAGCCAATGCAGCCAATATTGGATGAGGTGGGCACGGCGGGGAGGGTTAGTGATGCTGCTTGACAGGAGAATATGGTCCTTCTGTGATGATACAGCCATGTTTCCCAAGGTTCCACACACAGAGCACTTGGCCAAGGTCTGAGATGCAGGGTTTTGACGATTTTCTTCAGGATTGCAGTCTACTGGGACCTTAGGCATTATTCAAAGTTGACACTTGCATTGAATCTTGCCACTCTTCCAGCAATGCCCATGGTTGACAAGCTTTCTGTGTGTTTTCGAGGCCTAGTTACAGTCTTAAGTAGGGTATAAAGGGTTATTCTTAAGTGGGGGTTGGTAACTCATTCCATTTGTGTTGCATGGAATCTATATAATGGGATATTTAGAACATCTGTCTCAGATACAGTAACACAATCTGTGCTTTTATTTTGGCTTATAAATCAATGCATAAATTAATTCATATTTAGGAAGCAAATGAATAACTTAAAATATTATACTCAGTTATATTATGCATATATTAGATTATAAAACCTATTGGGATCTCCTATATTGTCCTAATGTTTATTATTGCCTGTCATTCCAAACAAATGAGATGTTTTATGGTGCTTACTGTTGCTTTGCATCTTTTTTGGGGGGTGGTGTTTCTTCTCCCTGTCCTATGCCCTCACAATGCTCATTAATAATGTCTACTGGTGATTTCTGAATCTATTTCTCATTTCCCTGTCTTTAATTCAGAGCCGGTGCCGATATAATTTTTTTCTTTTTTCTTCTTCGGGGCTGGGGACCGAACCCAGGACCTTGCGCTTCCTAGGCAAGAGCTCTACCACTGAGCCAAATCCCCAAGCCCTGATATAATTTTTTTTCAACCTACCAATTTGATGTTTCTTACCAGGTTCATTGATCAATTATGTATTTGCTTTCCTTGAATCCTGGATTTATGGGTTACTGGGGAAATTATAGAAACACACACACACACACACACACACACACACACACACACACACACACACATTTCTAAACCAGAAGTTCCTGAGGTGATGACAGAGGCTTCTTAAACTTCACACAGGTCCAGACCCACCAGTGATGCTCTCTTCCTTTTTGTGTGCTATTGCTTGGAAGCATAGATGTGGGAGGATTCTGATGAGGTGGTTCTTGTGATACTCAATGAAGCACTTCCCTGCTTTTAGTTTTTAATGCTGGAATCCTCTGGGGCCTCTTTGAGCTCCTGAGGAGCTGATCTTTATTACCTGCCTTGTTTCTCTCAAATTCTCTCCATTTAAGCTTGCCATGTGATTTCATTTCCTTGATTTTTCACTCCTGATTCAGCTTCCAACACAATCAACTGTAGAGTCTTTAAATCCCTATTTGCCTAAGTCTTCCTTCTTTAGCAGCCCTCTAGATTCTGCAGACCATGTAAACTGCCATGGTTGCCACTCATATGTCTTCTGCTCATCCTTATCTGGATGTTTGTAATATTATCCTTTTCAATGACTTCCTTATGTCTCCTAAGTACATAATTTTATGGCTAAAAATCTTTTATCTATGCTACCTCCCTTATGATTTGCACGACAAATTCTAAAACGTCTTTTACAACTACCAATTTGCTGCCTTCTACTCGTCTCCAAATATCCATACTTCAGCCATTCACAAAAAGCATTCCCAGTCCTCCAAAATTACTTCTTGTAGTGTGCAGCTGTTCCATTTTTTCAATTTAATGTTTTATTCTATTAAGATCATATCCATGTTTCAAATATGATTAAAATGACACATTTTATGCTGTGTGGATTTTACCATAATCACACTAGGACCCAAGGTAAAAATATGAGAGTAGCTGACATGTTCCAACAAGTTCAATTTAAGTAGCAATCTGTCCTCCTTACACAGCACCTTGCATGTGTTTCCAGGAGAACATTCCTGTGTTCTGCCTCAGACTGTGTGTGTTTGCACAGCTATGTTTTTCAGAAGAACACAGGCTATTGAGATTTCATGGGGTCTAGAGAAAGACCAATGAGATGAGTCCTAGGGATTGGAGTTTAAAGTCAGAGATGAATTGAAGAGATGCCGAGGTCTTCAAAGTACAGAAAGATTGAGAAATGTGTAGCCAGGAGAGACAGAATGGAGAGAGGCTTCTAGCAAACCCAGTGATGGAAAGAACCCAGACAGGAGAGCACATCCCTGTAACAACCCTTATTTAGACTGCCCTTCCCAGTTTCATATCATATCATCTGGTATCTCAAAGCATTGACTATCAAGTGTTAGTTACAAAAGTAGTAATTTTATTTGAATGAATAGTGAAGCCCAGAATTGTATATGCCCATAAAATATCCGAACAACAAAATGATTTTTATAAGAAATGCTTATGTCCTGTTTTGTTTTGAACTCAAAGAAGGAACTACAGTTGAGAAAATGCTTTCATCAGACTGGTCTGTAGTCAAATGATTGGAGGCATTCCATTTATTAATGATTAATATAGGAGGGCACAGACTGTATGTAGTATAGTCCCTGGCCAAGTGAGTTGTTTAAGAAAGTGAGGTGAGCAATCAAGTAAGCAGCATTCCTTTATGGTCTCTGCTTGAGTTTCCTGTCCTGACTTCCGTCAGTGATGGAGTGTGACTTGTACAAATAAATCTTTCCCTCCACAAGCTACATTTGGTTGTGGTGTTTTATCATAACAATACTGACCAAGACTACTTATCTAACAAACATGGTAGTGAAAATAACATTTTAGGGATTCTTACTGAATTCTCCCATGATGCACAGATTTAAAATTGCACATGCAGATACATATTAAGTATGTCATTAAGTCTATTGTAGGCAATGGCAAAGAGTTACCTTGCCTATTGGGGAAAGGTCTAGCTGTCAAGTGTCTGTCAAACACTAAATCGTTTTTTATTATTCCTATGGGAAGGAATTCCAACTTAAATTCATGATGAAATTGGGGCATGAAGAGGAATATCACAGGTCTGACATTTATACAGAACAAAGTAGTCTATAAATAAATCTACACACATATTTTAGAGCTTCTGCTTTGTGCAGTAGGTGGTAACACCAACATTTCTGTATAATTATTGACAAGGTGACCTCATCCTCTGTGTTAACTTTCTTTGATAGTCGGTCATGATAGTCAAAGCATGCTAAAAGTATTCGGTGGACTTATTGAGATAAAATATAATTCATATGGTGGTTTGCAGATAAAAAATTTTTTATTTGTCAGAAAAAACCCCAACTGATCCACCCCATCAACAAAATAGAAAGTAACTTCACTTTTTAGCCATAGTAACTGACTATAGATGTAGGTTTTTGTTTATTTTTTACTTAATCAGCTACAATTCGCCATCTTTTCATCGAAAGATAAAGAAAATGGAGCTTAGATCTTTAAGCAACCATCCACAACACAAGTGAATACAGTCATTGATAATGTGAAAAAATGGAAACCATTGAGAAGTGCATGACTCCTTTAGCATGGATCCCATATGGGCTTCCAGGTGTCACAATAATGATAGAGCCATGTTCTTTCCACAGGCTCTTCTTTACGTGATGATGCAGAGTGAACTACTTTGTTCTCAAAAGCAAGTACCCCCGCCTTCATTTGTTAAAAATGCCAAAGCTCTATTAAGCTCAAAATACTTTTATGGATAAATATTAGACATAATTAGGCTGCCAGAACACAAAATAAAACATCTGACTAGCAACAATATTGTGAGTATGATAGTTAAATCTGTGTATCAACTTATTGAGATACATGATGACTAGATTTTGATTACATATTATTTTAGGATGTATCTGTGAGAGTGACATTTTGGTTCAATAGGAGGTCCTCTTTACCTATGTGGATGGCTTTCATCAACCCAAGCTACCAGAGGCCTGAATAGAAAAGAAGGATGAGTCACAAGGACAGTTTCTCTGACTGAATATATTGGAGCTGCAGCATCAGAACTTCTATCTCCTGCTTTAGACTTGAATTAGAAGCTGGATATGTAGCTGGTCTAAGTCTCCAGTCTTTCATCTGCCATGTTTGGACTCCTTAGTTTCCTTAACCATGTGAGTTATTATCAACTTAGAGAAAATCTCCAGAGGTCCTGGATCACTACAATAGAAAAGCTGAAGTACATGTATTATAGAGTCATAGAATCCAGTGTCCCAACACTTCTATCTATCTATCTATCTATCTATCTATCTATCTATCTATCTATCTATCTATCTATCTATCTATCTATCTATCCATCCATCCATCTATCTATATTATGTTTTAATGAAAGATAACTCATTGTTATTGGTGTAAAATTATGTCAGACATTAAGCTAAGAAGAACAAGCACATGATTAGCTCTTCACCAATGGGGTTATGTGGACTTAACATGATCCATGGTCAAACATGCTTGCTTGTAAAAACATACAATTTTTTCAGAGACTAACATATGACAATTAGTTCTGTGCCTGGTCCCAGTGCAAAGGGCCGATAGATCATGCAAAAGCCTCTAGATATGCATTTGGCCTGGTTTCTAATTAATGAGACAAAAGAGGAGATGAATTTTGGAAATGTGATGAGTCTATGATCTTTTCTCCTTTGAGAAAATAATAACTTTGCCCATGACCTCCAAAAAGCCTCCCATTAAACATATTCTTTGTTTGAGTTCCTTAGAAGCAAGGAGATTAGAGGACAGCACTGTGGAATGGTTCCTATTAGATATAAATGACAATGGGCAATAGACATTCACCTAAGAATAAAGCAAACACACCTTGGGAAAGTTCCTTTGACCGAGTTCATTAATTTATTTATTACAAGATATTGTGCTTCTCTTGTTGAGAAGTCCTTCTTAAGACAGATAAGCGTCTAGACTACCAGGGAGAGTGAAGATGAATTCAGAATACTCCTTAAATAGCAGTCTCAGGCAAAATGCTAGAAGTGAGAATGGCTACTTTTATTAAAACAAGGGAGTTACAAAAGTAAAATAAAATTTAAAATGTCTACTTAAAATCTCTTCTTATTTATCAAAACAAACTAACCCAACTTCATCACTTATTTCAGTAAAGAACTGAAATTGGTGACCAAAAAAACTTCACCATAGTGTTCCCACTGTCCACAGTCACAAATATGTCTCAAAACTGTTTCAAAAATATATAAAAAGATAAACAGATAAACAAATACCAAAATTGGGTGTTGGCTCCCTATCATTGGCCCAGTTGGTCATAGTTTGTTATCATTTGGATACTTCTTTAACAGGCTGTTGACAAGGTCTACACACTTTGGAGGAAGGCCCGGACTTAGCAATGGTCACCTTCAAGGGAGGCACATTCTAGGCATGATCTGAAGGTAATACACGAATTACCTCTCCTCTGTCATCCACCTGCAAGACAGGAATGAAAGTGTAAGGACCAAGGGTGACAGTGGAAGAGGGAAGGACCGGGATGTGAACAACAGCAGGTTTGGGAAAGGGATATCGCCCATGTGATAGAGCTTAACTTCTGTGCTCACAACTTTAACTTTCCCTTCCTGAGACTCAGATGGACCTTAATCATGTTTCCCTGAGACAACTGTCCCACTGTTACTAAATACCAGGAATGAAATACACACACACACTTTGAAGTTTTGTTGCATGCCAAAAATTCCTTGTAATGGCAAGAACTTGTTAATATCATATGTAAGGACTTATGGCTCTCCAGCCTGGTTTCTTTAGCATCTCTTCCCTGTGGGTTATCTTTATTACTCATTTGCATGTAATTAATATTTATAGGGGCTGACAATTTCGTTCATTCAAAGTATATAATGCTTAGATGTTTATTTTTTAACTTAATGGAAGCTTCTAGTTTCAGAAATTCATGTGTAGCTATGAATTTGGTCCATGTATTGTGACAACATGCTTACAAGTTACAACATGCTAAGAGTTGAGGGTATAAAGATACACAAGCCCAGTACTGATCTAGAGAACTTTGTTGCCTAAGGATATGGGCCAGATGTCAAGTAAGTATTTAGGCTGACATGTATCTGGGAAGGGGATGCTCAGAAAGGTGTGGGAAGTGTTTCTATGGATAGTTTTACTGAAAACATCTCTAGAAAGCGAGGTAGTGGGTGTTGTGTTTAAAGATGTGGGAGTCATTCCAAAGTCAGCTTTAGTAAATCCTTTCTGTGTAGAACTCTGGGAAACTATACCAGATACTCTGAGGTATTAAGAAACTGGATTTCAAGCTGGATCAGTTTGGTACTTAGTACTTTTAGCTCTGTCCTGTCCTTGATGGTCTACAGCTTCCTCATCACCTCCCTTTAACCCCACTATGTTACTGCCAACTATAACTAAGAACTTTACCAAGTCAGTAAAAATTATCCTTATTCCCCATCAACAGTAATTTTGCAAAAAGTGAAAAAAGATTCTTAATTATACTTGAGAGGAAAGGTTATCCATTCGACTGAGGAGAGATACAATAACAGAAAAGACCAAGGTAAGATGCAGCAGAGCGCATACTTTCAATATTACAACACTTTATACATTCATTTCATATTTGTAGATCAGCTTTGTGCTCCAAACTCTTTTCTTTGGCACCAGCACAGTACATCAGTCTCTCCCGAGGACACTGTTGGCCACCAAAGACAAGAGAAAGACAGGACCTTACAATTCTGAAAACATCTCCTGGGAATTGACCTCAACACTGAAGCCTATTTCATTAGGCAAAGCAATCCATTTGACCATGGGCTGGGGAAGTGCAATTCTTAACCTTGAAGATGAGAAGGAGCCGTCTGTCATGACCAAAGTTGTTACTGAAAATGAATTTTCACCTACTTTGGTGTCCTCAGAGGCAGGCCATTTGTGGGCATCTGCTACTTTACTGTCCGAAAGAAAAATATTTAGTGCCTTGAAAATGTGCTTCTTTCATTTGGGTAAAGCACTAGATGTGGTCATTTAGGGAAGAAAATAAAAGCAAAGAAGTCACATTGGTTTTAGGAAGAAACCATGAGAGTCTCCATATTTAACTGAAATTATTGTAAAGATGGATGCTAGATTTACCATTTAGCAATAGGAACAACTTTAAACTTTGTTAATGTTGGGAAAATAACCCCAAAAGAATACCCTTATTGTGGCATTTAATAAAAACTCAACAGCTCAGATTGCAGGTCATCAAACTAAACACATGAAGTGAATGCAGGCTGGTTTTTTTTTTTTTTAATGATGTTGGGATGCAGTCAGGACCACTTGCTTACAGACTACCCATAGCTACTTTCGTATGACAGTGTCACAGTGAATCATTGCAATCGTCCTGTCGGCAAAGTGTTTATTATCTGAACTTTAGGGGAGATGTTTGTTAACCCATCATATAGGTTAAATCATGTTATGATTATTTGAGTCAACCAATCTATTCATTCATTAAAGAAATATGTTTGTAGTTGTCATTATATGCCCAATTCTGTTCACACTGCAGACGTAGGAAATGAGTGAAATGTAGTCTTTCCCTAAGGCAAATTATAGCCCAGTAGAGAAAACAGACATCAAACAAATTATCCTTTAAATAAATCTTAAATTTCATATTAAGTAATGTGAGGCAAAGAGTAATGGCTGACAACTACATAGAATGGAGAAAATTAATTTGGATTGAGAGAAAAACTTGCGTCTCCTTTGAATATATATTTCTACAGTCGAGATTTAAAAATCCAAGCAAATTAAATGAGATCAATATATTCGAAGTTCCTGGGCAAAACGCAGGATGGATACTATTTACAAAGGAATGAAAGACCTTCAGGGGCCTAGTAGGTCAGAGTACGTTAAGAGGTAAGAGGATAACTCAGATAAAGAAAACTTAATGGTTGTAGCAATGGTTAGGAGATAATATAAATGAGACTTGTTAACAGAAGAGAAAGAGGGTAACTGCATTTCTAATTTCCCCATTTGATGGAATAAGATCATAGAAAAGAACTGGCTTTAGAAAAAGAATTTGTACAAAGACCCACACACATTTAAAGACATTGCAAATATCCTATGAAGGTATGCTTTAGAATGATAGCATGTTCAAGGAAAACATACACCATGAAACAAGGAATCTTAGGATTAAGGCAGTGGATCATTAGACACTCAACAGCTGAACTGAATGAGAGAAATATGTCCAGAGTAGGCTAGAATGCTGGTTTTCCCAGGGAAGAGAGAACTTGAAGGAGGAAGCTGCTTCTAGATGTTTCACTAGAACATTAAGTCAGAGGACCATGGGAATGACTGGAGTTGCTCTCTCCAGATCTGTTGCTTTGATGGCCATTGGCAACGCTGGTCCTCAGTAGGTTTCAATGGCAATGATTGAAGTTAGTCTCTAGAGAGAAAACAGGTTCTATTGAAAGGTAACACTGCTTACTTCAAAGTACACTAACCCCATCTTCTGAGTGTCTCTCTTTGGGAATACCTGTAGAGTAGTTTGTTTCTAGAAATGTTTCATGGGAATAGACTTAGATTTATAGTAATTTAAATTATCAATTGGCATTGCCATTTCATTTTGCTCTTCTAAGACATTTTATGTTATATTAATGTCTTCACTTATATTGAACAAATAAGTAAAAGCATCTTACAGGGCTGTTGAGATGGTACAGCAGGTAAAACCCTTTACCAGAAAAGCTTGACAACCTGAGTTTACTTCCTAAACCTCAGAGCCAGAGGACTCCTGAAGGCCTCCTCTGGTCTCCACAAATTCAATGGCGCATGTGCAGTAACGCTTACTAATGTTACTTCAGTGCACAAGAGGAAGTTAGAGCAGCCCAGAAATTTTAGATAATCCTTAAATGAAACTGGCTAACTTGAAATGAGAAACAAGAGATTCATATGACTCAACATTGTTGGTGACTACGGCAATTTTTGTCTCTGAAGAATTATTTAGGATCTCAGAAATGATGGTGGGCTTTCCACTGAAAGTGTCATGAATGTTTCCAAAAATTACCTCATATTATGTTCAAGGGTACCTTAATCGAACACTTGGAACTAATAGAAAATGAGTAGACTGTGTTTGCTGAGGTCCATGTGAGCACAGTAAACTAGATGGCAGACATAAAAGATTGTCCTTCATGACTGTAGTACTAAGTTTAAGTGTTTTGTGAAAGTGAATTTGGGTTGTGCAGACTCTGAGGAGAATCCACAACAGAATGGCCTTTGTCTGTTTGCTTGTTTTAAAAACTTAAACTGATGACTCTGGTTCATTTCAGTTAGAGTTGTTTCAAGAATTAACTTGCTTTAAAATACAATAGTAGTACTATTTTAAGTGCTTGCTTTTATTTCCCTCAGTTTATGTAAGTCCCTGCTTGACTAACCTTGATGTTGAAATCCCACTTCTGTTCAGAAACTTCTTGTCACAGTTTGGTTTATGGTACAGTGATCCAGAGATAAGGAGTGTGATAGCTGGAGCAATGGCTCACGGGCTAAGAGCACTTGCTGCTGTGGCAGAAGACCCACACTTAGATCCCAGCATCCACACAGGATAGTGCATAGCCACCTGTAGATTCAGTACTGGATTATTTTATGCCCTCTTCTGGCCTTGGAGAATACCTATAAACATATGGTATATACACATACACTCAAGACCTGTACACATGTGCTTAAAATAAATATTTTTTCTAAAAGGGAATGAAAGAGGTATCCTTAATTTTAGGGAGTCCAAGTTCACACTCTTTAACAGCACCCCCAGAATCTGATTGCTTATTATTTCCTGCTAACATGGGCTCTATAATTCTTAATCTTTTCCTCTGTACCTTCCTCGCATGTTCCAAGACAATTGGTTCTAGCTCTTTACTCCAGTATTGTGATGATAGTTACACTCAAAATCACATAATGTCTTCTTGTTGTTAGGGGTAAAAAGCAAAGCCATCAACATGACCCACGAGACTTTGCCTTTTGTCTCCCTCTGGTCACTTTTATGACACACTCTTCCCCATTTTCTCTACTCGACTTGTTTCATTACGTGAACCAGTCTTTGTATAGCTTTCTCCCCTTTGCCCGAGTATCTTTATATTCTTTCTAATCTTTGAAACCTATAACTATGAGACCCAACCTGGTATAAGTCCTGTTGTATAGAGAGCTGAGGGTTCGGGAATGAAGGAATTGTCAGGGATGATCTAGTTAGTTGGACATTGAGTAAGAGATGGAGGCTGGAAGTTGAAAGTGGGAGGCAAGAGATTGGAAGCTTCAAGTTTTGTTTGGAAGAAAATGAGACACAGTGCAAGCAATGCAGATATTAGCTTTGAAGATGAAAGGAGGGGTTATGATCCTACACAGCTCCAAAGGCCTCCAAATACTTGAAAAGGCAAGGCAACAGACTGTGTCTTAAAGTCTCAAGTAGTTACCCGCTCGGCGGACATCTTGATTTTAGCTCGTAAGATGCCAACATCATTGTGAGCTGCTAAATTTGACAGTGTGCTATGGCAGCAACTTACAGACTGCATCCAACATCCTTCACCTGAACAGCCATCTGTTCCTGCACCCTATTTTCAGGGCAGTCTTGGTAGCTATTACTCATCAGGTCAGATTCTGTCTCCTGTTATGTTCAAGCTACCTGGAGGGATGCTTCCGAGCAGCACATGCCTACCTATGACCATGTGCGTCTGGGGAATAACGGCTTTTACCTGCTCCCCTGTTGCTTCTTAAATTGCACTGAGGAAAAGCAATGGCAAACTCAAGGAACAAATGCATAACTGAGTGTACCGAAATAAGGAGAATCCAGGAAAAGAAGTAGAGGGGTGCGGTGTGTATTGTGTGTGTATATTTGACCTTTCTCCCCGGATTAAACATCTTAGCGGGACGGCATCCCTTTTCTCTACAAACATTGCAGAGACAATTCATTTTCTCAGCTTTGTTCAAGTTAGGCCCATGTCCTGGAGCCAGCCAATAGCATCACTGGACTTAGTTATGCTCGCAAAGAAAGCATATATAATATGTGCAATATATAAATATATTTTATATATTTATATAATATATATTTATATCTATATAATATGTTTAGATAGGTTTATTTGTATGTATGTGTATGTCTGGGTGTATTTCAATGTCAAAGGACAATGTTGGATGTCACTCTTCAATTATAATCTAACTTTTTAAACACATGTATGAGTGTCAATGGAGACTAGAAGATAGAACTGAGAATCCTCAACTTGGATTTATATAGGTGTTTGTAAGACATCTGACATGGGTATTGGGAACTGAACTTGGGTTTTCTGCAAGAACAGTCTGTGTATTTTTGTATTGCATTTTTAAATTTACATTTTAAATGTTATCCCATTTCCTGGTTTCCCCTCCAGAAACCTGCTACTATCCCACCCCCTCACTTCTATGAGGGCGTTCTCTCACCCACCCACTTACTCCCTCCCACCTCCCTGCTCTGACATTCCCCTACATTGGGGCATCGAAATTTGACAGGACCAAGGGTCCCTCCTCCCATTGATGCCCCACAAGGCCGTCCTCTGCTACATATGTGGATGGAACCACAGGTCCATCCCTGTGTTCTCTTGGGATTGTAGTTTAGTCCCTGGGAGCGCTGAGAGGTCTGGTTGGTTGATATTGTGTTATTCTTATGGGGTTACAAACCCCCTCAGCTCCTTCAATCCTTTCTCTAACTCCCCCATTGGGGACGCTGTGCTCAGTGCAATGGTTGGCTGCAGGCATCCGCCTCTGTATCTGTCAGGCTCTGGCAGAGACTCTCAGGAGACAGCCATATCAGACTCCTGTGGCTTGCACCTCTTGGCATCTGCAATAGTGTCTGGGTTTGGTGGCTGTATATGGGATGCATCCGCATGTGGGGCAGTCTCTGGATGGCCTTTCAGTCTCTACTCACACTTTGTCTCTGTATTTCCTCCTGTGAATATTTGTGTTCCTCTTTCTAAGAAGATCTGAAGCATCCACACGTTTGTCTTCCTTCTTGAGCTTCATGTGGTTTGTGAATTGTACCTTGGGTATCCCAGTCTATGCACTTTTAAGCACTTAGCATCCCTCTGGTATTTAGTTTCTTTTTTTTTTTTTTGGTTGTTTCTTTTAACACTTTTCCCTGAACAGTGGCCTTAAGATAGGATGGAAGCTATGACAAGGCAGACATCCCCCTCTCAGTATGACAAAGGATGGAGGTCATGGAAACAGTTGGCATAGAGCAATGGGATGTATCTGCTCCATGCCCTGAACTGTATTTATTTGGCTTAGCAATTATGGTACCTTCAAGACATTGCCCTAAACTAAAACTACTGATGCTTACCTTGCTCTTCCAAGTACAGACAGCTCGATAACATTGAGGACGGCATAAAAAACTTAAAGCATCACTAGATCAGACATTTTAGGGACAGTAACAAATTACCTCTAGAGAATTTCAAAGGAAACACTTTTTTTTGGTACAAAACTAAGAGGATCAGGAAGAATGGAGAAGCAAGGACAGGAGGCAGAAGCTGTGGGCAGCAGCCAGGGTCACATGTGGAAGGACACTGTGCCTGTCCCCATGAACACAGCCGGCAAAGCACAATGCCCCCACATAAACCGCCTGCCCTGTCTGCTGTCCCTTGGACACCATTGCTGGCACTTCAGCTTGCTCTGCCCTAGGAGACTAGCTGGGACTTCCACTGCCATCTGCTGCCATGGACATCTATGGCCCTCTGCCTCCCTTGTGAGCATAACTGGCTTGCAGTTTAAGTCCAGTGATGCTATTGGTTGGCTCCAGGACACGGGGCCTAACCGAACAAAGCTGGGAAAATAAATTGTCTCTGCAATGTCTGTGGAGAAAAGGGATGCTGTCCCACTAAGATGTTTAATCTGGGAAGAAAGGTCAAAGAAGTGTCAATTATAAAAATTTAAAAATAATGAAAAGCCAATGTTCATTCAGGCGGCCTCTATTTTTGACTCAGTGTAAAGAGGGCAAATTTATCAATATAGAGTCTGAGAGCTTGTGCTGTCAGCTTAGTTAATTAAATAATAATTAATTAATCCTTTCTTTCTTGTGACCTTTCAGCTACTTATGAAACCTTTATTTGCACACTGCACACCAAGCTGGGCCCTGGTTCTCAAGGAATACTGTGTAGTAGTTGGTAATAGTAGCTATCTATGTCCATCCTTTTGATCAAAACCATTATTCCATGGGAATGCTTATTCTTTGAGACCTGTTTTGTTGCTATTGTTGTTTAGGCTGTCTCATTTTTTTTGTTTGTTTGTTTTTGTTTTTCATGATGGCAGGGTTTGTGTCGCCTTAGACTATTGGCCTGGCCAGAGTCATTTTCTCTAAGTATACTCAAATAAGATTCCCTAGTGATTTTCAACCCACCTGGGATTTTTTTTTCTTTTCTTTTTTGAAGCAGCATATAAAAGAGATCTATAGAGTTTCCTAATCAATGTAGGTTTGTTATTGCTTACCCAAGTGTTTAATAAACCCATCCCAGTCCTGAGTGTAGCTAGAAATACTTCATTGACTGTAACAGAGCTGTTCTTTTCTTTCTGACTAAAGTGCCCATCTAAACTATAATTATGCACTAATTATGGTTCTACTGGTCAGATAGCAGGAGGCAACAGGCATTATGCAATCTGCAGAGTATTAGAGGAGGATTTGGTTGAAGAATATTAAAAATTTGAAGTATAAAGTTTGAAAGTTCTTGCTTTTTTCGGAAAATGCAATGCTTTGAAGAGACTTCATGGGAAATTAAGTCTTGATGGTTGTGGGTATGATACTTTAATTGGTGAAGTGCTTAATTTACATGCATAAAGACCTGCTTTTATTCCAGAATTCATGGAGAATAGCCATGAATAGTGACTATCTGCTTATAATTCCATGTTGAAAAGATGGAAAGGGGCAGAACCCTGGGGCTAGCTCAATAGCATAGTTAGTTTCTTGGTGAGCCTTGGGCCCCATTGCTTCAGATAGTGCTTGAGAAGTACACGCAAGCTTGTCGCTTGACCTCCAAATTCACACCCATACACACACCACACACACATACACACACACACTAACACACACCACACACACATACACACATATTACATACACCAGACACACACTAATACACACAAAGACACAGATATCACACCCCTCATACAGAGATGCACACACACATATACATACCATACACTACATTACACATTACACACATACCACTTACACACACACCACACACACATCAAACACACACACACACACACACAAATACACACATACACCACATCACACACACCACACACCACACACACATACACACACACCCCACATCACTTTCACACACACCACACACACACACACACACACACACATACACACACACACACCACACACTAAAGAACATTCACTCCTACCAGTAAGTTTGCAATTTAGTCTCTGAATTGCAGTCACCATTTAACTATGCAACATCCATTTTTATTAGAAGTTTTACGTGGAGAGAATATGATTTGAGAAGCAGGAAAGAGGAGCTGATTTTGACAACCCCCCCACATGATCACCCATGTGAACAGCCACACACAAGGGAGCCACCTGCACACCAGTGTACACAGCTCTCAAATCTCCCTGTGATCTCACCCTGCTGCCTGTCAAAAAGTGTGTCCCGGCCACGGCTGTGTGCATACTTCACAAGAGCTTAGCATAGAGAGGACATATTTAACAGTTTATAACTGTCTCAGTGACAGCGAGTTCTAATTTAAAACTCCTGTGTAATACTTGTTAGGATGTTTTTATATCAAAAGGCCAGCCAAGGTCTTCCATGAAAAATTTCTAGACAGTGAAAGAAAGTAATCCTTTTTAGTGATGTTTGGCTTCTCCTCTGCGGTAGACGATCTCGGTTTCATATTTTATATTCATGGTTTGTTAGTGAAAGGTACTCCCTGAAAGACCTCACAGAAGAAGAGAAGGAAATCACTACACTCTAGAAGGGAAAGGCACACAGAACAACTAAAAATACCTGCAGAATTTCTAAAATGCCTTTGAAATTGTCTTTTGTTCTCTCTAGGGACTCCTGACTACTAGGCTGCTGGACATGACTGAGGCATAAGTTGGCACCGGGTCACTTTTCAAATTTGCATCTCGTATAAATAAATAACATGATCTGAATTCATCTATTTCCTGTCCCCAGAGGATGTTACCACCTTCCCGCTGCACCTTTATCTGGAAGGAATTCAAGACTTATTACAATTCCCTTGGGGGTGTGGTCAGAGGTGAGGGGGAGCTGCCTATCACACTTAGTGCTAACTCGTGTAGATAACATTCGCTGGTGCAGGCCAGCACATTGCAAGAAATAAGACATGTGGTAGCCTCTTCCCATCGTTGCTTCAGGAACAGTCTTTCTTTTCTCTTAGAAAATCACGTGTTGAAACACAGTGTATGTGGATTTGTGAACATGTGCACAAACATATGTGTGAACATATATGGGTCTCTTTGGGCTGAATCACATAGAGTATCTAGGCTGCTTTGCAATTCTTCTGTGGTTTTGCAATTTGATGAAGACTCATGAAAACTATGTGCAAGTGGCCTGAAAGATGGGCAAATGGTTTCCAGAATTTTTCCTATGCATTCAGTCATACCAAGTTATTTGAGAGTTGTTAAATATTAATCATTTCTGAAATGAACCACTTGGGCAAGTATCACAGATCTCTTAACAGTCACCTGTATAGCCTAATTTGGGCTAGAAGAAAAAACGTAAAGACAAAATAGCACCCTACATTAACTGTTCCCTTTATTGTATATATGACAGGCTATATTTAACAATCAGACGTGTCTCTCCGATTCTCTTATTTATCTGTTTTTTTTATCTTAGTGTGTTGTATGCATATTTTATAAGCTGTGTCAGGAAGCCTTTGGATAAAATTCTATATGTGTATGTGGGTGAAGAATGCCTGGAGAAACGTGGTAAATAAATAAATAATGTGTGATTTGTATGGGGCACTTTAATTTTTTTAGACAATACATTCAGCATCATGCTGGTTCAGTGGCTGGCATGCATTGATATGGTTATCATTTTCTTTCTTTTTCAATATAATGAAAAATGGGAATAATCTTTAATACTAATGAGCTAGTGTTTAAAAGCATTATTGATTTCTTTTAGCCAAGACATTGCATTTCTTTATAATTCATGCTTTACTAAGATTTATTAACAAATATAGTTAGAAAATGAGTGTTTTTTAGATACCTATTAGGGAGTAGACCACAGCCCCAAAGCACCCAGCCTTTTCAAGTTTGTGTTAATAAGAACTATGGGTGATGATTTTGACCCAGTCATGGGTAATGTTCATCTATGAAACTAAAGAATCCTTTGGCTGTTCTCATCACTGTCTGCTCTGTAAAGGGTCTTTTGTAGAAGTTGCTATGATGCCCTGTGGCTCTGTCTGATCCACTGTAGTTCATTAAACTCTTGTTTCTGGTGTTGGGCAACGGCTACTCTCATTTTACTTTTATGCTTTCAAACTTTCTCTCCGCTCTATCTTCCCTGACCATTTGATCCCTGTGTACAATTCCTTCATACGTAACTAAAAGAGTTAGAGATGTGTTTGTTCAAATACTAAACATTGGTGATGGAAATGCCTATCTGTGTCACCTGAATTATATTAGTACATTCTGTTGATTCAGAAAAATAGAGAGAAATATTTTCTGACTAAAAGAACTTTCCACTGGGACCAGGTTTGTGTTTCATAAAGACTAAAGACAAAATATCCCCCCTAGTACCTTAAAGGACCCATAGCCTGGAGCCACCACATACCTTCAAGACTATTTAGTTCCCGATACTACTGTCCCATTTGCTCCCTTGGCGATTGGTGACCACTGTGGTTCACTAGCTGTGTTCTGTACAGATACTCCTCACCTCTACTAATCCTGCTGGGCTGTGAGTCCTGCCAGAATAGAAGTGGGACACCATACCACTTAAGTGACTCAGTATTTTGCCTGTGGCACAGGCAAACTATTGTTAAAAAAACCAGCTTTAAGATTCTCTACTTAGGAAGCAAGGTGGATTTAACACTCGAGAATGCTTATGATGTTTCTGGGAAGGTCGCACACATTCCAGATGGGCTCTTTATTGCATTTTCAGAAGAGTTCTGTGGGTAGACAGTCTTCCTCCCCGTTTGTGTATGGAAACTGTAAGATGAAAACTTTGGTACCTCACCTACTTCAATGAGAGAAGAGCGGGCTGCATGATAGAGTCTTTCGATCTGCCCAGCAATCACACTGCCATGTACAAACAAGAGCTAAGTCAGGATTTTATACACCAATGCTCGCTCACAGGCAATTCTACATGGAGTGGCTAGGGAAATTTAGTAACGTATGAAGCAGAAAACAGTGCTCTCAGGTCCAAAGGCATCATTGGCCTCAAACTCAGGATAAAGTCCCAATATACAGATCAGCTCCTCCTTGCTTCCCGGCTTCCCATACAACTCAGATTCTACCTCACTGACCTGTCCTTCGTGCTAATCCTCTGAAAATCGGGGTGATATATTTTTGCTTAATATAGATATTTTCCTCCCATGTCACTCCTGGTCCTTCCTTTCTCTGCTTAGCCGTCTCGCCTGCTCAGAGGGCTTCTCTGTTCCACCTCATAGCATTGCTCTTTTTTCCATTTCTTCACTATACAACTGTCACGTTTTCCTCCTGAGACTTCCGCCATTGGCAGGCACCACTCTATGTGGGTATCTGAGAGATTCTTTGCTTCTATCCCTGGCATAAGAGATGTGTTCAGATGTTCACATATTTCCTTCAACATGCCACTGCCTACCTGGCATTTCATAGATTTGCAATAAACCAAATAAAAATTTAATGAGCTGCTCTTCCATTAGAAGTCTTTGGGCAACTTTGATCCTTCTCTTTCACTGGATTCTTCATTTTCATTCATGAAAGAGAGCACCATGTGGGGTTCAGAAACCCAAAATGATCGAACGTTGACATCTGATCCAAGAGAAGGAACCTGTATTGAATGGAAGAGAAGCTCTAAAATAAATCTCCAAAGGCATGACCAATCTCAAGGTGATTTTTCACATTGTTTGCGGGCAGTGGTTTTCAACCTTCCTAATACTGTGACCCTTTAATACAGTACTTCATGATGTGGTGACCCCCAACCAGAAATTATTTCATTGATCCTTCATACCTGAAAGTTTGCTACTGTTATGACTAGTATTGTAAATAGCAGATAGGCAGGGTATCTGATATGAATGTGTAAAAGGGTCACAACCCAAAGGCTGAGAACTGCTGTTCAAAGGGAATCGATCTTACCTTTGACTATATCAAGAGTAGTCTTCTCTGGACCTAAGATAAAAATCTACGTACAAAACTATCAAGATAAACATATACTAGCTAATAAGTTGTGATTGCTGTGTATACTTTATCCTATGTCATATGTGTGTGTGTGTATGTATGTATGTATGTATGTATGTATGTATGTATGTATGTATGTATATGTCCTCATCTGGTTTCCCTGAGATACAAATTCTTCTCCCTCATTCAAGTTGATGCCAAATGTCTTGTGGTTTGAAGGATGTATGCTAAGTGAGACCTGCTTAGATGGATAGAAATAATATGTGCAAACCACCCAGCCCAGCTCTGCTGTCTGAGGAAAAAAAACCCTGAATCAGGTTCAAAGCTACCCATTTCTGTCAGATGTCCCCATTCTCCCCACCCTTCCACAACTTCGTCTCAGCACCTCTTCCCTAACACCAACATACAAAGGCACACACACCACAGGGCAACCTCAAATCTGTGGAACACAGCCAAGGATTTGAGGCTGAGGTTTCCTGTGCCAAGCACTCTCCTGCTAAGCTCCGAATACAACACCCTCTTTTGGCTTTGCTAAAGCTTCCCAACAAAATCTTAAACCAGATACACTCCTTTTAATCCTATTGTTACTGTCCGGGTGGTGCCAAAGTAAACACAAGCTGTGATTTTAAAATGGGGACACTAAGGAGATATAAGTAGGATACAGAAAACATACTTAGAGCTATTCCCCACAGGGTTAAAGCATGATCTCTCCTAACCAGGCTTCCTCCTTCCTGGCTCCCCCTTCCTGTGCCGTAGTCAGTAAATAAATGAACCAACAAGCACCCCTCTACTGTGTTTTCTTTTGAGAGGACAGTGCAC
This sequence comes from Rattus norvegicus, assembly GCF_021556685.1. Taxonomy (NCBI): domain Eukaryota; kingdom Metazoa; phylum Chordata; class Mammalia; order Rodentia; family Muridae; genus Rattus; species Rattus norvegicus. The sequence continues at coordinate 137,207,102 of NC_141534.1, forward strand.
TGTGAATGTTTTGTCATTTCATTTTAATTCACAGAGAAAGGCAAAGCACCTACTATGAGCACAATGCAGAGGCAGCACATACAGCCTATCATTTGCCATTATTGTGAGAGCAGACATGAGTGAGCCATGGACTGTGGCTCACAGAAATGCATTGATTGATGATCAGACAACCATTTATTGGAAATGTGACAGCCATTCCAAATCAAATTTGAGGGCTCAAACATCCAAGCTTTTACTCACTTGCTTCTAATCCTCAAGAATGCAAATACATACATACATACATACATACATACATACATACATACATACATTCATACATACATAAGCATTCATGTTGTTCAAGTGGTGAAGGAAAGAGGCCAACTTTATACATTTGTATAAGTGCGATGAAACTAAGGAAAAGGAAATCGAAAAAGACAAGAGGCAAGAAGCTGAGAAGATGGCAGAACTGGGCAAACATGGCGCCAACATTAGATGTGCTGATATGGCGTTCATTCGCTTGCTGAAAGTCAGAGGTGTCTGTTTTACCTGCAGCCTGACCCCTTCATGCAGGTTGAAAGCCTTTGAGGCAATCAAGCAGTAAACTGGTTGATAGGAAGTGGCTTCCATGCTGACCCTACTCTGTGTTGGGAGAGAGGACTTCCTAGTGAGCGAGACTAAGGGCCCATGAAGTAATGCTTTTTACCAGCAGGAGCTCTGCACCCCTTCCTTTCTGAGGTGAAGTCACCCAATATAACTTCCATCTCATCAGTACTGTGACAGCTCTTTGTCACACATTGACACAGAACTTCTGAGGGGAAAACCAGAAAAAAATGGATAGGAAATAAATATTAAAAGACAAAGGTGGGGGGGAAGAGTTGATTTTCGAAATTACACATTGACTAACAGGGGTCTGAACCTGTGCAGAAAGTTGAGAATGTGGCCAATTCAATTGCACGAACTATTAAAATCTGTCGCCTTCCTCCAAGGAGGCACCCAGCCTCCTCCAGCATAGTTCTTCCACGTAGCTGGAGTAGCAAGTGTAGTTCACTGGGTGGTGCCTGATTCAGGCAGACATCTTGAAAACAGGGCCTGTAGACTACCATCTCTCAAATTTTAAATGAGGGCTCCTTGAGGAATAACAAAACAAACTATCTTTCTTTCCTGTATGTCTTATGAGATGAGTGACTTAGTCATGAATCTGAACTTCATTTCTGTTACGGAGAACCCACGGGAAACACGTCGTGGGATCCCATTTCAGAACCTCTGCTTCAACAAATCCTCACAGTACACTCTCCTATGCGTAAGTGTTAGATGCCGTGTGGTGCCTCCTCTTCCCACAACTGTTGATTCGGAGTGATTTCATGGATTGGCATCTGTGCATTCCTTTCCATCAGACCTGGACATGCTAAAATGACAACTGTCTGGTCTAATATTAAAATGTACAATCCCTCCTACTCTTGTAATGCTTGGATGATGTGCAGTTATTGTCCTGAAATCCAGTCATTGGAGTTGAAAGATAAATATTATCCATATCTTATTGAATAAAATATATTATATCACAGGTGATGGAGACAGATTGACTCAATAAATTCTAATAGTGTATGCTGAGAAATAGTGGCAATAAAAATGCTGATGGCTCGACCCGGGGAGAATATTGAATGTCATTAACATGCTATTTCCTCTGTTCTGATCTCCCCATCCTGTTCCACACATGGTTATAATCTTTGTCACAGGGTTTTTCTTCGGTTTATCAGCCAGAGAAAGTGTATGTCCTTTTTTTTCACTGCCTTAAATTATCTAGGACTCCATTGATTGAAGAAATGAAGTAGCAGTGGAAAGCACAAAATCTGGTATGGAATGTTTTCTTGATAACGTTCCCCAAATGGGATGCTACTGTGTTCTATAGCTGGAGATCACCTTAACATTGTGTTCACACCTCTTTTTATAGCTTCTTTTTTCCCTTGTAAGTGAATCAGTTTGGAACGATGACAGGGAAGTAAAGACAAATTTTAAGGGTTGGCTAGGCAGTTTGAACTAATTCATATTAAGAGGCAATTTTTAAGGAGATTAATTATATGACTCTTTTTACACAGTAAAGTGAAATAATCAGTTTAGAAGTTTGTGCTGATTCCTATTTTCTGCATACTGCCTAGGAAACAACAGCTAACACACACACACACACATACACACACACATATACACACACACACATGCATGCATGCACGCACGTACACACACACACATACACACACCCCCACACACACACATGCTTGCACACACGCACACAAAGAAGCAGGCATGCAATCACACATGTTATGCTGATGGAACTTGGGCTTTCAACTCACAAGACTTTTAATAATATAATTATGAGGATTTTACTGGGAGAGCAGCAATAGTCAAACATGACATCTTACATGACAAGGTTTTATAGGTTCTTAAATTGTAAGACTCAATTTTAAGTAGTTGGTGGCCTTGGAAACTCTCTGTCTTCCTCTGTTCTGTCCCAAAAGGAACTAGCTTCTCCCTCTGTCCCCCACATCTGACCACCACCATCATCCAGTCTACAACCCAAACCAGACATTTACATCATCTACCCCTCCTCTGCTGCTTGTCTCCTCCAGCCAGCACCCAGTAAACTTCCAAATGTCCCCTTAGTGTTGTGTCAGTACCCCCTAAATTCTCCAGACCCCAATTCTGCTTTCAGTCTATACTGCTAGGATCTCTTCTCCAGATGACTGCAGGAATTTCACAGAGCATCCATATTCCAACATGTTCCGGTCTCCCATCCCAGTCTCCTCCATCTGGCACCGTGTGGGACATTTGATCACTCTTTCTTCTGCTGGCCATTCCTTCTAGGATTCTCATCCTCTCCCCACCCCCAGCAGCTTATCCTATGGGTTCATATCATATCATTCAGATGTGTTTAACATTCTACTTTGAATTAACCACTAAACATCTCAAAACTATGACCCCTTTAAAACTGGAGTGGTCTCAGAGTTCCCAGTGGTAAATTTCTGAAATGCCCAGAGCTTAGATCACACTGTGCATGGACAGACTCAACTTTGTGACTTAGACAGACTTAACCCATGATACCTGGGACAATATAGCATGTAAGAAAAATGCTCCTTTCTTTGACTTACTTATTTTATACTCATAAACTGGTGGCTGAAAAAAGGACTCAACCATTACTGTAGCATACACCTTAATAGGCGGTGTAAATGTAACTGTTCAGTGAGCTTCACAGAGTCGGGTAGATGTATTCATCCTCTCACGGTATGGGGAAAGTACTGGAGGCTGAAGCCAACTGCTGGGAACCCGGTGCTAGAAAGGGTGATGCAGTAAGGGGACACGTCATCATGGAAGCTATTGCTAGTGCAGGAGGCTTCTCAAGGAAGCAAGGCAAATGAAGCACGTGAGATCCTGGTCACCATTGGCTTCTCAGACTATGGCAGCTGCCCTTGGTTATTTATCGTCAAAATTGGAGACATAAGAACCACCCAGTGCTTACTGAGTTCATTCTCCTCTCCTCATTAATGCTATACCAACACAATGATCACTGCCCAAGATCCTAGACGACGGGGTTCCTGTCTTTACAATTTTTCTCTTGTTATTTCCCCTAACTGTAGATCTCTAAAGTACTGTCTGCCTAGCTCTTGGCCCGAGTGACAAGGTGCCCTCTGGAGGAGGGGAGGATTATAAAAAAAGCTTGCAGCCTTTTGGTCACCTGGTAGGTTACACTGACAGTTCATCTGTCTGACAGTCTTGCCATGCACCGACAGTAATGAGCACTCTACCATGAGGTTTCGGATAGTTGGAATATCGGAACCAACTGAGTGAGGCGCTATGTCGAAAGTTTCAGGGTTCAAGGGTTTTCTTTTGCCACCCAAGTACGTGAATGCGTCTGGAAAAGAACTAAGGAAACTGGCATGAGAATATCACAACTATCACAATTCAGTATTGTTAATTACTTGTGGTCTTTCTATTGTGATTGTTCTTGGAAAGCTAATCGTTCTTTCAACTGGTTGCCTCTGACATGTAAGCTGAACCAGGTCGGAGGAATAGATGAGGCATTGGGACATTTTATTGAAGTTGCCACCCTAAAATTATTCCCAAAATCTCCGCATAAATACCTGTGGTGAGAAGTACTATTATTGTTTGCCCACCTTCTCCTGGGAATGCTGGATCCTTTACTTCCATTATTGGTCATTGTGGGGAAGTCACATGCCGCCTGCAACAACTTGAGTTTCTGACGCTCAGCGTCCCATTTCTTCCTTAAACTTATTTCAACATCACCACCTCCCACTGTTGGTGTCAGTAGGTGGGATTATGTGGAACAGAACATTACAAGTCCTGTTTTCTGTGCCTTTATTTCTCTTTTATATTGTTTGTGCGAGGGTTGTTAACTTGACTATATCTGGAATTAACTAAAACCCAAGTGGCGAGGCACACCTGTGAGGAATTTTTTTTCTTCATTAAATTATTTAACGTGGGAAGACTTATTTTTAATCCAGATCTTTTGAGGTGGGAAAAGGCACCTTTAATCTGGGCCACACCATTGGCTGGCAGATATTTAAAGGACACAGAAGAAGGCAGCTTGCTCTTTTTGCCTGCTTACTCTTAAACTTGTGAGCAATTCCATTATTTTACTGGCATTAGAGCCTACTTCTTCAGGATCCCAGTGTGCACTAAAGACCACCTGAGGCATCCAGCCTTGTGGACTGAACTACTATTAGATCAGAACTTCCTGTGATGGGCAGTCATTGTTAGACTAGTTGGACCACAATCTGTAAGCTTTTGCAGTAAAAATCAAAAACGGATCTGCAGGTACGGGTATCTGCACAGTCCCACTCTGCATGCTCCGGCTGTTTTTCTGCCAGCCACTTTCTCACACTGTCTCCTTGGCGGGTTATTACCATACACACACACCCCCAACACACATACACACACACACACACACACACACACACACACACACACACACACACACACCACGTTCTAGCATGGCACCATGCCATGCTAGCCCCAGGCATTCTATAGCCGCCCTCTCCAGGCTGCCTCTCTGCCCACAGGGAACTTTGCTCATATTCTCTGTAGCCCAGTAAAATCAAAGTCCTAGAAACTTGAATTTATCAATCAGATTTATATGTTAAATTCTCAGTCCATAGTATATCCACATAATAAATTCACTGCCAATTACTAAAGATATAAACCAGCACCTAGACAAGATAAAATTGACCTGGTCCACCCGGATCTGCATCATCCTGCTCCGTCTCCAACTTGATTTTATTTCCCATGTCTCCTCTCTCCTTCCTAGACTCCACCCCCATTCCCATCCCCCAGTAACCCCTCACCCCACCCCCCACCCTCCACCTACCCTTCTTTCTCATTTATTGATAGGCTTTACCTTATCCTGGACCTGCCTTGCTGCATAATGATATCATCCTGCAGTAAGCCATCCTAATAAATCATTTATATAACTATATCACTTAAACATATATATTCACACACACAGAGGCAAACACACACACACACACACACACACACACACACACACACACACACACCCTGTCATTTCTGTTCCTCTAGAGAACCCTGACTTACACAGTTTATAATGACAGTTCTTGTCCTATCTTTTCTACTTAAGCTCCTGTGGGTCATTGATTTCCCCAAGCTTCTAAAAGACACCTTCCAGTGTGTTAAAATCACCACCAGGGCTATGCAGAGTGCTGTCCCTTGAATGCCTACAGCACTCTCACTTTGGTAAGGTCTCTTTATCCAAACTCATATTTTGCTCCACTTATTTTAGTACCTTTTGAATTCCTCCCATATATAGTCTCCCAGCTCTAATGAGCCATGCTGACTACATTCTGTAGCAAATTCTCTTCTCCTTGCAAGGGCTGCAATTTTCCAGAGAGGTAACATAGAAGCTGTATTTATAGGCTTTGTGGTGGCCAGAGGTGAACCAGGGAGCAGAGCCCGGTGGAGACACTCCCTGGTCTTCATGGACTACATAGTCTTCACAAAAGAGGGAAGCTTTAGTTCATACTGGGACAGGCACATCAACTTCCATCAGCTCTGAACAGTCCAAGGAACTAAAGATTGCAGCATTGTGAATGCAAAACCACATATTCATCCTATTCCCCTTCCTGCATCTGAGGTGGTCTGCTTGTGTGGTTCTCTCTCTCTCTCACTCTCTCTCCCTCCCTCCCTCCCTCCCTCCCTCGCCCCTCCTCCCCCCCGTCACACTCTCTCTCTCTCTCTCTCTCTCTCTCTCTCTCTCTCTCTCTCTCTCTCTCTCTCCTCCTTCTCTTCCTTCTGTACAGTTTGCTAACATTTCTGCCATGGATAACCAGTATATAGGGATGAAGGGCTGGTGAATTAGCTCAGTGGTTAAGAGCCCTTGTTCTTGTAAATGAACCAAGTTCCATACCCAGCACACCCATGAATGTGGCAAACAGACACACCTGCAGGCAGAGCACTCATATACATTGACTAAAATAAATCTAAAAAGAAAAACATAGATCTTTAAAAGATATTCAATAATATTTGGAGCTCCTTTCTCAAATGTTTAGGGCTCAGATTAGTTTTCAGAATCTTTCTCCAACTACAAAAGAGAGCCTCTTTTTCAGTTGCCAAAACATATATGGCTTTCACTTTGGACCTTTAACTTCATTTATAACCTTTAGTATCTACAAAGGATTTCTTATCTCCAACTGCATCCCTTATTCCTAATAATTACAGTTTTCTTAATGTCACCCACTTGACACAGATTGCTAAAGCATTCCTTTCGGTTGGTATGTCACTAAAGGTCTTCACCAGAGTTATGAGTTGCCCATTCCTTACCTATCAAGAAGGGTGCTATTTGTAGTCATACCCAAGAGAATTGTGATCCCATCTCACTGAGAACCCACTGACTTCAACTATTTTACCAGGAACAGAGAGAGAGGGATAGTTGCGTGTAGGAAATTCATCTGGAAAGTCTTTGACGTCAATAATGGAATGCAATGAGGAAAGCAACATAGAGCAGAGAGTAAAACTGAATCATGACCTCACATGACGATAAGAGTTCTATCTGGTTCCGGTAATCATAGCTTTTCCTTACATCCTTTTGCCACCTGGGACCCCTGGGTACAGTGATGTGAGAGCTTCTGGGTATCTGTCTGGCTCATCTAAGCTCACCAATTATGGACCAAGATACTGAAACAATACAGACAACAGTGATACTTATCTCCTGATCATGCTCTTAGTTCTAGAGCTGATTTGGTGTTGAACCACACAGGTTCATCTTGCAGAAGGAAGGCCCTCGTTCACTTGCCTACTTGAATATCGGTGACTACATCTACAGGATGTGGTTATATCTTCAAGAAATGACTTTGGTGGAAGAGAAACACCCAGCTAAGCCCACATTCCCTCCTAGCAAGGAAGTCCAGATATAGGAAATTAGAATGAACATAGGCCGGTTGAAGTCCACTATTTCAGAGCAAATACTCCTGAATGACATTTTGAAAACACTCCTGAAACATTCTGAATATGCCTTCTAACAGTTACCCTTCCTAATTACTTTCTTTGCTCTTTCTCTGTCCCCAGAATCTGATCTAGAGTACTTTCTATGTTGTGTAGTCACTAAATTTATATTAGAGACATCATTAGATGTCATATTAAAGAAATCTCTTGTTAATGCTAGCAATAGCCTCATCCAAAATGAAATATTTATTTGACTTAAAATTACATTATATCATGTAAATTAAAAAAACATGGACAAAACATCCCAAGAATGTAAGTGATTATGTTGCTGTGATAGGAACTAAAGAGACTAGAAATTCCAGTCTACAGGATGGCTTCTGGCCATTCTTCCTCATTCTTGTCTTCCTTGCATCTCAACTTATTTCCTCACATGTCCAGTTCCTGCTGGGTGTTCTGGGAGTATTTAATCTTCTCTCTTCTTTCATTTAAGAGAGTTAAGTGGGCCAGAAGAGGCTCTTCTAGTCATTGTCAAGGTAACTCACACTGACAGGACCATCTCTCGAACTGGTTTAAGTGATGGTGTCATGCTTTTACAGCTCCTTTTTATTTCAGGTTTTCTCTCATGTTCTAACAGCTGTGCCTTCGCCTAGCCTAGCCCCGAACTTCCGTTTGATTAGTGTTTCTATGATGATAGAGACACACTCATGCTAGGCACATGCTCTCCCTCTGCAGTATGCCACTCAAGTAAACTTTTACAGGTGTTTAAAATGATACAAATTTGTGGAATATGGTATAATAATTTGTATGTAATGTATAAGTATTAAATTGGGCATTTAGGATTTCTATCTATTTAAACATTTCTTTGTTCTCTGAATCTCCAAGTTCCTTACTAATAGTTTTAAGAATAAATTTTACAATATGGGGCTGTGGCTTCTCTTCACTGAATTTCAGAGTGATGGCCTTGATGGCCCTATAATATGTGTTTTCATATCTTTTATCCAGTCTGGATCCATCTCATCTTGTACCCTTCTAGCAACCTCTAGCTATTCTACACTTAACTTCTGCAAAGGGAAACTTTAAGCTCCCACATGTAAGTGAGCAGATGCAGCATTTCTTTCTGCTTCCTCTTTTGCACTGAGCTTATCTCAAGTTCCAAATACAGAAAGCTTTGACAGTGATAATAAGAGAGAAATGGGAACAGAGTAGGGCTCCATGGCGCAATTACTGCTCAAAACACTTTATTGTTGGTTCATATGTTTTATTTCTGAGTAAAGATGTTCAAATCCAGATTTACAATGTTAGCCTAACTTTGTGTCAGTTATTCCAGAATTGGGCCTAGGTCTGTTAACTAGGGTCTTCAGGGTTTCCTTTGGTCATTACTTTGGGGTCTGGATGCACAGGGATAATTATGTAAACAATTGATTCTTTTACCAAGAATAAATGCAAACTGTGGATTCCCTGAATGCCAATGCATAGGTATGCACTTGGTTAAATGTTATGACTGGTGCAGTGGATTTGAGTGAGGATTTGGTATACCCTTGGTGCATATCTAGTAAGAAATTCTTCCCTTCAATTGGTCCTGTCATAATCAATAGGTCTTTGAGTAGAATTACCTGTTGGATTTCCATAAAAGCTTTCAACACCCTCTTATTTGTAGATTTTATAGTATTAGATGTAGATGTAGTTCTAAGGTGTGAGTTGTCAAAGGGTTTTAAGAAAGGCATTCCAAGATGTGTGCCATTTAACACTGCTGATGTTACATAACAGTTGTTTTCTGGAAGGATAGTATGAGATCCTCAAAAAAAAGTATAGTCTCTATAAGAAGGGGAGATATGGGTGGACTATTGTTGCCCAGTGATTGATCATCACTTATTGGGTGAATCATTCTTCCCTACTTAAGTTGGGAGACGTTTTCTTATGTAATTCCATTCTCTAACCATACTCTAGTCACAATGTTAATTAATGACCAAACTGGGCCTATATTCATAGCCTAACTCCCACTATTCTAATACTTGCTCAGAAATGAACCTGCGACTCACAGAAGGACAGGAACAACTGACTGATCACACTCACTGAAAGACACAACACCTAGCCCATTTATATGGAATTGTCTTATATTAAAGAGATTTTAATCAAACAAAATGAGTGTTTGGCAATAGTGAAAGGGGATAATCTCTGAAATCTGCCCTGAATCTATGGACTTGATAGGACATTTAGCTTGCCTATTGTCTTGGACATTTCAATAAATGGGCCAATGGATTCTTGTCCAATTTGCTTGACTTGGTGCTCAGCTCATTTTAATCTAAAAGTATTCAGATTTACAACAAATTATTTAGGTGAAACATTCATAGGACATGTCTGCTAACAACTTAATTTGTCCCCCTACCTTAAATTTACCCCTTATTTATGTCAGACTAAAGTAGGAACATGACACTTTCCAAAAGATGTGTACCAGGAAGGTTTTTCTAAGCCTGCTTCTGTAACTGAATAATCTGCTGTGAGTACTGATAAAACATGAATCTTAGAGTTGACAAAGCTCTATTCATTTAGTGACAATATAGTGACACTGAACATACAATTTTATTTTATTTTCCCTGCCTTTTATTTATTGATTCACTTTATACTATCACTGCTGCCCCCTCCTTCCTTTCCCACAATCCCTTCCCAATCTCCTTCCCTTTCTCCTCCGAGAGGGTGGATGTCTTCTCTGGGTATATGAAGTCTCTTCTGGGCTAGGCAATCCCCTCCCACTGAGGTCAGATAAGGTAGCCCAGCTAGGAATGTATCCCACAGACAGGCAACAGCTCTTGGGATAATCCCCCATTCCAGTTGTTTGGAATCCAAGCTGCATATCTGCTACATATGATATGGGGCCTAAGTTCAGCTTGTGTATGCTCTTTGGTTGATAGTTCAGTCTCTGAAAACCCTACAGGTCCAGGTTAGTTGACTCTTTTGGTCTTCCTGTGGAGTTCCTATACCCTCTGGGGCCCTAATCCTTACCCCAACTCTTCCAATAAGAGCCCCCAAGATCCATCCACTGTTTGACTGTGGGTGTCTGCATCTGTCTGAGTCAGGTGCTGGGTGAAGCCTTTCAGACTACAGGCTGAGCACACAATTTTAATTCCAGTGTTAAATAAGTGATCACAGAACTGTCTCTAGGTTTCTGCTTAGAAAAAATAAAGGAAGAAAGGAAAGAAGGAAGAAGGAAGGAAGGAAGGAAGGAAGGAAGGAAGGAAGGAAGGAAGGAAGGAAGGAAGGAAAGGAAAGTAGGGAAAGAAAAGAAAATGCACAACCATATCCATATAATAAAAAGTGTAACTGGCATTCCAGTCCCATTACACTGGGAAGGGTCCTTGTAATGGCTAATATTGGTGATCAACTTGACAAGGCAGGTCAGATAGAAGATAAACTTTAGGCACATCTGTATGGGAGCTTTGGGATTAAGTTAATTGAAGTTGGGAAGACCCGCCCTAAATATGGGCTGGGCTTCCAGAATTAAAAAGGAGAGGGTGAGCCAAGTAGTAGCCTTCAAATTTCTGTCCACAGCTGCCTCACACTCTTGCTGCCATGCTTCCTCTATCATAATGTATGGAACCCCTTGGATTGTGAGCCCAAATAAACACTTTCCTCTTTGAGTTGTGTTCATCATAGCAATGATAAAAATAACCACCCCATCGTTCATGTCTAGATGCTCTGTCCTCTCTCTTTTTTGGTAATACATAAATGTTGGTTCTTTGCCACTGGCATAGCTAAACACTAGTAGAATCACAAAAGGTAGATGGGGGGGGGCTATTAATACTACATTCCTCCAGGGTCACAAATCCGTATAGCGGACCATTGTAGAATTCCTCTTATTCACTGAGTCAACACTGGGGATGTAGAAATGACACAAGCATGCCATAAAGATTGCCTATATTTTACCTCATTTTACCTAAACTTGGTCAACTTTGTAAAGTACATCACAATAATGGTTTGATCATTTTTTTCCCATTACTTCTGAGGAGAGCACTGGCATCTCGGACAGAGGAATACTTAGCAGAAAGCAAATGATCACTAAGTGCTGTACCAGGTAAAGTCATGGTCCTTAGAGCATTTACTAATGACATTAACACAATGATTTCCTTATTATGAAGATGATGGCAATGAGTCCCAAGGTCATGACTTGTTTAAGGAGGGACAGATGGAACTGTGGGAATACAGTTAAAAAGACTGCAGAGTCTACATTTCTGTTTGTGGTCCTGCATTCCCCTACCAGGTAACATTCTTGTTTGGGATATTCATGAACTAAGAGGCTATATTTGTACTAGCAAGCTATGGAGATTCTTTGATTTTTCTCGAATATTCTGATGTTCATAATAAGCACTCGGTGAGCTTTACTAAATAAGCTGTTATTCAAGAGAAAGGTGAGGGTGAGGGCAGTACTCAAACCTAAGAGCGCACTACACAGAGGACATCAGCAGGCTTTCCTGGCTCACATCTATTTACACAGCAAGAAGATGTTATATGTCATTTGGGGACATATAAGGGATGTGCCAAGGAACATAGTAAAAAGGATATAGTTTTATAGTATAAAGGTAAGGTGACCTCTGGTGCCCATAGAGAAAAAAAAATGGCTTGTTTGAATAATGCCATGAGCTGACTTTGGGATGAATTCCCTTATCAAGAGATCAGTTTTAATTATGCCTAGTTTCAGTGATATGCAGTGTAGTGAGGTCAGAAGATCTCCCTGAGAACAGAGTTGGGTGGAAAACTCATATTAAGACCATTCAATGCTCTTCCACCTTCTCTAGACCAAAAGGCAGCCAGTAGTATGGGTTTCAGATTAAACTTTACAAGGCAGTCCTGTAGCATGTGATCTTCTTTGGCAAAATGTTACAAAAGAAATGCAAAGTTGGAAAAATGCCATTTCATGTATTCGCAGAGAGAAATAGTAGTGCCATAAAGTTTTTCAACTCAAAATAAGAACTGCAGATCTGATTATTAGCCATAAGTAATTTCTCCAATGCAATGAAAAAAACTTTGTATTTTGTTTTGACAGAGTCAAGAAGATTCTTGACTTCTTTATTAAGATTTCCAATTTGAGGAGCAAACAATACCAGACACAATCACCTCCCGCCATCTCTGTTAAATGTCCTCAAGCAATCACCTCCCGCCATCTCTGTTAAAGGTCCTCGAGCAAGCACTTGACTCTGCTGATTACTGGCTGTGTGATCTTGGGCACCTGTTTTCCTTTGCTTACTCTCCACTGCTTAGCCGCTAGTATAGATCTTAAGATACCCCTTCCAGTAGATTTTTATGAAGCTTGGGTGTTGCAACCAGAATGAATGACCTGGCTGTCCAAAGACTCAACAAACATGTCTTTTCTCTCCTTTGTATCCATGTAGTAAACTCCTTTTGCCTTGATACATTATTGAAGATTTTTCAGTTTCTGTCTTACCTGCTCTTATGCAGGCATAGTTTTACTATCTAGACCCTCTCAGCAGGCCACTGCAAATGTCATCTTTGAATCAACCCCAAAGCACCATTTTAGAAGTTGATGCACATTTACAAATGCACAGTAAATCTGTCTCATGTCATCGGTGAAATTTCCAAACTTGAGGAAAAAGAAGGCATCAGAGAGGAAGAAAAAATGACAATGGCTTTATTAAACTCTGGATTCCATTTGTAATATTCACATCGTAGACACCATCTCATGCCACTGGTGGAAGCCGGTACAAATGTTGCCGTAGTTCATTAGTAGTGTGTTGATTGACTCCATAAATGCAAGGGGGGAATATGTCAAGAAGGACAGTGTTCAAACCTCAGATGAGTTCCACAGCACCTTTCTACTGATGCTAAGTAATGATTTAGCTTCTTCATCCTATGTTAGAGCTCCTGCTTTGAGCCAGTGATCCTGTTATGTGCTTATTCTTCAGCTCCTCTATGATGCCCAGCTTTACCCCTTAAACAAAATACCATTGACCTCCTTAAAGGAAAAAAAATGATAATTCTGATGAGGTTTTTGACATACAAGAGTATGATGCACATTGGATGAAGAGCGCTGTTGTATGGGAAGGACTGAGGTGGGTGTAAGGCGGCACGGCGCTGCTACAGAAGATTAAGTGTGTGCTGAAAATCACCACGAAAAAATAGCTCATGCCGATTTCACCAAATTACCCATCAACAAATTACAACATATTTAAGATAGGAAATAATTCAAAGGGAGACAGAAAATATGAAGCATAAAAGCAAATGGGCTAAGAGACCAGAAAAGGTGGATAAAAATTCAACCATTTTAATGATTTATTGTTAATTGCTAACACACACCAATTTAAGAGTAGAGCAAAAGCTAAGTGTTTGAAATTAAGCAACAAAGCGTCATACTTCTACATAATTTATGTGTGCGGGCTGAGATTTTTAAGAAAAATTAGACAAAAGTTTTAATGAAAGCATATCAAAAATTTGTATTCCAAATTAAAACAATGTATAGAAATAATTTGTAGCATGTGTAATAAAAGAATATTCCTTTTAACATACTGAAATAAATCAGATAAATAAAGATCTATCTAATTATAAATGCAAAGGGAAGGGCTTTAGGCTGAGAGCCTTAATGCCAGCCACTAAATCAAACATACAAGGAGAAACTAAAAGGAAAAGAATTGCTAGATAGAGGGATAAACAGGTTTGTGAGCCTTTTGCTAAATGGACATAGTGTTCCCATCAATTGCCTTTTAATAATTGAATTTATTCCTGTAGATTAGTGTTGCTGTCAGCTTTGAGCAAATCTTACTACAATGGGAAGCATTGTGGGGACTCATAACCGGTCAGAGAGTTGAGCATATGTGGCTGGTGACTGATTAGTCATAACTGGAGCATCTATATCATGCCCTGGAAACCTCAGGGTTAGGGTGAGGAAGGGAGGGGGGAAGGAAGAGGGAGGGGGAGGGGAAGGAAGAGAGAGGGGGTGAGGAGAAGAAGAGGAAGAGAAAGAAGGAGAAGGAAGGGAGGAGGAGGAGGAAGAGGAAGAGGAAGGAGGAGGAAGAGGAAGAGGAAGAGGAGGAAGAGGAAGAGGAGGAGGAGGAGGGGAGGGAAGGGTGCTCTACAACACTATCTTCCAGGTATGGTACGGTCATGGCTCTCAACTCAGCAACTGCACAATACCTGGACCAGAATTGTCTGTCCACCGTATAGAGTAACACATAACTTTGCTTATAGACACTGAGTGAGCTGGAGTGGCCACGCACATGTTAGACAACGTAGTTTTCATGAACTTTGCTTTACCGAATCTAGATATTTTTATCCCTTCTTTATATACAAACTTAGGCATGTTATGGAAATTATTAAAATACAACTTTGGTATAAACAATATTAATGAGTGATAATAATTCATTTGTTTATAAAATGAACCATTTGGTATAAAACTATTCTCCAAACTAAAGAGTATCTAGAAATATATTGGGACTGGGGAATCTAAATTTTGGATCATTCTTATACATGTTGCTGGGAAATTACCATTTCGTTATTTGATCATTGGAAAGAATTTTCTGTAATAGTAGCATTTTCTTTTGAAGTACCTACTTCAGTAGTTTGTTGTCATTGGAGAGGAATGAAAGCCACAAAATGGGAAATCTATTGGCATTTGCATGACAAGCCATTTACCACAGGGGCATATTGTACTGTTAAGTGTGGAAGGTGTGAAAGAGAAATCCGGGAGATACATTGAAGAATGCTTAGTTGGGTGAAGGGAGGTTCTTCGGAGAGCACTTAAACTGCTTAATCACACTTGCACTTCTTTCCTATTTGACCTCTGTATCAGTCGTCTTTCTACCACCATCATAAACACAAAGGAGAGACAGATGGACAGTCAGACTGAAGTCCCACTATTCTCTTCAAGACAAAGCTCTGAAGGCTTAAATGTCTCCAGCTCCTTTCCTTTGTTATTCTTCTACAATTTGATGCATATTCTGACCAACCTCATTCCTGCATATCTCCTACCACCTCCACTTAGGTCCCTCCTCCCATTAGCTAGTCTCTTTCCACTATTCTGTCTTTGTTTTGTCGACTGCAGTGTTTAACCCGGGCTACCCACATGAACATGAGTGTGGAGCTTCCCACGAGGGCACGAGTATGTCCCTCGAGGCTACCACATGCAAGTCAGTGACTTTGCCTGCCCCGTAGGTCCATCATCTCCCAATATCACCACAGGCTAGCCACCGAGCCTTTGAAACATCGGCCTTTGGTTAACACTTCCAATTGACCGTGCAGGTGCAGTTTTGCTCACAGTCTGCTCCGGCCTCCTGTCCTGTGCTCGGTAGCTACAGGAGCTACGGGCACAGCAGGTGATTCAGGTACACATTTGGGGGAGCAAAATTGCTGAAGTTAAAGTCATAGAGTCGGTCACAGTCCTCCTGTAAATACAATCCCAGACTGGAGAACGGGGATCACACGCCAGGGATATCCCTGGAGGTATTTGATACTTCCCTTCCTCTTCCTAGTCAGGTGCCCATGCCTCCATAGCACCTTGGTTTAACTCTAACCTCAAACCCAAGTCAGCAAACTCTTAAAAATATCACTTTCTGACCTCTGACCCCCTGAGTTTCTGGTTTAATTAAATCGGGGTGCGGCCTCCATTGGTATGTTTTTAAAAGCTCCCCAGGTGTTTTTAATATGCAGGCGAGATTAAGTTTGCAGCTTTGGGGCTCCCTGGGTAGGGCCAGGGGCTGCCTTAATTTCCAGGCCCTCTCTCTTCATGGTTTGAACTCAGCCTTCAGTATTGTAGCCTGACCGGCTCTGCCTGGCTTCCTGTGCACCTCACAGCAATTCAGAGTGACTGCATGACTCTATTGTGAAGGTGCACTTCATCCTCGGCCTACCTAGAGTCTGCCACGGTAGGTTGTCCTAACAGACAGTGGCTGCCGGCTGACTCTTGAGTGTTCCATAGTCTTCTATCCATAGCAATGACCTTGAAGCCCAGAGCAGCCTCTAACCTTACGGGCTTTCAATGCAGAACCCACAATAGACAGCGGAGCTGGCCTCTTAACTCTTCCTTCAAGTTATGTACTTTCTGTTTACTTACTCTAAGGCTTAAAGCAATGCCTGGTAAGATTCTACACACATATGCGCTATTTCCTTTTTGCTGCTTCGCTTTCTGTTAAAAAAAAAAAACCTAATAATAAGGGAGAAAGAAAACAGGGTCAGAGATGGAGATTCCAGAACACATTTCCCCCAAGATTTCCCTTTATTATAAGACATAAATATTTAAATTTAATATATTTTATGGTATGTTTTATGTAAAAATCTAATGTATTATTAGCATTCCATAAAACCTAATGCATTATAAGGATTCTATTAAACATTTAATATTTATTAATCAGAGTTTAATGTAAACTATTTAATTTGACTAACTGCACTACCTATATTTTTGATGAAATTCAAAGAAAAATCCATTACGTTTATGATACTCCAAGCATTGAAGCTATGGTGTTTGAACTTTGGATCCCCAAGATACGCTTCATTGTTTGAAATGACTTGTACCTCTGATACATGGCCTGCTTATGAGAAGAGCGGGGGGAAAAGTCATTTTCCAAGACCACAGGATGAGCAGGCCCTACTGTACCCCTTCAGGTGTTCTTACCGTCCTCAACACTTACTAATAAGCAATGCTGAAAATTAATTATGATGTTTAACAAAATGTTAACATGAACAGTTATCATGTGATCAGCCTTTTGACTCTCCATTGAGTCTGAAAACAGATTAGCTGAAAACAAGAAGCCAGATGTCTGCGAAGGAATGTCTCATGATCCCAGGATTCACCTGCCCTTTGCCGTCTTGTGGGGAATGGCAAGCAGACTGAGATGGATCTGCTTTAGCCGCGTATTACATGGCACAAATATATCAAAGTTCCAGCATGCTAATCACTAACAGTTGCTTAAAATTTCAGGAATAATCTCCATTCACAACGTTTTAGAAAAAAAAATCAACCTAGGACAGTGCAGTATGTCAGGATCTCTATAGTTTCTAGACGATGGCCCATAACTTGATCATTTGCCTATGGGTTGATATTGGGCTTAGTTTCATTATAAATTGATATGCTAGTATCAACAACAGTGCAACGGATGATTTTGCATGTGTTATTTCACATGCATGTGAATTAATGAACTGCTGCAAATTTGCAGATATCTAAGCCATGGAAATCCAGGAATCATTCAACCTTTAGGTCTATGTGATAAGCATAGCTCAAACACCCAGATTCTCAGGCTGGGTAAGGTGAGATACATTTGAACATAGACATGTACATTGATACAGGGCTAGTCAAGGGGACTAAAGGATAGAATGCTGGTGTCACATGTGTGAGACCCTGAGTTCAGTCTCTAATGCCTCCCTAAAAACTGAGGAGGAGGAGAATGAAGAGGAGGAAAAGAGAAGAGAAAGAGGAGAAGGAAGAAGAGAAGGAGGGAGGGAGGAGGAGAATGATGAAGAAGAAGAAGAAGAAGAAGAAGAGGAAGAGGAAGAAGAAGAAGAAGAGGAAGAAGAAGAGAGCAAACAATAATGAAAGAACACTCTTATTGAGTATTAGTGGATTGGTTCATTCCTTTTATGAAGAACTATGCCTTTAAATCCACCTGTTCCCATAGTGTTGACTGAGGTGAAAGTGCTGGTAGGTCCTTTGCTACACAGAAGACTCATTAAGGTCTTTAATGATGATGGACTTGCACAGCTAAATTAATGAATGAAAGAATGAGTGTGTCAATGAGGAAGGAGGCAACATGCTGCAAGTCCCCTTTTCATATTTAGGACTATCTAGGATGTGTCTCTCTATGGCTGCCTAACTCTGGCCAAGGAGATCTGCCTTTCCAACAGGTATTCTAGCCATTCCTCAGACTAGGCTTTCCCAGTAGAATGTACAACACACTTCTTTGACTTTTTTCTACAGTCATTGACTTAGTGCAGACACCACATTCTGTGCCATCATGTGGGCCACCCTTAGTGCTTCTATGACAGGGAACGATTTACTGAGTGTCTGGTCTACAGAATTAACATTGTAGATTATTTCTTTGGGAATGAAATGAGATTTAACCCAGATAAGTTTTATCCCTGTTATGATTATATTACCCAATCCTGACCTAGTATATTTATCTTCTATTGGGAGGATAGCCCATATTCTAACCACTATAAGAAAATATTCGTGATTTTCTCTTTTTCCCTTCTCTTCTTTTAATTTTAATCCTATCACTTGAACTTTGTTGAAAATATTTGCAAAAGGTGTTTTTCTGTGGGTTTGACCCCAAGAATGTCTAGGTAAATGACTGTATCAGGAACTTCCCGATCAATATTGAGTTGCTGAGACTAACCTGAAGTGTTGACGAAGCTTATTTGGGTGTGGTTATTACTGCTGCAAATTCTATTCCCTTCTTTTCAAAATAAAGGCTACAGTCACTTAAACTTGCCTCAATCAGGCTCCTCATCTCCACAATGACATTTTTCATGCCTAGGGTTGGGGGTAGGATACTCTTTATTTCCCCTCTCCATAAAGTATGGTCCCAGCTGTGTAGCTACCTTCATGAATATGCATGAAATCAGATATGACATTGCCCTACTCCCATTAATAATCTTGTCATCTGACTTGAGCTCCAGAAAGCTCCAGTCCATGGCTTGCAGAACAAATGTAGCCTGAAGACAAACGGGAGGAAAGGGCATCTTTTCATGCCTCTCTTTTATTTGATTGGGATTGAGAATTCCAACATTTGGGCATCCTTCTAAGGCTAGCAAGAGGAAGGGTGGAGGGAGAGAAATGGGCAGGGCTGAGTGTGAATGGCCTGGCTTGTTGGGAGCCTGGGGCAGCGGGTGTAATGGTATGCGAAGTGACCCTGTGCATAGGCACGGTGGGTAGCCCCAGCTTTTTTGTAAAAGAAGCATTCGAAGTGGAGGTTTGAGTTTCAGGCCTCCCAGTCATCAATCATCACAGCCCATTCTTCTCTTTGACAGCTCAGTACAAGGCCTGACATTTGACACCCAAGACCCCGGACTTATGTGCAGACACAAGCTGAGGCCCTAAGGGAGGGTTGGGGGGGGGGTGAGAGAGAAAAGCTAAGCTTATTTTTTTTTTAGATGTTGCAAACAGAGGAAGATACCAAACAAATTGTGACAGCCACAGGAAATTATTCTACAGGAGGGACAGCATCAACAGTGAGTTCTGTCTGCTACTTTAGGATGTTTTTGTGCCTTCAGGTTGCTTAAAATAGCTCTAAGTGGACCCTTTGTAGCAAATATCTGATCCTGGCTGGCCACTTTCCATTTGGTCAGATTGAATCCAACCTCAGCATTCACAAATGGATAGGCAGACATGAGGGTTATCACTTTCTGGACAATGGCTCATGACACTGTGACCTGGATGTCATTATATTATACTGTCACCTCAGAGGGGGCTACGCTTAGGGTACTTTCCCTTTACAAAATTGAAAATAGTATAAAAAGGAGGGATAATAACTCAGGTTTTGATATGAGCTCACTGGAGTTTGAGGTCAACTAATGCAAGTGTTTTAGGGATCAACTAATGGTAATTGGTGTTAAGAAGAACTGGGTAATTTATGATCCGAACACTGAAAGAGTCTAAAAGGTTTACAGCATGCAAGTCCCAGGATTTCATGGGTGAAAGTCCAGGTGATTCTGCCTTGAATCCATATTCATCTAAGGCCAGTCAAACTGAGTAGTCTGCTAAGTATGGAAGTCCAAGGGTAGGAATTGTGTCCTTGCCCAAGTCTAAGGCCTGAGACATCAATCAATTGAACATTTTATTCTACATCAACCATATGACCAGAACAGTACTTGTGATTAGACTAAGAAATAATTCCAGCCTGTACTGTCACCACAGTCTACTTGCAAAGAGAAAGCATATATTGATAAGAGAATAAATAGTAGAATGGTGACCACAAATATATTCAGAACAATCGAACAGGTCATCTGCATCATTCAATGCTTTTTTCTTCTAGAAACAAGTACATACAGATCATACAGTTAGTTCTTCATGGTGAAAATGGGAGAAAAAATTTGGAGTATGCTAAGAGAAACAAAAAGCTTGATGATGAATTAGAAGTGTGTTTTCTTCTTGAGCTTCATGTGGTCTATGAATTGTATCTTGGGTATTTTGAGCTTTAGGGCTAATATCCATTTATCAGTGAGTACATACCATGTGTGGGTTTTTTGGGGGTTGGGGTGATATTTTCTAGTTCCATCCATTTGCCCAAGAATTTCATGAAGTCATTGTTTTTAATAGCTGAATAGTACTCATTGTGCAAATGTACCACATTTTTTGTATTCATTCCTCTGTTGAAGGACATGTGGGTTCTTTCCAACTTCTGGCAATTATAAATAAGGCTGCTATGAACATAGTGGCGCATGTGTCCTTGTTATATGTTGGAGCATCATTTGGGTATATTCCCAGGAGTGGTATAGCTGGATCCTCAGGTAGTGCAATGTCCAATTTTCTGAGGAACCTCCAGATTGATTTCCAGAGTAGTTGTACCAGCTTGTAATCCCACCAACAATGGAGGAGTTTTCCTTTTTTCCATATCATCACAAGTATATGCTGTCACCTGAGTTTTTTATCTTAGCTATTCTGACTGGTGTGAGGTGGAATCTCAGGGTTGTTTTGATTTGCATTTCCCTGATGATTAAGGATGTTGAACATTTCTTTAGGTGCTTCTCAGTCATTCCATAGGAAAACCACAGTGTGGATGATTCAGTCCTTCTGAGAAGGGGGAAGAAAATACTCGTGGAAAGAAATATGGACACAACGTGTGAAGCAGAGACTAAAGGAAAGGCTATCCAGAGACTGCACCACTTGGGGATCCAACCCATATCCAGTCACCAAACCCAGACACTACTGTGGATGCCAAGAAGTGCTTGCTAACGGGGGCCCAATATAGCGGTCACCCGAGAGGCTCTGTCAGAGCCTCACAAATACAAAGGCAGATGCTCACAGCCAACCACTGGACTGAGACAGGGGTCCCCAATGGAGGAGTTAGAGAAAGGACTGAAGGAGCTGACTGGGTTTGAAACCCCATAGGAAGAACAACAATACCAACTAACCCAACCCCCCCTTCCCAACAAGAGCTCCCAGGGACTAAACCATTAACAAAAGAGTACACATGGAATGACCCATGACTCCAGGCACATATGTAGCAGAGGATGGTCTTGTCAGGCATTAATGGGAGACGAGGCCTTTGGTGCTGTGAAGGCTTGATGTCTTAGTGTAGGAAAATGTCAGGTTAGGGAGGTTGAACTCAGTGGGTGGGTAAGGGAGCACCCTCATAGAAGCAGGCAGAGGGGGAATGGGATGGGGGTTTCGGGAGGGGAATCTGGGAAAGGGGATAACATTTGAAATGTAAATAAAAATATCCAATTTAAAATATAAAACAAATGAGTGTGTTTTCCTTAATTTTTCACTCATCTTTCAAAATTACACAATGTTCATATGTAGCTTTGCAAATAAGTGATACAAATATTTATCTTAGTGTACTTAATCTGCTTTATACAGCACCATAAAAATGTTCCATTCTGTAACTTCCTTCTTCCTGTCTGATAAGATCTATAATATTCACTAATCATTTCTTATGCTCACAGTTTCATAAGATCAAGAAAGGCTTGGCCAGTTTAAAGTGCCTGTTGTACACGCATGACAGCCTGAGTTTGACCCCTGGAATCCAAATAAAGGGAGAAGGAGAGAACTGACCCAGTTGTCATCAGTAAATACACCATCCACACAATTATAACAAATGTCCTTTAAGATGAAAGGTAGAAGTGTTTGCATCCATAGGATTAGTCAATGACTGTGATGGAGCCTGTTGTTGGTAGGTTGGGTTCTTTTTGTATCTTCTTTGGACAGGTTAAACAGGCCAGACAGACATAGAGAAGAAAAGAAAAATAAAACAACCCGAATGGTGGCTAGAAACTGGGATAACCTCAGAGCTGGATCGCAGTGGGAAATCATTTGACTACTCAATACAAAAGTCATACAAAACTTCGAGACCAACATGTCTGACAATCCTTGGCATTTTATAACCTTATCTTAATGATCTGAAAGTCCCATTCATGGATTGAAAAGGGGAGCAAATCCTATTCCGGGACAATGTCACCCAACTCCTGGGACTCCCTAGTTTCCCTCTACCTTACTTAGCTTGTGAATTATCCCCACATGGTAAACATTTAAAACCAAGATGCTCTTTACAACCATGGCCATGCAACTCCTTTCACAAGTGCACACTGGCCTCGTCAGTCTGTTCCTTTCACCCTGTCATGAATTTTCCTTAAACTCCTTTCTTTTCAGAATACCTTTTCTAGTAGTGAGGGACAAGAATCTGCAAACGAGTCACAAAGTCCTCTTGGGCTCCAGTCCCACAATAAAAGCAACAGTGTCATATGACTTGCAAAGCACCAAAAGCTCAAGAACTTATAAGTAGCTTCTCAATGTTGTGTACTGAGGCATGGGCTTCCTGAAGGACCAGTTTCTGCTTTTGATCGAAATCAGATTATTCATTTAATATTTATCTCTTTGAGGGTAAGTTTTCAAAACGGAGATACTGACTTCCCTACTGATGGGTGCACAAATATGTAACAAGAATCTATGTGCCTGGGGTCTTCCACTCAGCACTGTTAGTTGGTGTCTCATCTTAGTCTATAACCTTGTCCTCTGAGATGTCAGTGAATTTATTCCTCTGGCTTTTCACAACACTCTCATCAGGAATAGAGCCCTCCCATTCCTTTTCACCCATTGAAAACTGACTGTTCAGAGTTTCTCTACAGGTTTTACTCGTCCTCATCTCCTTTACATTTTGTATTTGCTTGCTTGTTTCTTTCTTCCTTTTTGAGATAGGGTTATTCTGTGTAGGCCTGGTGGGCTGAAATTCAGAGGTTTATCATCTCTGCCCCCGAAATATAATACAACCCATCTACCTTTAATTCTATATTATTAAAGCTACCTCTTCATGTTCTTTTAGATTCGTACAATAAAACTATTTCCTCCTTCCAGTTCTTCAAAATAAAAACACTTTCTGTTCAAAGTAACTTCTTTTTGAGTAATTGTACTGACTGTTTCTAGAATTTTATCATTTTATCATCGTCCTCTTCAGGGAACTGTCTTTTATTTTATTCTTTTACTTTTCCAGCATTTTTTCCATCAAGAACTCTACCCATTCCCTTCAAGGATTCTAAGTCAATATTATGGGTCTCTTTCCCCCTTTTAGTGTTGAACAGAATCTGTAACTTTGCAAAAGTGAAATGTCTTCATCTCTGGAAAGCCTTTGATCCATAAAATAAAACTCTTGCTTAGGCATGACTTTTTGAAACAGAGTACTCTTCATTTTGTGCAAAGAGCTAGCTATAGTCAGAAGTTTGGAAATGTCACAGTGTAAAAAAGATTTGTTTTAATATAAATAGTATGGAGCCATTGGGGACAACCTCAAGACAAGGTTTGGTTTAGTTTTAAAACTTAGATGTGTTCAATGATGGCAAAAAGTAGGATTACACATTTGTAATTAGCAAAGGTGATGGCCGTAGTTTTGACGAGATATTAGCTGGATTTCAAGTCATTTAGAGGAAAGAATATATTGTTCTGCCAAAGACTTCTGTGTCTGCTTTTCTGGCCTGGGTTCATTGTGTGTCACGTTACAGAACTGGTATTCAAAAAAAAAAAGCCTGGATTTCTAATCATGTTGATATTTCCCATGTAGCTTTTTTCTCAGCTCCTTGGACTCTTCACACAAAACTATAAAAGGTCATCAATTATAAGGTCCTTATGTAAATACTGGCCTGTTTTGTGATTCTATTCTGAGCAACGATTATATACATCTGCTCAAATAAATTAATTTTCTTGTCCCAAATGACTCATTCACTGGAACTAGAAGTTCCCATGCCAGATCAAATAGAGAAAGGGAGAGAGGACACAGCACAATGCTGAGGATGGGAACTTAGTCTGTCCTATACCAGTTTATGAGTACTGGCACGAAATGTTGAACTGGAAAAGTCTCTAAGCAAATATGTTTGTGTGTTTGTGTATGTATGTCGGAGGGGAGAGAGAGAGAGAGAGAGAGAGAGAGAGAGAGAGAGAGAGAGAGAGAGAAAGAGACAGAGAAATTATGAATCTCATCTTCTTATGTCTATTGCAATCATGTTTGGGATATGAAAATAATTCAAACGTACTTGCCTTTGAATGTTTCCCTATATTTAATGAGCTGTTTTGTTTTGCTTTGCTTCGTTTTTCCTTTATAACCATTAATATCTCCATTTTCCACATCACTAGTACAGAATCCTAAGACAAGATTTCAAACTGTAGTAACAGCCTATGAGATTGCAGTGTTTACATCTTGGTGTCAAGGATCTTCGCCTCCGACAGAGAGTGGATAAAGGAAGGGTCGCAAAACTTGTTTGATGACATTTCAGACTAAGGGAAACCTAGGGAAGCCCTTTTCTCCTGTTTGGTGCCAGAACTCACGGCATATTTTCGAAAGAAGTTTGGTAAAGAAATGTTCTAAGAAAGAACATTTCTTTACCAAACTTCTGCCATGTCTTCAACAACCTCTTGCAATACATCACACTGATTGGTTACTTCATGTAGACTTATCATAAGTTTTTTGATTCCAATTGCCTTTCTTGCTTAAAGTTTATGCTTTGTAAACAACTTTTGGCATCAAATATAGGATTTTGGATAGTAGGATCAATCTCTGCCCTTGCAAACATAAATGCCTAGTCTTTTACATGGTACAACACTCCAGTTCTTGGTGGTTTTCAATCTTGCTTCGTCCTGACTCTCCATCATATGCTTGCAAATTCATTTCTTCAGATTCAAGCTCATCTCTTTTCCCTGAAGAGCTCTCGCTGAGCTGAACTAACATGCCTGGAACTATGAACTCATCTTATTCCCTAGCGTCTGTGCAAAATACCTGCTCCCGGGTTTCAATATCATTTTTTACTTCTAACAACTTGTATGCGTTCCTTTTCTTTTCTATTTCCAGTGCCAACTATTTAGTAGACAACATGTAAATTTTTACCTTGTGTTACTTATGCCACTGAGCAGAAAACCTTATATATGGTTAATACCTTTAAAAATTCCTCTGCAATAAAACTAGGATGACTCAAATGGTTTTGTAGAGTCCTCACTTTTTTGCATTCCATCTACTTTTCTATCTCTAGTGATGGATATATTGATCATCGATTGATTTGGATAACAGTGTTGCCGTATCTGTAGTTTTTGTCATGAAGAGTCCTTGAAATAACTGATTATTTTAATTGCTCTGATTCCTTGGTGCTAGATTTTATTTTATTTTATTTTATTTTATCTTATTTCTTGTGCCCACGGAACATGTAAAATAGCACGTGATTGATGGAAGCTAATTTTCCAATCATGATAGCACATTTCACTTCAGTGTTTTTAACGTCTGGTGCTATGGTTTGATGCACCATTTATCATACGTAACAAGACATGTAGGTTCAAGAGACAAAATGAAGACACGCCATTTCACTTACATCATTAATGTTAAGACCATGCTGGTCTCTTATAAAACCATGAACAATTTTCCTGCTGCTGAATACCATGGGCAGTTGGCTATCTTACACAAGATTGTGTGCTGCTTAGCCCTTGCTGGTCCTATATGTATGCCCTCTAAACACAGGAGGAGCAAAGGTGGTTGTTCTGCAGTGTGGTGAGGAAAGGAGGGTGTATATGCTAGGAAAACATGATGGGTGAAAAAACAGTAGAAAGAAGCCTAGAGGTGTGAGTTCAGAGTTTTAAAATGTATATTCAATAGCAATGTACTATATCTGTTTCTAGGCTTTCTGTTCCCCAGAATCCTTGCTTGTAGAAGGGAAACAAATGAGCCTTATATATTCATATTGTACTAAAGCATCTATCGGTGTGTGGCTTTCCAACATTATATATATATATATATGTATATATATATATATATATATATATATGTATTTCACAAACACAGCTGCCAAGTATCCAGCCAGTGTGTTTTAAAGTTACATTTCTATGTGCCGTGCAAAAGGGAGAAGAGCAAAGTGGGAGAGGAAAAGAGGGAGAGAAGAAAAGCCCAGGAGTATCAAGCAAAGTCTATTCCCAGCGCCTCTTCTACGAGATTAAAGGAAGGCTTCCCAGCAATGCTTCAGACTGGCTAATTTATATGGATATCAAGGATTCGCCTGGAGAATGTGTTTAAAAGGAGCTAGGGGAAAAGATGATGCTCTCAGAGTCCCAGTGGTGTTGCCACGTTCATTTTACCCGAGCGATGGTTCTTTAGTACTTTCCTGGGTTGACATGAGGGAGGAATTCGCATGTCATGGGAGATAACATCTCAGTGTTGCCAAAGGAGTCTATTCAGACATGCATGTTAGTGGGTTGATAACTTATTCGCTATTGCAGAGGACTCAAAGATAGACATTTTGCCTTTTATCTCCATCTCTGTGCTCCCTGCATACTAAGGAGAGCGCAGGACAGCCAGCTACATCTTAAGTGAGCAAGGAAGCAAAGAGGGACTGTGGCTAGCCTGCTGCAAGATCTGCCAAGTGAAAGGAACAAGGCGTCACATGGCCCAATGACAAATGAATTATACATGCTTATGCCTAGCTTGGCTGTCTGGGAGTCTTATTTTCCAGCAAGAATCTACTGATAATTGGATACAAAGAGATTGAAAATAAGTAGAATTGAAACATTTTGGCTACTGTCTGGTGGAGAGAGAATGAAAGAACCAGTAATAAGGATGCCAGCATTTTCTCGAGAAACTCCTAAATGAAAATTTACCCATTAGCTGACAATCTTTTGAGGTAAAAAGAAAGATAACCAATGAAAATTAAAACAATAGCCATAATATGTTTTACTATAGAACATTTTAATTCCATATGAATCTCTGGGCACTTTGTAGTATATATTCTCCAGCAGTTACTGAGAACTTATCCTCTATGTAAATAGAATAGTTTCTTCCTCATAATTGCCTAGGAATAACACAATGGGGAATTATTTATTAATATGTGCAAAGTATATTTCTAATGTGCAAGTTGAAGTTTACCAGGAAAATGAGGACAAGGTTATTTTGTAAGGAAAGTTGCACTAATATTGATAAGTTCTGAAAACTAAAGAAAAGTAAGTATTTGGGGTCAAAACATCGACTTGACCTTTTGCATTTCATTAGAATTTGTAATATGCTAGCACTATAAAATATAATAAAATAATGTTCAGTTGTTACAAATATTAGCAAGTTAGTGTTGTCTTGACTTTGAAATTGCTTCAGGAGCACCTGTGTATTTGAAAAATAAGTTATAACGCTCCAAAGGAAGTGATTTGTTTACTATCCTTCTGAAAATGCCTGCCCATCTTCCAACGATGCAAAACCTCTCAACATACACAGTCTAATTATTAGCTTGATAAAGAACTGTAGGTGGACCTAGACAGAGTCATACAATAGTAGCTTATCTGCTTGTGTGGATATTGAATTAAAATCTTGAAAATGTGGACCTCTCAAACACAGAAAAATATAGTAAGCTAAATTCAGGAGTCTGTTAATAATCTTTGTTATTGCAAATTTTCTTTAATTTTTCAAGTGAACTTGTGTGGTTGAATCCAATACTGTCCATATATTTGATATTTTAAATATTTTTCTTTAGAATTGCTGTTGCAACTCCATAAAAATCATAACTTCAGGAATAGTACACATGTACTTCTGTTTCCTAGTTTTTTTTTCAATTATATGGGAATATCAATTATATGGGAATTTCTTTGCTGTATATTGTAAGATCCAAGCATATTTCAGGCCTATGGTTATGGAGTCTGGATGGAAAATAGCCTGTGTCATGGCCAACTTCACATCCAATGGATTGTGTCCATAAATTTACACATCTTTAATACCCCTGGCTATAGATTTGAATCTGACAAATGTGACACCATTGGAGGTCCATTAAAAATGTGACGGCGTTAGATTCATCCATTAGATGATGCTTTACTCATTGACAGCTAAGTTTCTTGTTTTAAATCTCCATTGCCTATTCTTGAACCAGTAAACAAGCCAGTAGCACTGTTATGAACTGTCATTTCTGTAGGTGCTCAGAGTTCTTAAATATTGTTTAATGAAACAGTACAAATTACTTCAATCTACTAAGACAGCAAACTCAACTGTCATCTTTGTGCTGCTTATTTCTAGCTGTACATCTTTAAATGCCAGCTTTTTTTTTAACATCCCAACTGCAGTTTGCCCTCCCTCCTCTTCTCCTAGTCCCTCCCTGACAACTCCCCTCTCCCATTCATCCTCACCTCCTGCTGCTCTCCTTTTTCTTCCTTTTCCTCCTCTTCCTCCTCTTCCTCCTCCATTTCTCTTCAGAAAAGGGCAGACCTCCCACGATTATCAACCGGCCACGACATATCACGGTTTAGTACGTCTAAGCACCTCCTCTTCTATTAAGGCTGGACTAGGCAACCTAGTCAGAGGAAAGGGTTCAAAAGCAGGCAAGAGAGCCAGAAATAGTCTCTGTTAGGAATCCCACAAGAAGACAACGTCTGTTACGTATTTATATATTTTTATGTATTTATATATCTCACTACATATGTATAAATAGAAATTTATATATAAATATTAAAATTTTTATATTATGTTTATATAAATGTATTATAAATATACTTATGTAGTCTTGTTACGTATTTGTATGTTACATCTAGAACATATGTGAGGAGGGCCTAGGTCTGTCTCAGGCAGGCCCCCTGGTTGGTGGTTCAGTCTCTGAGTCCCTGTGAGCCCAAGTTAATTGATTCTGTGGGGTTTTGTGGTGTCCTTGACTCCTCTGGCTTCTACTTTCCTTCCTCTCCATCTTTCACAGATTCTCCAAGCTTTGCCTAATGTCTTAGCTGCCAACATATTAATGGCTATTTCAGTTTAAGTACCTCAGCCTAAAACTGTTACATCCTTCCCAAGAGTTTGCCTTCTACCCTCTGCCTTATTTCTGTGGGGCTTGCATAGCTGCTGCCTCCACAACTCTAAGAAAACATTTGAGTATACACTGATTTTTCTCTCTGCCTTCTTTTCTTTTCATAGGTCATGGTTTCCAGTTGAGCTGGTTCACTATCAGTAGTTCTCATATCCCTTCATCCATATGCAAATAAGTTGTTAATATTTATTGTAGAAACATCACCAACTTCCCAGTTCCTCTTCCCACCCTCTCTCTTGAAATTTCTAGACTCTTGAAATAATGAATGCTTTGGCTTTCCTCTGCTTTAAGAATGTCTTCACTAATTCAGTGGTTCTCAAGTCCAAATTTCTCGTTTAATAACTGCCCTTGTTTTTAGCTTTTAGACTTTGTATGGACTTTTGTTCCTAACATCAATGGGCAAAGGACTTAAATATAGCCAATCCCTCTTATATGCAACAAGAAAAAACTGAACAGAGAAAAATCAACTGATTTCTTAGACCCCTCTGAAGACTCATGTAGGCTGAATTTCCTTCCACAGACATAAATGCAAGTCTGAGGTAACAGTGTAGAATCACTCACCTAGTCTAGTAACATCAGCTGTTGGGAATGTTGGAATGTCCCTGTTATTGAGGTGCAGTTAATTTCCGCTTATATTGGTATAGAAGGGAAACCATAGGAAGTTAGTCTTGCAGGACCATATATACCTTTTGGGGTTTCATTAGAGAATTCCCACCAAGTTTTTACCAAGGAATTCAACATAACAGTTTAGATCTTTGACAAGGGATCAGAAACTCTCTGATAGTGTCCTGGGTCTTTAAATAGAAAAGACCATGCCCAAGATTAATTCTGAATTTGTATTTAATTTGGGAAGTGGTGGTTCTCCACTCTAGCCCTATGGGTTATTTGTTTTGCGTAAGTAAGTTGTGTTAAAACCATCATGGTTCAGAGGGCTTCATAAAATTTATGAAGACCACAGCACTGATACAGAAGCCCACTGAATGACTGCCACTTAAACAGAAGATTATAAGAATGCCAATGAGACATTACCCTCTAGTTCCAGCCAAACAAGGTTCCTAGAGAACACTAAGTTATAGCCAAAGGAGCTACAAGACTTCAAGGCATAAACCTTCTTCAAGGAATATACATAAAAAGAGTACAAAGTCAACAGAGCAATTAAAAGACAGGAGTTAGCAGAATTGAAACTCCCTTTATTGACCTAGTTTGCTTTCTGTTGCTGTCATGAAAACCATGGCCAAAAGCAATTTGGGGGAGGAAATGTTTTATTTCATTTATAATGCCCAGATCACAATCCACCACTGAGGGACATCAGGCATGGAACTTAAGGCAGGAACTAAAATCAGGAACTGAAGCAGAAAACACGGGGAAATACTCTTTATTGGTTTTCTCTCTGTGGCTTATTCAGCATACTTTTTAAAAATAAAAACCCAG
Source organism: Rattus norvegicus (assembly GCF_021556685.1). Taxonomy (NCBI): domain Eukaryota; kingdom Metazoa; phylum Chordata; class Mammalia; order Rodentia; family Muridae; genus Rattus; species Rattus norvegicus. The sequence continues at coordinate 137,237,924 of NC_141534.1, forward strand.
GATCACTTGCATTGCCCACAGGTTGCCGAGCACTCTCACATAAAATAAAGTCAATAATATTCCTTATAGTCTTCTCTACAGATTAATCTGATCTGATGGAGGTATTTTTCTCAATCGAGGTTCCCTCTTTTCATATAATCCTAGCTTGTGTCAAGTAGATAAAATTAACCACTTGTGGACCAAAACCTCTAACTGCATGGAGAGAAGTTTTGGGTCTGTGTTATTTTAGCATGTAGTCTAATTTTTTATTTCCAAGACTTCTATAATCACGTTGATTTAAAAATATTAAGCTATATTTTCTATATTTTGAGCATTTCCTCTTAAATCTTCAGAGTAGGTCTTTCCACATAGAAATGTTGAAAGGATAGAACCAGACAAATGCTTCTCAAGAGAAAACCAGAGAAGCTCTATACATTTCAGAGTTTGTCACAAGAGGAAACACTGAGAGTAAAAACTCAGCATTACATGAGAAAAAAGTTAATACTGGAAACAACAAAATAATAATATAACAACCCTTACATAGGACATAGGCTCTGACAAAAGAGTCTGGAATGTAGGAACAAAATGTGATAAACTGAAAGGAGAACCAGACACATCTGCCCATCATCAGCAGAGCGGGGGGAGGGGGATTCCTGGGGATAAAAACAAGCTCAGCAGCCTTACCTATCAATTGTTTGTACTTGGTATCAATACAGTTTCCATACAACATGGTGGAGTCCCCATTTCTCTCAGCCTTTCATAGAACACTCAGAAAGTTTGATTCCTCTTAGGATCCTAAAATACACTTTACCAACTGTAGGAGAATGTACACTAAAATTGTTCTCCGAGTTTTACCCTCTCATTCTCTTTCATTTGCAACGAAATTAATTGATAAACAAGTCACTTGCTATTACCCATTTGTCTGATCTCTTCTATTTCATGTTATTATTTACTAAGTACCTCCATGGAGATAAATGAGATACAATTTGAAGTATATTATATTCTTACTTTAGACCAGCTCATTTCTTTCTCTACAGTTCCTCCATTTCCACACCCAACACTGAGCCAAACAAAGGCTCAAGAAAGTTTTAATAGGATAGTTTGAAAGAATTAGTCTTTTTAGCAAGAAAATAATGATGCAAACCTGTTTTCAAATAGCCTTCATATTAATATCTTGGGGATTTTAAACAACATATTTACCCAGTCCCCAAATACTGTCAGATCTATCCCTGTCTATGCACTCATCACTTCTCTCTCTCTCTCTCTCTCTCTCTCTCTCTCTCTCTCCCCTCTCTCTCTCTCTCTCTCTCTCTCTCTCTCTCTCTCTCTCTCTCTCTCTCTCTCTCTCTCTCTCTCTCTCGTTCAATTTGTGTTGCCTAATTATTCTTTAGTGTGGGGCCTGCTATGAGGAGTAGTCAATATGCCAGAGGTCACAGCGTAAATGAATACTCCCTATCCCTCTCTTACCTGCAATCAAATGCCAATAGCTAGCTACACAACTTGGGATGGAAGTCATACCCATCTCACTCTTGCTGGAAGTCGTCTGTATGGGACTTGCAGAGAGGTTCACATTGTCACCAACACTGTGAATTCATATGTACAGTTGCCTTGTTGTGACAAGAAAACAATGTTGACCTCATTTACCATCTCTAGTGCTCTTTTGTGAAAATTTGGAAGATTCCTATGCAGGGCTAAGCAAACCAGTCTTTTACTTCCACAGGCTAAATAAGAAGCTTCTCTGATAAGGGTTCAGCAATATACAGATATTTGGGCATAAAAACATGTCATTATGAGTTTTTTTAACATAATACCAGCTTAGGAGAATAATAGTAATGGGTTCTCCCCAAGGGCCTATGACCTGTCTATCCCTAGGTCTTTGGGCCCCCAAACAGTGTCAGGCATGGATTTCATTCAGTGGAGCAGACCCTAAATCCTATCAGAAAGCTGTTACATATTCTCAGGGGGCACATCTTGATGGACAAGTCATTATTGCATCTCCCAGGATTTAAATATGGGTGAGACCGGTGAGTACCTTCTCCTCTTGTAGCTTGAGTTTCACCTTTCTCTTTTTCATTTACCACCTTCCAGAAACATGACAGCTAGTCAGCAAGGGATAAGGCTTCCGGGCCAGTCCCACCTTGGTTTCTCATGTTTATGACTCCAGCACGTGATATTTCTGCTATGGGATCTTACTGTCATGTTATGGAGGGTAACCAAAAACAATGGCAGCAGCCTATAATCTCACCAGAGTTTAGATTTTGTGAAAGGCAGCAAATGAGATAAGTCCCATCTGTGGTGACTTAAAGCAATTCGCAGACATAGTTCATGAAAGCCCCAACCAAGTTCTTAGATAGAGGTCAATTTTTTTTCACAACACAATAAAATACTCATTACAGAAATTCTTAGTAAATAATGAACAAAACTGAAGCAAATAAAATTTTCCTAAAGAACAAAAGCAAAATTAAGCCGAAAACACAGCCGTTGGAAAGATGGTGGCTGAAGTCTTTTAAGTGGAGAGAAAACATTGAAAGCAGCTAGAGATCTTTTAACAATAGAATCTCACCAAACCTAAGTAAGGGAGCATGAAGGTATTCAGGATGAAAGTGGTAACATACAGTGGCTAAAACCAAGACATCTCCATTACTAAATTAATTTGTTGCAATTGCATTCCACTATTTGATTCTTTAAAAATAACAATTTACCTCGATTTATTATTAATTAATTTCAAAGACATAATCAAGGTAAAAAAATTGAGTGATATTTTTGACTCAGAGTAGAATCAAGTGCAGATACTATGGCATTGGAAAATGAGGTCTCTGCATTCTTTGAATGATAAGATGCTGGAGGCATTGGTAAAGACTGGATTATAAAAAGCTATTTCCCATATCACATCTTATTGCTTCCACTTTTCCCCATCTTTAGTGGCTATAAAGGGGAAGTTGTTATATTTACAAACCAGATTCCTTTTAAAAAGTCTGTCACTTCTGGCATCATCATGCTGGAAAGTACTTTTCATGCTACTAGATAAGAAAAACAATCTTCAAGAAAGGACTGGAGGAGCTGAAAGAGTTTGCAACCCTACAGGAAGAACAACAGTATCAACCAACCAGAATTCCAGAGCTCCCAGGGACTAAACCACCAACCAAAGAGTACACATGGAGTGACTCAAGGCTCCAGCTGCATATGTAGCAAAGGATGGCATTGTTGGGCACCAGTGGGTGAAGGGGCCCTTGGTCCTGTGAAGTCTTGAAGCCCCAGTGTAGGGAATGCCAGGGTGGGAAAGCAAGAGGGAGTGAGGGAGTTAGCGCACGTGTGTGTGTGTGTGTGTGTGTGTGCACCCTCATAGAAGCAGGGGGAGGGGGTTGGGGGAAGGGGTTTCAAGAATGGAAAATGGAAAAGGGGATAACATTAGAAATGTAAATAAAGAAAATACCCAATAAAAGAAAAGAAAAAATAAATTTGAAACATAATAATTTTAAAAAAAGCAAAACAATCTTCAATGTTACCCAGCTACAAACTCTGATCTGCAACATTGACTTACCTGTCTTCAAGTTATACTGCTGGAGTAGTGGCACAAATGCTCTGGTAGTAACCAGTCCTTTTTTAAAATCGGGTTAAAGCTCACTCCATGAGATGGGACCCATACTTAACATTGTTAAGGTGATCAAGAGCCTGAGATTAGAAAGGTCCGTGGGCCCAAGGTGAAAACCTAATAATATTTTTTCTGCTAAAAATAAAAACATAGCAATATGATGACTACCAATAATATATTAATGATATATTACTATACCCACCATACAATGCATTGCTCAACTCGCATGAAAAATGTCATGAGGTTCTTCTTGCCTCTATGCTTAACACAGAGATTGACGACTTGTTAGGGAAGCTAAAATCGATTTTTTCCAATGCATGTCACTGCGTATATCAACTATCCCCTGGTGCAGGCCCTGTATTCTGGAAGTAGTTGGACAACACAAAACAGAGTTCATATTTTTTGAGCACTTTTTTTTTGGCTTGTATTGTATTGTATTGTATTTTTCGTTTTTGTTTTTATTTTATTTTGCTTTATTTTATTTTATTTCTGGACTGAGACAGGGATGTGATGTATAAATAAAATGAGCTGGAGGAGAATAAAGATAAAATCAAAATGTATTTTATAAAAAAATGTATTTTTAATATAACTTCACCGGCTGGATACATTTCTATTAAAGCATTAGCAAAGCTATTTATTTAAATCTGATATTCTTTTCCTCTATTGTCCCTTCAAAATAAGATATTATGACTAAGCAGACAGCTTTGGCCAAAGAGGTGTTAGGGGAGCAGGGTAGGGCACCAGAACCCATGTGATTTGGAAGGAGAAAGGATAGAGCTGGGAGTGAAGGGATCGACGAAAACACATGTTGGAAAATGTCACAGTGAAGCCTAACACTTTGTGTGTTAGCTTAAGTTATAAAACAAAAAAGACATTTTGGGAAAATATTTAAATTTTGTTTGAGCATTAATAGATAAATCTCAAATTTCATCCTCTCGGCTCATGCTCCTCTTGTAAATGTACTGTGCTAGAATCTTATAAAACCCAAATCATGGATGATACCCTTGCGAAAGGCTACCTACCAGCCTACAGAATAAGTATGGATTCAAATGAATGAATTTAAAAGAACAGATATATTTTATTGATAAGTATTTAGGTAGAATGCTTCTAGGGTTAAGACTAAGGTTAATATGGGTCAGCTAGATAGCTCGTTGGGGAAGTATCAAACTTAAAAATTTAATTTCAGATCTAGGAACCCACATGGTAGACTGTGAAAACCAACTCCCTCAAGTCATCCTCTGTCTTGATGGTGGCATGTGTACACACCCCCTGGCTACAATAAGTGAATAAATAAATAGAAAAACAGATTACATCAATAAGTGCATCAAGACCTCTTGTCAGTATCAACAGAAGCAGGAGATCTACAAATTTTGTCCTGTGACACACATGTGTGGCAATAAGGAACACAGTTTTGACAAGTTTCCAGTTTCATGGTCCGGTTTTACGTTGTGTTCTGCCCTGTAACAGCCAAGACTGCAAGTGTAACTTTGTCATGTCTTATAGTTTTCCCAATTTTACTCTTTATTTTGCATGTATGTATCATGCACATGTGGTCTGTATGTATGCCCCTGCTTGGAGTCCAGAAGAGGAGGTCAGGAGTCCTGCTCCATTACTTGCAGTCTTATTCACTGGGACAAGATCTATTGCTGGTTCTGAACGAAGGCCAACAGCCAGCAGGTTTGTATGATTCTCTTTCCTTTACTCTTCCCAGAACTCAGATTATACGTAAATCCTCAGCCACACTTGACTGTCTCCATTATTATAAGGGTTTCAAAATCACGACCTCTTGCTTAAGCAAGTACTTCTCCCAAAGCCTTCTCTAAGCCCAGGAGTGAACTCTCAATGATTCCATCACATAAGTGAATAGAGTCCATATTGGGACTTGGGTCCATATTCCTTAAAAAGATATACACAGTTCATGATCAGACCAACTCATGAAGTGTGTAAGAAACACTAACAATGTAGAGAAAAGAATCCTACTGACGATGAGTTGAGTGTTTGCTGGTCAGGTGGAAGAATTTATTTACTCACAACATTTTGGCTGAATGAAAGTATTTCATATTTTCAAAGGATAGATAAAGAATTTAAATGATATAGTTTTTAATGCAGTTTAGTTTTTATAACTGCTACATATTATAAATACTTTTTATCTTTTAAATAGGTCACTATATTAGCCTTTCTTTTAGTAAAATATTCTTTTGCCTTAAAAGAAAACTCAGTATAATCACTAGGAACTTGAATAATTAATTATTTGCATTTTAAATTGCAATTGAAAAGAGAAAGTAAAGTTAATTTCAGAAAACATAACTATCAAGAAAGGACTTAACGTGGAAAGTTTCACCTGACCTGATTCTATATTATTAATTTTAAATCTCTTAAAGCTCTAGTGGCCACCCCCAATCCCACCCCCTACCCCTACCAGGGTATCCTATATTTTCCTTCTATAATGTAAAGAATGAAAAGACTGGGAAGTCTATGGGTTCATTTCATCCACATTCTTCCACAGCAAGAAAACAAATGCCGAGCTATTGTGAGAGTGTACACAGATTGATACGGCTACTCATTTCAAAAGTGTGAGCTTTATCTGTGAACAGCAGATACAGACATGTGAGGTGCCTGATAAGGAGGATGCAAGGTGGATAGGAGCACTGTCAGCGATGCACTGGGAATGGGGCAAGGACAGCCGCTGCAGTCCATGCAAACGGTGTTCTTCCTTGCTGGTTAAGTCAAACTCAAGGCTTTCTTCCAGGTATTAAACTGTCTTTTAGAGTTGTCTCTTTCAAACTCTAGTGAGCTCATTAGAAATGCCCATGCTGATCCAGTAGGTCTGCAGGAGAGCATTTGTAATTCTAACACTTGCCTAGGGGATGCAGTTCTTTTCTGAGGACTACACGTTGTGATTGTGTTGTCAATGGCTATAGACCTGGTACTGAGCCTTCAGGAGGCCCAGCCATACATACGCTGTCATCTTATTTTTATTAAATACTATTTTGGGGGCTATCTTAATGTATAGTGAAGTTCCACATTACCTTCTGATCTATTTTAATTGCTTATGCTATTTTGCAGATGCATTTGCTGTGAGGATTCAAGGTGTGATGTTAATCTTGGTTGTCAACCAAGTTTGCAGAACATACTCTATGTGTGTGTGTGTGTCTGTGTGTGTGTGTGTGTGTGTGTGTGTGTGCGCGCATGCATACATGTGTTTCCAGAAATAATTGGAAACTTGGTCAGAGACTTGAGCACAACTCTTCTTGGGGCTATGGGAGAGCGTAGGGGAAGAATGAGGGTGAGTGGGAAAGAGGAAATGGCCTCTCCCCACTGATTATCATGCTGACTCCAAAGCCTTCAACATGGTACGGGGCAGCATCGTTGCTTCCTCTTCTTCTTGCAGTTCCAGCTTCGTAGATCAAAGAACTGGTACCCCAAGGTCTTCAATGGGACTCCCTGAACTCTGATCATACCCAGTCTGAGAGAACCCCAAGAATAATAATGTTATCTAGAGAATGAACATTTCTTTCCATGTTGGGCTTTGTTATATCTGTCTTGTTTACTTGCTATCACCCTCCATTCTAGGTGGCAAATACAAAACCTAGAGACAGAAGGTACTTAGTGTTTTCAGAGCCATCACACCTGAAGAGAGAGAGAGAGAGAGAGAGAGAGAGAGAGAGAGAGAGAGAGAGAGAGGATTTTCCCTGACTTTATGGAGAAAAGCTATATTAAAAAAATAATTTTAGTGTGGTCACTTAAAGGTTGGAGGAAGAGCATAGGCTATGTGAGGAGAGAAGTGGGCTAATAGTTGTAGGGAATGGCAGAAAAGAAGTGTTGTAGAAGAGTGGCTGTGATAGGGTATGGTTCACATCCCAGAGAAGAACATCAGTGGCTATACAGGATGGCAGTGACACCAGCACAGAAATCCAGGTGGCTCTCTTTGTCCTCGAACTCAGATCCACCTGCCTCTGCAGCACATCCTACCGGCCTGCGCCACCAGGACCGGCAAGGTGGCTCTCTTTGTCAATGTCCAGTTGACTTTACCTAGTTCAAGACATATGACCCTGAAGGGAGGGCCGGGAGGACAAATGTGAAAGGCGGAGCAGGAGCAGCCTTCTGGATTTGTGTTAGGAGAGAGAATAGTCACGTGACAGCATTATTATTCCCATAGGTCCCTTATCTACCTTCACATCAAGGTTGTAGAGGAAAAATCGCTTCTACAGTATATTCATCTGGTTGACGATTTTTCCTTCATTTGTTGGGTTCTCTTGTACACATATGTTTGTGCCTGTGTCCATATGTAAGTGTATACATGCATGTATGAGGGAATGGTGAGGTTAGATGTTGGTTCAGGGGTCTCCCTCAATTGTTTTTGCCTTACTTTGGGACAGGGTCTATTACTGAACCTGGAAGTTACTAAACTTTGGGGTTTGAACAGTGAGCCCTGCACACCTCTTGTCTCTGCCTCTTCACATTGGGAATGTAGGCGTGCATCACCACTACTGGAATTCAGGTAAGTTCTGGGGATCAAACTCAGGATCATCTCCCCAGCAAATTCCCACCCAATGCACATTTACAAAAATATGTGTTTGACACCAAACTTTCTACTTTTTGCCTCTGTGGTTAGATTGTTCAAGAAACTACAACAAATAATTTTACTATAATTGATTTTCTGTATTTGGTTTGTATTTATTTCAGTAAACACACATATGCACACACACACACACACACACACACACACACACACACACACACTCATCAGCCAAATACCAACAAAAAAAAGCCAAATGTTATTTACTTTATGGAAGTCATTGCAACCCTGCACTAAGTACAAAACTTCTCTCCATGGCTTGTTAAGACCATGTTTCTCTTAAGCTATAATTCACAGGTCATTTCTTTATATAAAATAATAAATCTTCTAAAATTCTTCTTTAAACTTCGTTAATTTGTTAAGAATAATTAATGATGTTAAGGATAATAAATTGTGTTATTTAAAAATTGTTCATATTAATTATAAAGATGCAAGCAATTGATCCTACAAATACAGAGTGAGGGAAAAAAATCTCCAAATAAATTTAAACCTGCAGAATCCATAAAGATGTTTACATTTTTAATACTATAATAGTCAAACTACTTATACATTTTTACATGTGCTTCACTCTTTATAGTTAGAGCAAACTGATAAATGTATACATAAATCAAAGGCATCTCAATATATTTATTTCTTAATATTTCAGAATGTACCACCTAAAAACAAAAATTCACTTTAAATATGTACCATTCATATTTAATAATTATAGTACTGGCAATAGTATATAAAACATAATAAAATCATTCAGCATACAGACCAGAGTATATTTGTATATCTAACTTAAATTTTATAGCATTGAACAATAAAAAAAGCATAATGAGTTATGGTTTTGTGCATTTTATACTTTCTAAAATGTATATGTCCCCAATGTAATATTTTTTGTAAAAGCTAACAGTCTTCCTTGTGTTTAATTGCCAGATTTTGAGGTGAGAATGCTAGATTTTCCTGTGATCTATCATGTTCAGCATTTACATATTTATATATTCTTTTTTTTCGTTTACCTTTTTTTTTATTTCCGGAGCTGGGGACCGAACCCAGGGCCTTGTGCTTGCTAGGCAAGCGCTCTACCACTGAGCTAAATCCCCAACCCCATATTTATTTATTCTTACAGTGAAAATAAATGCTAAGTTAGTTTCTATTTTCCTATTGCCATATATATACATATATATATATGTAATTTTTTTTTACAAAGAAAAGCTCAGCATTTGAAGACAAACTTGGAAAAAGAGTTCATCTGATAATCTACACTGTGAACAGTCATTCCCATCCTAAGTATGAACAGCCTACAAATCTACAAAATAATTATTTTTTAACTCCATCAGAGAACTAAGGTTACTAGCCAGGCAGATCCATAATTCAAAATCTCTACTGAACTCATCTGTTTTTGTTTTCCTTTAACCTTTGGCTGATCAAAGGTAAAAGAAGAGATTCTACAAGGCAGGTAAAAGTAAAATAGCTGAGTTTTTAATGAATTCTTAAAGTTCCTGTAAAGATTAGTAAGTTTAGAGGAACTGGGGACATTGGAGGCACTGGGTATCTGTACTTTTTTTTTCATATATATTCTTTCATCATGTATTTAACACACACACAGACACAAACAGGCACACAGGCACACACAGACACCCCTAACACACACACACACACACACACACACACACACACACACACACACACACACACACAATGCAGGAAACAGGACAGACCTCACTCCCCCTCACGCTGGGTATTTACTGTGGTAGTAGTAGGCTTGGTGTGGCTGAGCTTATACTAGGAGAGGCAATGATCACCTTTTTACTCAACAGTAGGCTAAGTATTGTGCAAAATGCAGCAAAAGTTTACTGATGGAGGATTACTCTGTTGCAATTGTGTGCAGAAATGTTAATGGTAAGGTGGACATAGGACAGCGTGTCTCTACAGCATCACCCTAAGTAAGCACTCTATTAAACAGGAAGTAATAATCTTCCATCGGGCCTCATGGTTCTATTGATTCTCCATTCAACTTCAGTCTTATGCAAGCTTGTTCCAAGCAAGTCAATAACACAGAATGTGCCAAAGAATGTACTGTTCCCAGATCTCATCCCACTTGCAGTATTTCCTGTGAGCACAAAGTACAGAGCTTCCTTGGGTCTGATGATCCCAGTTACTCTCAGCATTCTATAGTGCCTGTAAAAATATATGAAAAAAGGTAAATCTGGCTTCTTGAATGTCACTGAAAGATGAGAGAAAAATACAGCATCATTCAGGGTCCTGAATATTATTGACTTCATTTTGAATTTTTAAATTTATAGATAGTTTTGTTATTGAATAAAAATTATAAGACCTAGGAACAATAGAAGAGAAAATACAGTTACCATTTCCAACAGACAATAATTAATAAATAAAAAGCTAATGATCGAATAGTTAAAATAACTGCGAAAGCATGCTATGGGTTTCAGAATAATGGTAAACGATTTGAAGAAAGCACAAGAAGTTCAAATACTGGAGAGTCTTAATGTCAAATAGTAACAAAAATGTTAGAAATATAGAATTGTATTAACTGTTTAGTAACTGACTAGACATATACAATGAGAAGATTAGCTAACTTCACCTAAAAATGGTTAAACTGTATGACTCATAGGAATTGGAAAGAGGAAATTAAGTATCATTAGATACAATCACTGTATCAATGTATATAATCGAATATAATTGTCCCTCTGAAATGAAATAAAAAAATTTACCAAAGAAAATATTTACCAAAAAGGCGACTTTTTCAAAATTAATAAAATCTCTAAACTATATATAAAAAATCTTAGAAGATCCAACCCACTATAAATATTGAATAGGAAACAAAAGTCAAAGAAAATTGACATTTCATAGTAAAGTTGAAAAAAAGCTAATATGAAAATCAGTCACAAATATATAAAATAATCATTATGAGGAATGTATAAGCATTACAGCAGACATCTCATCATATATTATGCAAGCAAAAGGGCAATGGAGCAGCATATTTGCTGTATTGAGAGATAAAACAGACTAATATAGTTTCATAATAAGTAATCACATACATAATTTAATTTAAGCAAAATGCTATGGCCAACTCTTATAGTTACAGTTTTATCTGTCCAAGATTAATACAAATCAGTTAAGGAAATTTGGAAAAACAACAAAAATAATGAGAACAATTGAGAAAATACAATGGACTTCAAAAAAAACCTAACCCAATCAAAATAAAAAAAAATTAGAGGTTTAGATGTAGGCTAACAAGAGGAGAAAGTAAACCCCGAACTCAGGAAATGGAAAAGTAAAATTTAGTCCCATCAATAATTGTACTGAATATTAATGGTTCATATATTCCAAATTTGAAGGAAGATAGTGTAATATTAAATTTGTAAAGATTAGGACAATTATTACAAGGATGATGAGACACACGACTGGAAGAATGTGTTTGACCAAAATGCTCAGCGTTATGCATACGCAATTTACTGTAACATGCTTATTGTGTTGTAGACTATTTGAGCCTCATTCATGTTTCATTTGCTGTTTCACCTGCCGATCCTGAAACAGCATCGTTGTGTATTAACTATACTGTTCATAAAGTTTTAAAAGTTAGCTTGGAATTTATATTACACAAAATTCCCTTTCTTTGCCATGCTATTCTGTATCTGACTAATGGTAGGATAACCACCACCAGGTAGAGAGGTGGTCACAATGGTCTCTTCTGATCCCTGCTCATTCTCTTGGCGTCAGCCCATTCCTCTCCTTCCCATCGTCCCCTAGTGGGTGTTCTCCATCTTAAAATTCTGTGTGGCTAGATGTTACACAAATCCAGTCACACAGGAGCATTTGAGATCAATCCATCTTGTTACAAGTATTGATATTTTAGTCATTTAAAGGACTATACACAGTTTCTCTTCTTGGACAAAACACAGTTTATCTAGTCCAAAGCTGAGTGATTTAAGGGTTGTTTCTAGACAACTATAAATAAATCTAAAATCACTTTATAAATTTGCCTTATAGCAAATCCATATTAAACTTTATTAATTTTACTTTTACTTTCAATTAAAAATAAGCAGATTATCAAATCTATCAGGATATGTGGTGCTTTGAATGAGAAATATATTTGTTATGGGTCTGTTTAAGTTGTTGATCTCAGGTTGCTTAAACTTCAAATTGTTTGGCTTGAACTAGGAATTTGCCTATTTTAGTTTTCTTTTACTTTAATAGAGTATAGGTTTTAATATTAATTTAAGAATTCTTTCAACATTATGAATTTCATTGATGTTTATTGTACTGTTGCCTTAATCATTGCTGATTTTGGTGATTTGCAGGCTCTCTTTCTTTATTTTGGCTCTTGAGCCAGGTTTTCTGTAGATATTTTTTTACCTTCTCAGAAATGAGCTCTTATACTCTTTGACTATTTCCATCATTTTCCTCTTCTGGTTTCACTAATTTATAATCTAATTTTTTAATTTCTTTACACCCTTGGGCCTGAGTTAGCTTTGCTTTTGTATTTCCAGTGTCTTAACTTGCATCATTATGTAATTTGTTTATGGTCTTTCTCATGTTTTAATGTAGGCACTTAGAACTATCCATTCCCCCTAGGGCTGTTCTTACTGTGTTCCTTTGGTTTGTCATTGTGTGACGTTTTAATTTTCATTTAATTCCAGGAATTTAAATTTTGCTTCACTTCTTCCGTGGCTTGCTCTTCATTCAGTGATGATTTATTTAATTTCTACCTGTTTGTGAAATTACTAGTGATTTGTTTACTTTTGACTTTAAGCTTTGAGATAGAATACAAGGCGTTCTTTCAGTTTTTTAATTGGTGCAGATTCATTTTTATGACTATTTTAGAGAAGTTCTATTTTAGAGAAGCTTTCATTAGCTGCTAAGTAGAATATATCTCTACCTCTATTTGTCTATCTCTATTTTTATATTTAAACATCCTATATTATCTAATCTATATCTATATTTATCTAATTTATCTCTATCTCTATCTATATATCTACCTCTATCATATCTATCTATCTATCTATTTATCTATCTATCTATCCATCTATCTATCTCTATCTATCTATTGGTGTTTAGTGATATATTTGAACATATCTGTTGGGTTCATCTATTCAGTATATGATGCCATTTAATTCTGATATTTCTCTGTTTATTCTTTGTGCTGGTGACCAGTGTATTATAGAAAGTAGGGTATTGAAATAATTCTCTGTTACTGACTTGATACAAATTTTCACCTTTAATTGCAGTAGTTTGCTTTCTATGAAATCTGGTGCATCAGAATCTGCTGTATATGTTTAGGTTTATAAGATATACTTGGCTAATTGTTCCCTTAATTAGAATGAAGTGTCTTTCTGTCTCTCTTCTGATTTGTTTTAATTTTAAGTTTATTTCATTTCTTATTTGTGTAGCAATACCTGTTATTTTCCTGATTTCATTTAGAAAAAAAGATAAGAATTTCTTTTAGATAACAGAAAACTGAATGTTTTATCTTTTCTCTAAAAATATCATTTTAATCTATTTTTCATAATTTCATGCAGTGTATTTTGGTCATATGTATTCCCTTATCCCAGATATTATCTATATCTTTCTTGTCTCCTACCCTCCTAACTTCAGGTTCTCTCTTTCTTAAAAATCAACAAAACAAGAAGCCCAGTTTATATACATTGACTATTCCTGGTCACAGAAGTGGCCTTGGAGTGTGTTTGCTATGACCAGAATACAGTATTGAAGAAAACTGACTTAGCCCTTCCCAACAGCTCTCAATTTCCCAAAGTTCCTCAGTAGGGTAGAACTTCTTGTACACTTCACCTCCTCCATGCAGGGATTTTGTCTGCTTTGAACTTGTGTGGGTCTTCTGCTGTACTCAACTGTACTGTTCATGTACTGACTACTTTTATGAAAGCTTGACACACAGTAGAGTCATCAGATAGGTAAGAGCCTCAATTGAGAAAATACTTCTGTAAGATTTGGCTGAAGATAAGCCTGTAGAGCGTTTTCTTAATTAGTGATTTACAGGGGAGGATCCAGCGCATTATGTGTGGTACCATCCCTAGGCTCACGGTCCTGGAGTCTGTAAGAAAATAGGATGAGCAAGCCATGAGAAATAAGCCAGCAAGCAGCATTCCTCCCTGGCTTCTGAATCAACTCCTGCCTTCAGGTTCCTGTCCTGCTTGAGTTCCTGCCCTTACTTCGTTTGACAATGAACTGTGATGTACAAGCATAAACTGCATCTTTCTTTTCTGTCATGCTCTGAATAAAATTGGCCTCAGGGACTCAGAAAATGGCATATTAGGAGGTGTGGCTGTCCTGAGGTTGGTGAGGCTTTGCTGATATAGATGTATTTCTAGAGGATCGACTTTACGGTCTCAGATGCTCAAGCCTTGCTAGTGTGTCACTATCAATTCCTGATGCCTGTGGATTCAAATGGAGAGCTCTCAGCTACCTCTCCAGCATCGTGTCTGTTCAAATGCCACCATGCTTCCTGCACATAACAATAATGGACTAAATCACTGAACCATAAGCCAGCCCCAATTAAATGATTTTCATCCTAAGAATTGCAGTGGTCATTCTGTCACTTCATAACCATAAGACGCAGGGAGACAAATAACCCTATTAAAAATGGGATTCAGAGCTAAACAAACAATTCACAGCTGAGGAATGCTGAATGGCTGAGAAACACCTAAAGAAATGTTCAACATCTTTAGTCATAAGGGAAATGCAAATCAAAACAACCCCGAGATTTCACCTCACACCAGGGAGAATGGCTAAGATCAAAAACTCAGGTGACAGCAGATGCTGGCGAGGATGCAGAGAAAGAGGAACACTCCTCCATTGTTGGTGGGATTGCAGACTGGTACAACCATTCTGTAAATCAGTCTGGAGGTTCCTCAGAAAATTGGACATTGAACTGTCTGAGGATCCAGCTATACCTCTCTTGGGCATATACCCAAAAGATGCCCCAACATATAAAAAAGACACGTGCTCCACTATGTTCATCGCAGCCTTATTTATAATAGCCAGAAGCTGGAAAGAACCCAGATGCCCTTCAACAGAGGAATGGATACAGAAAATGTGGTACATCTACACAATGGAATATTACTCAGCTACCAAAAACAATGACTTTATGAAATTCGTAGGCAAATGGTCGGAACTGGAAAATATCATCCTGAGTGAGGTAACCCAATCACAGAAAAACACACATGGTATGCACTCACTGATAAGTGGCTAATAGCCCAAATGCTTGAATTACCCTAGATGCCTAGAACAAATGAAACTCAAGACGGATGATCATAATGTGAATGCTTCACTCCTTCTTTAAAAGGGGAACAAGAATACCCTTGGCAGGGAATAGAGAGGCAAAGATTAAAACAGACACAGAAGGAACACCCATTCAGAGCCTGCCCCACATGTGGCCCATGCATATACAGCCATCCAATTAGACAAGATGGATGAAGCAAAGAAGTGCAGGCCGACAGGAGCCGGATGTTGATCTCTCCCGAGAGACACAGCCAGAATACAGCAAACACAGAGGCGAATGCCAGCAGCAAACCACTGAATTGAGAATAGGACCCCCGTTGAAGGAATCAGAGAAAGAACTAGAAGCACTTGAAGGGGCTCGAGACCCCATATGTACAACAATGCCAAGCAACCAGAGCTTCCAGGGACTAAGCTACTACGTAAAGACTATACATGGACTGACCCTGGACTCTGACCTCATAGATAGCAATTAATATCCTAGTAAGAGCACCAGTGGAAGGGGAAGCCCTGGGTCCTGCTAAGACTGAACCCCCAGTGAACTAGATTGTTGGGGGGAGGGCGGCAATGGGGGGAGGATGGGGAGGGGAACACTCATAAAGAAGGGGAGGGGGGAGGGGGATATTTGCCCGGAAACCGGGAAAGGGAATAACATTCGAAATGTATATAAGAAATATTCAAGTTAATAATAAAAAAAAGACTCTAAGTCACTGTGAAAGTGGTTTGGTCATGATGTTTCATCACAGCAAAAATAGCCTTAACTAACCCAGCATCCTATCACAATCTCTGTGAGTTTATCTGTACATTTGCCCTGCTGTGTTGGGGAATGATGTTTCCTTGAAGTCATTTGCTACCTTTCACTCTTCTGAACTTTCTGCTCATTCTTTAAAATAGATCCTTAAGCCCCACACTGCAGATAATTGTGCGTGCACGTGTGCATGTGCGTGTGTGTGCGTGCATCCCATTTAAGTTTGACCAAATAAAATCTCGTATTCTCTTCACATTGATCAGTCAGTTGTAGTGTGTGTGTGTGTGTGTGTGTGTGTGTGTGTGTGTGCATGCATGTGTGCATGTGTATGTTAACTATCATCATTTCCAAGAGGTTAATTAGGTGAGTATTGAGTGATGTGCTGATCTATGGATGCAGCAAGATAGCAATGGGAATGTTTTCTTTATATATTAATTTAGCAAAATAAATCATAGTTTGTTTTATACCTAGAACAAATGACCAACTTATCTAGCCTCTGGTTCTCAGTCTCATTGACATCATGAGTCATAAAATTCTATCAGAGAGTGACTTGTTACTTCATAACATTCATTATTAAAGCAATGGGCACATCTTTCTAGGCAGGTCATTATTTGTAGGTTTCAGGGTTTATAGATAGGTGACATTGATAATTAATTTTCTCCTCTAGTTGTATGTATGACGACTTCCATCACAGTGACGACTGGGCGGTAGAGATAAAGCTTCTAGTTGTATAAGCGATAGATTTATCCTCAATCTAAGCAATAAGGTCTTGATGTCCAGGTGTGTAGGGTAGCCAATAGAAATGACAATAGCCCATAATGTTTCAGGTGAGGTGTGTGTGTGTGTGTGTGTGTGTGTGTGTGCATGTGTTGGCATGTGAGTCTGTTGGCCAATAACTCAGAAGGATGTAGCCCATTTCTGATACAAGTGGTTTTACTTGGTAGCACATGTTATACAGTTGGGTATTGATTCTCTGTCCTATGGTAGGGTAATAGATTTCCATATGGAGTATTCAAATGGTCTTTGAGGTTAGTTATCCCTTCCAGTGTTCACATCTCTACCTTAGCATCCTCTACCTCATTTAATCTTCCCTTTTGAAACTTATCCTTTATCTGATTATAACACTAATGATCTCTTATTTGCTATCTAAACTCTGTGGATCTTGTAAATGGAACATACATAGCTAAAGCTTAAAAGCTAGCATCCACAATTGAGAGAACACATAATGTCTGTCTGTCTCGGCTACATCACTTGCGGAGATTGTTTCTAATTACAATAATTGACTTTTAAAATGCATAATTTCATTTTTTTTACTGCTTAACAATATTCCACTATGTAAATGTGCCATGTTTCATTATCTATTCAGTAGTTGATGTATTTATAAGTTGTTACCAATTGTTGACTATTACAAACAGAACCGCAGTGAATGAGGATGAGGAAGATCTTCTGTAGAATGATGTGGAGCTCTTGGGTATGTGGCCAAGAGTAGGATGATTAGATCTTGTAAGGGATCTGTTTTCAGCTTTTGTGAGGAAAGTCCACACTTACTTCCACAGTGACTTACACTTTTCCTTTCCAGCAGCTGTGAATAATTTTTATCCTTTCCCCATATCCTTACAAGCATATGACATCATTTATTTGACTAACATTGACCATCTGACATGAGTAAGATGAAATCTCAACTATATTATTAAATTTGCATTTACTCAATAGGTAAGGATACTGAGGATTTTTAAATGTTTCTCAGACAATTGTGCTTTATCTTTTGAAAACACTAGTTTTATACCCATGCTAAAAGTAAGGGCTTTTTTTTTAGTTGTTTGAGTTGTTTGTTTATTCTGGATATTAACCCTATGTCAGGTGAAGGTTGCTGGTGTTTATTTGTTTGTTTGTTTGTTTGTTGAAGACTGCCTCTTTCCTGCGATGATGGTTAGATGAGCATATAGATTTCTTTTGTTGTCTGTCTGATGTGATTCTCATCTGATTCACAGTGGGATGGTGAGAGGTAGGCCAGGAGTGTGGGAATGGCAAAGGATGATATGTTTCTGGAGAAACTCACCAGGCAAAGCTGGTGCAGGAACTGTGAAACCAAATCTTGGCCTCGGAATATGCATGTAGCACTGGCAGGTAAGGTTCTGGGGAACCCACCAGGCAAAGTGAGTATGCCAACTCAAGTCATATATATATTTTAAAAGAACAGATCAGTGGTTCTCAACCTTCCTCGTGCTGTGAACTTTTATTTTTATTTGTTTGTTTATTTATCTTTATTGAATACTTTATGTATTTATATTTCAACTGTTATTCTCTTTCCCCCTCCTATTCCCCTTCCCCCTCCCCCTGCTTCTATCAGGCTATTTCCATTCTCAGCCACCAACTCCCACCTCAACACCCTGGCTTTCCCCTACACTGGGGAAAGGAGCCTCCACAGGACCAAGGGCTTCTCCTCCTACTAATGCCAGACAATGCCATCCTCTGTTACATATGTGGCTGGAGCCATGGGTTCCTCCAGGTGTACTCTTTGGTTGGTGGTTTAGTCCCTGAGAGTTCTGGGGGTTCTGGTTGGTTGATATTATTGTTCTTCTTGTGCGGATGCAAACCCCTTTAGTCCCATCAGTCCTTTCTCTAACTCCTCCATTGGGGTCCCTGTGCTCAGTCTTATAGTTAGCTGCAAGCATCCTCATCTGTATCAGAAAGGCTCTGGTAAAGCTGTGACCTTTTAATACAGTTCCTCATGTTGTGGTCACCCCAAACCATAAAATTATTTCAATGTTACTTCATAACCATAATTCTGCCACTGTTATGAATCATAATGCAAATTTCTGATATGCAGGCTATCTGATATGTGACCCCACCAAACAGGTCATGACTCACAAGTTGAGAAACGATGAATTAGAGGGAAAGGTTTATTATCTATTAGTTATGATAATTTGTCTTACCTACCTCTTATTTCTGTCATATTCGTTCAAGTCCATCTTCCTCTTCTTCTCCTTTTATTATGGAAAAAAACTTTGTCTAGACACAGAATTCTGCACTGAAATTTTCTGGTCTGAGGAGGAGGGTAAATGAAGGATATCATATGCTTTGGGTCTCCAGCATTTGTTATGAGAAGTCTACATCCATTGACTCCCAAGGTGGAATGTATCACTTTTATGTTTATATTTTAAAATATTCTATATCCACTTGCCTACTGAACTACACAACTTCATGAGTTTTCTCTTTTTTTCCCTTTCCCTGTCTCTACCAATCTCTCTTCCCTTCTTGTCAAAATGAACACATGAGCACACAAAAAGTATCAAAATAAACATATTGAAACATAATCCAATGTGACTGATAATTACCAAACCACAATAAAACAAAGAACTCAAATTACCAAACCATGGAAAGTGCTTCATGTCTGACTCTATTTTTAGACATGGGACCTGTCGTGGAGTGTAGTTGACACACTAATTGTCATTCCATTGGAGAAAATGGATTTTCTCTTTCTTAGCAGGTATCAATTAACAATAAATCCTTGCTGAGGGAATGGGAGTTTGTGTCCATTTCCCTTTTCCTCTGCTGGGGTTTCATCTGATTTGATCTTGTGCAGGTCATGTGTATGCTATCACTGTCTTGATGAGTTTATGTGTGAGCCTGAGAGGAAGGAGTTTGAGTGTTCTAAAGTCTCTCACCTTCTGTACATTGTCCAGTTGTGAGTTTCTCTGTCAGTTACCATTTACTTTAAGAAGGTTCTATGGTAAGGACTGAATGATACACTGATTTATGGTTACAGTAATGTATCATTTTACTGCTATGATCATTTAGCAGAATAATAGTAATATTATTCCAAAGATTCCATAACTTGCCCAGTCTCAGGTTCTTGGTCCCTTTAGCAATGTCAGGTATGGGTTTCATTGTCACTATTGTCTATTATCGTCATTACATTGTCTATTATTGTCATTTCTAAACAAGGTTTTTCTCCTAATCAAAATTTAGTTTTCCCTTCATTTTAAAGTATATACTTTTAATTTATAGAGAATATTTATAAAATTATATTAAGGTATCTATTTCAGTTTTTCAAAATCTAGGTCATTGGTAGGAATTTGTTAATTATCTTTCCTTTGTGGATTTTCCCATTTTTCCTGGTCTATAAGTACTGAAAAACCAAGCACCATGAGAAATATCAACACCAACATTTCTCTAGAGGACTTTGACTTTTAAAATAGTCTAAAGTGTAGGATTCATATCACATATTATTTTACCTTTCATGGAGAATCTCTATACCCATTCTGTTTTAAAAGGCATGTAATTTGTGACTGTTCCCGTGAATATATGGATTAAGTTTTAACTAGCTGTAGTATTTTATATCATAATCAAACTCTCAAAGTGCCTGCTTTATACTCCTTGGGAATGTTCTCTCTCTCTCTCTCTCTCTCTCTCTCTCTTTCTGTGTGTGTGTGTGTGTGTGTGTGTGTGTGTGTGTGTGTGGTGGGGTGTGTGTGGTGGGGTGTGTGTGTGTGTGTGTGTGTGTGTGTGTACACCTTAGGAAGTACCTCACATTGCTTTATAATTATAATTTTATAATTATAATTTCTTACTCAGTATTTCCTATATGTTTCCTAGCCATAAACATTCCGTTTGCTCAGTCACTCACTAATTATTCTCCTCATGTTCTACATGATGCAAATTCTTTTCCCACTTACCCTGTGAAAGATAGGTTCTCCCAAGACTTTTAGATTCCCTATCAACTAATTCATCCAAGAAAATATGTGCTGGTAGGATTAGTTAGTATGAGAACTGGTGCTAATTTAAGTAGAAAATCAAAATAAAAGAGGTATCTTTGCCTACCAAAAAAGGTAGTGGACTTTAGATACCATGTGTAGTCATGAAATTCCGTGTAGGAATCCCCACTCATTTCCTACCTACATTCTCAATATGCATATAAGTGTCTAATAATGTCTTCTTTAAAGTATCTAGAAATGTATAAAACTGAAGGAAACTATTGAGAATTCCTTCCAATGCATTTAGTTTTAGGTGGTGTGAAGATCAATAAACTGGTTGAGTGAATTGTCCATATAATGCTAAAGATTTTCCATCATGCATTTCTTATGTTAATATTTAGTTTTGCTAATGTAGTGAATGGGTGCCCTGAAGACCGAGTGTGGGGCTCTTATCTACTGCACTAGAGTGATGGCAGAACCCTTTTCTCTGTTACTAAAATTAAAGTGTCTTATTACAGTGTATTTATGTCATGAGTGTTCTTAGGAAAGTGGAATTTTTATATTGTCATTAAGGTGAATATTAAAATGATACAGTGGCAAAATATAGATTTTTATATTTCTTTACGATGGATAAATTTTAGTGTAAAATACATGTCTTAGCACAGAAGGATGTACATTGAAGCCTGTGATTTTAAAAGCAAGGCCCTGGGGTTTGAAAGTAGTAGCTTACGTTTCCTTAATTCTGAGCAGACTTGCTACAGATATGGCAAGAGTTTCCAACAGAGTATTATATCCCTCACATTTTATATTCATGAATAAAACCGTGTGTCTGATTGCTGAGATCTCAAAGGAGAGATCTGATGTGGCATTATCCTCTGATGTGTGTGTGTGTGTGTGTGTGTGTGTGTGTGTGTGTGTGTTTGTGTGTGTGTGTGTGTATGTGTATACACATAATATATACATATACATGGTCATTATCTATTATTGCCATTCGTTCCTTTGGGGGAACTGGTGATCACTTTTGGTGATTTGACATCCATCTGCTAGGTTTGTCTTTCTTTCTTTCTTTCTTTCTTTCTTTCTTTCTTTCTTTCTTTCTTTCTTCCTTCCTTCCTTCCTTCCTTTCTTTCTTTCTTTCTTTCTTTTTGAAGCTTTAAAGCATAGAAAAATTTCCTTCGAATATCTGCCAAGAACAGTCAGTCAGACTTGCGCTGTGGTTTTTCTCATTCAGCAGGTCCTAAGCGGGCATTGAGGATATGCATGTCTCTTATGATGCTGTGGATACTGTGAATCTTTCAGGTAATGCTATGCCGCAGTCCACAGACAAGAACTGAAGAAAGACTAAGAGAGGCTAGTCATGTAATGTGCTCTGTCCGTAGGGTCCTCTAGTTTCCTCAGTATGCTCCATGTTACCTCAGAAGAACATATCACATACTGAGGATTTGACACCAGAACGTTGAAATATGGGTGCCTATTGGGTAGAAACCAAAATTTAAACAGTGGTATGTTGTGGTCAAAAGCTCATTGATATTTTTGATAAGTGTGTAGATAAGTAAAGCAATATGTTGTTTTCTTTGTAAAGAAAAAGCGAGGTGGAAATCAGAAGTTCTCTCTTCACCCGGACATCATTTCAGTCCTCAGCTTGCAGGCTGCGTACCTTGGCCTCCAGGAAGTCTTCTTCACCTTTTTTCCTGCTCATGGCATTTTATATATATGACTGCTATTAAGTTTTGCTAATTTTCTTTTAAAAATATTCTTTCTTAAGCAATTGTCTGTACTAAATATTTATTCTTTGAGAGAAAAGTTCATTTCTTATTCATCTTTGGACAATGATGGTTTGACCAGAATCATGTGGGGTGGGGGCTGTACCCAATAAAGTTTTGTTAAATAAAAATAAATGTGTTAATACATGATGGATGACATGTGCAAAGGGAGGTGATGGAATGTCACATCCTGGCCAGTGTGTTTGTGTTTGGTGGAAGTTATTATCACTATAATCCTTGACTTTTTTAAAGGAAGTCTCCACACTCTTGCCACTTGTCCAGAAAATTACAAATAAAATTCTCAAGGGGATAAAAGGTGATAGACTGGAAAATTTCAACTTAGTTGGAAAGACAGCAGAAGGGAATCGCATCTAATGTTGAAAATTCATTGACTGTGTGCATGGAAGAAGGTGTATTTATTTAACAGTCAAAGTAAGATAACTCAGAAATGGGTATTGCCATGGGGATTTAAAAAGTGTCAACAGTATTTTTAAAGGAAATACTACTTGGCATAAAGATCAAGAAAGGATGACCTCATCACCTATATTCATTTTTATATCCCCCTTTAAATTCTAAGCCAACCTAAAAGAGTTCATGGTAAACCAATACCTGAATTTACCTTGTTCCTTTTCTAATCATCAGGGATGTCTTTCAAAATTATCCAAAACTGCCTTATTAAAACATTTATGCAGCATGTCTTATCTCCAACTAGATGGAAAGGTCCTTGGCAGCACATGCCCAGAAAGTCGCACAGCATACTGCTTCTCATCAAATAGAATTGGCTGCTAGAAGTCCTGTGGAGAGAGAGATGTTAAGAGCATGTCTGGGCTTGGTGGGAAAGTGCACAACGGTGGCAAGGTGCATCCCAAATATAATATTGTCACTTGTTTTGTAGCTCCACTTGCAATAGATGATTAGACTCAGTGAAGGAACATTGAGGCGATTAATGAGTGAGATATAATGAGTATTTAAATTGGATTAGAATTTTTCTATGGAACTTACTTAAAATTTATGGTTTTTAAGAAGTTCAAATATAAGTTAGAATCATTTATACTTAATAATCTTACATATGTTATGTATGTATATTGTATATAATAATATAAAAAATACATAAAGTCCATACACATAATACTAATGAGCTGATGAGAATGTATATCTAAGTTTTAAAAATACGCCTTTCGCTATGCTCTGCAGCTTTAATAGTCTCCAAAACTTCAGAGTCGATTGCTTGCTCCTCAGATATGGAGGGGCTTGGTGA
This sequence comes from Rattus norvegicus, assembly GCF_021556685.1. Classification (NCBI taxonomy): domain Eukaryota; kingdom Metazoa; phylum Chordata; class Mammalia; order Rodentia; family Muridae; genus Rattus; species Rattus norvegicus. Next base: position 137,261,782 of record NC_141534.1, read on the forward strand.
TTTTGGAACCTGATGAGATGTTAGGAAGGAGAGCTTCCTGGAAAGCAGGTTGGACACTGTAAGCATGCCCCTCTAGAGATCCTGAGATCCCAACGCATTCTTCTGCTTTTGTTTCCTCGGCGCCATGAATTCAGCAGCTTCTCTCACGTGTTCCCAATGGCCAGAGGCCCTGAGTGACAGTGAAGTGACTAAGACCTCTAAAGATGTCAGGCAAAGGAAACCTCTTCTTTCTTTTACAGGATTCTCCCAGTTATTGTGTCACAAATACCTAATAGTTCTCTTCCAAAGTAGTCTGGATTTTGGGGCCCAAAATAGAGTTATTCCATTTTTCTTGTGTTCCTTCGTTAAGAAGATTGACTCCACAATCATAATAATTTAACACTGAGACTACAGATTATGTTTTTCTTTAAGTACGGAATTTTTATTGGGAAGCATGCAATATGAAGTGTCTTTCAATTGAGAAATTGATGTTATAATTATAGACTGTCAGGGATTAAAACTTGAATGAATATCATATCTTTCATATTATTTCTGTATTCATGTAGGCATTCACCTCTTCATCAAGTTTGAATCCATCCACTTTATATCTCTTAAACACGGGATGGTATTCATCTAGGAATGCAATGCTTAATTCTTTTACTTTCCTTCAGTAAAATTAATCCAAATTGCTCTTGCAGCAGTAATACCTTATTTTTTATTCATTTTCAGTAATGAAAATGCCTGGTTCTTACAGATTTCAATAATGGCTCAGTTAAAATATGTATGGAATATGCCTTTAACTGTCTTCTCCTCACAGGTAGGAAAGGCCTGTCCGTTCTCCAGCTTGAACTTCCAAACTCTGCAATTTTCAGGTCTGTAGAACCTCTATAATGGAGGCCTTCAGTGTTTTAGCTTCTTCAGGATGGTTTACTTGTACTTCCTTCTCTTCATTACCTTCATCCATAAAACTGTGATTCCAATTTTTATTTAGTACATTTTATCTCTATGCCAACATCTTCTGTCTGTGTGTGCCAACTACTACATCTTATATGTGTATGTACTTGGGTGTGTGTACATGTACATATATCCCACATATGTGTATAGACTCTATGCATCCTACCTGTAAGAAATTAATGAGCTAAATTCAATAAACAGATAATTCAACTCCAATAAAAGTGTTATCGAAATAAGATAATTTCTAACCCTGTGATTTTTATTGGTTTCGTCTCTCAGTGTTTATTCTAATGTTAGCACCATCTCGACTTTTGAATATTTTTCTCAGTTCCTAGTTCAGTCTTTCTCTTTACTGTGTTTCACTGCACTCTCTTATTAATGCTCAGCTCCCGTAAGTTGGCACCTTTCAGTCTTGCTTCACAAACAATGCACCTTCCTTGGAGAGGTGGCAATAGCTGAAACAAGGCACTAAAGCAAACTTAAAATCAGGATGCTTTCGCCTTCTAGGATCTAGATAAATTTATATACTCAAACTACGACTGAGCTGTTGGGAGAGATACACAAGTTGAGACAGGCTGGCTGACTCTATTTAAGATTATACTAGGCAAAAATTGTTAACTCACCAGTTTTATTTCGTGTCTCCTCTTACACAAGATCTATCCTACATGAGCAATCAGACATCATTCCTTCCTCTTTCTACACCATCCCATAATATTCTGTGATATTATGGCACATCATGGTGTATCAGGCTGTTTCTTGTTATTACTGCTCTGTACCTTACTGAGTTTTGGGGCGGAAGGTGTCAGATCAAAGCTATACGCCTCTTTTAGTGTTTGTGTCATTGGACAAAGAATGGATTAAGTACTGGTCATTTGTTCTATTTCAACTCTATTGCCTTTATAGCTAATAGAAATTCTTCCAAAGTATTGCAATAAATTCTTCTTTGTTTCAGTTTTAATATATTCAACTGTCTGAATATGTCTCTTTTTCACTCCTGGTGTAGTAAGTATACCTTACTTTTATAATTATTTATCTTTGGTAAAATAGATTTTAGGCTCTGTGAAAGTATTCATACTTGCTCCTTCTTGAGAGCTCTGACCATGGTCTCTCAACCTCTCTCAGCTAGCTCCACTAGCCTCCAACATCAGCTTCTCCAGTGTCACTTAGTTCCCATGGCTTGCTAGTACTTTCCCCAAAAACTCTGGGAGTAGAGATTGCTCTACACCGACCATCTACCCTGTGGCTGGCTCTGTCAACTGCCACCAGCCACCCCACAGCTGTGCTTTCTCTGGATGGAAAACACCAGACAACTTAATATTTACAATCAGCCAAACGATACAACCACTGGGCGTGGAATCTAGTCTCCTAAACTCATCAGCTATCCTATATTGGAATTCATCTGGTGGCTGAGGACACCACCAAGTCTATTGGCCCCCAGGCCCACATAGTGTCTGTGTCCTCTGCTCCAGAGCCTGGCCAAAATGTCCTTTGTCTGTCTTCTTCTCCTCTTCCTCCTCAGACCCGGAAAACCTACCTCTATATCTTTGCCCAATACCCAGCAATTGGGGAATTTAATTTTTTTACCCAATCGAGAAATTAGTGAATCTCTCCCTACATAAGCTATGATTATTGTCTTGCTTGTCATTGTTTCTTAGCATAGTGCAGATGTGTCATATACTTTCTGAAGAAATAAATGAAGAAAACACACATTGAGTATTACTATAAAGTTTTGAAAGAATTTGCTCGGGATAGCTAGCCACATGTCATTGCGTTAAATAAATTATGTCATCAACATACTGACATCATCAAAATAATTTTTATCACTAACGCCCTCTTTTAAGCTATATTTTAATTCAATCTATTATATATCTATATATGTCATAGATGCTGATTAAGCAGTGATGTCGATATTTAAACTGCTATGAGGGACTAGAATGACAGTTCAGCTTTAAGACCACTTGCTACTCCTGCAGAGGTCATGCCTTTCATTTCTAGCACATTTTGTCTCAAAACAGTATGTAACTCCAGTTCTAGGGTATCTGGTACCCCTTTCTAACCTCTGTAGGCAACACACACACACACACACACACACACACACACACACACACACACACACACCTGGTGGACATATAGGCATGAAGGCAAATCATCTATATGGCAAATAGAATAAAAGTTAAAAAACAAAACTGGTGAAAAGGAAATGATATGGGTAAATATGAAGCAAGTTGTATGCAGTTAACCAGAGGAAGGGGGAAAGAGGCAAGGATGATCTTAAGAAAGGATGTGCTGTCTGGGGTTTTCATCCCAATTTCCTGCCCATATGTGTCTTCTCTAATGAGGGAACTTCCTCTTCGGGGCTCTTTAAAGCATTGTTCTGCTTTCTTTTTTCATTGTTTCCTTGTGACATGATACTAGATTGCTTAATGTCCTTTCAGCATATTCCCCATAAACCCCTGTCCACACCTGTTTCCACTCCTCCCCTCCCAACTGGTCTCATTGGTTGGAGTTTTGCTTTCCCTATCATGTCACATGACTGTATGAGTATCTGGCTCATAAATGAGAGATCATGTGATGTGTGTCTTTATTACAATGACTTAAGTCACTTAATAAACTTATCTCCAGTTTTGTAGACAACAGAATTTTGTCCTTTAGGGCTAAGAGCCAACTCCACTGTATACAAGCCACATTTTCTTTATCCATGTTTCTCCTGTTTGATCCCCAAGGTTCGGGGATAGCTCTCATAATTAATGCTTCCATAAGGATTGATGTACAAGGTCTTCTTTTACTCTTATCTTGTGCTTCTCCTCCCACATTTATCCTTCCCTTTCACTATTTTGGGAGTATTATATCTTTTCCCTATTCATTTCATTACTCTTTATTCATTCTTCCTTATTCATTTAATTGTCCCCTTTTCTCATCCATTTCCCACCATAAGAAATCACTTAAGGATTGTTGTCCATTTATCTTTCTACAATGATTTAACAATCATGAAAAGTGGGCTGACTATATTTATATTCCCCCATTTTCTTTCATTAGTGTTTAAAAATGGATAAGAGGCAAAATCTTGTCCCAAGACATTTCATCATTGCTAAGTTGTAAGCATTTATTAATTCATCGATTTATTTCTTTATAAAGGTACATAGTTGGATAACATGTTGAAGAAATTCAAAGAATGATATTAGAATATTTTAAAAACTTCTGTTGTTTATCAAGACAAGATTTGTAACTACATTTCATATTGTTCCTATTGATTACCAAAGGGATAAGACTGGAGATGGGGAGGAATAAAAGATTCTTGTGTCCTGACATTGAACTTAGTTTCTTCAATGAAACGATATACTAACTTATAACCAAACAAATCTAACCAATCAAAATTGTTCCAAATATGATATTCAAGTTTTTGTAAGTTTACCTTATAGTTTTCAAATTTCTTCACAATGACTGCTCATTATTATTTTATTTCTATTGATTTAATTTACTGCATAGTTTGATTTGAAACCACAAAAACTAGAAAAATATTTTCCCAAGATTACTGTATTATTCTACTACTATATTAATTCCAAAAGCATAATATTTAAACAAATTTCTTAAACTACACATCTAAACTCTTACTTAGGCATTTTATTAAAAATTTCAAATTAAACAATATTTGGTGAAGAAGCTAACCATACTATTTAATCCTTAAAATTATCTTAAGTCAATGTTCATTGTTAGATACTTATCAATAGTGAATCGAATCTTTTTTGTTATCCACTGACGTCTAAGCACCCAGTATTACTAAGCCCTGCATAAAGGTATCACGATTCTATTGCTTACAATTTCTTTCTTTCTATTCTCTTGAATGTGCAAGGTATATCTTGACATATTTAAGTTCTTAACAAGAAACCTCAGCTGAAATCCTCTCCCTTCCACCAAGGCTTTTAATTTTACCAGAGATACTGAAATACAAACCTATGGCAAACGGGGAATACATCTACAGGTTTTACTGGAGGTTAGGGGCAAAGAGCATTTCTCAGTAAATTTACTTGAATCTGAGAAATACTGTTCCTTGTGTGACAGTGTCTAACCACCTATCAGTTCTGAATGTTTCTCTGCCTTGGTCACGCCTCCCACCCTACTAGTAATGGCTGAAGAGTCAAGCAGACGGTGTTTGCTGCCTAAGTGACAGTATGCTGGTTTTCTTTAGTTTGGGGGATGATCTAGTCATGGCAAGTCAATTTGCAATGGCCCAGATCTATCAACTGTCTTTTGGTCCCATTCCAAATTCTTGGAGATCAGATGATGGTGGCCAGTGTATGTGAACTTCAGTATCTCAGAGACTCTAAAATTGAAAAGGTGTCATTAGCTTTTGAATTTTAGTCTTAGGAGTGTCCATACAGTGTCTATCAATTCCCTGAAAGATTGTTAGGTGTCTTGCTGAAGTGCTGTCCAGTTTGTTGGGAAGCTTTGTTATGTGAGATGCAATATCCAAGAATGATAACAAAGAGAGAAGAGGTGGGGAAGGAAAACAGCAAAGCACATTGTTACAGTTAGAACATCTCAAATTCTTGGTAATATGGACCAGTTTGCTCTCTCTCTCTCTCTCTCTCTCTCTCTCTCTCTCTCTCTCTCTCTCTCTCTGTGTGTGTGTGTGTGTGTGTGTGTGTGTGTGTGTGTGTGTGCAGGGTTAGGAAAGATAATAGGAGCTTATTTTAGTAAATTCATGAGTTATGGCAGATGAGCTCATTTTGTTCTTGATTTTGTCCAACATTTAAATTATTAGAGTAATTGAACAAGTGAAGGTCTTTTTATGTGCTTGCTTGTTTTGGTTTTGTTTTCAATTCAGTTTTGTTTTAGGGGATGATAGGCTCTCACTGTCCTCCAGGCTGACCTGAAAGTCAGTATGTAGCCTTGCATGTCAGGAAATAGTGACAATTTTGTCTCAGCCTTGGAAGCAGAATGACACAGACTCAAGCTGCCACTTCAAGCTAAGGCAAACACTTCACATTGAATTTAGCTACTGTTTTATTCAAATGGAATTTTGGATTACTACAAATAATAGTGAGATTGGTTGGTAAAAATATGTAATAGCCATTAAGATAATATCATTGAAATTAATCATTGGATTAGAAATGAAAGAAACATAAGGAAGGTCTTTAAGATGCCAGAATACTTAGTTAAAATGAACACAACACAACACATACTCATACACTCATATGTCTGTGTGCATATACATATATACGCGTACATATAAATATATACATAAATACTATATATACACACATACATACAGTGTTTTGCCTGTATGTGTGTGTGCATGTGCATGTGCGTGTGTGTATTTGTGTGTGTATATCGTCATGGCACACATGTGGCGAGCAGAAAATAATTTTCAGGAGTCAATTCTCTTCTACCGTGTGGCTTCTAGGATAGAACCCAGATTCTTACACTTGGCTGCAGGCCTCTTAGCTCCCAAGCCACTTCATTGGCCCACAATTTCCTCTTTAATTGTAGAAAAGGCACTTCTATGTCTAAAATTTAGAAAGAAAAGTACAAGAGAAGAAGAAGAAATATTTGTCATAGCTGTTTGTATCATCATGCGTGCATCATGTGTGCATATACACTTGCATACATGCCTATCTCTTTTCTATGTCATCCTATCAGCATTGACTTTCTGATGTGACCACCATATCTTTATCTCAATTAGTATTAAGATTTCTTCGTTCAGCTTTTAAAAAATAATGTTTTTCTTCTAGAGCAACTTTCTAGACTTACAACCCCACAGATTCTTAGGTGAGCAGAGCATTTCCTTCCTTTCCTCCAGTTTCCATTTCCTTAGTTACTGGTATCTTGAATTAGTATGTTGCACTTTTATTAAGGATTGGTGAGCCAATACTACTGAGGTATACTGATTCTGCATTGCTTGCAAAGTCTACAGTGTAGTAAAGTACTCTTGTAAAGGTACTCATGTGGGGCTCAATGGATGCCAAACTGCATTTACCATTAAAGTAGTATACAGATTATTTTTCATTGGCCTAGCAACCCTTTTTTATTTTTTATTTTTTTCTCAACATAGGGTTTCTATGTGTAACCTGGCTATCCTAGAACTGGCTCTACAGACCAGGCTGGCCTCAAATTCACTGTGATCAGATTGCTTCGGCATCCCAAGAGCTGGGATAAAAGGCATGGACCACCACAATCTGGGCATAATAATTTAAAAAATGTTGTTAAAAATATTTTTCCCAGGAGTCCTGAGAATATTTCTTGGATGGGAATGGCTGAGATATCCACTTTATAAATATGTTTTTTTATTAACTTGAGTATTTCTTATATACATTTCGAGTGTCATTCCCTTTCCAGGTTTCCCGGCAAACATCCCCCTCTCCCCTCCCCTTCGTTATGGGTGTTCCCCTCCCCATCCTCACCCCATTGCCGCCCTCCCCGCAACAATCTAGTTCACTGGGGCTTCAGTCTTAGCAGGATCCAGGGCTTCCCCTTCCACTGGTGCTCTTACTAGGATATTCACTGCTACGTATGAGGTCAGAGTCCAGGGTCAGTCCATGAATAGTCTTTAGGTAATGGCTTAGTCCCTGGAAGCTCTGGTTGCTTGGCATTGTTGTACATATGGGGTCTCGAGCCCCTTCAAGCTCTTCTAGTTCTTTCTCTGATTCCTTCAACGGGGGTCCTATTCTCAGTTCAGTGGTTTGCTGCTGGCATTCGCCTCTGTGTTTGCTGTATTCTGGCTGTGTCTCTCGGGAGAGATCAACATCCGGCTCCTGTCGGCCTGCACTTCTTTGCTTCATCCATCTTGTCTAATTGGATGGCTGTATATGTATGGGCCACATGTGGGGCAGGCTCTGAATGGGTGTTCCTTCTGTGTCTGTTTTAATCTTTGCCTCTCTATTCTCTGCCAAGGGTATTCTTGTTCCCCTTTTAAAGAAGGAGTGAAGCATTCACATTATGATCATCTGTCTTGAGTTTCATTTGTTCTAGGCATCTAGGGTAATTCAAGCATTTGGGCTAATAGCCACTTATCAATGAATGCATACCATGTGTGTCTTTCTGTGATTGGATTACCTCACTCAGGATGATATTTTCCAGTTCCAAACATTTGCCTATGAATTTCATAAAGTCACTCTTTTTGATAGCTGAGTAATATTCCATTGTGTAGATGTACCACATTTTCTGTATCCATTCCTCTGTTGAAGGGCATCTGGGTTCTTTCCAGCTTCTGGCTATTATAAATAAGGCTGCGATGAACATAGTGGAGCACGTGTCTCTTTTATATGTTGGGGCATCTTTTGGGTATATGCCCAAGAGAGGTATAGCTGGATCCTCAGGCAGTTCAATGTCTAATTTTCTGAGGAACCTCCAGACTGATTTCCAGAATGGTTGTACCAGTCTGCAATCCCACCAACAATGGAGGAGTGTTCCTCTTTCTCCGCATCCTCACCAGCATCTGCTGTCACCTGAGTTTTTGATCTTAGCCATTCTCACTGGTGTGAGGTGAAATCTCGGGGTTGTTTTGATTTGCATTTCCCTTATGACTAAAGATGTTGAACATTTCTTTAGGTGTTTCTCAGCCATTCGGCATTCCTCAGCTGTGAATTCTTTGTTTAGCTCTGAACCCCATTTTTTAATAGGGTTATTTGTCTCCCTGCGGTCTAACTTCTTGAGTTCTTTGTATATTTTGGATATAAGGCCTCTATCTGTTGTAGGATTGGTAAAGATCTTTTCCAAATCTGTTGGTTGCCGATTTGTCCTAACCACAGTGTCCTTTGCCTTACAGAAGCTTTGCAGTTTTATGAGATCCCATTTGTCGATTCTTGATCTTAGAGCATAAGCCATTGGTGTTTTGTTCAGGAAATTTTTTCCAGTGCCCATGTGTTCGAGATGCTGCCCTAGGTTTTCTTCTAGTAGTTTGAGTGTATCTGGTTTGATGTGGAGGTCCTTGATCCACTTGGACTTAAGCTTTGTACAGGGTGATAAGCATGGATCGATCTGCATTCTTCTACATGTTGACCTCCAGTTGAACCAGCACCATTTGCTGAAAATGCTATCTTTTTTCCATTTGATGGTTTTGGCTCCTTTGTCAAAAATCAAGTGCCCATAGGTGTGTGGGTTCATTTCTGGGTCTTCAATTCTGTTCCATTGGTCTATCTGTCTGTCTCTGTACCAATACCATGCAGTTTTTATCACTATTGCTCTGTAATACTGCTTGAGTTCAGGGATAGTGATTCCCCCTGAAGTCCTTTTATTGTTGAGGATAGTTTTAGCTATCCTGGGTTTTTTGTTATTCCAGATGAATTTGCAAATTGTTCTGTCTAACTCTTTGAAGAATTGGATTGGTATTTAGATGGGGATTGCATTGAATCTGTAGATCGCTTTTTGTAAAATGGCCATTTTTACTATATTAATCCTGCCAATCCATGGGCATGGGAGATCTTTCCATCTTCTAAGGTCTTCTTCAATTTCTTTCTTCAGAGTCTTGAAGTTCTTATTGTACAGATCTTTTACTTGCTTGGTTAAAGTCACACCGAGGTACTTTATATTATTTGGGTCTATTACGAAGGGTGTCGTTTCCCTAATTTCTTTCTCGGCTTGTTTCTCTTTTGTGTAGAGGAAGGCTACTGATTTATTTGAGTTAATTTTATACCCAGCCACTTTGCTGAAGTTGTTTATTAGCTTTAGTAGTTCTCTGGTGGAACTTTTGGGATCACTTAAATATATTATCATATCATCTGCAAATAGTGATATCTTGACTTCTTTTTTCCAATCTGTATCCCCTTGATTTCCTTTTGTTTTCTGATTGTTCTGGCTAAAACTTCAAGAACTATATTGAATAAGTAGGGAGAGAGTGGGCAGCCTTGTCTAGTCCTTGGTTTTAGTGGGATTGCTTCAAGTTTCTCTCCATTTAGTTTAATGTTAGCAACTGGTTTGCTGTATATGGCTTTTACTATGTTTAGGTATGGGCTTGAATTCCTATTCTTTCCAGGACTTTTATCATGAAGGGGTGTTGAATTTTCTCAAATGCTTTCTCAGCATCTAATGAAGTGATCATGTGGTTTTGTTCTTTCAGTTTGTTTATATAATGGATCACGTTGATGGTTTTCCATATATTAAACCATCCCTGCATGCCTGGGATGAAGCCTACTTGATCATGGTGGATGATTGTTTTGATGTGCTCTTGGATTCGGGTTGCCAGAATTTTATTGAGTATTTTTGCGTCGATATTCATAAGGGAAATTGGTCTGAAGTTCTCTTTCTTTGTTGGGTCTTTGTGTGGTTTAGGTATAAGAGTAATTGTGGCTTCATAGAAGGAATTCGGGAGTGATCCATCTGTTTCAATTTTGTGGAATAGTTTGGATAATATTGGTATGAGGTCTTCTATGAAGGTCTGATAGAATTCTGCACTAAACCTGTCTGGACCTGGGCTCTTTTTGGTTGGGAGACCTTTAATGACTGCTTCTATTTCCTTAGGAGTTATGGGGTTGTTTAACTGGTTTATCTGTTCCTGATTTAACTTCGGTACCTGGTATCTGTCTAGGAAATTGTCCATTTCCTGCAGATTTTCAAGTTTTGTTGAATATAGGCTTTTATAGTAAGATCTGATGATTTTTTGAATTTCCTCTGAATCTGTAATTATGTCTCCCTTTTCGTTTCTAATTTTGTTAATTTGGACACACTCTCTGTGTCCTCTCGTTAGTCTGGCTAAGGGTTTATCTATCTTGTTGATTTTCTCAAAGAATCAACTTTTGGTTCTGTTGATTCTTTCTATGGTCTTTTTTGTTTCTACTTGGTTGATTTCAGCTCTGAGTTTGATTATTTCTTGCCTTCTACTCCTCCTGGATGTATTTGCTTCATTTTGTTCTAGAGCTTTTAGGTGTGCTGTCAAGCTGCTGACATATGCTCTTTCCTGTTTCTTTCTGCAGGCACTCAGCGCTATGAATTTTCCTCTTAGCACAGCTTTCATTGTGTCCCATAAGTTTGGGTATGTTGTACCTTCGTTTTCATTAAATTCTAAAAAGTCTTTAATTTCTTTCTTTATTTCTTCCTTGACCAGGTTATCATTGAGTAGAGCATTGTTCAATTTCCACGTATATGTGGGCATTCTTCGCTTATTGTTATTGAAGACCAGTTTTAGGCCGTGGTGGTCTGATAGCACGCATGGGATTATTTCTATCTTTCTGTACCTGTTGAGGCCCGTTTTTTGACCAATTATATGGTCAATTTTGGAGAAAGTACCATGAGGAGCTGAGAAGAAGGTATATCCTTTTGCTTTAGGATAGAATGTTCTATAAATATCTGTTAAGTCCATTTGGCTCATGACTTCTCTTAGTCTGTCTACATCTCTGTTTAATTTCTGTTTCCATGATCTGTCCATTGATGAGAGTGGGGTGTTGAAATCTCCTATTATTGTGTGAGGTACAATGTGTGTTTTGAGCTTTAGTAAGGTTTCTTTTACATATGTAGGTGCCCTTGTATTTGGGGCATAGATATTTAGGATTGAGAGTTCATCTTGGTGGATTTTTCCTTTGATGAATATGAAGTGTCCTTCCTTATCTTTTTTGATGACTTTTAGTTGAAAATTGATTTTATTTGATATTAGAATGGCTACTCCAGCTTGCTTCTTCTGACCATTTGCTTGGAAAGTTGTTTTCCAGCCTTTCACTCTGAGGTAGTGTCTGTCTTTGTCTCTGAGGTGTGTTTCCTGTAGGCAGCAGAATGCAGGGTCCTCGTTGCATATCCAGTTTGTTAATCTATGTCTTTTTATTGGGGAGTTGAGGCCATTGATGTTGAGAGATATTAAGGAATAGTGATTATTGCTTCCTGTTATATTCATATTTGGATGTGAGGTTATGTTTGTGTGCTTTTCTTCTCTTTGTTTTGTTGCCAAGACGATTAGTTTCTTGCTTCTTCTAGGGTATAGCTTGCCTGCTTATGTTGGGCTTTACCCTGTATTATCCTTTGTAGTGCTGGATTTGTAGAAAGATATTGTGTAAATTTGGTTTTGTCATGGAATATCTTGGTTTCTCCATCTATGTTAATTGAGAGTTTTGCAGGATACAGTAACCTGGGCTGGCATTTGTGTTCTCTTAGGGTCTGTATGACATCTGTTTAGGATCTTTTGGCCTTTATAGTTTCTGGCGAAAACTTTGGTGTGATTCTGATAGGTCTGCCTGTATACGTTACTTGACTTTTTTCCCTTACTGCTTTTAATATTCTTTCTTTATTTTGTGTGTTTGGTGTTTTGACTATTATGTGATGGGAGATGTTTCTTTTCTGGTCCAATCTATTTGGAGTTCTGTAGGCTTCTTATATGCCTATGGGTATCTCTTTTTTTTAGGTTAGGGAAGTTTTCTTCTATGATTTTGTTGAAGATATTTACTGGTCCTTTGAGCTGGGAGTCTTCACTCTCTTCTATACCTATTATCCTTAGGTTTGATCCTCTCATTGAGTCCTGGATTTCCTGTATGTTTTGGACCAGTAGCTTTTTCCGCTTTACATTATCTTTGACAGTTGAGTCAATGATTTCTAGGGAATCTTCTGCTCCTGAGATTCTCTCTTCCATCTCTTGTATTCTGTTGGTGAAGCTCGTATCTACAGCTCCTTGTCTCTTCTTTTGGTTTTCTATATCCAGGGTTGTTTCCATGTGTTCTTTTTTTTTTTTTTTCTTTTTTTCGGAGCTGGGGACTGAACCCAGGGCCTTGCTAGGGCCTTGCTCTTGCTAGGCAAGCGCTCTACGACTGAGCTAAATCCCCAACCCCCCATGTGTTCTTTCTTGATTGCTTCTATTTCCACTTTTAATTCCTTCAACTGTTTGATTGTTTTTTCCTGGAATTCTTTCAGGGATTTTTGTGATTCCTCTCTGTAGGCTTCTACTTGTTTATTATGTTTTCCTGTGTTTCTCTAAGGGAATTCTTCACATCTTTCTTGAAGTCCTTCAGCATCATGATTAAATATGATTTTGAAACTAGACCTTGCTTTTCTGGTATATTTGGATATTCTGTGTTTGCTTTGGTGGGAGAATTGGGCTCCGATGATGCCATGTAGTCTTGGTTTCTGTTGCTTGGGTTCCTGAGCTTGCCTGTCGCCATCAGATTATCTCTAGTGTTACTTTGTTCTGCTATTTCTGACAGTGGCTAGACTGTCCTATAAGCCTGTGTGTCAGAAGTGCTGTAGACGTGTTTTCCTGTTTTCTTTCAGCCAGTTATGGGGACAGAGTGTTCTGCTTTCGGGCGTGTAGTTTTTCCTATCTACAGGTCTTCAGCTGTTCCTGTGGGCCTGTGTCTGGAGTTCACCAGGCAGTTCACTTGCAGCAGAAAAGTTGGTCTTACCTGTGATTCCGAGGCTCACGTTTGCTCGTGGGGTGTTGCTTATGAGCTCTCCGTGGCGGCAGCAACCAGGAAGATCTGCGGCGCCCTTTCTGGGAGCTTCTGTGCACCAGGGTTCCAGATGGCGTTTTGTGTTTTCCTCTGGCGTCAGAGATGTGTGCAGAGTGCAGTCTCTTCTGGTTTCCCAGGCGTGTTTGCCTCTCTGAAGGTTTAGCTCTCCCTCCCACGGAATTTGGGTGCAGAGAACTGTTTATCCATTAGGTCTCTTCAGGTTCTCGTGGTGTCTCAGATGCAGTGGTCCTGCTGCTCCTAGGCCCTCCTCTACGGGAACCCAGAGGCCATATACAGTTTCCTCTTGGGCCAGGGATGTGGGCAGGGGTGGGCAGTGTTGGTGGTCTCTTCTGCTCTGCAGCCTCAGGAGTGCCCACCTGACCAGGCGGTGAGGTCTCTCTGCCACGGGGTTTGGGAGCAGAGAGCTGCTGCGGGCCGGGATCCGCGGGTTTGGGACTCAGGTAAACACCGTAAGTGCCCGGTCCTAGAGGAATTTTGCCTCTGTGTGTCCTGAGTTCACCAGGCAGGTCTCTTGAAGCAGAAAAGTTGGTCTTACCTGTGGTCCCGAGGCTCAAGTTTGCTCGTGGGGTGCTGCCTACGAGCTCTCCGCGGCGGCAGCAACCAGGAAGATCTGTGCCCATAAATATGGGTTTTTAAAATAACTTTTATTCTTTTACAGTCCAGCCTTTGCCCTCCTCCAAGTCCCCCTCTCATAGTTCCTTATTCCATTCTGCCTTCTCCTATTTCCAAGAGGATTGCCCTCTCCCCAAGCCTCCCTTCTCCCTGTGATCTCTCTAGTAGGCTAAGTATGTATTCTCTCACTGAGGTCAGTCAAGGCAGTCCTCTGCTATATATGTGTTAGGGACCTCACACCAGCTCCTGTATGCTGCCTGGTTGGTGACTCAGTGTCTGAGATATCTCAGGGTTAGGATTTCAACATAAAACCAGATAAAATCTAACTGAAGATAAAGTGGAAAGGAATCTTGAAATCATTGGCATGTGGTGGCTGTTCCTAAAAAAGAACACCATTGGCTCACCAATGGCTCAGGTTCTAAAATCAAGAATTAATAATTTGGACCTCATGAAACTGAAAAGCTTCTGTAAGGTAAAGGACACAGTCAATAAAACAAACTGACAACCTAAAGATTTGGAAAAAACTTCTCTAACCCAACATCTGATAGAGGGCTAGTATCCAAAATATATAAAGAACTCAAGAAACTAACCTCCAAAAAACCAAACAACCTAATCAAAATATGGGGTATAGAACTAAACAGAGTTCACACAGAGGAATCTCAATTGCTGAGAAGCACTTAAAGAAATGTTCAAAGTCCTTAGTCGTCAGGGAAATGCAAATCAAAATGACCCTGAGACTCCACCTTACACCAATCAGAATGGCTAAGATCAAAAACTGACAGCAGATGCTGGCCAGAATGTAGACAAAGAGAAACACTCCTCCATTGAGGTGGGATTGCAAACTGTTATAATCACTCTGGAAATTAATCTGGAGGTTCCTCAGAAAGTTGGAAATAGATCTACCCAAAGACCCAGCAATACCACTCTTGGGAATATACCCAAAAGAAGCCCAGTATGCTACAGGGACACATGCTCCACTATGTTCATAGTAGCCTTATTTGTAATGGCTAGAAGCTGGAAACAACCCAATTGTTCCACAACGGAAGAATGGATACAGAAAATGTGATTCATTTGCACAATGGAATACTATTCCGATGTTAACAACAAGGACATCATGAGTTTTGTAGGCAAATGGATGGAACTAGAAAATATCATCCTGAGTAATTCAGACTTAAAAATTTGTTTTTAACAATTTAGTTTTCTCTGAAACAGCCACACAACAGTATTGAAACAGATGTTTGAGGTTTTATCTCCCTTTCTCATTGCTGATATATTAACAAATCATAATATTTTTTGTTAGAGAATATTTTATTTATGTTGACATTCTCTGGTTCTTGGTGATGTCAGTCATCCTTTTAATTTGTGTTTGGATATTTGTGGGATTTTTTTAGTGTTTTTTTCCTTGTAATTTGCATATGAGTTAGGGGCAGGTAAAATGTGATTTTCTTATTAATTTTGAGTGTTCTTTTATATTCTGTATATTTGTTTCTTATTCTTAGTTATGTAACAAGTACTGTATTTCCATTTATTGATTATTGACTTCTGAAACTTAAGTCTTGATTTAGAAGTTAAACTAAGACAGTACCTGGAATATAAGTTATAGTAAAATAATATTATGGTATTGGAATGGGAGATGGAGGCTGGGGGAAGGGGCTGTGTTATTTGCCTCCAATTTTTCAGGGCCGTGTGTTCATCAGGTGAGTGACTTCTGTTCACTTTCCTCACAAAATAAATTGGAAGCTCTTTCATTTCCTTCTTCAGCTGTCTGCAGGAAAAAAAAATTCATTTCATTTGTCTGTCACCTAACCATGAATACTCTCTTATTCAGATCTCCTCATTCAGAGCTCTTGTCTTCCATGTTTGATGCTCAATAAAGGGCTGTGTACACTGATGGCTCTCTATAAATAATTGAAGGAGTAATCATTTGCATATACAGTGGTCTGTAATTGGTTGTGATATACCCACTAGTAATTTTGCATGAGGGATGCTCCAGTAAAATAAATTGTGCTTGTCTGTGTTTACTTTAGACAGGTAAAGTACCACAAGGCGTGCTGAATTTTTATAGCGAGTTTTAATTAGGTCATCCCGCTTGAGTTACCAAAATAACCTGCTCTTCCCAATAACGAGAATCAGATTTATTTTGAAATGAATATCAATGGCTCGTCTCTACATTTCAGAATATGAACAAACTCTTCTCTGTAATATATGCAAGTTAAATATTTTGCATCCTAATCTAGTCACGCTTCGTGATTGATTCCTAGCCAAGTAGAGCCTCTTCCAAGTCAGAGACTAGCATTATTAAAGTCAGGGCCCCACTGCACACCCTAGAAAGGATCTGTAACTCAGTGTTTGGGGAGACAGAAAGATAGAAGCCTCCTTCCTTCCTGGGATACTCTTTCTGGGCAAAAGCTGGTCCCATCTTACCTCTCTTTCACTTGTGGCTCTATACATTCATGCTAGGAGAGCCATACCTTTCAAATTAAGAAGGTGGGAAGTTTTGCCTTTTAAAACAACAAAACAAAACAAAGCAAAAAAGAACAAAAATCAAACAAACCAAACAAACCAAAACCAAACTGAACCAAAGCAAAGCAAAGCAAAGCAAACCAAACTAAACCAAACCAAACCAAACCAAACCGAAGACTAAATTTACTCTTCCCTGGCAGGGGCAGCAGTAGGGCGGGGGTGAACCTTGACATTTTCAGATTGGTCAAAGTCAAAGCATAGAAAATAAGAGACAAAAATATAGATTATGATGGCTTTTGATTATGCTTTTTAGCATCTGGAAGGATTAAAAATATTCATATCTTACCAGAAACAAAATCTCCCAAAGAAGAAAACATGGTATAGCTCAAAGAGCTAAGGAATTCTCATGTGATGTGGTCTAGCCTTATCATCTCACTTACAGGAAGAGGTATTTTTAGGTCTTTTGTTTATGTATAAGGCAGTGTCCATACACAGAGGAACCGTGGAATGGACTAGTGTCTTCACAGTGTAGCACTCCCAATAGTTCACCATGAGATTCTATTCTTGTCAATGACACATTACCCTAGACAAGTGTTTTTTAAACCTTCCTAATGATTATAACCTTTAATACAGTTTCACATGTGGTGACCCCTCCAACCATAAAGTTACTTTTGTTGCCACTTCATAACTGTAATCTTGATACTTTTCAAATTTGTAATGAAAATATTTGTGTTTTGGGATGGTCTTAGGTCTGCTGGTGGAAGGGTCTTTTACCTGCAAAGGGCTCGCGACCTACAGATTGAGAACCAATGCTGATTCCATAGACAAACTGCAGAGGACACAGAAGCCCTGTATCTATCCCACAAGCTGAAATGGAAGTGCACACATTTCCTCAAAATGTATTTTTTATTAATGGAAACATCGTATCAAGAGTCCCTAAGCTCTGCTGGAGTGATAACGTCTCCATTTTATTCCATCCATGAGTTGAAGAAGGTTTTACACTTTGCCCAGGCCATGAAGCACTAGTTGAGTCCCCAAATATCCTATCTTTCTTCAAATTCTTTCTGGTAGGAATTTAAAAACTCAAATCAACATAGGATAGTTTCTTCTGGCCCTTATCCACATATTCTTTATTTTAGACAAACATAGCTCAAATAAAAATTTTAACTAGATAAAACTGAACCCACCACTTTGTTGCTGTGTTAATTTCGTCCTTCATAATCCCCTTAACTCTCTTTCGAGGTACTAGTAGAATTCTGGAACAGGACAGAGAGTGTCTCACTTCCAAATAACTACAGACAGAACCTTCCACCACCACCATCCCAACCTCCTTTGGCAAAGAACACACTAAGTTAGAGTCTTTGAATCCCAGACAGGTCAAAGGAAAAGCATTGCTTTGAATAGAAAGGTATGCATGACTGATGGCCCCCAGACTCCCCAGACCTCATTTAAGTCAGTCAAGTTCTCCGACATCTAATGATCTTGTAGACAATGGAATTTGAAACATGCTCATTAGACAGATTACAGAACTGGGCTGTGATGGGGAATTATTTGACAGGAGAAGAAAGGTAGCACTGCTGGGTAGTCTCCAGGATGTCTATCCTGCCATTTCCCTTCTATTATGCAAGCTTTGTTTGCTTGCTTGTTGCTTTTGGCTTTGTCCATTTTTTTGGTTTGTTGTTGTCCCCTCCCCGCCATGTAGCACAGTTTCCATTGGGCTGTGAATGTTTTTGTTTTCATCTTACATGTTGCTTCTGTCTTCATCCCCAGCATCCCTAACTCCTCTGTGAATGCCAGGTTTGGTCTTCTCTTCTGTCACCCACACCCTCCCTTTTAAAAATCTGAGCTGGGGGGCTGGGGATTTAGCTCAGTGGAAGCGCAAGGCCCTGGGTTTGGTCCCCAGCTCCGGAAAAAAAAGAACCAAAAAAAAAATCTGAGCTGGGCTCTGCATGTGGGAGCATCTCACACCATTTATAGGGGTTACAGTTCGGTTCCTGTCTCATATTCACAGCTCTCATATTTCTATGATCCAAGGCCAACGGCCTGCTCTTTCTTTGCTTCTTGGGTCTCTGTCTGTATAACTTCCTTACTTCTGGCTTGGTGAAAGATGGGGTTCACTGGTTTCCTGCTCTTTGTCTCACAAATACTTCTTTTTCCCCAGTTTCACTATTGAGAACTCTAAAAAGATTATTGTACTAAATTCTCATCCCAAAGAATGGGATTCCAGAATTGGTGGGTCCCAAAAGGAGATGACAACTTGGGAGTCTTCACCAAAATGTACTTCCTCAAGCTTTGTGTCATTCAGGCACACAAAATTAGAAAGTATAGTTTGCCTGGAAACAATAGCAGGGGACTCCAGAGAGGATAGTCATCACGTATAGGTATAATTACAAGGGAGGTGTTTCTTCACAGGAGTTCATAAGTTGAAGAATTCATCAATGCAAACACTGTCATAAAAAGTTAGTATTCAATACCAAAATGGTGCTTTGTGGATGAATGACTAAGACCAAGAATAAAATCAGCCTGGTAGAAATGAGACTACTTAATATTTTTTTTCGTAGCATCTTCAAATTGTCTAGATAATAATATTCCAGACAATGATCCAAGAATAATAAAAAATAACCAAAAGTGGCATTTCAGCCAGGCTGAGTAGTAGTGTAGACAGCATCATTTGGCAGACAAATGGCTGTCGTTCCTATAAGTAGGTACGAAGATTGAACCCTCTCATCAGCCAAGGGTGGAATACTTCCCTAACATGCATGGAGACTTGGGTTTGATCTTTAGCACTAAAAAACAATCACTGCTTGGGGGGTTGGGGATTTAGCTCAGTGGTAGAGCCCTTGCCTAGGAAGCGCAAGGCCCTGGGTTCGGTCCCCAGCTCCGAAAAAAAAAAAGAAAAAAAAAACAATCACTGCCTTTTTATTTATTTATTTATTTATTTATTTATTTATTTATTTTTTTATTAACTTGAGTATTTCTTATATACATTTCGAGTGTTATTCCCTTTCCCGGTTTCCGGGCAAACATCCCCCTCCCCCCTCCCCTTCCCTATGGGTGTTCCCCTCCCAACCCTCCCTATTTATTTATTTATAGACAGGTTTTCTCTGGTACTCTTGGCTGTCCTGGTACTCACTGTATAGACCAGGTCACCTGGAACTCACAGAGAATTGCCTGCCTCTGCCTCCCAAGTGATGGGATTAAAGGCGCAATCACTGCCTTTTAAAGATTAGATTCAGTCAAATGAAATTAATATTTGTTACAGGTGTTCCAGAAATGTACAAATATCAGCAAGTTCTTACAGTTCAATCTGTATCTAGATCATGATGCTGAGGGTTGAAGTGTAGGTTGGAATGGATGGAAGTTGAGAAAATGGATTAGGTTCTTTGGGACTAATTTTATTCCAGAGTCCTCCTTGTCCCTGTTTATTTTCAAGAAGATTAAAGACTTGGAGGAAATCAAGTCATATGTATTGGCTTTGGGGAAAAATATATCCTGAACTAAATTTAAATGATGTGTATTAATATTGATACTATTACATCAATAATCTAAAGCAATAAAATGATTCCTGGGTCCTAATAAATGTCCTTTTTGTGGTATCCAAAGACCCTATGTCCTTGCATGGTATTCTCAGCACTTACTAAGTAGCTCTGTCCCAGTAACCGATTTTTCTAGCATCCTGCAGCTCTTCCACACACACATGTATGCAATTCTATTATGAGAGAAGAGTGAAGAAACCATCCATCTGGCAGAAAGTAGAGGTACGTGCTCTAGATAGGGAAAGTTTTGCAGATACTTGCGTATCAAAGATCAATAGAAAAGTCAGTGGGTTAGATCATAAATGTTTCAAACTTCAACATATTCAATCCATTGTAGCCAACCATCAGACTGAGCTCAGGGACCCCAATGGAAGAGCTAGGGGAAGGAGTGAAGGAGCTGAGGGGATTACTACTAACCGGACTACCCAGCATAGAAGAATAATAGAGCAGTGAGGTGGGGGTTGGTAGAAAAGCACCCTCATAGAGGCAAAGGGGAGAGGATAGAGGAGGGATGGGATGAGGGGTTAATGGGGGATAACTGGGAAGGTGGATATCATTCAAAATATAAATGAATAAAGTGATTAATAAAAATGTCTTATGTACACACATACCACTCCCCCTCAAGTACCCTTCTCTTCCTCTGTGATTCTTGTGTGCATTGGGCATATCCTATCTTTGATTCATTCTTTCATATCTTTCTCTGATTTGTTACTTTGTCTGCCTCTCAATTAGAAGTCACATTCCTTCTACAAACTAACCTTACCTTCATTGTTAAGGATTAAAGGTATGTACTAAGGGGATATCTATATTGTAGTCAGATTATACTGTAATCGAGAGTGAATCTGCATTCTGGAAGGATCATATAAACTGTAAGAGTCCATGATTTACCCAAGAATGATATTCTGGATTCAAATAGAATGTAAATGCAATGAGTGTGTTATTTTGCAGATGTCCAGCACGCTGGGGTCTGCCATCTACAAAGATGGAGAGACCCTGCAGTGATCTCATACACCCAATTTAATACACATTAGGGGAATTCTAGGGAGTGGTATCTTGGTTCTATCTTTAGGGACATTATAATCATTACTGGGGCCCCAGGGGTTGAAACTTTTGCTGAGGAAGTCTGAAAACTGTTGTTGAGGAAGTCTGAAATTTGCTGCTGACCCATTGTCCTTGCCTAAGGCCAGGTGGCAGGACAGCTTCTGAGGCCTGGACTTGCCTGGACTTGCCCAGTTCTTGGAAACAGAGATTGAGGCCTAGTCTCCTGAATTGCCAATTTGAAACCTGTTATAAAGTTAGCCTAGCCTTGTCAATATCTAGAAGGTCTTTGAATGTGATCCCTTGCCAAAACAAAGTCATGTTGCTGGATTAACAAATCCTCTACCAAAACATAACTCATCTTGGTACAAAATACTAGGACTAACTTTGAATCTTTAGGTTCTAAGATTAAGCAGACATCAGAAACCATGGAATGGACTTCAACCAAAAGGCATTGAGATCCCAAGTAGTTCACTTGTTTGGGGAAGGGGCATGAGGGAAGGGTTGCTGAAATCAGGGTTAAACACTTCACGACATTTCTCTGGGACTCTTCCTATGAGAACCTCACACTTCTGGTTGTCCCAGAGCCCAGGGTTCGCACAGGATGGATGGATCCCAGGCTCTAGGAGCCTGTGACTCAGCAGAGTTGCCCTTACCAGGCAGTCCATCAAACTGTCAGACAGCTCTTACCTTTCAAACTACTTTCATCCTATGGGAAGCATCCTGGGCGGTTCTAATGGGCATAGCCTGAATCACAGGACTCCATGTACGGGATGCAGAAAGAGTGAGTTCAGGTTTAATTGTGTGAAAACCCAGAACATATGGATGGAAAATCCCTTTCCCAGCCTCAGGTTTTCATTTATTCTGTGTGTGAGCATGTGCTCCAGTGTGTAGGTGCTCATAAGGCCAGAAGAGGGTGTCAGGTCCTCTGGAGCTGGTGTTATTGGTAGTTCTGAACTGCCCACCATGCAGCTGGTAATCAAATGTGAGTCTTCAGAAAGAACAGCAAGCATCTGTAGACATGGAACTGTCTCTCCAGGCCCCTGATATTCTTCAATTTAGGGGAGGGGGTATTCAAGAGTTTCTGAAAATCTAAACGATAAAATAGGTCCTGAAAAAAAATAAATTTCCCTAAATAGTAGAATGATTAAATTGCTGTCTATAGAATGGATCAATAGAGGGCCAAGTAGAGACACTTTTCAAAAACATTTACTAATTAGCACAGTGCATGAAGAAAATACAAATTCAAGGATACATTGATACAAACTATAAATATAGAACTGCTGTAGTTTTTAATGTTTATTTTTATTTTTGTGTATATTCAAGTGTCTGCCAAGACCTGAAAATGCTGTCTGAATCCTAAATGCTTCAGTTACAGGCAGCTCCGAGTGTGTCTGCTGGGATCTCCCAGGACCTTCAGAAGAGCAGGAAGTACTCTAACATCAAGCTGTCTCTTCAGCATTGGATTTATTCTTTATATATGAGTTCAGGAAAACTAGAAGTCAGCATGAAATTTCAAATAAGGACGAGGGGTATGGTTTTAATTTTTTCATCTTTATTGAATTAATATACTTTTAAAAAATAGAAATACAAAAGTTTCTCGACTCTTACATGCTTACCTATAGACCCTAACAAGTCACCACTGTCTTCACCTGGACTGGTGAGACATAATAAATGTCTACCATTGATGCTCCATTTGTCCACAGCCAGTAAATCCTTGAAAGGGAAGGAAGGTCTATGTTGTTAGTTTACCTATATCCCTGTCTGCCAAACTCTTTTTCAAGTAAATATGCTTTGGAAATAAATTCTATATTGACCACTCTAAATCTTACGGCTTTCTCTTCTTCCCATGACTGCACAGTGCAAATTGTGCTTGCCACAGTCTTGGTGCTCTGTGGAGAGAGTCCTGAGCCAGTCAGCAGCATCCTCTTACCTGTCGTATTCAGTGCCCAGGCTACCAGCCCAGGTTCCTGATGTACTAGCTGTGATTTACTAATCTCTAGTGGCTTACCTATGTCTCCAGCTCAAAAATCAAACATAAAACAAGAAAGAAAACAAAACAAAAATACAGAATCTTTTCCTGAGATACATTTTTAAATTCCCTCAGGTAATGAGAAGTATTTCTAATGCCTTTGGTCTCACTTTTTCTCTACTCATCCATTGGTTCTCATTTGTTAAAACAAACAAACAAGCAAGGAAAACAAATAAAAACCTTTGTTTGGTGCATTATATATGTCTATCATTGATATGACAAAATACCTTGCTGAAGGAACTAATGAGAGGAAGGGTTTAGTTTTTTTAATAATATTATTTAGTCTTTGAAGGGTCCATATATTTAAACAATATAAATTAATGATATCCATTCACCACTACCTCTCTCCAGCTCCACCTGGTGCTCCCACAATATCTTTATCCCAGCTTTATACCCTCTTTTTTTATTACCACTAAAACCTCCCAAGTTCAATTAGTGTTGCCCACATACACAAAGGTGTGTGACCCTCACTGGGGCATCCACCAGCCACATCTATCCTCAGTAGCCATCAACTGTCAAGAGCTTGTCTGATGGGGTAAGGCATCATGGGTCCTGCCGATATCCTTGCTGGACTTTTTACTGGCTTGTTCTTTTGCAGATCTTGCTCAGGTCATCACAGCTGCTCTGTGTTGTTGCTTGCAATAACCGTGTTGTCTCCAGAAGTTAGTATCTCACTGCTTTCCTCCTGTCTTCGAGCCTTTACAGTCCGTCTGCCTCCTCCTCTTTCAGGAAGTTTCCCAAACCTTGAATGGATAGAGATTGATGAAAATAGCCCATCCAGGGCGAGGCACTGAGTTATTTATACTCAGAATTTTGAGCAGTTGAGTCAGTTCCTTAAAATGAAGCTTTTGCTGACCAGTGTCGAGAGAAGCACAAACCTACAGGTAAAAACATAAGCATATAGAATGCAGTGTGTATATTTAGCAAAAGAAAAACAGTAAGCTCTCCTTCCTCCAAACAGGGCTTTTGAGCAGGCTTATAGTACCCTCCTGTGGAACCAGACAGGTACCCAACCAAAAGGTAATGGATCATCCCCCACCCTGTATCACTGATGTCAATATTATACCCCTGGCTACATATTGTCAAATAATATGTAGGCTGATCTTGTACCATGCCAGGTTCAGCAACGCCTGAGACCATTGGTATCTTTTCCTACCTAGAAGTCTACATAGTACCTTCTTGTAAACCAGCGAGAATTTTCTGGTGAGTTGAGAGAGTAAAATAAACCTCCAATCTCCCCTCTTACTCCATACTGCTATTCATCAATAGTTTAAGTCACTAGGGTTAGGTTTGGTCTCTCCCCTGAAAGCATACATACATCTGTATACCGATAGGAACCTTCACCTGGATTCCTGGCAGGAAAATCAAGTACAGATTCCTTGACCTCTAATACACTTGTCCTTGTGACTTTTTTTCCCATCTGAACTGTCTCTCTTAGCATATGAACTTCTCCTGCAGCCTCTGAAAACTGAAAACGGATGATCATCCCGTGACAGAGTAGGGACAGAGACTAGACTACAGTACCAAGATTGACACATGAAAGAAGCCAGTTGACATCAAGGCCTGAAAATCGTTCCCTACCTAGACTATGTGTAATAAATGGAGCATGTCTGAGAAAAGATCAGGATGTATAAACACAGGAGGATCCAGTGCTCAGTTACTGGCCTATGAGTCAGGAGTTTCGTGACCTAGGGATTTAAGAATTCCTTTCTCCAAATCAGTAGCCACTTCCTTCTCAGAGGTCCCCCCTCCCACTTCTTATTAAATTGTCTCTATTTCTAAGCACATGTTCCCGATACAATCTTTGTCCCAGGACAAAACAATCTGAGAACTTCAGCAGGTGTTCTCCAAACCCAGATCCATTCCTGTAACAATTCCATGTTTTCAAGGTCTTCAAAAAATGTGTTTTGCTAGTAGTATACTGATTTTCATCTCTGGTTTTCTGGAATGATCTCTGTAATAGTTACAAGGATTTCTTTACTTTTATTGTTTTGAAATAGTCTTTTAATTCTATTTTTACATATATGAATGTTTGCCCTTATGATTGTCAGTTTGCCATGTGCATGGTTAGTACCCAAGGAGGCAAGAAAAGAGAATTAGAGCATGAAGAAGTGGTGTCAAAAATAGTTGTGAACTAACACATGGGTGCTGGGAATAGAACCTAGTCTTTGTAAGAGTAACCAGTGCTCTCAACAACTAAACCATCTCTCTAGCTTCTACTTTTTTATTTTATCCTTTTTTTTTTCTAAAAATAACCCAAAAACATTGCTTTCTGGGTCTGGAGACATATGAACAAGGAGATACACAAATAACTAAAAATAGGTCTCAAAATTATAAATATGAATAAGTAATATACCATCGAGAATTATACAGACATGCTGAAAATGTTAAGGTGTGTCACACAAAACTAATTTAATTTATTTCTGGAACTCAGTGTTTAAAGTATGATGGTAAACCAGAAGCCTTCGTTTTAGTTTCCCTACATAATTCCACTCTTAATAGCAGACTGTGGGCATCTTGGAGTCTTATCAAGTCCAGTAATGTGTGTCCTGATATTTACAGAACCTTTACTGGTAGCTACCTGTTACTCAGGAAACGGGAAAAATGGGAGTCACTTCTACTGTGTTTTCACAGAAGGTTTTGAACTTGGCTCGGGCATTAAGAATACATGCAGACCTTCAGCCAGAGCTCCAATGTGAGGTGATTTTTCCGTATTTACTGTTCTAGCTTTGAGTATTGTCAAAGACGATTCAAGATTCCTTTTATTATATTTTTAGTAGGCATTGCAGTCCCAAAATTTCCTGTGGTGTTTTCCATGGCATATCATTTCCCTTTTTCTATCTTAAATTATTTTTTTCAGTCCAGTCCAGTGTTCTAGGAGCTAGGCTGGCCCCTTACCATGAAGCCAGCTGAGCTGGGCACCCCTCTTTGCTTGCCCAGCATGTGATGAACATCCACTTGCTGGTTGGGCAGGCATGCCCTCATCTAGCTGAGCTACAGACCTAGGGGAGCTGCTGTCCCCCTTCAGAGGGCAATGCTGCTGGGGCGATGGACCCTGACAGCTCACATGGCTCTACTGTCAGGTTCAGACTATGTCCTCCCTACTATTTGAAGACAGACTAAGTGCTGGGGCATATTTTACTGAACAAGTTAAATATGTCTTCTGTGAGCACGCGCACTCTCCTCTCTCAAAACTTCGGCATATTGGTTTTACTCTCACCAAGAAAAGCAACATGTCTCTTGGCACACTCAAGCGTATGTCTCCTCTGTCCAGGCACTTCCCTCTTACCTCTGTTTTCTTTCTTTATCTTACATGCAAGGAAAACAAAAATCAGAAAACAAAACAAACACCCCCTCCCAAATAAAACAAAACACCCCCCGCCCTCGCCCCAAAACCTGCAGGTAAAGAAGCATGAAACACATTTCTCTCTTTTCCTGCTCCCGGAGCATTAAATCCACAATCAGGAGGAAACAGCACTGCAAACCAGAACAAGTCTAATGTGCATCCAGGTTATTTATGCTCAGGCACTTCTCAGTCCTCAGAGCTCAAGAGAGGTGGTGCATGCTGTGACACAGAGAGAGGAAGCCGACTCTCCCGATGCTGTTACAAAAATGGAGAGGAAAGGTGTGGAAGGACATGAGGAAGGGAGGGAGGAAGGGAAGGGGACGGGAGGGAGGGGGGAAGGGAGGGAGGAAGAAGGTCTTCCTAGTAGAGAAGAGACAGAAAAGGGAGAGGGAGGAAAGAAAGGAGAAGGGTCAGTGGAAAGCATGCCCGGGGCTACCTGCACAGCAGAGGCAGGAAAGGAAGCAAGTATTTGCTAAAGGTGCTTTTCACCGTTCCCCACCCCCGTGGTGGGAGTGATCCCTGCATACACACTCCAACCCCAGACAAAAGGAACAGGGCAGCTTTAGAGCCCTTGGAGCTGGGGGCTGAGGAGGCGAGGGAAGAGAGGCGCATGATTGATGGAGTTCTGGTTGGCTTATAAAGGGCAGCCGGGAGTGCAGGGAAATAATCAGGGAAAAGGGCGTCCCGTGCCGGCTTTCTCAGAGGGGCGAAATGAATCCTGCTCGTCTGCATTATTAAGTTGTCAGGCGGGCTGATGATGAAAATCTGAAGGTCAGGCATAACAAGAAGCACCTTATGGGGGGGTCACGACCTTTCTGGAAGTGCTACACTCATGTTTATCTGCACCTAACCCTTATCCACAATTCTTCATTTGATAAGAACATTGGGAGAAGGGGAGGCAGGGACATGGGTGGGGGGGGTGGTGTCTCCTCATATGTATAAGCAGTGAGTGAAATTAGGCTTCTGGTGAAACTGATTGTGGAGGCTCAATTCACAGTGAAAGATAATAAACCAGAAGGACACACGAGGGATGCAGGCAGAAATTGTTCGCTACAGTGAAACTCAATAAAGGGAACAAGGGCTTCCCTAAATGACAAATTTGGTACAGCAGTGCTAAAATCAGGATTCTCCCTGGAATTTCAGCGGCTGCAATTCGTGCTTGGCAGTACCACTTTTTATTTACTTTGGAGATTTTAATGGCTTGCGGGCACTTTTTGAGGAATGTCTATTTCTTTATCTGCTGGTTTTAAACCAAAGACTGAAGGTGAAGGAGGATCAGACAGAAACAGTCTATTTGATTGGTAATTGTTTGTTTTCAGACTGGAATCGAAGTCATGGTTCTCAGGGATCTTGCTGGTGTGTGTTGGGGGTGCGAGTTTAGGTTTTTTTTGTTTTTTGTTTTTTGTTTTTTTTTTCCTTTTGAGGGAATCTTTTGCCAGGTGTTCTCCATTTCTTGGGAACTGAGGAAGTGCTTGGGATTCTCAGCTGGGACTCATAGACCAAATCTCAAACTGACGACAAAAATAAACATATCACTTGTAAAAATAACACTGGAACAGTTCGCAGTGACACTGCAGGCTCCTAGTGACACTGCCAAGCCCAGCTGTTTATCTCTGTTTGTGAGAAAGTCTCCCTCAGATCTCCATCCTTTGGCAGCAATGTGAAAAACACAGCGTTTGCACAAACATTGAGTTTTAAAGGTGGAAATCCATTTGAAAAGACACAGAAAGGGAAAAGTTGGGCAAATGCAGAAGGACTGAAAATCACTTCCACATATATATACATATATATATGTATATATATATATGTATATATATGTATATATATGTATATATATGTATATATATGTATATATGTATATATATATACACATACACCACACACACACACACACCACACACACACACCACACACACAAACACACACACACATACACACACACACACACACACACACACACACACGACTTTTACCCTTTGGAAAGAACAGGAAAGCGTGTGCATACCCCTTTAGTGTTCTTTCCGGGAAAACCTGATTTTTCTCCAGGACACCAGTGATGAACTCACCTGAAGACTGCAGCTCCAGAGTTTGACCCTCCAACTCTTATTTTTTGGGGGGACATTACAAACATTTTTCTTGGCTTCCTAGCGTTATCTTATAACCTTTATAAGCTCTCTATGAACTCATATGCAAAAGGACATTATCCCAAAGCGAAAGCTCACAGGAATAAATCTATCTTAGTCTGTTGATTCGATGCAGGAATGAAAATTCACATTTATAACTTGACCAAGGGCTGCTCTGGTGAACACCTGTAAGGACCACCTCTGTGGTTTCACCTAAGACGCATCCGTGTGTGTGTGTGAAATGAAATCCACCTCTATGTGGCATCTACGTATGTAAAGCAGTTTAAAAGCTGGACTTGTAAAACAGCACTGGGTAAAAAAATGAAACGATGCACAGCAGTGATATTTTACATAAGCTTTATTCATTATTCCCTTCTTCTCCTCATTTTTTTTCCCGAAGACAAAATAGGTTTATAATTAATGAGAGTGTCTGACTTGGTTAGGCTGACCTAGAAGCGGAGAGAACAAGAGAGTGAGGGAGCTCGAGAGCATGCGCATGCGCTGTGGAGAATCGCTAGTGTGACTAGTAGGCTGGAATACACAGGACGATTAGCTTTTCATGGAAGGTAGGACAGGTGCTAAGAAAGAGATCCTGAAAACAGTACTTGCATTATTCTTTAGGGAGGAAGGTTTATTTTATTTTATTTTATTTTATTTTATTTTATTTTATTTTAAAGAATCCTTCTTGTACTTTAGTAGGACTAAGGTAAGAATACCATTCAGAATATATTCTACATTGTTTCGGTCAGAAAATGTTAAATAAAATTCAAACAGATCTTTAAAAAGTTAAAGGGCGCCTTCGCAATACTTCAGTCTATTCAGATGTTTCCATACAATTGGACAAAGTGTCTATAAGACTCAAAGATAGATTTTCACAATAACAGTTCCTTGTCAGCTACCTAGCACCCTCTTAACACATCACAGCTGCTCTGTCATTACACAAGGGGAAAGCAAACTTCTACTTTCCATCCATTTTACATAAAAAAAATTTTTTAAAAAGCCTTCCATTTCACTTTCACTAAGAGTATTGGCATCTGTCCCCAGTAAAAGTTATATAAACATTTTAAATATGTATATTAAATAAGATTAGATCAAAGCATTCATCAATGAAATCAAATTATTGAAGGTGATGCCATTGTGACATGGGACTTTTAGGAGTGAGAGGCTAGTCTTCAACACCTATTGCCTGTCTCGTTTTTATTATGTGTTTCATATCTTGACTTAACCGGTGCCTGCTTGTATGTATGAGGCCTGCACCTGTAATCCTAAGACATAGAGGGAAAGGGAAGACGATCATTGGCAGTTTGAGCCTGTCTGTTTTAGACAGTGAGTTCTAGGACAGTCAGGACTGCACAGTCAGGCGATCTCCCGCTCCCTCTCCTCCCCTCCTTTCCTTCCCCCTCTCCCCTCCCCTTCTCCTGTCCTCTCCTTCCTCCTTCCCCTCCCCCTTCCTTCCCCCTCCCTTCTTTATGCCCTCTGCTCTTCTCCCTCTCCTTATCTCTGTTTCTCTCCCCTCTCTCATCTCTTTCCCACCCCTATTATTTATCTGGTGGTAGGGTCTTTCCAATTTCTTTTTGGAATCGTGTTTACTAGGACATGAAAATGTTTACGTTTGGTCACTACATTTGAATGAAGAATAGGGTCCACTCAGTCTCCTCAAACCTTGGCAACCCCAGTGTTTCCCCTGGATTAGTGACACCCACCTTTTCAAGGAGCAGCAACACTGAAACCTTCCTCAATCATTCAAAACGACATTTTATTACTCGGTAGTTTTAAACAGTCACCTTTTTGTGTGTGCTTGTACGTGGAGTTTTTGTTTGTTGGTTGATTGTTTTGAGATAGAGTCCTTACCCTGGAGCTCACCAGTTGGCTAGACTAGATGACAAGCAAGCAACCTCTTCAGAGCTTTCCTTCTCTCCATCCGCTCTCCTATCCTCACTCACATTGTCAAAGATACAGGCATCTTTGCCATGTTCAGATTTCTAAACGAGTGCTGAGGATACAACAACCTCAGGTCGTCCTGCTTGCATGATGTTCCCAACCATTACTGCAGTATTTTACTATCCAGCTATCTCCCCACCCCACCTCCCAGTATGGTGTGATCTGGCTGTAAATTCTAGACATTTGACATTTGGGGCTTCGTTTTATTTAGGAGAGAGCAACCGGCTCTCAATTCCAAGGCTGTTTCCAGGTGCCTGCCAGAGCCATCTTAGAGTTTTGTAGAAGAATTGAGAATGCATAACCATTCTCTGCTTATCCTTCCCTTGCCTGAGCAGCAAGCATCAAAGCACAGTTGGGAGATGTTGGGGATGATTGCAATGCAAGCAGAAATTTCCAGAGGAAAGGAGAACCTAAAACCATCATCGACAGGGTAACTAATAATTGGCTACCCCAGCAAACACCATGGCTCCCAACTAACCCGGAGCTCCATATCAATAATAAGAAATATTGACATTTTTCCATGTGATGTTGAGAGAGAAGATTGTATTCCACTTTGTGTCGTGGCATATATATATCTATTATCAGCTGTGTTTTCTTTCCTATTCTGTGCATACAACACCCCTCCCCGCAAACTTTACATATATTTTTAAAACTACTGGTAGGTAAATGCTGCCTTTCATAAAACTCTTTGCTTTATTTTCAACTCCATGAGAAAATGCTACATGACTTTTTTTTTCTTTCCGAGTGGCTGGCCCTGTTTTTTATGCATTCTTAATTTCATAGGCCAATCGATTCAAATCCATTTTAAATCTCAATGGGCTAGAACTTGGCATGTGTAGTGGTTGGCCAGGTGCAAGTGACTCTTCAAAATATGACAAAAGTCATGGCTGAAATATAGAGCGGCAAAAATGTTGGAGAGGTTTGCCAAGCTCCAGCCAAAGAAGGCTGAGTGCTATTAGCAAGGGGCAGAGGGGCAAGCCGAGGGCCAGAATGTGGGCATCCTGCCACTGGCAGAACAATCAATCTAACTTAAGACAAAAACAAAAACAAAAACAAAACACAAAAAACAGAACACAGTGCTACTGTCCCATTTTTTTCAAACTTTCAAAGAGATGGTCATTTTATAAAGGTGATACCAAGCAGTTAAAATTACAGAACCCAAATGAGTCCAGGAGGTGAAAATAAGACAATATTAGTAATGATCTTACAGCCTGAGAGAACTGATATCTAGAATGTTTATTCCAGCAACACCCTAGAATTTCCACCCACAGAAAGCATCCCTATGGTACACATAGCTTATGTGCCCATGAGCAGACAGATGATGTAGAATAAGGGTGAACCATTTTTGAGTACGTCTTTGATAATCCCAGAAGATTAAGCAGTCATTTCATGAAAGCGTTTTTACCATGCATTATTTTTTTTTTTACTATGCAGCATCCTTTGAAATAATGGGAACTGATTTCACAGACCCCTCACTTATTACGGATCCTGAGCCATGTTGCGGAGTGAAACCTTTTCTATCCCGCCACTGAAAAAGGCAGTAATTGGAGAAGGAGAAGAAGGTTCCCTCATGGAAGTCTCTCTTCCACAAATTGAAAGCTGGGAAGCAATTGAGCCAGGAAAACTCTGTGTGGGCCTGTGTGGTTTAGCAGCTGGAGCTTTGTGTCCCAATTTAGCTGACCTAAAATTTGCAGGCTCCCAGCTCCCAGAGCATCGGCTGTACTGCCATAGGTTTCTCCTCCATGGCCCTTGACTTACTCACTCAGACCACCTGTCTCCTGATGAAAAGAACAATTGGATATCTACTGATGGTAGACCAGAAGTCCAGAAAGCACATGGAGAGACAGACAGCTCATTTGCTCAGTCTCAGGCAAGGACTTCGAAATGCCTTCCAGTTTTGAATTTCACAGAGTTTCGTTGTGTAAAGGCAAGGTTTAAAAAAAAATCATAGACTGTTTTCCATGATTACAAACACAGTCTCTTCTGATAGAAAACATACCTAGTCTTTTGTCTCCAAAGTTACTCTACCTCTCATTGGTTGGTCAGTAATCTCTTTGTTCCCTGAGAAAGGTTTTTACTATCAAGCACTATGGCTTCAGTATGGTGGCCATGGATGCTTGGTTCCTAGAGTGTGGCAGGGTTGAGAAGTGGTGAGGCTTTTGAAAAATTCTAATATATTGACAAGGAGTTTTTTTTAAAGGGCATATTGCTCTCTGATATAATTAAGGGAGTTTTTTTGAGGCTCTAGATTGTCTCTTAAGACAAGTGTTATAAAAGAATAAGACTCAATGCTCCTTGAGCACTGGCTCCCTTACATCTCTTCCCATGGACATCTCATTTTTTTCAACACTCCTGTCATTCCAATGTCATTGGTCACAAGGTCCTCACCAGAGTATAGATGATGCTGGCTTTATACCCTAGTGCCTCCAGAACTATCTAGTAAATAAACCTCTTTTCTTAATATAGTATAGTGACTCAGGTATTTGAATATAATAAGAGTGACAGAGCATCTGCCACAGAGGATCTCTGTGACTTTTTTTCTACAATCCTTCATCTCAAGTTGAATCAGAATTCCTTGATGGGAGGGGGTAAACATTGACTCATTAAGAATCAATGGTGAGAAAATGTATGCATTATCTAGAACAGATTCCACTTGCATTAAGTCAGGTACAGCCCTTGGACGGGAGTGTGACTTCAGCAGAAATGTACTTCTTTCTCCTTTAACTTTGGCACTATTAAGGCAACCTTCACCTTCTTCTCTCTTACCTGTGTCCCACAGTTTAGCACCCAACACCCACTAACAAAACTTATTTGTATCATATACATCAGAAAATCCAAACTCCAACCAGACAATACAGAGCTGAAGATCCTGGTGAGAAGCACGAGTTTGCCAGCTACAACTGACAGCATCTCAGAACAATCAGCACAAGGCGAACGCTTTCCCTTCTATTCAATATAGGGAAACATTCCTACAGAGAAATATTTGAGGCAGTAGAATGTGTAGTTCCTCAGATCCTAGGATGATCTGAAGTACTATTTGGAGGAGACACACACACACATAGCACAGAGATTTCATGACAAACACAATCTTCGAGATTTGGGATGAAATATAGACAAACTGCTTTTTCGATTGCTGGATGCTTGGAGCCTTTTATCTGTGAATGTGCACCATGAATCTCTGGGAGATAAATAGCCTTTGTAGCATGTTTACAACTTCCAGGACTGCAGAACTCCTTAGGGGCAAGAACCAGTTAATTCCTTACAAAACCAGTACAACTCAGAACACTATTTGTTAGACACTGATAAAAATCCAGTCTGTTTACTAGAAAGATTCAAACGGGACTCTAATATTGCTTTAAATACATGGAGGTCAAACACACTGGACATTGGTTTCCTGAATTCATAGGTATTATGTTACATCACAGTGTTTCTCCTGGTAGAGAAGTCTTCAGTGATGGGCAGTTTTAAACGAGAAGAAAAGATGCCAATAACTTTTGTCCTGCTGTTTTCAGGAGGGACTGTGGCAAGCACAGCCAGCCGTGAGAGGACGTCACCACATTATTTAACGTAGATCACCCATCCCTCCTAGGCCAACCTGACATTCGATGACCACCAAAGTTCTTTCCATTCTCCAAGCAGGCTGGATGTCTCCATACCTTCTGCATGGCCACACAGTTTTCGCACACTAAATATCCCTCTGATCTCTGCACTCTCTTAGATGTCTGTTCATCCTGGACCACATCCAATGTTCACCTTGTCTCACCACTGAATTTTTTTCCCTTTGTCTTTTACCTACCAGTTTATAATGATGCTAATGCAAGGCATTGACTGTTGATTACTTTAACTCCTATTTCTTAATGAATTTATTAGGGGGAACTTGCAGTGCCGAGCTTTGTATGCGTGTCTTATGAGTGTGTAGTCTAGGAGATGTTGAAGATATGTCATCCTCCAGACACATACCCTGCCAACATCTCCTTCTCGATCCTCTCTTTAACAAGGGAGGAGGTTTGATAAACTTGATTGAAGTCTGTGGAATATATTAAGTGGTAAGGTTTACTACTCCGGGTTCTTCTATTGTGATACCCTAAAGGTGCCTAACAATGATCCCAGTATTTTTATCGATCCTCTTTATTGAGTATTATATTTGGCTTTAAAAATCATACATAGATAGAGAATGATTCATGCTTTTGCGTGGCACACCTGAGGGCCAAAAGGTTTCTCTGGTTATAGGCAGCTTAGAAAAAAAAAAGCAAACAAACAAAAAACAAAACAAAAAAAGGATATAAAACTAGATAAAAGAAAACAAACCCAAATAAGCTTCAGTATTCAGCTTTATCCCAAAGTAACAGAGATGCTATCCCTAATTTACACTAAATTGTTGCCAATTCATATCAGCACACTTTTTCCTGAGCATCTATTATGTGCTAAGTCTTGTGCAAGGCATCAAAGATACAGCTGAAGACAGCTCAGTGTACACTAGGGGTGAGAGGAATAGATAACACACTCCACAAGATGTGGCGAGTTCTAAGACTGAAGTTTGCACGGAATACAATAAAAGCTCACACAGAGTCAGTTGCCCTAACATGAAGCATTGAAAGCCTGGAAGAATCCTGCTCTTGAGCATATAGCTAGAGTTTCTTGCCTCTGTTTCTCTCCAAAGATAAGAAATTAACCTTCGGTCTTTGCTGAAAAGCTGGGAAATGCCATTGTGTTTTTAATCATGAAAATCTGCATAGGCAGTTTCAGTGGCTCCTGGGTCTGGGTCTCCCAGGCAAGAAGGAAGAGAAGTACTAGTTTTTCTTACAGCTGGAATCAATTTTTTTACTCCAGCCCATCTACTAGAATTAATTGTTTCGGAAGAACCTTAATTTTGCTGGAAAATCCAGAAAAGGCTTTAGTTACAGCTTCAGATTATAAAGCAATTGTGTAATTAGTAATACATTTCTCATTCCTTTACTAAGTGGAGGAAAAAAGTACCACGTGCATTGCTTTAGTGTAAATCCTGACAGTGAAGTTTTTTTTCCACAGGGAATTATACCATTATACCATAAAAATGTCAACGCATAAGTTTACTGTTCCCACTAATATTCTAAAATATTCTCTTAGGCTGACATCTCTGTCAATTAAAATTAAACAAAATTGCATTCTGCCATATACACTTTGAGGGGGAAGCTTTTGAGTTTATAGCTGCTCTTTGAATTGATTTTTAAGATAGCATCTGTAAAACTTGGCTCGAACAAGATGAGGTGGGATATATTTAAGGACCAGTCAATTTAAAAAAAATGTTTTTAAAGATCATAAATTGGCAGCTAGAATAGACTGCGCACACCTCTATCTTTCTCAGCTATTAAAATAAATCCAGTGATTCTTCTGCATTCAATCGCTGTGCTGACATAATTCAGTGCCCGCGTGCTTCTGACTTGTTTTGGGTTTCCGATATTTTTACAGAGCAGAATATAAACAAGGAAGCTCGTGAGTGTGGCTTCCAGTTATCCCATCTGCAGAGATTTTGGAAGAGTGTTCCTCGGCGGTGTTTCCCACAGCCAAGCAAGCGAACGTGCTTTCTCACGGGACCACGATTCTCAGGACAGAGAGGCAAGGACAGTGTCCGCTCGGAGCACTCTTGGCAGGACGAAGCTGCCAATGAAGTCTTTGGGGAGATCATGCTATGTGATAGGAAGAGGAACAAAGAGAATCCCATCCCAGTCCCTCTGAAGGAACTTAAAATGTTGAGTCTTTGGGCTCATCCCCTTTGGCTGCCAAAACCTTAATGTTTTTGCCAGGGAGTTTGAAGCAAGGATTATTTTATAATCCAGACTCTCGCAGGCCACAGACGCGCCTCATTCTTTGTAAAGCACCTTTTGGAAATGGACTGTGCCTTTTTCGCGTCACCCAGTTGCCATTTAAGGGAAAGAGATAAAATTCGCAAGCAGCTGAAAAGGGTTTGTGCCCTTTCCAGAGAGTTCACAAATAATGCTGTGGCTTGGCCACCTTCTCGGATGATTTGGGGGTGGAGAGCACAGCAATATTGATCTTAATGGGAAGAGTTTGGTCCTGACAAGGCAGTGCTGCTTCTGACAGGAAGGCATTCTTTTGCTTTTTAAAGCCAGGGGCGGGATGGTTGGAGGACAGGCGGACAAGCAACAGTTGCTTGTTCTGAAGGATGGCACCTTCTTCCTCCTTTGCAGTTGTGGGTAAACTTAAAGTGGCTTCATGGTCGATTTAGCTATTCTGAGGCTCC
Organism: Rattus norvegicus; assembly: GCF_021556685.1. Lineage (NCBI taxonomy): Eukaryota > Metazoa > Chordata > Mammalia > Rodentia > Muridae > Rattus > Rattus norvegicus. The sequence goes on from NC_141534.1 coordinate 137,298,430, forward strand.
TAGGTGAGCATGTAGGAAGGAAAACTGGCTAGTTTAAATTGTAAATAAAATAACGGATTGAAACCTCTGTGTTGCCCATGAGTATAGCAACTGTTCTTACCCATTGGGTCACCAGTAGCAGTTGGTAGTTGTGGGCAACCAGAGGCAGTTAGATTTATAAGCTCCTCCCCTACCTTATCCAATTCTCAATCTTTAAATAGCCCACAAACTTGATTTTACATAGGACAGCACTGCACAAACACATGAAGTTCCCAACACAGTCGTGGTATTTTAGATGACTACTGATTAATTGTAGTATGTGGGGGAGGGGCAGTGCATGCTTAAGTGTGATATACGGTTTATGTGGTAAAGAAAAATAAAATAGGGTTGGGGATTTAGCTCAGCGGTAGAGCGCTTGCCTAGCAAGCACAAGGCCCTGGGTTCGGTCCCCAGCTCCGAAAAAAAAGAAAAAAAAAAAAGAAAAATAAAATAATAAGCATGATAGGGGTTATGGGAGCAGGATACCACAGGAGAGTGTGTGTGGTGTGGTGTCAGATGGATGCTTCATAGACTATGCGACTTGTACGAGATCTGAGAAGTTCTCACCTGGACTCACCTGTGCCAGCTCCTAGGGAATCACATTAGGACCCAGCCTTTGTAGATAAATTGAAGAGATCCATCCTTATTCTCCGCACTCTTCAGTCCTCTAACTCCATCCAAATGAGTTCCAGTTGAGTTGATTTTATCCTCAGCAGGTCCCTCATATCTAGGCCTGCTGTGTCTAACCCCCACCCCCATCTCCCCTCCCCCCGCCAACCCACTTTAATCTGGCTACCTACCATCATCTGTTAAACCCTACTATTTATCGGTGTGGTTACTCACAGCCTCGCAGATATGTTTCTATACAGACATAGACCATGTCCCGTGCTTTCAATACACCCATCCCATTATTGTATTTTCCCAAAAAAAATGCCAGAGTTTCCCTGCTCTGACAGGACACTTGGTCTGCAGAACCCTCCATTCCCTCTTTCCTTGACAAGCTTAGGCCTGTTCTCCCAGCAAAATTCTTATCAACCACCCTCTTTGTTCTAAAGAGGATCCACCAAATTCACTCTTTAGTTCAAGAAGCATTTTCTGAACACATGGATACGTGCCTAAAGAGACAAAACAGAGGTGCTGCCAGCCCAGGAGCAGTGTTGGAAACAAAATGGTGTTTTCCAAGTTACTTAGACAGAAAGGAAAGGCCATGAGGTCCTCCATCCAATGGATGAGGAACAGAGAGGCCAGCAACAGAAAGACATTAGTTCACACGCCATGAGTTTGAATGATGTGTTTTCCTTCTAACTTCAAGTTAAAATCAACTGGAAGACTAAACAACTGTCCAGCCTTCCTTTAACTGTCATAAACCGTGCAAGTCATTCCAAGCCTCTGGGTTTCTTTCAAGAATTCAAAGGGTATATTACTTAAAATCAGATGCATGATCTTTTTGTGGTGTTTCGAGAAATATGGCATGAGTTTCTGTGGTCAAGAGAGAAAGAGGTACTTTCCAAGTAAATAGATACTATTTATGGGGTTACTACAGGTAAGAGGAACACTGGCTTTTCCAGAATATAGTAATTTATTCAGCACTTGCATATAAATATTATATACATGTATCAAAATGGTTTATGGTACTGTAGAGAAGTTCCTCTCCCAACCCTGGACCCAAACTCTAGGTTCTTACCTGACCCTTACTATCAAAGTATATTATTCAGGGTTCTCTAGAGTCACAGAACTTATGGAATGTCTCTCTGTATTAAGGGAATTTATTGTAATGACTTACAGTCTGCAGTCCAGCTAACCCAACAATGGGCAGCTGTGAATGGGAAGTTCAAGAGTCTAGTAGTCGCTCTTTCCTACCAGGCCAGCTGTTTCAGTGGGTCTTCTGTAGAAGCTGGACTCTTGAAGAAGTAGGTTCCAACAGATGTGCTGGCAAGTAAGTGCAATCAGGCAAAGAAGAGTTAGTTTTCCTTCTTCTCATGCTCTCACATAGGCCTCCAGCAGACGGTATGGCCCCGATTGAAGATGTGTACCACCATGCTGGATTTGGAACTGCTTTGTCCCAGGCTGGCCTTGAACTCAAATATCTGTTTGCCTCAGTCTCCTTGGATTAGAGGTATATACTACCTTGCCTGGACCTAAGCTTTTCATGACCACATGAGATCTCCATTTCAATATCTAGAACACAAGCCTGAGTCTTCCGACATCAAGATCTGGATCATAGGTGTGCCCTCCATTTCTGGATTGTAGTTCATTCATTCCAGATGTAGTCAAGTTGACAACCAGGAATAGTCATCACACCAACTGTCTGTATATTCATTTCTTTCAGCTTTGGTAGTCAGTAATAGAGTTTTCAGCTCGAAGAAGATTGTGAAGACAAAAGAGTTGACTAGTCAGAGTGCTACCTGGCAAATGATACACCTACTCACAGACCCAGGGAATTAAATCTTAATGATTGCTAATGGTTAAGCATTGACTATATGACGAGTTATACTTTGTACTCTTTATCAATGGTTCTCATATTGTGATCCAGTATCTGCCTGTCTAATTAGTAAATACCTCTCTGCCAGTTAATACCTTAAAACCTAAGTGTTGATGCATTCAGAACCCTGAAATGACAAACCTCTATGCTTTCAGCATGAACTGAGCTAATAAAAGAAGACAATGCTGAATACTTTAAGATTGCCACCTTGCTCTGACCAGTTCACCTTATTCCACAATGCTTGATGACTCCATATATTCTTCTTCCTTCCATGCAATTCTGTCACCTATGCTGGTCTTCTGATCCTCGCTTCACTTCCTGGTGACTAAACTATACTGAAGTAGGAGTTACCGCCGTGTCTTCCAACAGCTTGTCAGACTGCTGCACAGCAGGAGAGCACAAGCAAACACTATGGGCGATACATTAGTTTCTATACATTGAAATTCACTAATGTATGCATATTCCTAACTTAGTTTGTCCTCTGGATGCACACATTTGACTCTGAATTTTTTTAAATTCCTTCAATTCACCGACTGTTGTTTGCCTCATACTCAGATCAGATTTAGCTAATAGCTTTGCCTATTTTGAGACAACTTTTTAAATTTTTTTTGTCCATCATCTTGAATTATTTATTTGGTAAACAGCCAACTCTTGACATTCTCCATATGCTGGGTTGAGAACACAAATATCAGTGTGTTTATATCAACTTGAGATCTCTAAAAATGGACTTGGACCGTAATGCTATTCTGAAATACACTGAGACTAAAATGTGTCTGTCTAGTTTGTGTTCTGAAAGAGCTCTTTAGAGGAAGATGGTGTTCTTGCTGAGGACTATTTTTTATAGCTAGAGTAAGGTATGTTTAGTCCAGGCCGGAGCTAGTAACATTGCTTAGCATGTCTTGTGTAGGACATACCCAGGGAGATCTCTGTGAGGATTAAAGAAGATTTGTTTATACATGTAGTTATGTATGCTTCGTAAACATAACACAGGTTTCTCTATTCAAGAAGAATACATACATGCCATCTGGGGTGACAATGGAGAAATCAAGGAAAGAAAGCTCCCAAACACATGTGGATGGGAGTTTCACTTCTCATTCAAGCATGTCTATGGTTTGGGCAGAGACCACCAACTTCAGTCACCTTACTCAGGAAGGCTGGGATGCTTTCCTTGTGAGCAAGTCCTGCCTTTCCCTCTTTCATTTCCACAGGCTGCAGTAGTCCTCCCCACTCTAGTCTTCCCTCGCACCTTGAGTCCCAGTTGCTCTGAGCATCCTCATGGCGTACTTGAGTGAATGATGTCGCCATCTCATTGCTTCATCTCCTTCACTACAGCCATGTTCAAATACGGGTGTGGTCACCACCAGCGCAGCACGGAAGAAAGCTGACAAAACACAAAAACAACCAACCAAACAAACGAAACAGACCTGTTTTTAGGAGGTAAAGAAATTATGGATCTTGCCTCTTTTTTTTTCTAGAAATTATGATCTGAATATTCGGGGAATGTGGCCACCCTGTTCTAGAATGTGACAGAACCTGTTAGAGAGTCTAGGCAGGAGGCAATGAGAATGTGAGAGAAAGAACTACCAATATTTATTATCAGCTATACTTATGTACTGCAGTGCAGGCTAGAGCTGTAAGTTTTCTTGGCTTACAAACTATGCTTCCTCAAGTAGCTACCTGGAAAGGTGAGGAACTGCTATTGGTTTGTAGTATATACTGGTACAGAAACACATGATGAGCTCTTCCACGATGTCATGAGTTTTGTTGTTGTTTCTAAGTGGTTTCTCCTTACTATAATTAAAAGACTTACCTACACTTATTAATATGTGGGTAGGCATGGAAAAACAAATGCCATGGCTCAGATAAAATGAACAGTCACATCTCTTCAGAGAGAGAGACGAAAATCTAGGGAGGCGGGTAGTTCTGCCTCAGCAGTTCGATGCGTCTTCCGTTGTTCTGTGCTGGCTTGCTGCTCAGCAAGTCATTCTTCAAAGCAATCCTCTACAGCAAAACTCTAGAGTATGCTGTCAAACCTGGCCAACCAGTTCTGAGTCTGTGTTAGAGCAGCCCACAGGAATGAGGAAAGAGGGGTCAGAGAGGACAAGGGAGAAAGCATGGAACTGTACATAGAAGACGTGGTTTACACACAAGTGGCGGAAACATCCACAAGATCACTGGTGCAAGGAAGGAAACATGGAGAGGAGGGCTCTCAGTCAAGTTGCCCCTTGCTAGCTGTAGTTCGTGAGGGGGCAAGTCTATGGCTAATATAAAGAAATCCAGAAGAGCGACAGATTAGAAACCTTACTATATTAGTAGCCTTGAAATATTATTATGGTAAGGCAGGTAGAAATGGGCAGTGAAGTTGTCCAAGTCACAAGAATCAAGTTAGGCTAATCACAGGCTCCATGTTATAAGCAAGGCATCAGAATGACACTTGAATTCTACTGACTGAGTCCATAATCACAGCCCTGATGGATTATGGAAGGATACACAGGTAACCGGAGTGACACTGCAGTGCGTGCTTCACAGTCACAGTCACAGTCACAGTCACAGTCACACACACACACACACACACACACACACACACACACACGAGGAAGATGGGGATAATTACATGGTGTAATCATGTGAAAGAACGGCAAAGGGAAATATACAGGCTGTGCCATGGATCAACTCACGTAGGCCGGAGTCATGAAAAGCTAACAGCTTTTCCAGGGAACTGATGGTGTGGTTCAGACTTGTGGGACATAAGGATTATTGAGGCTGACAAGGGGCATGGCAAAAAAGAAAAGAAAAAGAAAAGGCTCGGAACTGTAGGAAGTAGTTATGATTCAAGAATGTGCCCCAAAGGTTCAGGTGTTGAAAGCTCGGTCTTCAGTGAGGAAGTAGACATCGAAGAGAGGGTGGTGATGGTCATGAAAGTGCTTCCCTGGAAAGGAACTAATGTAACACTTGATGACTTCTCACCAGCATGTGGTAATTAAGGAGTGTGACATACAGAACATCTTAGACTCCCACCCAGCACCTAATCTCCCTTCCTCCCACATATGCCAGTATGATCCCGTTAAATAGGAAAGAAACTGATACCAGAACAAGTCCTACCACATCTGTAATTGTGAGCTAAGAGAATTCTTTTTTTTCCCTCCTAAAGCACCCACCTTTGGGGATTTTGTTATAGTGACAGTGCAGTGGGCATGCGTGAGGGTATCCAGGTGAAGTGGGCCTCCCTGGTCTTGCAAAGCTCACACTTACTCTGTTAGAGATAAGCATCTCTCCTTCTAAAGGCTATGGTAACAACCACATCAAGTAATTCAAGGTCAGGACACAGTAATGAGCCTTCTGAGAGCGAAAGTGCAATAACTGGTAGCATTTATTGCTATTATAATTAGTATTATTTCTAAATATATTGGAAGCTAAGGTATAGTCACATAAATATAGCCTCTCAGATGGCCGAAGAAACATCTAGGCATATTTTAATTCCTCTTACTTCTTTTTGGTGGGCATTTAGATACCCTGCATGAATATGTGCAAAAGAGACTACATTATATCCCCATCCATAGTCTCTAGGTGTACCTGGGATGGAGTTTCTACCCAGCAGCAATAATAAGTGAGAGAATATAAACAGGAGCTTCATACATGTACAGTTTGGAGCAGCTGCAAGTAATAGACGTCAGGAAAACAGGAGCTAAAGTAGCAGAGATTTTGTCATCTCTCCACTCAGAAACCCCAGAGGTAGATGATGCTTTGGTTAGGCAAGCATCTCTACCATGTCACTGAGATACAGCATTCTAGTCAACCTCCTTTAGTAGTGTCTCTCTTTTTATTTTTTTAATTCTTAATAACAAAACAAAAATATATCTAAAAGTGAAGCTTCTGGAAAGACCATTTGTTCTTCCCTGTCTTGTATCACTCCTCCAACTTGACCTTGGCCTCCCACCTGGCCTTGTGTTTCAATGCTGCATCTCTGAACACATCCTCATTGACAACAGTTTTGTCCAAGGGGATGTCCACAGAATACCTTGTGGACATGAGGTGGTTGTAGTCATAAACTTTCATAAAGGACTTGATCTTGGATCGCTTGGTGATTTTCTTCTTGCCCACGGAAGCTGTCACTTTTTGAGGATAGCAGTCAATTCCAGTCACCAGGGTGTGGCTATAAGGGTGGCCTGAGGTACCATCATTATCAATATTCTTCACAATAATGATGAGTTCAGAGTAGCCTCCAGCCAGGACCAGCACCACCTTCCCAGGTTTCAAGAACTTGCCCATTTCAACAGCAATCAGCAGAAAGGAAAGAAGGACCTAGTCTTGTCTCTTATTGTAACATAGCTGCTAGAGATCCAATCACCTCAGACAAACCTAAGTTCATTCATGGCAGAATGTGAAGGGCAAATACTAAGGAACCTGTTCTTTTTACTGATAGGCAAAACATTTTCAAGAAGTAACTTAACAGCTTTCCACCTCTGACTGTGAGCAACATTGGGGAATTCATCAAGACAACTGTGAGGGAGCTGGACTGTTACTGAGGGCTTGTGGTTGATCGTGTTACTGCATTAGGAAGAAAGGAAGCAAGAAAGGAAGTTCATATTAGCTGTTGGGTGTGTACCTGGGACTGCTCATCATGGTGGCTTGGATATAATTTAAGGAGACAACATCTGGCTGATTTCCTAGGGCAGTGTAAGAGCCGGCCTGAATGAAGCATACACGGAAACAAAGTTCGGTTTTGCACTAGTGGAAGAATGGATCAGGTTTTAACCCAAACATTAAAGGAAAGAAATAGCAAAATATGTAAACAAGTAAGCAAGCAAGTAAGTAACGAAAGAAAGCTGCCCTTGGAATGCTGTGAAATACAGAATAGGCAATAGGTTGTCCTAGGCATGTAGTGGATGCCATGGGATAGTAAAACCACTGTTGTAGGTTATGGCATGGAGAGTCAAACCTATTCTCAAATATGAATTCATGAGCTTAAAGGCCAAACAACTGCAAAGTATTAATAGACGTCTGAATTAAAGCTTTCAGTCTAACAGTGTTCATGTTCTATTTGGTCTGTATTTTCTTCTTCCTGAAGATTTTGGCCTTGCTCCTTTGCCTTCAGGATCAGCAGTTTACAACTGAATCATCTGAAACCATCCATAACAGAGTAAAGCACAGAATATCACTACCCAGGCTCAGAGGACGGGCTCCGTGCTGTGAGCTAAGGAGGCCAGCCAGCTCTGCAACCATGGGCTCAGCTGATTAAACTCACTAAGGTCCAGGCTCCTGGAACAAAATCAGAAGTGTAATCTCCTGGCTGTGACCTGCTTTGGTGTTCCTGGCAAGGCAGATATATGTAGAAAAGTAGAAACACACAAAAGAGTCAGGAAGAATATAGAATGTATGCATATATGTAATTCATACCTTTATATCCTTATGAATGAATGTGTGTGAAAAATAGATAAATATTCTGGTTGTTCATTTTGCATAAACACACCCATACATACATATACATATGTACACACATATACATACGCATATACTTATATCAATGTTAGGTATTTTTAAATATAGATTTATTTTCTTTCCTAAACTGGAACTAAGACAGTCCAATTAAAATTGTTTGATAATCATCATCATGATTGGTAATATTATTGGGAAAAACTAAATTACTCTATAGTAGCTATAATTCCTACCTGTACTTTAAGTGGCGCGGGCTTCAATTTGAGTTTTAAACAGGAATCAATAGTGTCCCTTTTTGTTTCTTTGTTTTTGTTTTTCATTTGTTTTGCTTTTTTCCCGTTCAAAATTCATTTAGAGTTAACTTGGAAAAAATTACCATTATGGAAAAAATAATATATCAGGATATTAACTGATTATTTCCGGACTTGGAGACAATGCGTAAGTCTTGTCAACGTGTTAATTCTCATGTGCATTTTCTACATTGTGTTCCTTAGTTATTCAATGAATAGGAAATGCAATTTAAAACCATAAAATACATATCATCTCAGATTCTTTCTGCAGAAAACACTTGAACGTAACCAAATAAATCTTCAACCAACAATGTTTGTAATTACCAAAAGAGCGTCTCAAATACAGAAAACACACAATCCACAATATTAAATGATATACCAGAACTAAAATGATTTAACAATTACTTTTAGCAATTATTTAATCTTTTAAGTGCCTTATCCATTCACCCAGTGAATCCAAGAAGACATCTCTGTAAATAATTCTAGGGAGATATTTGTAGAAACAAACAAACAAACAAAAAATCCATTTAGAAAATCCTTTCCTTTATATTTTTCATCGGAAATGATAACCATTCGCTCGCCTTGCCTAGCAGACGTGGTTTCTGTTTCCACTGGACAAGCATTTAGCACATTTGGATCGTGAAATATATTCTCCAGGTTTTGTCTTTGCTGGCATTTCAGGAGATTTTTTTTTTTTTTTGCATTCCGACTTCATATAAATTGCAGAAACTCTTTTTGTCCTGGCTCTGAGGGTCCTTTGCCACCAATCTACTTTATGGTTCCCCCATCATTTAGAATGGCCTTATCTTGCAAGCATTTACCCAGACTCTCTAACTCTAACTTCAGGACCAGATTAAGTTTGCTTCTCAAAGCCATCCATCATCCGAGATATGTTTTTGTTAGTGTTTTCTTTTGTAAATCATTTTATTATTGTAAGCTTTCTCCGGCTTGCTGGCATGATAATAGGCTATATAAATGATTTTTGTCCTATATTTGTGTTGTATATACTTTATTGTAATAGCACTCTCGGGTCAAAAGCAGCCAATATTATTCCGATTAATTCCTGTCTAGACACTCATAAATTGTCCCTTAATTTGCAGAGAGAAAGCGAAGTCATATGAAGCATAACCTTTCCTCGCTGCAGAAAGTGCACCTGGTATTTCCGGGCGAGAGGAGGCCCGCCTCCCTGCGTCCTTCAAAGCAGCAGGCCTCAGAGGATACAAGGATGAGCAGCTCTTTCTCTGTGCGTGCGGCCCAGGTAGCCAGCCAAGGCCTGCCAGTTGGCATGCTGTTCCTCAAAAGGAAAACACAAAGCCTAATCCCCCAACACAGTTTCAGACAAACACTCATTTTATTTACTCATATTCATCTCCCTGGAAGGGGGAAAAAAGTAGGAGAAAATAGCTTGCTTAATCCCAATACTAACACAATATCGATTCACATTCATGTTCGGTATTTATTGATGTGCGTGGCATACAATGGGGGCTATCATTTAGGCTACTGTGTTCAAGGGAAGGCACAATCACATTGGAGAAGGAGATGAAGCACACGGTTTATACAGCCTTAATTTTATGTAATGTAAACCTTTCAAACATTGCACATGGGAGAGAAGATGCGTGGCCCTAGTGAAAAGCTGCGTGCATACCAAACGGATTTATCTTAAAGCTAATTACGACTTGCAGAGTGTCTGTCCCCAAAAGTAAGTCTGTTGTTATTTCCTAAACTTGTATGGCGAAATGAACTCCGTTGGCTTCGGCAGCAGCTTTCTGTCTATCCCATTAACCAGCCGTAAGTGCATTTGTGCTTGAAAGAAGAGCTCGTGGTTTTTGCTTTGTGACATCCAGTGTGAAGTGTTTTGAAATTCTGCAGGTGCTGTCCAGTGCTCTAGGCTAACTCTAGCCTAAGCTGGAGAACACATCGAATAGCAGCCAGCACGTAAGGATTGCTAGCATATGGCCCCTAGGAGAAGAAACAGATATAAAAGCACCACGCTCTTTGCTTGGGCCCCTTGGAGATTTTATTGTCTGGTGGCAGCTGTATTTAATAAAATATTAGTATCCACTTGAGGTTTAAAGGTGTAACACAATTCCATTTCAATATAACAGTTCCATAAATTCAAATATGAAACTTTCATAGAAGCACAATGCGGCTATAATTAAAGAAAACTTGGTATGCACCTTAGGAAAACCAAATGTGGGGCCCACTGCATTTGTAGTGATCTTATAAAGTAGATTTGGGGCAATTGTTCTCATGTTTGAAAGTTAGAAGTGATTCTAGAGGCTTCTTTGACAGAGACTGGTGGTTCAATTTTTGTGTCTTTTGAAAAGTTATACCATTTCAATCTGATCATCTCAGAGGCTGAGAATAAGTCCCCCCTTCTCCCATCATGCTTTCTTTGTGCTTCTAAAAGGTTCTTTCCCAATCCCATCAAGTGTCCAAAGAGCTGGCAAAGTTACCAGATGCTCTAGGGCCCTTAGATTACATCACTGTTGTTTGCAAGTTTAAAGGCAGGTAATGACTGCTTGAAAGCCTTAGTGCGGTCCCCGCTCTAGCATAGCCATGACCAAAGCAGGCAGAAACTTAAGTAGGAAATCCTAGACTTGGAGATAATACTTGGGTTTGTTTCATTATCCCATAGAGACCTTGTCACCAGCATTGGGGTGCTATTGGGAGGTGATGGACTAGGAGGGAGGGCCCTAGTGGGGGAAGTAAGGTCACCGGAAGCAAAACTTTGAAATGAGTTTACACCTCAGCTCCCTCCTTCCCTCTTTACTTACTGGACGTATGGTGCCTAGCATTTCTTGGCCACATGCTTTTGCCCTGAGGTGCTTCCTGCTTTTCTATAGATACAAAATGGAAAAGGTGCTGACCATGGACTGAGAAATCCAAAACCATGAGAAAAAATAGATCTTTTGTCTTTCTAGCTTGATTTGCCTCAGATGTTTTGTTGCTGTGGAAAGCTGACTAACACAAGTGGTCATTTCTATTAACAAGTTTCTTTAGGAGATATCCATCCATCCATCCATCCATCCATCCATCCATCCATCTATCCATCCATCAGTCTGTCCATCTGTCCATCTCTCCTTCCATCCATCTGTCTGTCTGTCTCTATCTCGCTATCACTCTGTCTCTCTATCTGTGTCTGTCTTCTGTCTATCTCTATCCCTATTATGTCTTTATATATCATCACTATCTGTCTGTCTATCTGTCTGTCTGTCTGTCTGTCTCTATACCTATATCTAGAGAGAGAGAGTCTTTTTGAGAAGGAAGTTTGCATGTTTACAGAGATCCAACAACCAACCTAGAGGCCCAGCTGAAAAGACTGACATCGTTTGAAAGCCTCTTCTATGCCAGATGGAAGTCCATGAGTAAGGTTACAGAGCTCTCCCAAAGGCCACATCCAGCCTCTAGTGGAGTTCTGATCATCTAGGCTGGTATAATGAAGATGGCACTATATCACACGTGCCTCTTGTATCTCATGGTCTCTGAGATTTTTCATAGTCTTTTACCTGCCTAAGTACACCAAAGTCAGAGTAGACCATGAGCCCTAGCAGAAGACATGGAGAGGACATGGAGGAGCTTCTGTGGGTATAAAGAGAAGTTGTTAGTCAGACCAAGGCAACAGACACTGTTGCTGCAGGGAGATCATGGGCAGGTTTAAAGAACAATGTCCCTGGGGCAATGAAGAAAATATGCAAGGAAGGAGAGAAAGTCAGATATAAACTCTGAGATGGGGGTTGGTAACTAAAGGCAACATCAGATGACATAAAGGTCAGTTTTCTGGACGTGTTAGTGAAGTAAATCCTATGAACCCATGTCACTGCACTGGAGGAGAAACCAGAAGGATAATAGAAAATTAAATGTAAATCTGAAATCTGAACAGGACTTTAAGCATGAAACCAAAAGTAACAGATAACAGATGGAGAAACTGGTTCGAGGCGAAGGACAATGATGAGTTTTATGCTATTGTAGGGGAAGGTTCAGGCATGGTGCAGCATTCTGGAGGTGATTTGAAGTAGAGAAGGGGACTTGGATGGTAGAAAACTAAAGGTCATACAGTGGCTCCCTTGGGAAAATAAAAGTTCCATACAAGGAAGAAAGGGCCAAGATGGTGGTCCTTGTTTCTCTGGGCCACCAACATTGAGTTCAGGAGTATAAACAAACCTGAGGCTAATTAGGAAATGTTCCTGATGTGGTGTAAAATCAGGAGTGGGAGCCCCCAGTACAGCTTCATCCTGCTAGGCAGCAGGGTTTCTGGAAGAAGGGACCTTGGACAACTGCACCTCCTGTCTTTTCACAGGGGTCTTCTTTCCTGTTCCTCATCTGCGAACCGAGCCCCTGCTGAGGCGACTGCTAGTGCTGTTCTCTTCTGAGCACGCAGTCCTTTTGTTTTGAGTTGCATTTCATTCCTGTTGTGTGTCGACTTGATGATAATGTTCTAAGTGACCTCGAGGCTGATTTATTTTTCTGGGAATGCTATGATAAGCCCTGGAGCTCAGGAAATAAGACTTGAGAAGTTCAGCATTTAAATCAAGATGAACTTTAAAATGTAGAAACTGAACTAAATTTGGATCTCTAATCCTAAGGAAAGGAGAATCATACAACCCAAGCAGGTCAGATTGTGTTTGGGGCAAACTTCTCCAAACACAGGTCAGAAGCAGATGCTCCTGTTGCTATGGCAACTTCTGAGCTGGTGTGTGCTTGCTTGTTCTTCTCTCTCTCTCTCTCTCTCTCTCTCTCTCTCTCTCTCTCTCTCTCTCTCTCCCTCCCTCCCTCCCTCCCTCTCCCTCTCTCTCTCTCTCCCTCTCCCCTCTTCTCCTCCTTCTTCATTCTCCTCCTACCTTCTTCCACTTTGCCCTTTCCTCCTCCTTCTCCCCTCCTCCCCCTTCCCCTTTCTCCTCCCTCCCTCCTCTTCTCTCTCCCCCACTTCTTTCTGTTTATTCTATCTCATTTCTTCAGTTCCTAAGTCAGATAAAGGCCGCTAAAAATATTCAGTGTTCTTTCTTCTAGGAGGTCGAAGGAAAATGAACACCAAAAATTATGTTGGAGCCTGTGATTTTTTCCATATCTATTAAGACATGATGGAATTATTTAATTACCTCTGCTCGCAAGTTGACGGACAAGCGTCCTCCTATCATATTGCAGATCTGCAAATAGGATTATTTACATCCAATCTAAGGAGTGCTGACTGGTGTTGTTGGGAGCTAAAGCTGTATCAGCATTTAAATTCCCACTTTTCTGGGCAAAAACCCAACTGAATGATTCAATTAAACTCGTTATGTTATATATTATCCAGAAGTTCACAATATAAAGTGATCCTCCAGCCTGAACCCCTGCCTTTATGATTGCAATTTGGTAAGCAAGACAATTTCCAAGGACTATTTTACTTGAACTGCAATGAAAACGTCAGGCCATAACACACTTTTTGATGCAGGTTTTATGAACAGCACTCCAGAATCAACCATTATTTCAAGCACATGCAATAAATAACCTTCATTATTCATCAGAGAGTAAATATGCATTTGTGTTTGCAAATATGGCTGGCGGCTTCCTGAGGAAAGCAGCCAGCAGCCAGCAGCTCCTTCAGCCATTTAGGGAGATAACGAATGGACGCCAGCTCCTTTAATTGCTACAGACCACCCTCGTAATTTCTGAGAGATGAGCAACTCCTTTACAGCACAGCCTTTGGGCAGTGTTCTCTGCACGCTGCCCACTCGCCTTGATAGTGTGGCTCTGTAGGAATTCAACATACATACATACATACATACATACATACATACATACATACATATGTACATACGCACATACACACATACGCACATACGCACATACACACATACACACATACATACATACATGTATACATATACACATACACTTACACATGTGTGTGTATGTGTGTGTGTGTGTGTGTGTGTGTGTGTGTGTGTGTGTGTGTTACCACTGTTACACCCTACCCAGTCCTGTGGAGAAATCCCCGCCCCCGTGATTTTTAAGAAATTCTTTTCTTTATACTTTGAAATGTTCAAATAAGTTCAATGAGTCCAATAAGTTCATTTAAATAGGATTAATATAGTCTGTAATTTGGCATTCTTTAGACCTGTGTTTGCAATGTCAGAGAATCTCTGTTTTCTGTTTTGGGGAGATAGAGAAGAGGATTAAACACTTGCTGCTCAAAGTGAGGACCACAGTAGTGGGTATCTTGAACCCATGTCAAAGCAGAGCAGGCATAACAGCCCACAGCTAATACCAGCACCTGGGATCAAGACAGAGGGGCTCCGTGGGGTAAGCTGGCTGGCTGAACTGGACAGAATTGGTGAGCTCCAGTTTTAGGAAGAGACCATCCTTATATAAAGTAGAGTGAGTGACCTTCTGATGCCAAATATGGGCACACATAGCATCCACACACGCACGCACACACACACACACACACACACACAGGCACATACTCGCACACTCACATCTGGACACATTTGTACATCCACCACACATGAAACCATGTATATACACATACATAGCAGATACATATTCCTTTTTGGAAAAAAAGAAAAGGGAAAAACAATTTTATTTTTATAACACTATTACTGTCATTTGTTATTTCTTATGGTTCTTTCGATCTCTCAAAACAGAGGACAAAACTATTTTACAGCTGTTCTTATATGTATGTGGGACGATATGATATATGTGATATTTAAACTTAAGGCTCTCTGATGTCCAGTGAAGCCATTTTGTATCGCATCCTTTTGGCATGGGTCAGGGGACACAAACCTCTGCTCCTTTCCACCTCCTCCAGGCCTCTTCAATGATTCAGTACCAACTGGATTAATTTTGTTGCTGCCTGCTGTGACATATAGAGACATCCTTGTCTCCTATCTATGATTCTGGAACGTAATTATAGGGAATCAGTTTGTTAGTTTGTCAATGTATTTGTCCATAAAATTTATTGCATGTTTTACCTGGATTATGTGTGTCAACTAGCATGCTCTCTACTGCAGTGCTTGTGATACGTATTTAAATAAGTCTGTAATAGACTGAATGACAAGCATTGTCATCTCCCATTTCTCGTTCCAAAGCTGTATCTTCTGATGTGATGGCACTCCCCGGAGAGCTCAGTCCCATGACAACCAGCACACTGCTTTGACAATAGCCCTAGTCAGATCCTGAAGTTGGTACATTCATGACCAGTGACCTCTTTATTTCTTTTTTTTTTTCTTTTTTTTAATTTATTTAATACTTAATAATAATTCTTTGGTTTCCCGGGCAAACATCCACCTCCCCCCTCCCTTTCCTTATGGGTGTTCCCCTCCCAACCATCCCCCCATTGCCGCCCTCACCCCAACAGTCTAGTTCACTGGGGGTTCAGTCTTAGCAGGACCCAGGGCTTCCCCTTCCACTGGTGCTCTTACTAGGATATTCATTGCTACTTATGAGGTCAGAGTCCAGGGTCAGTCCATGCATAGTCTTTAGGTAGTGGCTTAGTCCCTGGAAGCTCTGGTTGCTTGGCATTGTTGTACATATGAGGTCTCGAGCCCCTTCAAGCTCTTCCAGTTCTTTCTCTGATTCCTTCAACGGGGTCCTATTCTCAGTTCAGTGGTTTGCTGCTGGTATTCGCCTCTGTATTTGCTGTATTCTGGCTGTGTCTCTCAGGAGAGATCTACATCTGCCTCCTGTCGGTCTGCACTTCTTTGCTTCATCCATCTTGTCTAATTGGGTGGCTGTATATGTATGGGCCACAGGTGGGGCAGGCTCTGAATGGGTGTTCCTTCTGTGTCTGTTTTAATCTTTGCCTCTCTATTCTCTGCCAAGGGTATTCTTGTTCCCCTTTTAAAGAAGGAGTGAAGCATTCACATTATGATCATCTGTCTTGAGTTTCATTTGTTCTAGGCATCTAGGGTAATTCAAGCATTTGGGCTAATAGCCACTTATCAATGAATGCATACCATGTGTGTCTTTCTGTGATTGGATTACCTCACTCAGGATGATATTTTCTAGTTCCAACCATTTGCCTATGAATTTCATACAGTCACTCTTTTTGATAGCTGAGTAATATTCCATTGTGTAGATGTACCACATTTTCTGTATCCATTCCTCTGTTGAAGGGCATCTGGGTTCTTTCCAGCTTCTGGCTATTATAAATAAGGCTGGGATGAACATAGTGGAGCACGTGTCTTTTTTATATGTTGGGGCATCTTTTGGGTATGTGCCCAAGAGAGGTATAGCTGGATCCTCAGGCAGTTCAATGTCCAATTTTCTGAGGAACCTCCAGACTGATTTCCAGAATGGTTGTACCAGTCTGCAATCCCACCAACAATGGAGGAGTGTTCCTCTTTCTCCGCATCCTCGCCCGCATCTGCTGTCACCTGAGTTTTTGATCTTAGCCATTCTCACTGGTGTGAGGTGAAATCTCAGGGTTGTTTTGATTTGCATTTCCCTTATGACTAAAGATGTTAAACATTTCTTTAGGTGTTTCTCAGCCATTTGGCATTCCTCAGCTGTGAATTCTTTGTTTAGCTCTGAACCCCATTTTTTAATAGGGTTATTTGTCTCCCTGCGGTCTAACTTCTTGAGTTCTTTGTATGTTTTGGATATAAGGCCTCTATCTGTTGTAGGATTGGTAAAGATCTTTTCCAAATCTGTTGCTTGCCGTTTTGTCCTAACCACAGTGTCCTTTGCCTTACAGAAGCTTTGCAGTTTTATGAGATCCCATTTGTCGATTCTTGATCTTAGAGCATAAGCCATTGGTGTTTTGTTCAGGAAATTTTTTCCAGTGCCCATGTGTTCCAGATGCTTCCCTAGTTTTTGTTCTATTAGTTTGAGTGTATCAGGTTTGATGTGGAGGTCCTTGATCCACTTGGACTTAAGCATTGTACAGGGTGATATGCATGGATCAATCTGCATTCTTCTACATGTTGACCTCCAGTTGAACCAGCACCATTTGCTGAAAATGCTATCTTTTTTCCATTTGATGGTTTTGGCTCCTTTGTCAAAAATCAAGTGACCATAGGTGTGTGGGTTCATTTCTGGGTCTTCAATTCTATTCCATTGGTCTATCTGTCTGTCTCTGTACCAATACCATGCAGTTTTTATCACTATTGCTCTGTAATACTGCTTGAGTTCAGGGATAGTGATTCCCCCTGAAGTCCTTTTATTGTTGAGGATAGTTTTAGCTATCCTGGGTTTTTTGTTATTCCAGATGAATTTGCAAATTGTTCTGTCTAACTCTTTGAAGAATTGGATTGGTATTTTGATGGGGATTGCATTGAATCTGTAGATCGCTTTTTGTAAAATGGCCATTTTTACTATATTAATCCTGCCAATCCATGAGCATGGGAGATCTTTCCATCTTCTGAGGTCTTCTTCAGTTTCTTTCTTCAGTGTCTTGAAGTTCTTATTGTACAGATCTTTTACTTGCTTGGTTAAAGTCACACCGAGGTACTTTATATTATTTGGGTCTATTATGAAGGGTGTTGTTTCCCTAATTTCTTTCTCGGCTTGATTCTCTTTTGTGTAGAGGAAGACTACTGATTTATTTGAGTTAATTTTATACCCAGCCACTTTGCTGAAGTTGTTTATCAGCTTTAGTAGTTCTCTGGTGGAACTTTTGGGATCACTTAAATAAACTATCATATCATCTGCAAATAGTGATATTTTGACTTCTTCTTTTCCGATCTGTATCCCCTTGACCTCCTTTTGTTGTCTGATTGTTCTGGCTAGAACTTCAAGAACTGTATTGAATAAGTAGGGAGACAGTGGGCAGCCTTGTCTAGTTCCTGATTTTAGTGGGATTGCTTCAAGTTTCTCTCCATTTAGTTTAATGTTAGCAACTGGTTTGCTGTATATGGCTTTTACTATGTTTAGGTATGGGCCTTGAATTCCTATTCTTTCCAGGACTTTTATCATGAAGGGGTGTTGAATTTTCTCAAATGCTTTCTCAGCATCTAATGAAATGATCATGTGGTTTTGTTCTTTCAGTTTGTTTATATAATGGATCACGTTGATGGTTTTCCGTATATTAAAACATCCCTGCATGCCTGGAATGAAGCCTACTTGATCATGGTGGATGATTGTTTTGATGTGCTCTTGGATTCGGTTTGCCAGAATTTTGTTGAGTATTTTTGCGTCGATATTCATAAGGGAAATTGGTCTGAAGTTCTCTTTCTTTGTTGGGTCTTTGTGTGGTTTAGGTATAAGAGTAATTGTGGCTTCATAGAAGGAATTCGGGAGTGATCCATCTGTTTCAATTTTGTGGAATAGTTTGGATAATATTGGTATGAGGTCTTCTATGAAGGTTTGATAGAATTCTGCACTAAACCCATCTGGACCTGGGCTCTTTTGGGTTGGGAGACTTTAATGACTGCTTCTATTTCCTTAGGAGTTATGGGGTTGTTTAACTGGTTTATCTGTTCCTGATTTAACTTCAGTACCTGATATTTGTCTAGGAAATTGTCCATTTCCTGTACATTTTCAAGTTTTGTTGAATATAGGCTTTTATAGTAAGATCTGATGATTTTTTGAATTTCCTCTGAATCTGTAGTTATGTCTCCCTTTTCATTTCTGATTTTGTTAATTTGTACACACACTCTGGGTCCTCTCGTTAGTCTGGCTAAGGGTTTATCTATCTTGTTGATTTTCACAAGGAACCAACTTTTGGTTCTGTTGATTCTTTCTATGGTCCTTTTTGTTTCTACTTGGTTGGTTTCAGCTCTGAGTTTGATTATTTCCTGCCTTCTACTCCTCCTGGGTGTATTTGCTTCTTTTTGCTCTAGAGCTTTTAGGTGTGCTGTCAAGCTGCTGACATATGCTCTTTCCTGTTTCTTTCTGCAGGCACTCAGCGCTATGAGTTTTCCTCTTAGCACAGCTTTCATTGTGTCCCATAAGTTTGGGTATGTTGTACCTTCATTTTCATTAAATTCTAAAAAGTTTTTAATTTCTTTCTTTATTTCTTCCTTGACTAAATTATCATTGAGTAGAGCATTGCTCAATTTCCACGTATATGTGGGCATTCTTCCCTTTTGTTATTGAAGACCAGTTTTAGGCCGTGGTGGTCTGATAGCACGCATGGGATTATTTCTATCTTTCTGTACCTGTTGAGGCCCGTTTTTTGACCAACTATATGGTCAATTTTGGAGAAAGTACCATGAGGAGCTGAGAAGAAGGTATATCCTTTTGCTTTAGGATAGAATATTCTACAAATATCTGTTAAGTCCATTTGGCTCATGACTTCTCTTAGTCTGTCTACGTCTCTGTGTAATGTCTGTTTCCATGATCTGTCCATTGATGAGAGTGGGGTGTTGAAATCTCCCACTATTATTGTGTGAGGTGCAATGTGTGTTTTGAGCTTTAGTAAGGTTTCTTTTACGTATGTAGGTGCCCTTGTATTTGGGGCATAGATATTTAGGATTGAGAGTTCATCTTGGTGGATTTTTCCTTTGATGAATATGAAGTGTCCTTCCTTCTCTTTTTTGATGACTTTTAATTGAAAATTGATTTTATTTGATATTAGAATGGCTACTCCAGCTTGCTTCTTCTGACCATTTGCTTGGAAAGTTGTTTTCCAGCCTTTCACTCTGAGGTAGTGTCTGTCTTTGTCTCTGAGGTGTGTTTCCTGTAGGCAGCAGAATGCAGGGTCCTCGTTGCGTATCCAGTTTGTTAATCTATGTCTTTTTATTGGGGAGTTGAGGCCATTGATGTTGAGAGATATTGAGGAATAGTGATTATTGCTTCTTGTTATATTCATATTTGGATGTGAGGTTATGTTTGTGTGCTTTTCTTCTCTTTGTTTTGTTGCCAAGACGATTATTTTCTTGCTTCTTCTAGGGTATAGCTTGCCTCCTTATGTTGGGCTTTACCCTGTATTATCCTTTGTAGTGCTGGATTTGTAGAAAGGTATTGTGTAAATTTGGTTTTGTCATGGAATATCTTGGTTTCTCCATCTATGTTAATTGAGAGTTTTGCAGGATACAGTAACCTGGGCTGGCACTTGTGTTCTCTTAGGGTCTGTATGACATCTGTCCAGGATCTTCTGGCCTTCATAGTTTCTGGCGAAAAGTCTGGTGTGATTCTGATAGGTCTGCCTTTATATGTTACTTGACCTTTTTCCCTTACTGCTTTTAATATTCTTTCTTTATTTTGTGCGTTTTGTGTTTTGACTATTATGTGACGGGAGGTGTTTCTTTTCTGGTCCAATCTATTTGGAGTTCTGTAGGCTTCTTGTATGCCTATGGGTATCTCTTTTTTTAGGTTAGGGAAGTTTTCTTCTATGATTTTGTTGAAGATATTTACTGGTCCTTTGAGCTGGGAGTCTTCACTCTCTTCTATACCTATTATCCTTAGGTTTGATCTTCTCATTGAGTCCTGGATTTCCTGTATGTTTTGGACCAGTAGCTTTTTCCGCTTTACATTATCTTTGACAGTTGAGTCAATGATTTCTAGGGAATCTTCTGCTCCTGAGATTCTCTCTTCCATCTCTTGTATTCTGTTGGTGAGGCTTCTATCTCCAGCTCCTTGTCTCTTCTTTTGATTTTCTATATCCAGGGTTGTTTCCATGTGTTCTTTCTTGATTGCTTCTATTTCCATTTTTAATTCCTTCAACTGTTTGATTGTGTTTTCCTGGAATTCTTTCAGGCATTTTTGCGATTCCTCTCTGTAGGCTTCTACTTGTTCTCTAAGGGAGTTCTTCACGTCTTTCTTGAAGTCCTCCAGCATCATGATCAAATATGATTTTGAAACTAGATCTTGCTTTTCTGGTGTGTTTGGATATTCCATGTTTATTTTGGTGGGAGAATTGGGCTCCGATGATGCCTTGTAGTCTTGGTTTCTGTTGCTTGGGTTCCTGCACTTGCCTCCTGCCATCAGATTATCTCTAGTGTTACTTTGTTCTGCTATTTCTGACAGTGGCTAGACTGTCCTATAAGCCTGTGTGTCAGGATTGCTGTAGACCTGTTTTCCTGTTTTCTTTCAGCCAGTTATGGGGACAGAGTGTTCTGCTTTCGGGCGTGTAGTTTTTCCTCTCTACAGGTCTTCAGCTGTTCCTGTGGGCCTGTGTCTTGAGTTCACCAGGTAGGTCACTTTCAGGGGAAAAGTTGGTCCTACCTGAGGTTCCGAGGCTCAAGTGTGCTCGTGGGGTGCTGCCTAAGTCCTCTCCGCGGCGGCAACAACCGAGAAGATCTGCGCTGCTCTTTCCGGGAGCCTCCGTGCACCAGGGTTCCAGATGGCATTTGGTGTTTTCCTCTGGCGTTGACCAGTGACCTCTTAATGACCCACCTTATAATACTATTAAGATGGCAGGTCGAGGGGGTACAAGTTTGGATGGGACATTTTTACTCTAGCAGGAGTAAATTGGTGTTAGATGAAGTTGTCAGGCTGAGGGTGGTGTGTGTGATGGCACAGAGAAAAGACAACTGTACGTCATGAAGAGGGGTCTAGGTTGATGTTTAATGACTCCAGAGAAACTGTATTGCTGTTGCTACAAAGCATGAGGAGAACACAGTAAACTGCATTGGCTCTTTCAGTGCCAGTCTCACAACCCCAGCCATATTTGCTGTAGGAAGAATGGTAACCCAAGAGCAGGGAAAGACCAAGTCACTGAAGCAGAGTTGATGACTCTAGTAATGTTTGACGTGGGACTATCAAAGAGCAATTAGATTGATGACATTCTACTCAGAAGATACAACATAGTCAAAGCTGTGGTATGTGAGTGACATGTCATAAGACAGGGTATAACAATAAAGGATGTCACAAATGACAAAGAACTAAAGGGGGGGCTCTCACCTAGCATGTGGGAGAGTGTGTGAGGCTGTAGTGTGCTCCTGGAAAGAGTTTTCAGGACTGGTGTTGGGAACTCCAGGAATTCCTTTCTGGCAAGTCAAGGCATGGCCTTCCTACCTTCTATCCTTACCTAGGAGGTTCTCTGTTCCCAAACATCTCCTCTCATATACCCAGTGACCTACTGTATCTCATTATAATTGGTTCAAGAGACAAAGGCTGCTTAAGACATATCCTAACTGGCAGAGCTTTCTGGGGAAAAGGCATTGCACCTGTGACATCTCACTCCAGCTATTGGAGAATTTGCTAAAGCATTTTCTGCAGGATGCTAGTGTCTGTCAGATGATAATATTCACTACATTAACCAAACATACAAAGAAAGGATTTGTCCATGAAATTATTTGTGGGAATCTCTGAATCAAAAACAGATGGTTTAGTTTCTGCCTATTTAGCTATTGCAAAACTTTGAAATCTTTAACTCCTAACTTGCATTGTGGGAATCTGAAAAGAGGGAGAAAGGTATATATTGGGTTTTTGTTTTTGTTTTGTTTTGTTTTGTTCTCAATCAGGGTGGTTCAGAGAAACATTTCTGGAGTTGCTCCCATGATTAGAATCTTCAGAAAAAGTGCTAAGTGGAAGTCTTCTTCATTAGCATGCTGCTTTCATCGGCACTGCTCCATGTGGTCCTCTCTAGAGTTCATGCTGGCCGAAAGCAGATATCACCATGGGTGACCTAATGGAAATAAGCAAAAAACTTGCAGAAGTCAGACTCCCATGCTTCCTCCCTCAGTGTTCTTACAGTGAAGATCTGGGATGTACATTCCCACAAGACCAGGAGTATTTCCTCCTGAAATACTCAAGTACCATCACAGCCACAGCTAAAGGAAAATGGACCATAGGCTGCCTGAGCAGTAATAGGAGAGCAGGACTCAGGGTAGTGGTTCTGAGGAAGTGGAGAACAAAAGAATGAGAGGAGTAATATGCATACGCAAAATTGTACGTAACCAGGTTGTCCCGGGACTGTAAATGGACTGCTGATGCCTCATGGGTAATGTTATACAATTTATCCTTTTCAACATTCTAGGATTCTCTAACAAGGGAGGTGGAGCTGGCAGCCCAAGAGATCTTAGGAATTTACTGTTCATTCTTTTAATAATTTAATAATCATGAGCATATAAAAATATATTGTAGTTGGCCCCCTGCACACGCACCAGCTACATCTGCCTGTAGCTGACACAATATCTTTAGCAAGTTCTCAAAACTGAGAACTGTTTGACTGTGTGGAACTCACATCACATTGTTCTAAAATGATGCAATCTAAAGTGAATGTATCTGGGTAAAATCGAAGAGGCAACTGACTATAATACAGACCACGTCCACAAACCATTGCTGTGATAGTATCAGTTAGCTGGTTACTCAACATTATAGAGTGCCCTCTATGTACCGGATGTGGACTGAGCACTACTGAGAACAATATACAAGAGGGGCCAGGCCTCTGCCCTCACAGGAAATTAGAGACCACTAGAGAAGGGAAGTAATTATGAAACAAATCATTCTAACTTATTGAGTAAATAATTTAAAATGAAAGCATTCTCCAAAGAGCAAGTGCAATGGGAAAACCTAAAGAGAATCCAACCATACCCTGGGTTGAATGGAAAAGGCTACATAGAATTCTTCTTCGTCTTGGTTTGTCTGTTGTACATGTGCATTTCTGTGTACCAATACAAGTTTGTGTATGTGAGTCCAGATGCATACATCCTCAGAAAACAGAGGATAAACTTGGGTGACTATCCTCAGTGACCCCACCTTGTTTGAGATAGGTATTTTTATTGTTTTCCATCGTCTATGCCAGCCTAGCTGGTCCTCCAGCCCCAGAGATCCTCATGTCTCCCTTTCCGCCCAAGTGTACCAGTGCTGGGATGGACCATGATATCTGCCTTTGCATGAGCAATGGGAATCTGAACTAAGTTCTGCATCCTTGTCTGACAACCTCTTTACAGACTGACCTTCCTCAGTCTGCATAGAGTCCAGTTCTCCAAGGTCATCTCATCTGAAAATATCCACAAAATTTGGGTGAATGGATTATTTCAGCTTTTCCAAAGCATCCTCCTCAGAAGAAGGTAAGAGATACTTGGGGATCCCTGACTTATGAGTTCAGATGGCTTTTGGAGGATGCCAGGCAGCATGAGGATCAAAGGGGAGCATAAGGGTAGAGCCAATCTGAAACTCTATGGGAGACATTTTTCTGTGAATATTTGTAGCAGCAAGTGTCCCAAGAGAGACAACATGAAAACAAGAATTTGGCTATTTTATTCCACCAATAACATGCAGGAGAGATTGAACATGTAGACTCTCAGCTGCTTGCAAGACTTTGCAGGATTGTGAGCATGAACTCAAATGGAAGGGACAATAAATATAAAATACTTAAGAGAAACAAAGATGACTACATGCGCAGGGAATCTCCAGATGCCACTTAAGAATGTGGTATCAGCCTGTACAAAGCTTAAGTCCAAATGGATCAAGGACCTCTACATCAAACCAGATACTCTCAAACTAATAGAAGAAAAAGTGGGGAAGAATCTTGAACACATGGGCACTGGAGAAAATTTCCTGAACAAAACACCAATGGCTTATGCTCTAAGATCAAGAATCGACAAATGGGATATCATAAAACTACAAAGCTTCTGTAAGGCAATGGACACTGTTGTTAGGACAAAACAGCAACGAACAGATTGGGAAAAGATCTTTACCAATCTTACAACTGATAGAGGGCTCATAGCCAAAATACACAAAGAATTCATGAAGTTAGACTGAAGGGAGATAGATAACCCTATTAAAAATGGGGTTCAGAGCTAAACAAATAATTCACAGCTGAGGAGTGTCGAATGGCTGAGACGCACCTAAAGAAATGTTCAACATCTTTAGTCATAAAGGAAATGCAAATCAAAACAACCCTGAGATTTCACCTCACACCAGTCAGAATGGCTAAGATCAAAGACTCTGGTGACAGTGGATGTTGTCGAGGATGCGGAGAAAGAGGAACACTCCTCCATTGTTGGTGGGATTGCAGACTGGTACAACCATTCTGGAAATCAGTCTAGAAGTTCCTCAGAAAATTGGACATTGAACTACCTGAGGATCCAGCTATACCTCTCTTGGGCATATACCCAAAAGATGCCCCAACATATAACAAAGACACGTGCTCCACTATGTTCATAGCAGTCTTATTTATAATAGCCAGAAGCTGGAAAGGACCCAGATGCCCTTCAACAGAGGAATGGATACAGAAAATGGGGTACATCTACACAATAGAATACTATTCCGCTATCAAAAACAATGACTTTATGATATTTATAGGCAAATGGATGGAACTGGAAAATATCATCCTGAGTGAGGTAACCCAGTCACAGAAAAACATACATGGTATGCACTCATTGATAAGTGGCTATTAGCCCATATGCTTGAATTACCCTAGATGCACAGAACACATGAAACTCAAGACAGATGACCAAATTGCAGATGCTTTACTCCTTCTTTAAAAGGGGAACAAGAATACCCTTGGGAGGGTATAGAGAGGCAAAGTTTAGAACAGAGGCAAAAGGAACGCCCATTCAGAGCCTGCCCCACATGTGGCCCCTACATATACAGCCACCAAACTAGATAAGATGGATGAAGCAAAGAAGTGCAGGCTGACAGGAACAGGATGTAGATCTCTCCTAAGAGACACAGCCAGAATACAGCAAATGCATTGACGAATGCCAGCAGCAAACCACTGAACTAAGAACAGGACGCCCGTTGAAGGAATCAGAGAAAGGACTGAAAGAGCTTGAAGGGGCTTGAGACCCCATATGAACAACAATGCCAACCAACCAGAGCTTCCAGGGCCCAAGCCACCACCCAAAGACTATACATGGACTGACTCTGGGCTCCAACTGCATAGGTAGTAATGAATAACATAGTAAGGGCACCAGTGGAAGGGGAAGCCCTTGGTCCTGCCAAGACTAGATCCCCCAGTGAATGGGATTCTTGTGGGGAGAGCGGTAATGGGGGGAGGATTGGGAGGGGAACACCCATATAGAGTGGGAAGGGTAGGGGTTAAGGGGATGTTGGCATGGAAACCGGGAAAGGGAATAATATTTGAAATGTAAATAAGAAATACCCAATTTAATAAAGATAGAAAGAAAAAAACATGTAAGGTAAGTATATGTTGTCAATTAACACCATTCGCCGAGAAGAGAGTGTTATAACCAGAATCTTCTGGAAGTATGTCTAGAAGGAGTCTGAGTAAACCGGGCTGGTATACTTTACAAGAGTGAAGCTGTTTCAAAGTGAGCGGATGAGAAGGGCAGAGAGCTGTGTGCCTGCTGCAGGCCCATGGGTGTCCCTTGACCACTTTGGTGTGGCTTCTTGTCTTCTCCAATTCTTGGCCCCCTGAACCTAACCTCGCTTTTCTAATATTTGTAACTTTTATTACAACGCATGTCTGGTCGTGTGAATTTTTTTCTCCCCTGAGATCTTTTAAGATTTAAACTTCCCACTTAAAAGATATTCTTCACAGCTCTCTGTGAGGGAAACTTTCCTGGCTTTTCAGCTCCCACTCACATTTGACTTTATTCGTGAGGCCTTCTGTGAGAACTCTGCCAGTCGAGAGGGTCACCTCTTCTGACTACCAATGATGAACGTGCTGCACAAAACAGCTTCACCATTCAAGCACCGTCTGCTTCTGCACGAATTTTATTGCCCTCTGATTACCTCATGGATTTTTGGTGACTGCCCTCAGAAAGTCTGTATTCCACAAGGAGCACATTGCGTTTGAACAGAATCAAGGGCAATTTATTTCTTCAGCAGTTTTTGGATATTGGGCACATTTCGATACCAGAATGGGGATGGGAGTACACTATGAAAAAAATGCAAACCAGGGTCAGGAGATTACGTTTACTCTCATAAGACTTTGTTTCTTAAAAGGCTGTAAGAGTTCTGTTTAGGAAAATTTCCCCTGTGCCAATGAGTTCGAGGCTCTTTCCCACTTTCTCTTCTATTAGATTCAGTGTATCTGGTTTTATGTTGAGGTCTTGGATTCTCTTGGACTTGAACTTTGAGCAAGGTGACAAATATGGGTCTATTTTCATTTTTCTACATATAGACTGCCAGTTAGACCACCACCATTTATTGAAGACACTCTTTTTCCATTGTATATTTTTGGCTTTTTGTCAAAGATCAAGAGTCCATTAAATGTGTGATATTGTTTCTGGGTCTTCAATTCTATTCCATTGATCAACCTGTCTGCCTCTGTACCAACACTATGCTGTTTTTATCACTATTTCTCTATAGTATAGCTTGAAGTCAAGGATGGTCATTTCCCCAGGGGGAGATTTCCTAAACAGAACTCCAATGGCTCAGGCTCTAAGATCAAGGATTGATAAATGTGACCTCATAAAATTGGAAGCCATCTGTAAGACAATGGACATAGTCAATAGGACAAACTGGCAATCTACAGATTTGGAAAAAATCTTCACTAACTACACATCCAATAGAGACCTAATGTCGAAAATATATGAAGAACTCAAGAAGCTCACCACCAAAATTCCAAACAACCCAATCAAATATTGGGATATAGAGCTAAACAGAGAATTCACAACAGCGGAATCTTGTATGACTGAGAAGCGAGAAGCACTTAAATGTTCAAAGTCCTTAGTCATCATGGAAATAAAAATTAAAATGACCCTGAGATTCCACCTCAAACCAATCAGAATGGCTAAGATCAAAAACTCAGGTGACAACACATGCTGGCCAGGATGTGGAGAAAGAGGAACACTCCTTCATGGCTGGTGGGATTGCAAACTGGTACAATCACTCTGGAAATCAACTTTTGGTTAAAAGATGCCCCACCATGTTACGGGGCACATGCTCCACTATATTCATAGCAGCCTTATTTGTGATAGTCAGAAGCTGGAAACAACCCAGATGTCCCCATGACAGAAGAATGAATACAGAAAATGTGGTTCATTTGCACAATGGAGTACTAGTGAACTATTAACAATGAGGACATCAAGAGTTTTGCAGCCAAATAGATGGAACTAGAATGTGGTAACTCAGACACAAAAGGACATGCATGGTATCTACTCACTAATAAGTGGATATTAGCCAAAAAAGTACAGAATACCCAGGACACAACTCACAGGACTCAAGAAGGTTAACAAATCAAAGGGCCCAAGTGAGAATGCCTCAATCCCACGTGGGAGTGATAGGAAAGCAGTCACCAGGGACAGGAGGAAGGAGGGACCTGGGTAGGAGAGGAGACAGGGAGGGGAAGGGAGAAATGAGATCAGGCATTGGTCAGTGATGGGGGGAAGGACTAAAGTCCTGAGGGCCAGCAGAAAGAATGGAAGCAGGTAATCTCTGGAAGTAGGAGTTGGGGGTGGCTAGTATATACCAGAGACCTAGGAGATGAGAGACTCTCAGGACTGAATAAACCTTAGATGAAGTGCTCTACAGTGGGGAGGGGAACTTGATGTCTTGTCCCTCCACTGGAGGTGGACTCTACAAGTGGAGGACGGGGACTTGACATCAGTCAAAAACTCTGACCCAGAATTGTTCCTGTCTGAAGGAACTGCAAGGACAAAAAAGAAGAACAACATGAAAGAAAGGAGGGCTAATGACAGGCTCAAATTGGGATCCAGAAGGCCCAGGGCCCTGACACTATTACTGATGCTGTGGTGTGTTTGCAGACAGGAGCCTACCTAGCATGGTTGCCCTCTGAGGAGGTCCAACAGGCTGCTGAAAGAGACAGATGTAGACACTAGCACCCAAACCATGCACTGAAGCCAGGGACCCCTGTGGTTGAGTTGGGGAAAAGCGAAAGAAGCTGGGGAAGAGGGTGGCTCTATAGGAAGACCAGCAGTCTCAGATCACCTGGACCCCTGAGATCTCTCAGACACTGAGTTACCAACCCAGCAGCATACTCTAGCTGATATGAGGTCTCTGACACATATACAGCAGAGGATTACCTGATCTGGCTTCAGTGAGAGAAGATGCACCTAACCCTCAAGAGACTTGAGGCCCCAAGAAGTAGGGAGGTCTGGTGGGGTAGAACATTCTCTTGAAGATGGTGAGGATATGCGAGGTATGGGATTGAGAGCTGTTGTGGGGTTGGGAGATGGGGGTGGGCAGACTGGTATGAGGATAAAGTCTGGATTGTATAAAAGGATTAAAGATGTAAAAAAATGGTTCTAACAGGTGTCTGTTAATAAAGGATGCCAACAGAAACCCAACTAACTTGACTGCAGTGTAAGACTTTGAGGAAAGATTTCCAGGGGAGTCAGGAAGGAACAGATCCACACACATGAGAATCCTGCCACGGCTCTGACTCCACAGACATGTGTCAATATTACCTACTAAAGCAAGTGATCCTCTGAGCTACACGTGTTACCCCAACTGTAGTCAGAGCATCTAAAGCCATAAGGTGTAGATTATGAGCTTAATTATTATGACTGAAGCAGAAAGTCAGCTTTCACAGACTTCTCATGTTAGAATCAGAAGATGTTAGGTGTTACAGGTCCTGGCTATCATGGGACTGAATGGTGGGGGGCAGGGTGGGTTCCGATAAAAAGCCTGAGAAGATAGCCTTCACAGTGAACACCAGTCTAGCCTGGGCTACAATGGGAAACTGCCGTTAGATAAATAAATGCAAAAATATATCACTAATAGCATGTATATTTCACCTTTATATATTTTTTCAAACCACGTTGCTTGGTCAACGTGTTTCCCAAGATATGTAAATAAGTTTTAGGTCCTACATCATACCCAGTTAATTAAGTAATTCTTCAGGTTGAAGGTTAGTGGTAGGATTTCTGAGGTATGTTATGCATGGAAGTTGTCTGTTTTACCTTCCTTGGGGAATTACCATCATCATCATCATCATCATCATCATCATCATCATCATCATCATCATCATCATCATCATATCACCACCACCACCACCACCACCACCACCACCATCATCATCACTTGACTTGATTCTTGGGAAATTTTTTGCATAATTGGTCCTGTGACTCGTGCCACTATCATTTAGAGTTTAGCAGTTCAGAGAATGACTGCCATATTCTTGCACAGCTTAGGTCTTGGAACCCTAGCTGGGACAGTGAGGAGATGAAGAATAGACAAATGCGGGGACACAAAGAAAAGCAGAGACTGGGTGAACTGATGTATGGGGAAGCCACTGCATATCAGAAACTCAGCGTGGTTATTATACAGTTGATCAGGGAGACAGGTTTTAGCTTAGAGCTGAATCAAGGAGGCAGCTTTAGTTAACCCCCATAGGAGCAGTCTCTGTGGAGGAGCAGTCACTAGGCCTAAACATCTGGGGGAAAGCAACACTGAGCATTTTCTGCACACATGTGTCAACATCACCTCTAAGAACAGAGGAAGGCACTGCCTTCCCTCTGAGCTTCACCCTAGAGAAAGAAGGGTTTTGGCAATTTCCCATAGGTCTGAGGCTTTGGTCTTTGGGGTGGCCACCTCATGTCACCGGCACACATGTCCTCAGAACTTCACATACTCAGTGCTTCCTCAACTCCCTACAGAGGACTGTCCCACACTGAGCCCTGTGGCCTTTTATAAAAGCAACCTGTTCATCATTTCTTTGTGTAGGTTTGCAGGATTCTTTATTCTTGCACACTAGTGTTTTAACTAAATCTTGTAGTTGGTGACGTCTTTGTCAATTTCTCCTTGTACACAAGACCCCTTTGAGTCATTGTGAGTTTTTCTCAGTCCTTCAAGTCTCTCACTTTCCCTCTCTCCCTCTTCCCTCCTCTATATATGTGCACATTATTTTTTCTAGATAATCTTTTTGCTTCTAATTCTCTCTTCTTATCTTAAATTGTCTAAAATTACAATATATTCTTCTTTGTTGCCATCTTATAGGTAGGAAAATATTTCAACAGTTGTTTTATTATTATTTATGCTTTAATATACTTTCCATGTAGTAGCCTAAAGATGAGACCTCTAAGCCAGCCATGTCCATGGGTCTGATGCTTGAGCTCTTTCTCAATTTTAAATGGTCAGATATGGGGCTAGATAAATGGCTCAGCAGTTAGGAAAGCTTACTGCTTTAATGAAAGACCTAGGTTCGGTTCCCAGCACATACATGGCATCTCACAACCACCTGGAAGTCAAACTCCAGCGGATCCAATGCCCTCTTCAGGATTCTCTTTGGTCTTGTACTCACAAGGTACATATATGCTCATTCAAACTTACTAGCATGCAGATAAATAAAAAAAATCTTAAAAATATAAATGCTTAAATATATTCAGTTAGAGGAGTGGTTCTTAACCTTCCTAATAATGCGACCCTTTAATGTAGTTCATGCTGTGGTGACCTCCAGCCGTAAAATTATTTTGGTGCTATTTCAAAACTGTGGTTTTGATATTGTTATTAATGTAATATAAATATCTGATATACAGATGGTCTTTGGCAATCCCTGTGAAAGAAAGAAAGGGTTGTTCAATCCCTCAAAGGTTTCCAGTCCCACAGGAACCACTCAGTTAGAGGGACTCCATCGAGAATTGGAACTTATTATGTATGTCCTTTCCCCTGAAGCCTGTAGGAAATGTAAGGAGGTGCAGAACTCTGTGAATCCTTACAATTTTGTATTTGAAACTTCCGTGGTATAAACATTTGCATCTCCTGTTGAAATTTAAACCTCCAAAGTGATAGTGTTCGGACAGGAAAGGAAATGATTGGATTATGGGTTATAATCATGGTAGCAGTAAAGACACTCCAAAGGTCCCCTTTAGCCTTAAGGCTAAAGGAGACTTTAAAATTTTAACAGGAGATGCACATAGGACAAGAGCCTTCACCAGAAACCAAATATGTTAAAAGAAAGTCAGACTCTAGAAATTTCCAGAAATATATGCGCTGCCAGTTTACAGTATTTTGTCATAATAATACAAATAATTTCTAGGTAGTGGGAAACTACATGGATGTTTTCAGTAAACACATTACCACAATTATATAGTGTGGAAGTGGGACTTCTCCTTGAGGTTGTCTCCAGTAGAACACGAATGAAGCACACACTTCATTAGATGGTCATTTTAGACATAGTTTTTCAACTTAGCCATAGAATGGCATTAAGCCCCACCTACCACACTGGCAACTGCACTGGCACTGTTGAATAGAGTTCTTGGGTGGACACAGTGTGATCATGCCGAAGTGTCTTCTGAGAGCTTTCCTACTTCCTGTTCAGGATGAAGAATAGTAAATTGACTTAGTTTTCCTTCACTGGGTTTCATGCATACCTGTGTCATTTATTATATAGAATCTCAAACTTTCTGTTTCCATGGATGGTACCAACTTCTCCCTGGAAAACTGAAAACCTTAGTAAAACACTGGTGGGTAACAGTGACAAGGAGAAATGAGATGCCATTCCAAATAGCACATGCCTGTTTATTTTTAGTTACATCTTTTGGAACCAAAGGTTCTTCTTTATCTCTGTTCTAAGAGCAGCTAACCTGTTTTCCACTACATGGCCATTCCATTGGTGATGAAAGTCAGTTTACCCAAACTGACTTAGAACCTCTCTGAGTAACATAGCCTTTGACTATGCCATGTATAGTATGGCGTTTTCTTCCCCTCAGCATATTGTCTTCATGTGTTCTTCAGAATGTAACTGACATAAATTAAATGGACATGCCATTCTGGCTGTCTCTTGGCCAAGGCTCACATGACAGTCTCCTTAAGTGCATCTACTCCCATACATCCATAACCCATGTTATTTTTTTTAAGATTTATTTATTTATTTTATGCATATAAGTACACTGTAGCTGTCTTCAGACACCAGAAGAGGGCATCAGATCTCATTTACAGATGGTTGTGAGCCACCATGTGGTTGCTGGGATTTGAACTCAGGACCTCTGGAAGAGCAGTCGTGCTCTTAACCACTGAGCCATCTCTCCAGCCCCATAACCCATGTTATTAATCATGTATTTTCTCTAATTTTTTGTCTTCATGGATGATGCAGACTTCTCTCTGGAAAACTGACAATTTTACTAATGACATTCTTGAGTATTAGATGCATTATATATCTTAGCCCAACATGTTCCTTTATGGTACTCACTATGGTAAGCCCTTTTGTGTTAGAAAATCCCATTAGTGTATCTTGTGCTCCAACTTCTTGACCTTGGATACAATGTAGACTAATAGAATGCATGGTAGAGGGTAATCCTGAAGTCTTTATAGACATATCACCTGTCAGTGACACCTCTTTGCAAATTATCCACCTGTGAGAACAGATGTTAGGCTAATCATAGATCTTGTCAAGTTTTTCCAATTTGACCACATTTATACGGAACAAAATTTTGTTTATTCAAAAATACATTTCTCAATTTTTCATTTTTTTCATATATATGTGATGATATAAGCATGTTTGTGTGCACAAAAATGTGGTGTGTGTGTGTGTGTGTGTGGTTGTCTGTCTGTCTGTCTCTCATGCACATGTATATGTCTGTCTCTGTGTCTCTGTTGATGCTTCTCTTTCTGTCATTCTCTCTCCCTCCCTCTAACTCTCTCTCTCTCCCTCTCTCTCTCTCTCTCTCTCTCTCTCTCTCTCTCTCTCTCTCTCTGTGTGTCTCGTGTGTGTGTGTGTGTGTGTGTGTGTGTGAGAGTTTTTCAGAAGTGTCTATGTATAAAAGAAAAGAAAAATGCTGTCTCTTTGGTGAGACACAATATGAATGCTAAGGTTGCGGAATACCAGGGTATTCCTGTGACTAGCCAAAACTGGGATTTGTCACAAATTGATACAACTCAAAAGTTTATATGGAAAAATTAAGCTCTCAAAGAGATTGTGGCCATTTTCTGCCTCTTCCTGGGTTTCAAGGAGCGATTTTGATTTGTGATCTCTTAAGTCTGGAACAATTTGGTATTTCTAATTTATTGCTTCATTTGTGACTGCTGCTACAGCAAGGTAAATTTATTCTGATTTGCACAACCTAAGTCCTTTGTCTGACAGTGACTAATTATTACCTGAGTTAAAATAATGAAAGTGTCGGAAAGTGTCCGAATGCAATTTGTTAGGAAAACATGTGGCGTGCTGTGTTACCCCCGTCCACAAAAGCCTAAGTGATCAGAAACCATGGAGAATTAAGATTTTTTTTCCCCTCAAAGGTTATAAATCAATGTAGAAAACTCTAGAAACTTCCACTGCAAGGAACTGAATTTGGCAAAAGCAGGTGGTTTTGGGGGCTCTTACATATCTTCCATTTTAGTAAAAGTAACTCATAAAGGATATCATCATAAAGTCATATGTGAAAAACACTAAAGAAGGAAAGAAAGCCAGTTTTTCTTAATGCGTACTATGTTCTTGGCCCTCTTGTCTGCTGGGCATGTTGCTGGCTCATTTGCATTTTGGAAATCCATATGAGCCCATTGATTTCTCCTCACTCTATTTCTCCCATTCACACAGATCTGGTGTTTTCCACAAAGACCTGAGCCACAGACTCCCATTTCAATCACCCATTTCTTGGATTCACTATCTGGTGCTCACTTCTCCGTGCTAAGAACTGACTTCATTCAATACATGCACAAATGTAAAACTACGAAATGTTTCACTGGAAATCCTATTCCAGAGTCAGCAGCTATGGGATTCTCTGTGTGTTTAATACAGCTAATTAATAAAGCAAGTAGTGATCAACACACAGTTGATTCATAATATTTCATGTGGGAAAAGATTGGCATAGAAATTCCTCACTTTCTCCTTCCCTAAAAGCAATGTCAGACTCAACACTGGATGGAGTCTGACATTCAACTATTGTCTCAGTTAATCATTTGCTCTGTGTGTGTGTGTGTGTGTGTGTGTGTGTGTGTGTGTGTGTGTGTAAGTGTGTCTCTGTGAGTCTGTGTGAGTAGTTTCACTTTAAGCCCTATTTTCTTTAAAGAATTCTGACCTCAATACATTAAGGACATTAAGACTTTTCCAGGTAAAATATGTATAATCATGATGATAATTATGGTAATGAAAAAAGAAGAAAGTACATTTCTAAAATGGATTTCATTTAAATTATCGATATAATTTTTATATGCACCATAAATTTATAAAATTCAGGAGCTAAATTTTGGCAAGGGTAAACTGCAATGAAATAGTATATTTAGTTTAGATTCTCTAAATTTTCCTACATTAAAACCCTTGTAAGTTACTAACATATGCACTTAAATATTTCATAGCCTAAGGTATTCCTGCTTACAAGGACCATGAAGAAATCCACCGAGGACTGGAGAGATGGCTTAGTAGTTAAAGGGCCTAATGTCACAGAGAACCCCAGATAGGTTCTCAGTATCCACACTGAGTAATTTATAATTGCCTGTAATTCCTACTCTAGGGTGTCTATCTGAGTCCTTTCTTAGACTCTGAGGGTACCTGTATTAATGAGTATACGCACACACAGACACACACAGACACACAGACAAAGAGAGAGACAGAGAGAGAGACAGAGATAGAGACAGAGAGATAGAAAGAGAGATGCACAATTTATCTGGAGACATAATCATTTACCATAATTGTGTTGCTAAATAACAAATTTAAAGAAGCAATTTTGTTGGCATCCTTCCATACAATGGAAGCAGATATTCTAGAGGGCATTAGGTCAAATACACACTGGTACAACCCAAGTCACTTATCCTTCACTTATCTTAAGGCTTCTACTAGGGACCATGGCCAGCCTCATTCTATTCAATGCAACATGCTTATATTACACATAATGGAACATTATTCATCCCTCAAAGGAAGTCGATTCTGAAACAGGATCCACCATTCAACTCTTGAAGCTATTGTGCATGCCTCCTGGTAGAAGCCACACACCTCAGGAGAAATGGTCTGCGAGATCGTGGCACGGGGTCTTTGGAGCTGTTCTACTGACGGAGACAGAAAGGACACATGTGGCTACCGTGCAGGAAGGAGGAACAGGGTTTAGTGAGCATGTACACAGTTTACCCTGAGGAAGATGAGCATTTCTAGAGATGGATGGTATTGATGGCTACATAGCACTGTCAGCAAACTAATGTCACAGTGTTGCTTTAAAAGGGTTAACATAAAAACCCATCACAACTGGTTTTTAGCTTCAGAAATGTCTGCTTTGGTAAATTGTTTTCAAGCATATATTTTCTGGTTGGGCTAAGTTGGAAGTTAGGAAAAATAAGAAAATGTTTTAAAAACAGGTAAAATTAAACAAACAAACAAACAAAAATGTCACCTTGTTTTAACAGCTGATGTGTGCCGTGGATGAGAAGGCACTATTTCAACAGAATACATGATGACTAGTATTAGGTCATTTTTTTTCCACCGTAGAGGCAACTTCATTACAAGTTTCACCAGAGTCTTCCAGGAGACCTGCACATGAGGTACAAGTATCATGAAAACTTTGAAAAAAAAATACAATTGGTCATACTCATTGCTTTCTATGGGGAAAATCTTGGTGATTTATTTGCAGTATTGCCTCATTGTTTTAAATTACTGTACACTATTTCATTATGCAAATATAAAATACTGTATGTAAATGCCTCTTCTTGATGGATATTACAATTATTGTTTGACACTTTAGAATCATAAATGTATCTTCTCTGAACTGTGTGTGTACCGTTTCTTGCTATGAAAAGAAATGAAGTCAATAAGTTAGTTAAGACATTATATACACAACATCAGAAGTCATAGCTATGGAGGGCTGCAGGGTGTCTTCTAAGTCAAAAGAGGAATAAATAACTTAGAAGTTGCATTGAGACATGTTGAGAAATGTGAACAGGGGTACATAAAAAAGAAACAGGAGGAACTGGTTAGGTGGATTTGACCTACTTCTCAGGAAGGAGGCAGTTCAGGATGTGTTTACAAAAACGTGGAAGAGAATACCTTCAAAGTTTCAAAGTTTAAAGATGCGGAGGCTTTAGACTGGGAACCTGACATGTTTACTTCGTTTCTTTCTTTGCTTCTCTATGTCAGACAGGATCTTACTAGATAGCCCCTCTCTGCCCCTGCCACCTCCAATAGACTTTTTATTGCCCAGCAAACTTGCAGCAAACCCCCTGATTCAGAGTCCTAAGTGCTGGAATTGTAGACATGAGCCATCATGTCTTGCACAAATAACAGATAGAAGAAGAAGAAGACCTTTATCTTCTGACGTGAGTCTGTAAGCTCTTGGGATTTCCTCCAGTCATTAAAACAGCCACATGGTATGGGATCCAGGAAATGGATAAGTCTGTGAGATCCAGGAAATGTGTAAGTCTGTGAGAATGAGAACAATCTTTGTTTACAACTAAGTAAAAGTTTATCTCAGCACCACACATAATATAGGCTTTTGAGAAATATGTTTAGACTAACTGGTCATTCACTGGGTTGGATGTGATGAACTCTGGGTAATTTCCTCTTTCATCAGCAGCATAGAGTAGTGTGCTATCTCTTTTAAACCCAAGGAAGTCAACCTAAGAGAGGAAAGATACACTTTGATCCTGGTTTTCGAAGTTTCAGTCTGCAATTCTGTTACATTTAAGGGTGTGGCAGAGCAGAGGCCAAACAACAGGATGAAGTTAAGGTGCTTCCCTCATGAGGGGCAAAAACGGGGACAGAGAGGGAAAAGTCACCAGTCTTATCCTTTAAAAACATGCCCCTCTGAGGATCCACCCGCAGTTCCACTAATTCTCAATTATGCCATCAGACTCTGAATCCATGAATGGATTAATCCACTACTAAGGTCAGAGAGTCATGATCCAAGCACCTTTACAGCACCACTAGCTGTGGACCAAGCATGTCATACATGAACTTTGGAGTCATGTTGTACTCAAATCAGCAAGAGGTAGATTATTTTTTTTAAAGATTTCTGAAAATGGATGTCTCCTTCATATTTTTTTTCTCTTATAGTTCAAGGACAAAGTCAGCACACAGTGGAAGACTAAAACCAGAGTTATGTTAAGAGCATAAGCTATGACCAGGCATAGGGGCACATACCTATAATCCCAGGACTTTGGAGGTAAAGGCAGAGGGACCAGAAGGTCAAGGTCATTTTTAAGTATAGAGTAAGTTTGAAGCCAGCTTAAACTATGTGAGACTCAGTATCAGCAGACAGACAAGAATGTGGAGAGGTGTGCTGACAATATAGAGACTGGCACCAGTGTGCTTTGCACCAACTTTGAAGCTGATGACCCCCCTATCACCTCCCCTATTGCCTCTCCCAAAGACGTAGGCTGGAAACCATGCATATTTTGGGATTTTTCAAAGCATAAACACTCAGAGCTTGAGCTGTGTCATTGACTCATGAAGGAGGGTGATCCTGTCCATTTGCTAGAAGTAAGTCGGGTTTACAGTTAGTGTTGAACACTCAACGACCTGAAAAGCTACAACAAACTCTACAGCAGAGTGGTCCTTTTACTGTTGGCTAAATGAGTGTCTAAGAAAGCTCAAATCCTATGTTCAAAGACTTGAAACGTGTTCATGTAGGAGGAGAACTGGATCCTCCAAAAAAAAATGTAATGGGTTTCTTTTAGAACAGCAAGGTAGCAGTTAATGAGCTGTTGCAATTGGCATGTTCAAGTATCACATCTACACTCTGCTCTAAGAGGATAATGTGTACTCAAATGCTCACTGAGAACATGTGTCATTATTAGATTATACGACGTGAGATGAAACTAGTCGATAACGCATCTTTCCCCCTACCTGAACTCACCAAGGCGAATGCCTATTTTGAAATTATTCCAAGATATGTTTTGTAGGAAGCTAGAAAGAATATACCCATCAATCATAAAATTGGTGTGCCTGGTGCTGATGCCAGCCTCACGTAAAGGATGTGCGACAGGTCTGCAAGGCAGGGAGGTTTGTGGAGAAACGTACAAGGTGACTTCTGATGAGAGAAGGCAGTGTTGCTTACTGTAATACTGAGACAAGGAACCATGGTGAGGAGCAGGAGAAGCTAAACCATATGACCTCCCCACAACAAAACAAAGCTTTGACTTCCAATGTTTAGAAGAAAAAAAAAAAAAACATCAGGTGACTCTGTTGTACAGGTAAGACAGAATGGGGCCACAGAACCCTTTTTTTTCCTTCCTATTACTGCTTTTATTTTTCGGTTTAATCCATCTTCAGTCACACAGGTTTTCATCTATTTTTTTCTTAATCTCTTATCATCATCTGTAATAGATCACCTGCTTTAAAAATATCTTGACCCGAATAAGAAAAGCCTCTCTTGAATTAATTACTCCTCACGGGACAGAGAAGGTGCTTCTCTGAATTCAGAGCTAGACTTTCAGGATAAAAGTAGGGGAACCACCCCCTCTGAAAAAAAGAACACCCACCTTACTTCTGTTCCCTTACTGGTCAATTTATGAGAAAGAGGAAAAAAATTACATTTAAATATCCATTTTTGCCTATGAAGGTATTTTTTATATCTCACAAAACTAAATTCTCCGGTAAGATTGACATTTCAGAAGAGGAGAGGCAGACAGGTGAACTCAGATCAAAATGGATTTCGTCAACCTTCCATTTTAAAGGTCAAGGTTGTTGCAGACTAGTGTTGTGTTTTCATTCTCAAGCTCCTGACTTCTTTTTCAGAATTCAGGAAAAGTCTGTGAACAAGAAAAAGCAAAAAGAATCCTTTGCTTGTTCTCTCTGGGATTTCAAATGCCCGCTTTTGTGACAGCAAAATGACTTTCTGTCATGGGCTCTATTTGGAGGTAACAGAAGGATGTTTAATTTGTTAATTTGTGGATTCTGGGAGAAATGATACAGAAGGAAACCTTTCCTCCCACTTGGCATTGCCTCATGACCGTTTTTGTCCAGGACTTTCTCTATGTATTGGCTGGGATAACTTGGCCTCTATCTTCTTCCTGTATTGACCTGGAGTGTGTTCTTGGACAGTGTTCAAAATCAGTCAACAGTGTCTATACCCCAATTACTGGGACCATATCTGGTCTTTCTCTCTTCAGACACTGCATTCTCTGGCTACAGTGGAATTCCACATAACCCTGGCCTTTGACGAGCACATAGTCAGCGAGCAGAATTACTTGTAGTCTTTACATACCCTGGCTCTGAGAAAGATGAATCATTGGGGCTAAAAGTGACAAAAAAATGCCACTTCCATATGAATAGAGCGCAAATATTTCTAGATGTTTCACGTATAAGCAATGTAAAATAAAAATTAAAACCCAGATTTTTTTAGCCTTTCTTTGTATTGGCATTTAAGCTTACTTTTATTGTTGTTTATATTATAACTAACGATAGAAAGCACCCCAGCATTCTTGGTGATATTTTTGATTTACTATAATTACTTATATTTAAGTTGCAATTCATGCATGGCTGTGTTATATTAGAAGTTTATGGCATGCTTTATTCTGTTTTGTGCTTTCGTGTAACACAGAGAGATACGGAGCAAAGGGTCTGTCTCTTAGACTCAGGCAGGATTTAAGATAATGGAGTGTTGATAGTGAAAGGTTCTCACAAGTGAACAGAAGTACATTCGTTTTTAAATGGAGAACAAACACTAGAGTGCTCAGAGATTCTGCGTAGAAGCAGACGACAGGAAGTAGAACTGATTTTCTTTGATCTGTGTGGGTCAGCTACCAACAGCACAAACCCTTTTTAGACTTGAGATCCGTAGCAAATGTCCTCCATGCCCCCAGACCATGCAAAAGAAGCCTGTGAAAGGAGAACCCTTAGCTCCCAAATATTTGACATTTAACACCCCGAAAGGAGGAATATCTCTGACCCATCAGTGTTCCATTTGAACCTGAAAGAAAAATGTTTAGGTTTGCTATTAGACATCTCTATGCCTGTCTTTCCCTGCTCCTAGAGACATATGCCTCCATTGTCAGCTCCATTTCCTGTGTTTAACCCATGCTCTGTCTCCCCTGATTGGCCCTAATGGAGCTTGACAGTTGTAGAGTTAATCCAAGCTCTGGTCTCCAGGTTTCACCTCAGGAAACAATCAGTCCCCAGAGCTTTGGGGCTTCTTGCAAAGCTATATTCCCCCAGAGTCCTTTCCCAGCCCAGCTGGGGAACCTTTTCCATTGTCTGCCAAATGGACACCAATTAAGTCAACTGCTCCCCAATTAGAATTTTGAAAAATTTGTCTGGTTCTCTTGTACTAGGACTGCCAAGCAGGGGTCTGCTTTTGGAATTAGTTACAGAAGGAAGAAAATAAATAAATAAATGACAGTTCTTTCCTGTAACATGATAGCCATGGGTTTTTCCTGCCAGCCATTCACACAACATGATCTGTACTATGTGGCCACTGCTTGGTAGCAAGTTAGTTTGTCATCTGCCTAATCTTTTCACCCAGACACCATTCAGATTATAGGGACCCTGCAGAAAGACATTGCTGGCCTAGAAGGGGCACTCACATTTTGGGGAAGAAGTGGGCAAACTCCTCGTTGTACAAAAAAAGAGTAAGCGTTTGCTTTGTAAAGAGGGAAGGCAATGTTTGCTCTCTGAAGGCAGTGTATCCCATTTGGGAAGCCGATTGTTCTTGCCATTAAGGCAGATGTGTTCTTGTGATGAAGGATTCTGCACAGCAAGGCATTTCCAAGCACCGTTTAGGATGTCAATCAATGGTGTTTGAAATCACTCAGGCTGTCACAGCTGGGTGACACCAGGACTGTGTTGGGAGTCTTTAGAGAATGGGGACGCTGTTGACATCAGAATGCACTTGTTTGTGAAACACAGTCAATCACAAATAATATCTTCGTCAAAGAACCCCATTTATTGTCATATACTTTAAAGCATTTGTTCAGCGCGTTCAAACACGCACTCCCAAACAATCAAGAAAAGCAGGTGGCTTCTCTCTCCTCATCTTAAACTTAAACAAGCACAGAGTCACCTAGGGTCTTATTAAAATGCAGATTTGGATTCTGCAGGTGTGGTGTGGCCAAGGCCTGAGAGCCCGCATTTTTCTAAGCTCTGTATTCTCTATCCTGGTTTGAAATAACTGGACTCTGAGTAGTATGAAAGAAATCCTTACATTCTTAATGAATTAGGTCTACAGGCACAGACTAAAATTTGGACTCAAGGATGTATGGAATGTGTCAGCTAAACCATCTCTCTTGCTTTCTGTCTTGTTTCTCCCCATCACCCAACAATGCACACACGTTTTATGCTAATTCATTTGTGGCTTGAGTATTATGTATTAAAACTGACTTCTGATTGGTACTTACATTTAGGAATAGGCAATGAAGATACAGAATCAGTCACGGAAATCACTGACATCCACACCAAGAACTGTAGTGGGTCTGGCCTAATGCTGCTTGCATTCTAATGTTAATTTGCATCCCCAAAATTGATTGCATGAGGGACCCTGCCACCAGTTGATTCTGATTCATAAATAAAGATGCTGGGAGCCAATGGCTGGGCAGGGTT
The DNA here is from genome assembly GCF_021556685.1 of Rattus norvegicus. Classification (NCBI taxonomy): domain Eukaryota; kingdom Metazoa; phylum Chordata; class Mammalia; order Rodentia; family Muridae; genus Rattus; species Rattus norvegicus. The sequence goes on from NC_141534.1 coordinate 137,340,797, forward strand.
TACAGATGTGAGACTTTAGGATTCACAGGCTTGGGAGGAGGAGGAGGAGGAGTTGGAAGAGGAAGGACATCCGCCATGTCAAGAAAGTGTGGAGGAGTGTTCCTCTTTCTCCACATCCTCACCAGCATCTACTGTCACCTGAGTTTTTAATCTTAGCCATTCTGACTGGTGTGAAGTGGAATCTCAGGGTTGTTTTGATTTGCATTTCCATGATGACTAAAAATGTTGGACATTTCTTTAGGTGCTTTGTGGACATTCGATATTCCTCAGTTGAGATTTCTTTGTTTATTTCTGTACCCCATTTTTAATAGGATTATTTGGTTCTCTGGAGTCTAACTTCTTGAGTTCTTTGTATATATTAGATATTAGCCCTCTATTGGATGTAGGACTGGTGAAGATCTTTTTCTAATCTGTCGGTTGCCATTTTACCATATTGACAGTACCATTTACCTTACAGAAGCTTTGTAGTTTTATGAGGTCTTATTTGTCAATTCTTGATCTTAGAGCATAAGCCATTGGTGTTCTGTTCAGGAAATTTTTCCCTGTGTCCATGTGTTTGAGACTTTTCTCCACTTTCTTGTCTATTAATTTCAGTATATCTGGTTTTATGTGGAGTTCTTTGATCCTCTTGGACTTAAGCTTTGTACAGGGCAATAAGAATGGATCGATTTGCATTCTTCTACATGCTGACCTCCAGTTGAACCAACATCATTTGTTGAAAATGCTATCTTTTTTCTACTGGATGGTTTTAGATCCTTTGTCAAAGATCAAGAGACCATAGGTATATGGGTTCATTTCTGGGCCTTCAATTCTATTCTATTGATCTACCTGCCTGTCTCTGTACTAATACCATGCAGTTTTTCCTCACAATTGCTCTGTTAATATATCTTGAGGCCAGGGATAGTGATTCCTTTAGAAGTTCTTTTATTGTTGAGAATAGTTTTCCATAACCTGATATTTTTGTTGTTCCAAATGAATTTGCAAATTGCTCTTTCTAACTCTATGAAGAATTGAGTTGGAATTTTGATGAGGATTGCATGAATCTGTAGTTGCTTACTGCAAGATGGCCATGTTTACTATATTAATCCTGCCAATCAATGAACATAGGAGATCTTTGCATCTTCTGCATTTCTCCATTGCTGGTGGGATTGCAAGCTGGTACAACCACTCTAGAAATCAGTCTGGCAGTTCCTCAGAATATTGTACATAGTACTACCTGAGGATCCAGCTATAGCACTCCTTGGCATATACTCAAAAGATGCTCCAATATATAAAAAGGACACATGATCCACCATGTTCATAACAGCCTTATTTATAAGGCTGTTGTTGTCCTTTAACAGAGGAATGCCCAACTGTGTAAATGTGGTACATTTACACAATGGAATACTACTCAGCTATTGAAAAACAATGACTTTATAAAATTCTTAGGCAAATGAATGGAACTAGAAAATATCCTGAGTTAGGTAACCCAGTCACAAAAGAATACACATGGTATTCTCACTGATAAGTGTGGATATTAGCCCCAAATCAGAATATTCGATACAATTCACAGACCATATGAAGCTCAAGAAGAAGGAAGACCAAAATGTGGATGCTTCAGTCCTTCTTAGAAGGGGAAACAAAATACTCATGGAAGGAAATACAGGGAGCAAGAGTGGAGCAGAGACTGAAGGAAAGGCTGTCTAGAGACTGTCCACCTGGAGATAGATCCCATATGCAGCCACCAAACCCAGTCACTATTGCTGATGCCAAGAAGTGCTTGCTGACAGGAGCCTGATATGGATATTTCCTGAGAGGCTCTGCAAGGATGCATGTAGCTAACCATAGGACTAAGCACAGGGACTCCAATGGAGGAGTGAGAGAAAGGGCTAAAGGAGCTGAAGGGGTTTGCAACCCCAAAGGAAGAAAAGGAAAATCAACCAATCAAACTCCCCAGAGCTCCTAGGGACTAAACCACCAACCAAAGTTTATACATGGAGGGACCTATGGCTCTAACTGCATATGTAGCAGAGGATGTCATTATCTGGCATCAATAAGAGGAAAAAGCCCTTGGTCCTGTGAAGGCTCATTTCCCCAGTGTACAGGAATGCCAGGGTGTTGGGGTGGGAGTGGGTGGGTTGGAGGGGGAACATCCTCATAGAAGCAGGGGGGTGGAGGGATGGGAGAGAGGGGAACTGGGAAAGGGGATAACATTTGAAATGTAAATTCACAAAATATCTTCCCCCAAAAAAGTCCTAAAAGAGAGAGAGAGAGAGAGAGAGAGAGAGAGAGAGAGAGAGAGAGAGAGAGAGGAGGAGAGGAGAGATGCCATGTCTGAGACTAGTGCAGGACAGAGAATCCCCTGATGAAAGCTGAAGAGTATCAAAGAGTGAGAGTATCAAGAGAGGCAAGGCATGGCTGCTATGTGAAGGAGCCGATAAAGCACAGCTCAGTTGGGTAGCCCTCTGTGTCCAGAGCAGCTAAGTTAAGACACAGAGGTAGTAACTAATAACTTGCGATTAACTGTGTCTAAGTTAGCAGTGGTCCAGCTTGGGCTGTATAAGGCATATTAAAATATAAAGGCTATGTGTGTGCGTCTTTGATTTGGAAACATAAACCACTGAGGGTGTCACCAGTGACCGGCAGTCATTCTGCAAGATCATCAAAATGAAGAAAACAAAATTATGGACTGTGATCTTTACTGAGGAAAAGAAAAGCAGCAGAGGAACACATGCCGCATACATGTTTTAGGAGCAAGCTTCACTTATACTATAAGGCAGGGACTGAGCATTTGGCACACCGGGTAAGGTGTTTTTGTTTCAGGTATGAGGTGCTGAGTTTAATCTCAAGAACCCACATAAAAATCCTGTACACTAACTAGTGGTGACTACCTACAATCCCAGGACTGTAGTGTAGATAAAGGAGGATTCTGGAGGCGTATTGGCCAACTGGTCTACCAGAACTCATGAGCTTCAGGATCAATGAGAGACCTTGACGTTCCCTAAAATCAAACCAATGAATAACCATTTTAAAATGAATTCCCTGATAAAAGCTGAAGAGTATCAAAGAGTGAGATTGGAATAAAATATCTGAAAGTCATACAGAAAATATATTCCCAAAGAAATGACTTTCTTAAAAATGAAAAGAAAGAAAAAAAAAGAAAGCATATGATGGCTGAGAATTAATGATCCAGGCTGATTTTAAATAATGCGTTCTGGACATTATGTACTCCAGTCAGTGAAAGGAATTTGTTTGCTTGTCACAGATCATTCACAACCCCACCAGACCTCAGTCAAGAGCGAGACACAATGATGTGAAAATTGAGACCTCTATGCACAGTCTTAGCTGCATGCCAGGGCCAAGAGGAAAATACCGACCCAGTGAAACAAAGCTGACTCAATTTTCTCTGAATTATATTTGTTTGGAAAATGATCGATAAACCTTGTAGAGAAGCAAAATTGACATCTGCCTTTCAGATAGAAAAATGGCTGCCTGAGAAACCATTTCGATCTCTATGCAGAACTCTGAATAAGAAGTGAAAATTTTCAAGTGAATATTTCTTCAGTCTCTGTAATAATTTAATGCCGATCATTCAGCAAGCTCCCAATCTTCAGAAATAATAACTTTGCCCTGCTAAGCAGGCACTACTCTGTCTTTTCTTCTTGTTCTGTTTTGCCTTCACCTCCCTTCTTTTGGTTTCTGCCTCCAATAACCCAATGCAAATTTTCTGACCCGGTGTTCCAGATCTGGTGTTATTTAATATACATTAGTTTTTAATCCGAAGAACGTCATGGCATAGCACTATTCAAATATCATTCCTATCTATGGGGAAAAGTAAGAGAGTACTTTTATTTAATTCACCATTAATGGGATCACTTGGAGAGGCATCCAAAGGACCTTTTACTCTTGTCCCAGATAAGTAGAAATATTTCAGGCCTTGGATGGGCCTCATATGAAAGTTCTGCAGAAGTGTTCAGAAATTCCAAATTTCCTTAGCACTGTTTTGTTTAAAGCCAGGGTCTTACTTCTGTCTCAATTACCACCAGTACCAGAGGTGTAGAAATCAGCACACAGGCGATAAAAGGATGTTTCTTCCATGACCCGAAGCAGGACACACTGAAACAGTTACAAGACAGTTTGTTTTTAGGAAACTTCTAGTCCAATTATGCTCTCCCCAGAGACACAAATAATCCAGATAGCCTTCAGATAAGCATGCACAATTTTGGAAACTTCAAAAAAAAATCTAAAAAGAATTAACAATGGTTTTAGGCTTGGCCTCCTCTGGATAAAATAACTATTTTAGGGTGAGGCTGACTAGCTTGGTGGTCTCAGAGTCAAGAGTCCTGGGTGTTATGATTTCAGCTTCCTTTCCTACTTGATGGGTGGCCTCAGGAATAAACTGAGGGTGGACCCAATATTTGAGATGAAGAGACAAACAATGTTAGATTAGTCTCTGATATATTGAATTAATTGATTTGTGGAATGGGGCTACAAATCCACTCACTCTGTAGCCAGGAGGATGGGAAGGCTTTTTGAGGAGCCCAGGTGAGGAATGTTCAAATCTTCCTGGGCAGAATCTGTTGGAATCCTTACCTTCCAGAATCCCCTCTGTTCTCACAGCAGTGGATTCAACCATGCTTTCACTATATGTGCATAATTTTTTTTTTGGAAGCTGGGGATCGAACCCAGGGCCTTGCACTTGCTAGGCAAGCGCTCTACCACTGAGCTAAATCCCCAACCCCTGTGTGCATAATCTTTGATTAAGCTGGTACCTAATGTTGGTGGATTTCACTAGCCAATCTTCTTCTATTATATAAAGATGCAAACTGAAGGCATCACACAGATAATATTAAAAAAGTTTAGAAAGTGTTAGAATTGTTTTTTATCAGATGGAAGCAAAAGAAAGATCGATCACAGAGAAACATCATGAAGACAAATCAAGTTGAAGGCAAAAGTCATTTTTTGGGAACTGTTCTTCCATCTCATTGCTAGTTCTGGAACAGCTTATGTTTGGGTTATTTGTTTGCTGTTTTTTATTTTATTTATTTTTATTTTATTTTGGTAGGTTTATGTGTTCAGAAATTTGTTCGCTCTTCCAAACTTTTTGCTTTTCATTTACCATGTCTTTTAATAAAATGTGTGTGTGTGTTTGTGTGTGTGTGTGTGTGTGTGTGTGTGTGTGTGTGTGTGTGTGTGTGTAATGTCGAGTGCCCACAGCAGGTAGAAAAGAGCACTGAATTTTCTGGAGCTGAAGTTGCCAATGGCTGTGAGTTAATATGTGAACTGGAAACTGAACTCAGGTCCTCAGGAAGACTAACAGTGCTCTTGAGTTCTAAGAAGTCTCCGAGACCCACTTAAACTCTCACTAATGAAAGCTCTCTGCTATAGTATTAACCCTTCGGTACTGTCTCCATTGAAACCCACAGTTTGGATTTATTTTACTATATATTTCAACATTCCTCTCCGTTTCTCAGTGATCTCCTGTTCATTCTGTCACAGTGTTCAGACTGGGTATGTGTAGTTCATGCCTAGTTGTATGCTACACATATAAAATGCTGTCTGTGTGTCCTGCTTTGTGTCCTGCACAGCCACATCCTTTTATTAGCCGGAGACATGATTTCTGAGCTTCCCATGTAGGCGGTGACTGAGAAAGTAAGACCCTGGCTTTAAACAAAATCTTGCTAAGGAAATCCGAAACTTCTGGAAACTTCTAAAGAACTTTGATAGGAGCGCCAACTACTCTTGGGATGTTTCTGCTTATTTGTATACTGCATATTGTTTGTGTAGGTTTTGATGTTTCTCTTGTGATTGACCTCCAATTTAATCCCATTGTGATCAAAAATTGTATAAGACATGATTTCAATTTTATTTATTTATTTTTGTTTTTGAGGACTTTTTGGCTACCAAAAAAATAAAAATACAAAGGACACTTTACACACTGATCCAAAGCCTGCTTATTCTGCAACTGTTAGGTGAAATGTTCTGTAAAAGCTGGCTGAGTGCTTTTAATCTGCAGTACAGATTAATTCTAATGTTTCTTTGTTGATTTTTTTGTCTATATAATATGTCTGTTGTCATGAGCAGAATACTGAAATCATTATTATTGTAATGGCACTCATCTCTCCATTTAGATCAAATGCAGTTTTTTTTAAAAAAAATAAAATTGGGAGCTTTGATATTTGGCTCACATAGATTTACAACTGTATCTTCTGAGAGACTTGTTACCCCACTCATTCCACAGTTAACTTTCTTAGACTTTTCTTGCATTTTGCCTTATCATTTTTTTGTTTTTGTTTTTATTTTTCTAGATACAAAAGTAGATGACCCTGCTTGCTTTGGTATTTCACAAACTTCCGACATCATATGGTATTCTTTTTCTTTTAGACTGAAGATATTCTTTCTGGTGAAATTTATTGCAGGACAAGGACTCTGGCCTTTAGTTTCCAGTCAAGTATGTCTTCTGTATCTTGTCATTGGACACATTTCTTCACTTACATCCAAGGTCCTTATTAAAAGATACTGACTTATGCCTTTCATTTTCATTGATTGTCTTACAGATGCTTTGAAGGATTTTCATTCCTTTCTTCCCCAATTTCATCTCCGTGTTCCTATGGCTCCTGTATTAATGTTTGGCTCCCTTATGTTTATTTTCTCTGCTGGTGGCATCTAAACTTCAAATGGTCACATTGTCATAGAAGTTAGCTCTCTTTTTCCACTTCTGGACTTCTTTATGAATCTATTCTGGAATTGGTATTAAGGTCATGAATTCCTTCAGTTTTCAGCTTTGCCTTGAATGACATATGCCCAGGCCTTCCTAGAGATTCTGCTGAGAAATATCACATCAATACCACATAAATAGGACTTTGCATTTTTATATATATTTTAACTTTTAAAAAGTAATGGCTATTATAAACTTTTGCAGTTAAAGAGCTTCTCTTACCATGTCCACTTGCACTCCTTGTACCCTGAATACAGATGCTCATCTCTTTCCTGCGATTGGGGATGTTTTCTGTACTCACTGCATTGGAAAGGTTCCCTGGCTTCTCACTATTTACATCCACACCCACTGAATCATTAAAGGTTCTCCTAAGATCTTACATGACTTTTTCACCCTTTATTTTCCTTTTTCCTTTCTAAATTTAACGTTTCAAACCACCCTCATTCAGGCTTTGCTATTATTTTCAGTTTAGTCTAGTTAGGCTATTGGTCATAGCTTTAGCTCTACACACTGAGCTCTTCAATTCCCTGATTTCTGTCTTAATTATTCTTGAAAAATCCTATTTCTTTAATAAATCTTCCTAATTTCATTTAGCTGTTTATTATCACCACCACCACCACCACCACTATCGTCATCATGATCATCATCATTTCATGTCAAATTGAGCTTTAAAAACAGTCAACCTTTCACATGTTTTGTTAGACTCTTCATCCTTTTTAATTCTTTTGGAACCTGTTAGTAGCGTTGTGGTTCTTCAGACATATCATTTTTGGTTTTTTCATATTTCTTTTGTTTTCTCATTTAAATGTGTGTCTAAGTACTCTTTCTATTCATTTTATAAGATGGTCTTTATCATATACTGTTGACAGCTTTCCTTCTTCCTTGTTTTTTTTAAGCTTTCCTGGAAGCATTTGCAGAAACATCACCATGGAAACCAGCATAGACCATGTTATATAACTGGTGGTACACACTCTCAGAACTATACCAAATACTGGGCTGGAGAGATGGCTCAGCATTAAAGGCTAGGCTCACAACCAAAAATATACCAAATACTTTGTGTGCTTTGTAAGTACATGTGACTTTTTTCTTACAGTCTTTGTAGTTTAATTGTACTTCGAAATAGGCATTATTTTCTAACAGTGTTTTTAAAGCCTAATTAAATCCATTTGAGTTAAGGAATCTCTTCAGAGCCCACCACTCAACTCATCACCAATCATGTGTACAGTGGATTGAGGTCACTCCTCATCAGGGACTGTGTTCTTACTGAGCCAATGCCCACCTGGCACAGAACTCCCTGTGTCAGGATATTATCAGCAACAGGGAGAGTAAACTTGCATAAGGATAAGAAGGCTTCTTTTTCTATGAAGCCCGACAAAGCGTACATCATCCACAAGCCCTACCACCAAGCAAACCTTTGCACATCCAAGAATGGCTTTCTCAGGCATACAACTGGACTTTAGTTTCCATGGGGAGAAAAAAATATTTCACAGCTAATGCAGAAGAGGTCTTGACAAATAGAGCTATATAATTAGTCATCCAGGAGTACATCCCTTGTTATACCATGTTTTATCACATTTGGGTACCTGCATGGAAGATGCTGTTGGAGGCCTCAAATGCTAGATCTCACCTGAGCACAAGGAAGTCTTCTTTTGCATCCCTGGTGTACTGTGTCTTGATGTAAGGTTTAGAATGTGCCTCTAGAGCTGTGTGGCCCAGTTATTATAGTAAGTGACTACTGGCACATTACTCTTATGCTATGGACTCAAGATCATCTAGAAAACTCAAGGTTATAGCTGTATAGTAGGAGTGGGGTGAATTAATGAATGTGGCTTATTTGAATTCTTTCTAACATAGGTTTTAGCAGTAATTGATTAAAGACTGTGATCGCAAGTTACTAAATGGTATTAGAACACAAAGTTTACCACCGACATCTTGCCATGGCAACTTGTTTTTCTTTGTCTTCTCTATGAGTCTCAAATTAGGTACAGTTTTAAAGACTATAGAACTGAAAATTTGCTCATCAAAGGGGATGTAAACATTTCAATTTCCCCTCTAAAATCTAGCCTTATAATAATTCCTTTATGCAAATTCATACCTGCAAACTTCCTGGCTACGTATGAAGAGGTATTACATTATTTATGGTACCATAAAATTTGTGGTCCTCATATTGGATTTTAACATTTATCTTATAAGGGTAAGGGTAGAAAATAAACTATAGGCTGCCTGATTCAATTTTAATTCCAGAGTTTTAAAACAATTAATATTTAGCACAATCATACCCCAAATTTACGTGGGACAGAGGTGTTTGTCAGAATTTTTTCCTCTTTCTTCTTTTTTTCTTGAGAAAGAAACTTAAAAGAGAAGAAATGTTCATCTTTGTTTATAGTTCCAGAAGGTTCCATGCATGGTTCACTGGCCTTGTTCTTCCTGGGGTATTGTTAGAGCATGATAGCGGGGAATGTTGAGGAGGTTAAGGCTACTTAACTCATAGTGGTTAGAGAGCAGAGATAGCGGAGAAAGCAGGGATACCAAACTCTCCAGGGACACACCTCAGTGGTCTGCTTCCTCCAAGTATGTCCCACTGCCCAGTTTCTATCACATCTGTATAATCGAGGACACTATGAGTGTTTGTGGATTCATTCCTTGACTACACCAGAGCCCTCCTGATTAAATTACTTCTCGGTAGGGCCACCAACTGCTGTTCTTAGCCTAGCAGCATTCAGGGAACACGTGCTATCCACACTATGACCTAACAAAATGTTACCCATGTGCTTAGGTGTAATCAAAATTTAACTGAGTAACCAGTATTTGTATTAGGTACATTTGGGACTTGGACTTGAACTACAGAGCAGCAAGCCCTTCTGCATGCCAAGCACCCCTGTATAGTTGGTCACACTTATGCCACACAAGAGGTGAGCTATAGGAGTGGCGATTTTGAAGCACTGGAGTTTCTCTGCCAGCTGGCTAGATCTTTCATTCTGTATGCTGTTTGCCTCCTTACTCTTAGTACTTGGGTTTTGGAATGTCTTAGGACAGCTTTTTTTTTCTCCTCATAAAATTGGCCTTCAGCTGTGATGGTAAGACTCTCTGGTGATGAGCGATCAGAAAAGCTAGTGCACAAAAATATCGCTATAGATAATAAGTACCCTGAAGTAAATTAAAATGTTGGATTTAGGTACATCTTCAAGTGTGAGATGGCCCACTGGCTGCCTCTTTGGGGCTGGGTTTTCTCTTTTGTAAACACACTCAACGGTGGGGACTGATGCAGGACAGTAAAGTTCTGGCTAGAAATGCTATGCTCAGGGCGGTAGATGTTGAGTGTATAATAAGAATTACTCTCTATTTTTCTTCTTCCATCCTTCAATAAAAAAGTGATTGTAAGAAGGTGGTAAACTCCTCCCATAAGTAATCTACAGAGAAAACCACCTTCCCTGTGGTGTTTCCTGTTATGAAATGTATATGGATGAACCAGGAGAAACATTCGCAGGCACAAAGCCAGCTGACCTGAAACTTTAGTGCTGGAAGGCAGATGAGGGAGTATGGGGGTTAAGATGTCTTTCCAGAGAAGAGTCATTTCTACAGGTATAACTTAGGTGGTCCATGGGATCTCCTCTGAGGGAGAAATAAATATGGGAGCTGGAGTCCATGATATTGAACCCATGTGTCTGAGAGATAGATATAAAAAGACATAGCCTGAAGCCTTCTTCAAAGACAATGATGCATTTCTAGCTATATCCTTGTGAACACCGTCTGCTCTGTCTTGGGGTAAGCTGGCAAGTGGTACCCTGGCATGTGTATTTATCTGTTAATGATGTATCTTCATAGCATGACTTGCTTGATTATGTTAGGTTTCCAATAGTGTAACAGAAGAGCAGAGATGATGATGTAGTTATAGGGAAGGATGTTTCATTGGCTCAGTTCCAGAGTTTTCAATCCATGGTCACTCTGTTTGCTCTGTCGCTTTGGTCCTAGGACAGTTTGGTATATAGCAAGAGCTTGTGAGAAGGGAGCTCTTTCTCCCACGTGAGAGCGAGGGGAAAGACAGAGAAAAGGACTAAGTATCATACTATATCCCCTCAAAGCAATGACTTCAATTGTCTTCTGCTGGGCCCTGACTCTCAGTGGTTCTATCAGCTATCAACAGTAGTGTGGTCAGAGGCCAAGGTTGTAACAGGTAGATCTTTAAGAATGGCTCTAGATATAAACAGCGGGGTGATGAAAATTACATGATATTAGCAAGTAAAACTGAGTATTTCTTCTCTAACCTCATTGCAGAAAGCACAAGACGAGTGTCGTTGCACTCTGCCAGCTGGAGGAAAATATTCTGCTGCAGCTTTGACTTTTCTCATTTGGAGCCAACTTGGAGTGGCCCTTTCCAGAAAAACCCTCACTTTCTGAGTGCAGGAGAACCACAAAACACATATCAGCTTGTGCCCTCTTTTATCTAAGGGCAAGATGATAAAAATGAATCTGAGCTTCAGTTTAACTTCGTCTGCAAATGGCTCAAAGGCTAAATTCCATTTACCTACCTTAGCCAGGTCTTATAGCATCCCCAGCACAATATGAAATTTGCTTGTGAAGTAAAGACAAACACATGCTTGACAGACGTGGCATAAATAATCAATCCTCAGTATATTTATATAGAAGCCAGGTGCAGCACATGGTTGATTGCTTCGTACTCTCTTTCTTTGCTTTCCCAAGAAAATCTGAGAGTTGTAATAGAGAGGCTTGACATCATCTGGGAATATCTCTCATATGTATCTTGAAAAATAATCAACCCCAAATCAAGACCGGAGCATGTGGAAGGAAACAAGAGCTCAAGTCTGAAATGAAATCTTCAGAGTTGAGCAAAAGCGGACACCTCAGAATCCTCATTTTGATCAGTTTCCCAAACTTTCCAACAATGAGGATCATTTTCCAACCTCAGGATAGAAAGACTTATATAAGGGTTGGAAATAGTTTATGAGATAAACTTACTGGTGAGCTTTCCAGACTCAGTATGCAATCTCCAGACATAAAAAAAATATCTTGGGTTCCATTCAAATGTTCTCAAGAAAGACTAGTAAGGCCAAGTTTCACAGAGAACAGTGTACCATACATGTTTGTTGATTCCACATCTTCGCAGCAATATGGTACTCCCCTTATTAATTCCATTTCCTGCAGATGGCCTCATTATGAATGCTTAATCTTAACATATATGGAGGGTGTGAATGAAAAACTCAGGATATGCTTAAATAGAAAGTGAAGACTTGAGTGGTGTAGGAAAGCCTGCCCAAAGTAAGTCTATCCTAAAATAACCAAGGGTAATCTCTTCCAAAGCTTGGAGTTTGTGTGTTTCCTTATTTGTGATGAAGTAGGGCATGTAAGGGAGAATGAGATACTAATCAATGAGGCCACGATTTGCAACTGCAATTACAGTGATCTGATTTTTCCCACAATAATTGCCACATGTTGACTGTGCAGATGTCCAAACACATGGGAGCATTTCCCTCTCCATGAGACAAATGAAGGTTTTCACTTTGTTTGGTAAATGTGTCATGATTTATCACTTAGTCATGTGCCATCCATTAGGGTGTTTATAAAATATGGCTTTCTGCACTCTGGTTATGGAGTTTTATGATTTCAACAACATTGCAGTGATGAAACCAGTGTTTTATGGATTCCGATTTATACAAATACTCAGGCTGGACTGTGGGCAGGAGTTCAATTGTTAAAACCAAGAGCGCAAGAAATTCCTGTGTCTACACATGGTGGCCAGAGCTCTCCTTCTCAGTGTCCAGGAAAATGGTGAGCAGGTGGGAAGACCTTATTCAGAGAGCCCTGTGGCTTGGAGGTCAGAGACTCTTATTTTGTATTGGACAAGGCAATGATGGCTTCTAAGATACAATGGAATTGAGCAGAGGCTGTAACACGGATGGGAGTTCGTTCATGTACATGTAAACATAAAGATGTTCTGAAAAGACAGAGAAACCACACCAAACACAAAGGGATGCATGCTACATCTACTGATGACCACACATTTCAGGAAGATGTAGTCCTGCTGGTGGACCAATGCTAAGGCAACGTTTCCCTCTGAGAACACAATTCATAGGACTGGAGAGATGTATCAGTGGGTATGAACACCTTCTAAGCAAGTATGAAGGTCTAAGCAGCGTAGATGTGAATGGTCTTAACCTTGGTAAATCTTAGGGGCTCATTGGCCGGCAAGCCTGCCCGAAGCAATACAGTTCATAGTCACTGAAAGACCTTGGGCCAAGGGATTAAAGCAACCACAATAGAAAGAATACATCGAATACATCTGACTTTGGTATGTGCATGCAAAAAGCCACATGTGTGCACATCCCGCCACACACACACACACACACACACACACACACACACACACACACACACATGTTCTCAACAGAACTTGAGCTGTTATAAACTTTCCCCTTTCTTTTATAATTTTAAATCTCACAACAGGGTAATACTTAATTTCCCTTTTTCAAAATTTGATTTAACAACATGTGCATGAATGGTTTCCCTTGATTGCCTTGTGCCAGAAAAGACCAGAAGAGGGCACCCAATACTGTGAAAGCACAGCTGTGGATGGTTGCGAACTTCCGTGTGAGGGCCGCAAATAGAAGCTGAGTCTTCTGGAAAAACAGTCAATGCTCTTAACTCCTCCTGATATTAGACATACAAAAATTACCTTTTCATTGGAATCACAAAAATTACATTCACTGATTATGAAGATGTTGATTTATACTGTAGACTTAGCTACTCGAAACGTTAAAAACAGCCAGCATGTGAGAAGGTCTTATAGTCACTCATCTGGACAGTGAAGCTCAGTGTTCCCAGCACAGGCACCAATGGTCTAGAACACTTACATTTTGGGCAACATCTTAGAGGTATGTCTTTTCTTTTTGTTTTGTTTCATTTGTGGGAGGGGTAATATTTCTGAGCAGGGGAAAAGAATACCATTCTTTATCATTTCAAAATAGTTTCCAGTGTGAACATTTTTGTTTTCAAGCAGGTTATAAAACCCACAGAGGTGGTAGAATCCTTTGGATTGTTTTATAACTCTTCATTATAATATTGATGTGGGATTTACTTATTTATGGAATGCATGTTATCAATTTTCTAAAGCACTATTTGAGTGTCATTTAGCACTTGGAATATGATAGGAACTGATTGTGTTTGTCAAATAGATGGAAGAGTGAGATTCCTTGAGCCAGGGATGAAGTGCTTGGCACACTGGAAACCCTGATGATGGATTCCTAGGAGAGGTTGTGAGCCATGGCCGGAAAACATCCAGGCTCTTGCCCAAGAGGGAAAAGAACTTTTATTAAATGGCATGGCATGTACCATCAGACAGATCTCTGGCTGCAGTACAAGATTGTATTATGGTCCTGGACACAGTTTACTTTAGATCAGAAAGACTACAGGAGGCTCAGAGCTAATGACAAATACCGAGTGTCCATGACAACTTCGCAAGCCTTGGCAACACCCTCTGAAAAAACAGTTTAAAGTCTGTATTTATCTCATTTGTATAAACACACACACACACACACACACACACACACACACACACACACACACACAATCTGTCATCTATGAATGTATGTATGTATGTATGTATGTATCTATCTATCTATCTATCTATCTATCTATCTATCTATCTATCTCTGTTCCATGTTTCTTTTCAATGCAAAAAACATCTTTAAACCATTTTCGCAATACTCAACTGATGGGCATAGGTCTTGGGGGAGTACTGCATATAAACACATGTTTGAATCCAGTGGTGCCTTCACAACTTATGGGTGCCTTAGTTGGTAATTGGAGGTTCTTTATTAAAACTTCATTAAAAATTAATGTGTGTGTGTGTGTGTGTGTGTGTGTGTGTGTCTGTCTGTCTGTCTGTCTGTCTGACCATGTGGATCACATCACAAATGTGAAAGTCAGGGGACATTCTGTGAAGTTGTTTCTCTCCTTCTATCTTCTGGATCCTAAGGGTAAAATTCAGGGTAATATTCTCCGTGGCAGGCACCTCCTTCAGCTGAGCCATTTCACTGGGCCTGGTAGTTAGGTATCCTTATTGGAAAGATATAAAATCTCTTTTTGTTATGTAGATGCTGGTGAGTTTTTTGTCTGCTTTGTAGGGTTCTGCTACCTTTGGGGATGTGGGGGGAATGATGATAAAACCCTTCAAGTTAGAGGAGAAAGTGGGAAATTCTGTTGGATTTTTCTGGTCAAATTCATTCTTTTACATTCGCATTCCCTAGGTAACTGGAAAAGGAAAAAGCCAGCTATACAGATCTTAATTCTTTAAAATTTAAAAGCTAATTTTGTGTCTTTTAGTCAATTTCCTGCACAGGAAGGAAGAATTTATTAACTGTCTCTGTTATTAAATGGAGTGCTAATGGTTAAGTACAACAGTTCAACAGGTGCCAAGTAGATCTATAGTGGCATTATATCAATATTAATCGCACAACCTTGCAAATGCATTTCTAGAGTGATAGCATTTCCCCCATGTTCCACTAAGTCTAAGAGTCTCTCTCTCACTCCAATTAATAAAGGGGCTATTATGTCTTATTGTGGAAAACAGAATGCTAGGCAGTCTTATTTATATATTCATCCTATATAAATGCTATTGCACGCTTCTGAGTAACAAGGAGTATGTGAGCATAATTGTATACCTTAGACAGTAATGATAAAAGCACTAGAGAGGTTGAATCAGACGTAGAGAGAAATTCCCTGATTAGAGTTGCAAGATTCAATCTGTAAACCATGAGTCTTTTCTAAAAGGCACTCACAAAGACTCCAAGAACTTGGAAGGGAAGCTTGCTGCAGCAAAAAGATGGATGGTGGCTAATTTGCAAACCACATTCTATTTTCCCTCCTTAGCTCTTCCCTAGCAGCTTACTTTAATTCATTTGTCAATATGGGCAGAACACATAGAACTGCAAGGGTTGTAAGCTGATGGCAAGTGCAAGTCAACAATTAGCGTCACTCTCAATAAACTTATTTAAATGGAATCATGTTTTCTGTGAATCAGCTGCCACATGGAAGAATGAAAAGGAAGTCTCTGCCACACTGACCTTCATTTTGAAACCACACAGGCAGGCCATAGCTAATTTCTTCAAAAGAATTCCTTTACAAGGATCCCATACTGCACCCCACTCCTGATCATTTTCCTTCAGAGTCACTTAAGGTCATGGTGTCTTTGTAAATAGAAGACCTAAGGCAGGTGGATATCACGAAGCCCTGGATAATCCTCTCCTCTTCCAGATTTAGGGTTTGGCAAGAGTGGAGTAAACAATGACACTCTGTTCCTCCTAGTTTTCTTTACATATTAGGATTTAGCCTGGGCAAGGGTAATGCACACTTTTCATCCCAGCACTTGGGAGGCAGAGCCAGGCAGATCTGAGTTTGAGGCCATCCTGGTCTACAGAGTTCCAGGAAAGCCAGAGCTGTATAAGTAAACCTTGTCTAAGGGTAAAAAGAAAGATTTACCCGCAACTTCTCCTTTCAATTGTTGACCCTTTTTGCCTTTTTTTTAGGAAGAGAAGAGCACATGGAATGAAAATATAATAGGGTGAAATTTAAACATTATGGAAAGACTACAAATGTAATAATATAAATTAAAGAAAGAAGTAATGACCTAATATAGTCTATGATCACAGTTTCTCCATGTAAAGCGTGTTTTTCAAAACACAGACACACAGAGAAACACAAAACACAAAGAAGTTTGGGGAGGATAAAAGACTAAAGCTTGAGGGCTGCTGCCTTGTGCACTTGTGTGTCCCTAACAGGTCACTGAGAATTATTTCCCAGACAAAAACAATGTGTAAGCTTGGACATTAGGATAGGAAATACTTTCCAGCTCTGTCCCAGCTATGTAAACCAGTTCATAGGAAATAAAACACAAGTCTATTACCAGACAGGCAGGCAGAATGCAGTGACCACAGAACGTTCTATCATGAATGTCTTCCCTCAACCCACCCACCCCCCATAAATTTTGTCTCCCGAGGGGGGAAAATGCTGTCTGTGCAAATTCAAATGCAAGGTCTTTGAGTGGAATACAAATAAAAAGATGGTTATGTAACTCAGTGATAGAGTCTTTGTCTAGTATGCACTATAGCCTGGGTTCAGTCTCTGTCCATAAAAAAATAATAAATTCATTTAAGTAGATGAAGATATTCTAATTTGTATCAGAGTCATGAAATTTTAACTTGAACCACATACTCCTGGCTTCCTTATTGACTAAACTATGCCTTTCAAAGCAGAATTTTCCAATGTATCTTCCATAGTGGTATTTTTGATATACATTTCTAAACAAATCATTAAATACAATATCTAAAATGTAATTTCACAATTTAAATATTATTATAGAGTTTATTTTTCTCCTCACAGAAACGTAAGTTTCAAACTCTAACAAAAAGAACAAAATAAATTATAAATTGTTGGCCTTAATATCTTTGTTTTCAGAGTCCTCTTCAGCAAGTTCTTTCCTGTGCCAAAGATTTTACCTCCTATTTTTTCCTTGACCAGATTCAGGATATCCAATTATCTAATGTTATGTTGAGGTTTTTGATTGACTTGTAGTTGAATGTTGTGCATGGTGTGAGATAAGTTTCTAGATTCAAGCTTCTCCATACAGTTATCCAATTTGATCAACATCATTTGTTGAAAATACTGTTTTTGTTTGTTTGTCCCCATTGTGTATTCTCAGTATTCTCATTAAAAAGCAAGTAACTATAGCAATATGTTTTCATATGTCTCCCAATTCTATCCTACTGATCGGCAACATCATGAAACTAAAACTCCTCTGTATAGCAAAGGATATGGTTATTTGAGTGTAGAGTCAGCCCACAGAATTGGGAAAATTTTTTTTTACCAGATCTATGTCTACAGAGTATTAGAACCTAAAACATACAAAGTAGTATATAAAAAAATACCCTAAACATCAAAAAACCCAATTGAAATAAATTTTAAAAGGAGGCATAGAAATAAACAGAAAGATCTCATAGATGAAATAAAAAATGCCTGAGAAATATTTTTTAAAATATTCAATGACCTGGACCTTCAGGAAAATGCATTTAAAGATGACTGAGACCACAGTCAGAATGGCTAAGATCAAACAAACAAAACAACAATACAAAAACAAATTGTATCAAATGTTAGAATGGATGTAGGAAAACAGAAGCATTCATTCACCACTGATCGGAGTTCAAATTAGTACAGCCACTGTGGACATCAGTATGGAGTTTACTCACCAAGCTTGAAATAGATCTACCACATGGTTCATCGGTAGCACTCTTAGGCATATATGCAAATCTCTATATTCTACTGTCGAGATGCCTACTCCTCCATGGTAGCTGCCATAGTCACCATATCCAGAAAGAATGGAATTAGCTTAGATATCCAAGTGGCGACTGGAGAGTGAAAATGTGATACATGTACACAATAGAGTATTGTTCACCTACTAAGCAAAATTAAATTAGAAAATTTTCAGGTAAATGGATGAAGCTGGAAACCAGCATTCTATATGAGGTAACCCAACATAGAAGGGCAAATGTTCCATGCTGTCTCTCATTGGTAGATGCTATATTTTAATCTTATGATATAGATTTTATTTTACTTACAATACCCACTGAGACCAGGAAATTAGTATAAGGGACTTGGGAAGAAGTCTCAGTAGAGGAGAACGAGAACACAATAGTATAATAATTAAAGAAAAATGATTGAACCTGAAGGGTTAAACTGGGATGGAGAATGGGAAGACAGAATAGAGGAGGGAAATAAGGGAATTAATTAATAAAACGATGCTTTGTAAAATTTTTATGGAAAATTATGCTGCAAAATCTTTCTGACATACACAATACATATGCATATTTGGACTAAAAAATATACTGAAAGCTGAGAAATAAAAAGTCTAGTGACAGGAATAGGTGACCTCCTTTGGAGTTGATGGTCAATGAGGTCCTGTAGACATCCCAACATCGCAGACTTTACCAATGTCATTGGTTATGCTTTTAGAACCAGTTGGGAAGATCTTACTGCTGAAGACACCATATTACTGAGTCATAGCAGGATTACTGAGCCAAGAACCTGTATTTTTCTGCTAAAAGGACATGGTGTTAAAGTGACTTCTGATGTCCCTCGGTATACCTATAGATCAATCCTTCTCTCAACTCTCACCAAAAAGCTTCATAGATGGTGATTGATCCAGAGACCCACAAGGAAACAAATTAGACAAAATAAGAGACTAGGGAATTCTTAGCCTAAACGAGACATCTATATTAAACCTTTCTCTAAGGCTTAGATATCAGAGAGAGAGAGAGAGAGAGAGAGAGAGAGAGAGAGAGAGAGAGAGAGACTGAGACACAGACATAGACATAGACACAGAGAGACACAGAGAGACAAAGAGACTGAGACATAGTGACAGAGAGGCAGAGACACAGAGAGATAAAGAGGCAGAGACATAGTGACAGAGAGGCAGAGACACAGAGAGATAAAGAGGCAGAGACAGATACACAGAGACAGAGAGAGAATAACAGCTGGAGGTGAGATGGTAGACATTACAAAGAAATCGAGCTTTCCAGACACAGCAGGTCAGTGCACACATGAACGAAGACACATATAAGCTTATGCCAGGCCAAATACTACACAGAGAGGTAAAGCAGACACAAAATCTAATCCCAGAAAGGAGTTGTTTGCAATTGACAGCTGCTGGAAAGACAGATGGTTTTCTTTACGAGTATAGCCCTGGTAAGCTGACCATGCTTCAGTGTCAGACCATATACTCAAGAGAGTGTTTGGGCAGCACACACTGTCCTTGATTGCTTACGTATGAAGGAGGACACAAAGGTGGATGGGGAAGGATGGGGTGTAGTAGATACGCCATAAGTTGGACAAGGAAATGAATAGATGAATGTAAAACAAATCACACTGTCCAGAATTCTCAAAAAGAAAAAACTAATAAAAAAATAAAGGAAAAACCAGGTAGGAATTTGCAAAAGTTCATACTAAAATAACTGTTAGTACTTAAAAAAAAACTTAAAAACCTTAAAGTAAAATATAGCGAATTTGCAACAGAAATAAATTCAACCAAGTATGAGTCTGAGGTTGTACAGCATAGGGGCAAAAGCAAAGTATATGCAGAGACATTGTCACAATGATATAAACAGTACTGCTTTAAATGGACCGTAAAATTTAAATTACTTTCCGTACCAAAAATATAAGAACAAAGAAAAACTCACTTGCCTTGTTCGAAATAATACTATGATCTTCTAAAACAACAAAAGTAAAACTCTAACAAACAAACAATGCCATTGTAGTAGAAGTTAATAATTTAATGGTTGCCCTGGGTTTTCATAAACAAGCCATTCCCCACATTAAGAATACCATTAGCTCTGGGCAGTGGTAATATGTGCCTTTAATCACAGCCCTCCAGAGGCAGGCAGGTGGATCTCTGTGAGTTCAAGGCCAGCCTGGTCTACAGAGAGCTAGTTCCTCAACAGTCAGAGCTACACACACACACACACACACACACACACACACACACACACACACCACACACACACCACACACACACCACACACACAGGCGCAGAGTGAAATTAGCCAGTAATCTGGTGGGGCATTGATGGGTTTCATTGTGTGAGGGTGTATCTCAGTATGATTGTTAATTCTGTACCTTCTGTACCAGCAGAGAGCTAAATGCTGGCAGGATCTTGGTATTGTTATTTCTATGGTCCCTCAACTATCTCGTATTTTGTAAATATTTGTTCTTCCTCAGCTACCTAGGGCAAACTAGAATTACATCTGATTGGTTATAATAAACATCTGACAGCCAATAGCTGGGCAGAAAGTGGAGGGTAGATCAAAAGGGCGAAGAAAAAGCTGTTGAGAGAAGAATTGAAACATGGGAGATTGAGTGAATGAATACAGAGGTGAACAAACAGACCAGAATGGGGGTGGGGTATTGGGAGGGTGGAGAGGGACAGAGAGGTAAACCTGGTCACATGGTCGGTCATAGTGTCAGGATTAGTCAGGTTAGAGTAGCTAGGAGACTGTCCTTGCAAACAGCCTAAGCTTTCAAATATTGATGAGCCTTGGTGTCATTATTTCTATCTCTGGTGGTTCTGAGGAAGTCCGGCTATAGTGCATAAAGGGAAAATGTAAGCGCTAACCCTTGGCCTGCCACTTTTGTGTATCTCAAACTGTTAATTTCAAGAGACGTGCAGGTTTGTTATGCCAGTGTGTAGGGCAGCATATTTTACCCTAAGGACGTACAAATATCAGTGTGTAGGGTTTACACACTGACAGATTCAGACTCCATTATTCTTTTGAATTATGAGATATATGTTTGCTCACAATCTTTTCATATCTAATTAGGTTTCTTTTATGGTATCTGGGCATTTTTCCTGGGGGGGGGGAAGAAGAAATACTACAATCATAGCCAAAGGGCTGGAAGCTGAGTCAGCATTTAAGCACACTTAAGACGACCATTGTTCCATTTCCAACATGCACATGGGGAGGCTTACAACTACCTCGACTCCAACTTCAGGTGACCCAGCCCCTCTTCTGGCTTCCTCAGGCACATAATACACACAGAAAGACATACACATGATTATAAATAAAACAACGTATTTTAAAAGGTTATAATCAATAAAACAAAATATTAACAGTTTTTGAAAAGCAATATGCAATCAGTTGAGGTTAAATTGAAAATGCAAAAACACAAGAAAGAGAAGAATTCTCAAACTCAATTCTCTTGAGTTGACTTTTTATGAATATATCTGTATGTAAAAGAGGGGTGACTTTCCATTTAGACACATAGATACATGTATGAAATCATGCCATTTACATTGGTTAACAGCTAGCTATTTTGTTTGACATTATAAAATGAATACATTTTCAGGTTATTTAGTTCTGGAAATTACATTTAGTGTTAGGATAATCCTCCATATGACTTACTAGATATTTTATAAACAATCCAGTATTTCTGTAAAACATTTTTCCAAACTTCTGCTGAGATGCATGCTATTAGAATGAATGTCTTGAACCTATATTTTTGTCATTTTCCCTTATTTTGCCCCCCTCACAGGAGATCCTATTTTAAAAGTAAAAGGCCTTGGTCAAAGGATGTCATCTGGAAGAGAAGATATTTTGTTGTACCAACACACACACACACACACACACACAGAAAGAGAGAGAGAGGTAAGCATGCTAACCCATGTGCACACTCATATGCACACACACGATCACTTGACCAACATACAGTCCTGACAATCAACAAGAGAAAGGTTTTAAGCAGTCATTTTGATTGTTACTTTTGTTGGTTAACTGTGTTCATTCTTGTAAGAGTACTGACCAAAATTTCAATGGAGCATCTATCATTTTCTTACCGAAATGTTAATACTTCTATTTCCAAGTACTTGATCACTTAGCAAGTGAAGTATTTTAACATCACCCAGCTATTATGTGTCTGACATTTTCTCACAGTGAATTTGCAATTCATGTAATTCATGTTTTATTACATAGAATAAAATCTTTTAATTATTGTTCGATAGATGTCCTGCTTAAAAGTCCCTTTGGAGGGCTAAACAGAAACCTTTGTGGCTGAGAGTGCTCGCACCTGTTCCAGAGTGCTTGAGTTCAGTTCCCTGCACTCAGGTTGGGTGGCTCACAACAGACTATCACTTTAGCTCTGGGGGATCCAGACCTTCTTCCAGACTCTGTGAGTATCGTCACACTTATAACACACACACACACACACACACACACACACACACACACACACACACGCACGCACGCACGAATAATTATAAAAATATTTGCAGTTGTAGCAATTGTATCTAATGCTTATCAAATAATTTGTGTTAGGGTATGTTAATTGAGTGAAAATAAAGTATATAGTCATTTCTTTTCCTGCACTCATTTGAATTTTAATATTTGCAGAATTTACTTCAGGAAATGATATGAAAATGCCAACTTAATTTTTTACATAAGAAAAGGTATCATGAACCAGTGCTCTGAGCGGATCTTGGGCTCTGGTTCCACACCCATTCCCACAACACCCAGAGGAAGCCCAACTCCCAGGTGCTCTCACATGCCCAGGATCAGAGATGAGGAGGCCAAAGAAACTGCCAGAAAACCTCGAGTAACTGGGACCCACAGGACCCAGGAGCTCAGGAACTCCCACCCAGCCAAGGACGCGGCTTCCTTCCAGTCTGAACCAGTGCTCTGAGCAGACCTTGGGCGTTGGCTCTGCACCCACTCCTATAAAACCCAGAGGAAGCCTGACTCTCGGTCAAAATGCCCAAAATAACAGGAGAGGCCACAAGATATACACCAATACCTGGAGTAACTGGGACCCTGGGTTCCAGGAATGCAGGAACTCCCGCCAAGCCAGCAGCATGGGTCCATTTGTTTCTGAACCTCTGCCCTGAGCAGACCTTGGGCATTGCCTGCACACCCAGTCCCACAACACCCAGAGGAAGCCGGACTCCCAGGTGCTTTGAAATACCTGGGACCACAGGATCACAGAGGAAGCTGGACTCAGGAGAACAGACACAACCAGGAACACTGGAGCTCTGACACATTCAAGATCACAGTTGAGGCCACAACATATTTACCAACACCCAAAATAATTAAGACCCCCACAGGAACCAGGGAAATCCAAGCCCCACCAGCCAGAGGCATGGGTACCTGTGCCTGGAGCAAACCTAGGTGTGGCTCCTTACCCACTCCTGCAATACCCTGAGAAAGTTTGACTGCCCAGGAGCACTGACACAACAGGATCTCAGTAGCTTGGTCATACCAGGATTTCTGGATCCCAGAGGCAGCTAGATATACAGGACAGAGGCAGCTGGACACCCAGGAGCTCTGACACACCCAGAATCTCAGGATTAGAAGATCACAGAATCATAGGATCATAGAGACAGTTGGATTCTGAGGAGTTCTGAAACAACCAAGATCACAGGAGGGACAGGTTCCAGTCAGAGACAGCAAGGGCAGGTAGCACTAGAGATAACCAAGTGGTGAGAGGCAAGCGCAAGAATATAAGCAACAGAAACCAAGGCTACATGGCATCATCAGAATGCAGGTCTCCCACTACAGCCACTCCTGGATACCATATCACATCAGAAAAGAAAGAATTGGATTTAAAAATCACATTGCATGAGTATGATAGAGAATTTTAGAAAGTACATAAATAACTCCCTTAAAGAAATACAGGAGAACACAGGTAAACGAGTAGAAGCCCTTAAAGAGGAAATACAAAAACCCATTAAAGAATTATAGGAAAACACAAACAGGCAAAGGAATTGAACAAAACCATTCAGAATCTAAATATGGAAACAGAAATAATAAAGAAAATACAAAGAGAGACAACCCTTTAGATAGAAAACCTAGGAAAGAGATCAGGAGTCATAGATGCAAACATCACCAAGCAAATACAAGAGACTGAAGAGAGAATCTCAGGAACAGAAGATGCCATAGAAAACATTAACGCAATAGTCAAAGAAAATGCAAAATGCAAAAAACTCCTAACCCCGAAAATCCAGGAAATCCAGGACACAATGTGACGACCAAACCTAAGGATAATATGTATAGGAGAAAGCGAAGATTCTCAACTTAAAGGGCCAGTAAATATCTTCGACAAAATCATAGAAAACTTCCCTAACATAAAAAAAAGAGATGTCCATGACCATACAGAAGCCTACAGAACTCCAAATAGACTGGAAAAAGCAGTAAACGGGAAAAGGTAAAAAAAACATGCAGGCAGATCTATCAGAATTATACCTGACTTCTCACCAGAAACTATGAAGCCAAAAGATCCTGGGCAGATGTCATACAGACCCTAAGGGAACACACATGCCAGCCCAAGCTACTATACCGAACAAAACTCTTAAGGAATATAGATGGAGAAACAAGATATTCCATGACAAAACCAAATTTACATAGTATCTTCACACAAATACAGCTGACAAAGGATAATAGAAAACTCCAACACAAGAAGGGAAACTACACCATGGAAAAAAGAAGAAAGTAATCTTTCAGTGAGCCCAAAAGAAGTTAGCCACACAGAAATAATTCCACCTCCAATAACAAAAATGACAGGAAGCAACAGTTACTTTTCCTTAATATCTCTTAACATCAGTGGACTCAATTACCCAATAAAAAGACATAGACTAACAGTCTGGATACAAAAAGAGGACCCAGAATTTTGCTGCATACAGGAAACACATCTCAGTGAAAAAAACAGACACTACTTCAGAGTAAAAGGCCGGGAAACAGTTTCCAAGCAAGTGGTCCCAAGAAACAAGCTGGAGTAGCCATTCTGATATGAAATAAAGTCAACTTTCAGCCAAAAGTTATAAAAAAAAACATAAGGAAGGATACTTCATATTCATCAAAGGAAAAATCTACCAAGATGAACACTCAATTCTGAACATCTATGCTCCAAATGAAAGGGCACCCGCATTCATGAAAGAAAATTTACTGAATTTCAAAACACACATTGCACCCCACACAATAATAGTGGAAGACTTCATCACCCCACTCTCATCAATGGACAGATCATGGAAACAGAAACTAAACAGAGACACAGTGAAACTAACAGAAGTTATGAACCAAATGGATTTAATGGATATCTATAAAACATCTCATTCTAAAACAAAAGGATATATCTTCTTCTAGCACTTCGTAGTACCTTCTCCAAAATTGGCCTTATGATTGGTCACAAAACAGGCCTCATCAGATAGAAGATTGAAATAACCCCATGCATCCTATCAGATCACCATGGACTAAGGCTGATCTTCAGTAACAACAAAAATAACAGAAAGCCCACATACACATCGAGTTGAACAACAGTCTACTCAAGGATAACTTGATCAAAGAATTAAAGAAGAAAATGAAAGACTTTTTAGAATTTAATGAAAATGAAGGTACAACATACCCAAACTTATGGGATACACTGAAAGCAATGCTAAGAGGAAAACCCATAGCTCGGAGTGCCTCCAAAAAGAAACTGGAGAGAGCATACACTTGCAGGTTGACAACACACCTTAAAGCTCTAAAACAGAAAGAAGAAAATTTACCCAAGAGGAGTACATGACAGGAAATAATTAAACTCAGAGCTGAAATCAACCAAGTAGAAACTAAAAGAACTATACAAAGAATAGACAAACCCAGGAGCTGGTTCTTTGATAAAATTAACAAGATAGTAAACCCTTAGCCAGACTAGTCAGAGGGCAGACAGACAGTATTCAATTAACAAAATCAGAAATGAAAAGAGAGACATAACAGAAACTGAGGAAATTAAAAAAGGTATCAGATCCAACTACAAAAGCTTATACTCAACAAAATTGGAAAATCTGGATAACACGGACAATTTTCTAGACAGATACAAGGTATGAAAGTTAAATCAGGATCATATAAACCAACTAAGTAGTCACATAACTCCTAAAGGAATAGAAGCAGTCATTAAAAGTCTCACAACCATAAAACGTCCAGTAACAGAGGAGTTTAGTGCAAAATTCTATCAGATCTTCATAGAAGACCTAACACCAATACTGTTAAAAATATTCCACAAAATAGAAACAGAAGGAATCCTACCCAATTTGTTCTTTGAAGCCACAATTAAGCTTATACCTAAACCACACAAAGAGCCAACATAGAAAATTTCAGACTAATTTACTTCATGGAGATCAATGTGAAAATGCTCGATAAATTTCTCACAAACCAAATCCAAGAACACATCAAAACAAACATTCACCATGATCAAGTAGGCTTCACCCCAGGGATGCAGGATTGGGTCAATATATGGAAATTCATGAATGTAATCCACTAAATATAGGAACTCAAAGAAATAAATCCACACGATCATCTCATTAGATGCTGAGAAACCATATTACAAAATTCAATACACCTCCATGATAAAAGTCTTGGAAAAATCAGGAATTAAAGGTCTATACCTAAACATACTAAAAGCAACACACAGCAAACTTGTAGCCAACATAAAACTAAATGGAGAGAAATTGAAATAATTCCACTAAAATCAGGAAATAGACAAGGCTGCCCACTCTCTCCCTACCTAGTATAGTACTTGAAGTCCTAGCTAGAGCAGTTAGACAACAAAAGAAGATCAAAGGGATACAAATTGGAAAGGAAGAAGTAAAAATATCACTCTTTACAGATGATATAATACTATACTTAATTTACCCCAAAAATTCCACCAGAGAACTCTGAAACCTGATAAACAATTCCAGCAAAGGGGCAGGGAATAAAATTAACTCAAACAGATCAGTAGTCTTCCTCTGCTCAAAGGATAAACAGGCTAAGAAAGAAATTATAAAAAAAGATTTCATTAGATGCTGAGAAAGCATTTGGCAAAATACAACACCCCTTCATGATAAAAGTCCTGGAAAGAATAGAAATTCAAGGCCCATACCTAAACATAGTAAAAGCCATATACAGCAAACCAGTTGCTAATATTAAACTAAATGGAGAGAAACTTGAAGCAATCCCACTGAAATCAGGGACTAGACAAGGCTGCCCACTCTCTCCCTACTTATTCAATATAGTTCTTGAAATTCTAGCCAGAGCAATCAGACAACAAAAGGAGATGAAAGGAATGCAGATTGGAAAGGAAGAAGTCAAAATATCACTATTTGCAGATGATATGATAGTATATTTAGGTGATCCCAAAAGTTCCACCAGAGAACTACTAAAGCTGATAAACACCTTCAGCAAAGTGGCTGGGTATAAAATTAACTCAAATAAATCAGTAGCCTTCCTCTACACAAAAGAGAAACAAGCTGAGAAAGAAATTAGGGAAAAGACGCCATTCATAATAGTCCCAAATAATATAAAATACCTCGGTGTGACTTTAGCCAAGCAAGTGAAAGATCTGTAGAATAAGAACTTCAAACCTTTGAAGAAAGAAAT
This sequence comes from Rattus norvegicus, assembly GCF_021556685.1. Lineage (NCBI taxonomy): Eukaryota > Metazoa > Chordata > Mammalia > Rodentia > Muridae > Rattus > Rattus norvegicus. Next base: position 137,368,433 of record NC_141534.1, read on the forward strand.
TGAAGAAGACCTCAGAAGATGGAAAGATCTCCCATGCTCATGGATTAGCAGGATTAATATAGTAAAAATGGCCATTATACCAAAAGCGAACTACAAATTCAATGCAATCTCCATCAAAATACCAACCCAATTCTTCAGAGAGTTACACAGAACAATTTGCAAATTCATCTGGAATAACAAAAAACCAGGATAGCTAAAACTATTCTCAACAATAAAAGGACTTCTAAAGGAATTACTATCCCTGAACTCAAGCAGTATTACAGAGCAATAGTGATAAAAACTGTATGGTATTGGTACAGAGACAGACAGATAAACCAGTGGAATAGAATTGAAGACCCAGAAATGAACCCACACACCTATGGTCACTTAATTTTTGACAAAGGAGCCAAAACCATCCAATGGAAAAAGATAGCATTTTCAGCAAATGGTGCTGGTTCAACTGGAGGTCAGCATGTAGAAGAATGCAGATCGATCCATTCTTATCAGCCTGTACAAAGCTTAAGTCCAAGTGGATTAAGGACCTCCACATCAAACCAGATACACTCAAACTAATAGAAGAAAAAGTGGGGAAGAGTCTCAAACACATGGGCATTGGAGAAAATTTCCTGAACAAAACACCAATGGCTTATGCTCTAAAATCAGAAATCGACAAATGGGATCTCATAGAACTACAAAGCTTCTGTAAGGCAAAGGACACTGTTGTTAGGACAAATCGGCAACCAACAGATTGGGAAAACATCTTTGCCAATCCTACAACTGATAGAGGGCTCATATCCACAATATACAAAGAACTCAAGAAGTTAGACGGCAGGGAGACAAATAACCCTATTAATATGGGGTTCAGAACTAAACAAATAATTCACAGCTGAGGAATGCCATATGGCTGAGAAGCACCTAAAGAAATGTTCAACATCTTTAGTCATAAAATGCAAATCAAAACAACCCTGAGATTCTACCTCACACCAGTAAGAATGGCTAAAATCAAAAACTCTGGCGACAGCAGATGCTGGTGAGGATGTGAGGAAAGAGGAACACTCCTCCATTGTTGGTGGGATTGCAGACTGGTACAACTATTCTGGAAATCAGTCTGGGGGTTCCTCAGAAAATTGGATATTGCACTACCTGAGGACCCAGCTATACCTCTCTTGGGCATATACTCAAAAGATGCCCCAACATATTACAAAGACACATGCTCTGCTATGTTCATAGCAGCCTTATTTAGAATAGCCAGAAGCTACAAAGAACCCAAATGCCCTTCAACAGAGGAATGGATACATAAAATGTGGTACATCTACACAATTGAATACTACTCAGCTATCAAAAACAATGACTTTATGAAATTCATAGGCAAATGGATGGAACTGGAAAATATCCTGAGTGAGGTAACCCAATCACAGGAAAACGCACATGGTATGCACTCATTGATAAGTGGATATTAGCCCAAATGCTCGAATTACCCTAGATGCACAGAGCATGTGAAACTCAAGAAGGATGACCAAAATGCAAGTGCTTCACTCCTTCTTTAAAAGGGGAACAAGAATACCCTTGGAAGGGAATAGGGAGGCAAAGTTTAGAACAGAGGGTGAAGGAATGCCTATTCAGAGCCTGCCCCACATGTGGCCCATACATATACAACCACCAAATTTTATAAGATGGATGAAGCAAAGAAGTGCAGGCCGACAGGAACCGGATGTAGATCTCTCCTGAGAGACACAGCCAGAATACAGCAAATACAGAGGCGAATGCCAGCAGCAAACCACTGAACTGAGAACGGGACCCTCGTTGAAGGAATCAGAGAAAGGACTGGAAGAGCTTGAAAGGGCTTGAGACCCCATATGAACAACAATGCCAACCAATCAGAGCTTCCAGGGACTAAGCCACTACCCAAAGACTATACATGGACTGACCCTGAGCTCCAACCTCATAGGTAGCAATGAATAGCCTAGTAAGAGCACCAGTGGAAGGGGAAGCCCTTTGGTCCTGCCAAGACTGAACCTCCAGTGAACGTGATTGTTGGGGGGAGGGCGGTAATGGGGGGAGGATGGGGAGGGGAACACCCATGTGGAAGGGGAGGGGGAGGGGTTAGGGAGATGTTTGCCTGGAAACCAGGAAAGTTAATAATAATTGAAATGTAAATAAGAAATACCCAATTTAATAAAGATGGAGAAAAAATAAATAAAAAAGACACCCTTCACAATACTCACAAATAATATAAAATACCTTGATATGTTTCTAACCAAGCAAGTGAAAGATCTGTATGACAAGAACTTCAAGTCTCTGAAGAAAGAAATTGAAGATCTCAGAAAATGAAAAGATCTACCATGCTCATGGATTGGCAGTATTAATATAGTAACAATGGCCATTTTGCCAAAAGCAATATACAAATTCAATGCAATTCCCATCAAAATTCCAACTCAATTCTTCATAGAGTTAGAAAGGAATTTGCAAATTCATTTGGAATAACAGAAAACCCAGAACAGCAAAAACCATTCTCAACAATGAAAGAACTTCTAGAGCAATCACTATCCCTAACTTCAAGCTTATTACAGCACAATCATGGGGTAAAAACTGTATTGTATTGGTACAGATACAGGCAGGTAGAATAGAATTGAAGACTCAGAAATGAACTCATACATCTATGGTCACTTGATCTTTAATAAAAGAGCCAAAACCATCCTGTGGAAAAATGACAGAATTTTCAACAAATGGTGCTAGGTGAAGTGGAGGTCAGCATGTAGAAGAAATCAAATCAAGCCATTCTTATCTCCTTGTACAAAACTCAAGTCCAAGTGGATCAAGGACCTCCACATAAAACCAGATACACTGAAACTAATAGAAGAGAAAGTTGGGAAGAGCCTCAAACACATGGGCATAATGGAAAATTTCCAGAACAGAACACCAATGGCTTATGCTCTAAGATCCAGAACCAACAAATGGGACCTCATAAAATTACAAAACTTGTGTAAGGCAAACAACACTGTCAGTATGATAGAATGGCAACCAACAGATTGGAAAAATATCTTTATCAATTCTACATCTGATAGACGGGTAATATCCAATATATACAAAGAACTCAAGAAACTCCAGAAATCAAATGACCCTATTAAACAATGAGGTACAGAAATAAATTAAGAATTCTCAGCAGGAATATGGAATGGCTAAGAAGCACCTAAAGAAATGTTCAACATCCTTAGTCATCAGGGAAATGTAAATCAAAACGACCCTGAGATTCCACCTCGCACCAGTCAGAATCTCTTAGATCAGTATCTCTGGTGATAGCAATGTTGTTGAGGATATGGAGAAAGAGGAACACTTCTCTTTGGTTAGATTTCAAGCTGGTACTCCCAGTCTGGAAATCAATATGAAAGTTAACTTGACATAGTACTACCTGAGGACCCAGCTATACTACTCCTGGGCTTATACCCAAAAGATGCTCCAACATATAACAAGGACACGTGCTCCACTCTGTTCATAGCAGCCTTATTTATAATAGCCAGAAGCTGTAAAGATCTCAGATGTCCTCCAATAGATGAATGGATCAGAAAATATAGTGCATTTATACAATGAGTACTACTCAGCTATTAAAAACAATGACCTCATAAAATTCTTAGGCAAATGGATGGAACTGGAAAATATCATCCTGAGTGAGTTAACCCAGTCACAAAAGAACACACATGGTATGAATTCATTGATAAGTGGATATTAGCCCAAAAGCTTGGAACACCCAAGATACAATTCACAGACCATATGAACCTCAAGAAGAAGGAAGACCAAAATGTGCATGCTTCAGTCCTTCTTGGGAGGGGGAACAAAATACTCGTAGGAGGATATAAAGAAACAAAGAGTGGAGCAGAGACTGAAGGAAAGACCATCTAGAGACTGCCACACCTGGGGATCCATCCCATATGCAGCCACCAAACACAATCACTATAGATGATGCCAAGAAGTGTTTACTGACAGGAGCCTGACATGGATGCCTCCTGAGAGGCTCTGCCAGAGCCTTACTGATACAGATGAGGATGCTTGTAGCTAACCATCAGACTGAATGTGGGGACTCCAATGGAGAAAGGACTGAAGGAGCTGAAGGGGTTGTCAACTCCATAGTAGGAACAACCATGTCAAACAACCAGACCTCTCAGAACTCCCAGGGATTAAATCACCAGGCAAAGAGTACACATGGAGGGACCCATGGCTCCAGCCACATATATAGCAGAGGATGGCATTGTCTGGCATCAATAGTAGTCCTTGGTCACGTGACTCATTTCCCCGTGCAGGGGAATGTCAGGGTGTTGAGTTGTGTGGGTGGGAGGGAGAACATCCTAATAGAAGCAGGGGAGGGGAATTGGGAGGGGAACAGGGAAAGGGGATAACATTTGAAATATAAATGTGGGTGGGTTGGGGAGCACCCTCATGAATGCAGGGGTGTAGGGAATGGATATGGGGTTCAGGAGGGGAAACAGGGAAGGGGGATAACATTTAAAATGTAAATAAAGAAAATATTCAATAAATATTTTAAAAAGTAAATGTAGATAAATAAAATAACCAATAAAATATGAAAAAGTAGTAAATATCTAAGCAAATATGAAAAAAAGTTATTAATTCAACCTAAAAGGATTCAATGAGTAAGTCGGTCTATCAAGAATTTGAACTAAAGTTCCATCTTCAGCTTGTGCCCTTTGATACCAACACGGATAATAATTAACTGTCGTGTGCAAGACATTGTGCAATGACTTTTCAAAACATTGTCGTTAATGATAAGTTTTGAAATACTCGCACATGCCAGTTTTTCTATCAATAGCAAGGCTTTGGAAAAGTTTGTTGGAATTAATTAGAAAGTTAAAGTTACTTTTTACAGTTAACCTGGACACTTAAGCTCATGTACGTTTTAACTGAACACAAGAAAATAATTCCCACCAGTATTTTTCCTGTAAAAGTTTTAATTAGAATCGATGGTATAAGTCTTGCTCCATTCATTAAAATGAGGTTCTGCTGGGTAAGAATGCATATGTTTATGCCACAGATCAAGGCATTGAGAAAGGCACAATATGAATAGCATCACCTTGGATGCAATTTATGCACCTCATTCTGTTTGTGTGGAAATACTAAAGCATCTTCTTATAGATGAAGAATTAACTTTCCATCCAGAAAACAAAAATTAAGACTTCTTGGCTTCCAAGGTGGCAAATCTCAAATTTAAAATTTGGTTTCCGAAGCTCAATAAATGAACGGAGCCCAGTAGGAGGCATTTGTCATGGCTGTTGTCATCATGGCTGGAGTTATTTGAAGCCAGACTAGCAGTGTTTCCTAATCATGCCAAGTAAAAGCAATGATCTAGATATTAAATCCTGAAGAAAGTCAAAGAATGTAAGTGCCAAGGGATGAAAATTAGACCCTGAAGCAGTTCTGCTGTTTAAGAGCCTGAATACTAAAAATAACTCATTGGCCCAATCTCTAGAACATGCTCAATGACTCATTTAAAAAAAACATGAATATTAAGACAGTGAAGAATTCTTGCTCATCATTTTAACCAAATGTCTACTCAAAAGAACCAGTTTCTTAACTGTTTATGGAAAATAGAACATATTTAAACTTTTCATTTTACTATCCTTCTTTTGTAGACAAAAGTAGTAATTATCTTCAAGCACCTAGCTATGTTTTGGGGAAGTCAATAGTGCTACTTTATTTGTTTACTGGGTCAAGAGTCATCCCTAGCATGTGTCTGGTTACTTCTGCTCTTTTGGTTCAAGTATTGTTGGAATTAACAGACATTGAACAAATGGACCCATTGGGCTGATGGCTTCAAGGATAAAAACATTCACATCTATTTATCATGAATGAAAGTGGAAGCTTCCATTTTCACCCTCGTTCTACAAATGTTCCTTCCCATCAATGTGCAATGTGGTCCAGCAGAGTTTGATGGTACAAAGTCTTGTGGAATGTCTTCTGAGACAGAAGCAAGGGCTTTGAAACTGCTCACTTGGGTTTTTGCCACTCCTTTATCATTTGTTTTATCAAGTTCGGTCTGTGCCGTAGTCTCCGTATCTGGAAAAGAGCACATTAGGATTGAAGTGACTCTTTAACAGAACGCACCTAGACGAATACTTGAAACAGAGGAGATAGGTCAGTGGGTAAAGTGGTACGTGTGTGAGCATGAGGTCCCAAGTTTGGATCCCCAGAACCCACATAAAATCTGAACACGCTTGTGTAACAGGGACACAACCAGGGACACAACCAGGGACCATGGAATCAGATCAACCTCAGGGGCTTTCTGGCAACTCAGCCTCGTCCAAACAATGAAGACCAGGTTCAGTGAGAAACTGTCTAAAAAATAGGGTGAAGTAGAATGGAGGGAGAGGTCAAATGTTGACTTCTTGTCTTGCTTCAACACAAATAAACTAAGAAAGAGGAGAGCCCTGAGAGCAATGTTTCTCAACCTGTCATCAAGACATTTTTTTGGGAGGTCGAATGACCGTTTTACAGAAGTCACATATCAAACACCTGCATATCAGATCTTTACATTATGATTCATAACAGTGGCAAAATTACAGCTATGAAAGAGCAATAAAAATAATTTTATGGCTGGGGTGTCCAGAACATGAGAACTCTATTCAGGGTCCACACCATTTAGATGGTTGAAATCCTCTGCCTTAGAGCTTTGCTGGACACTCCTAAGGGTATAGAAAAGGTTTATGGTATTACTACTGGTGTTGATGGATTTAATTGCTTCTGATTGTGGCTTCTTTAACCATTTGTGGTTTAGAAACTGACAGCAAAACTGTACTAGGGACAAGAAAGAGGATTGGCAATTAGACCAGGTCATCTGGCTAATGGCATTGACTGAGGGTCCCCTTTGTTGACAACCTCAGTTTAATCAAAGGCTATCCTAGGACAATAGACTAAAAGGCTACCATTTCTTAAAATTAGCCAAAGAAAAATGAAGCAACTTGCCTAAACTTTCCCCCCAAGATAAGCAGAGTTAGTGTTTGGTGTCTTCTACAGCATTTTTTTCCTTCATCATCATCATCATCATCATCATCATCATCATCATCATCATCTTTTCTTCTTCTTCTCTTCTTCTTCTTCTTCTTCTTCTTCTTCTTCTTCTTCTTCTTCTTCTCCTCCTCCTCCTCCTCCTCCTCCTCCTCCTCCTCCTTCTTCTTCTTCTTCTCCTTCAAATTTTCCATTGAGCAAGTTCTTTTAAAACAAATTTGAACTTTTCCCATCCCAGTGATTCCCACGGACAGTTGGCAAAGAATCCTGGATAAATTGCAAAGCTGGGATATTTTCCAGGCATGAGTAACTTGTTAAAAAGCCACCACTTCCTTAATACTAACAGTGAATAGAATTCACATCCACATAAATCCTCCTTGGCCCACTGGGAGAGTTGAGAGAGAGAGAGAGAGAGAGAGAGAGAAAGAGAGAGAGAGAGAGAGAGAGAGAGAGAGAGAGAGTGTAGAATCTTTTTTTATTCATAAAACACTTGGCTCTCAGCACATCTGTTTATATTTCACTTCTTAAAAATAAATACACACGTTTATGCCAGTTAAGGTTAAAAGTATCCTTTTTCCAGTTGCCAGCTGTGTGCCAGTGATTTTATATCAGATGACTTCAGAATGCATGGTTAGAATGCTTGAAAATGATTTTCCTTCTATTTATCCTAGTTAAAAGAAAAGAGGATAAAATTGTGAGCTCTTTTTAAAAACAGGCATTTTCATGAAAGGCAGTTTTTTATTTGGAAGTCTTCAGTAAATATTTTCAAGTCTTATAGAGAAACTAAATGTGTAATTTTACATTTAAAGAGCAAAGTCGTTATTTCCTCTGTGCAAAGGGTTAGAGAATCTCCAAGGCAACCTCTCCCAATTACTCCTCTGAACACACAGCTGCTTATCAATGGAAAATAATAATGATGATGATAATAGTAAATAATAATAGGATTTAGCTAATTTCTAAGTCTTTTTAACACATAGGTGTTTTAAAGTTATCAATGTCTTTACAGATAAATGGTGGTGTTTTGGTCTTTACAGTTCAGACGAAGCAGGTTAACCAATCTATCATCTTGCATTGTTCATTTTGTGACAAGAGCAACTGAAATCTATTAATGTCACACACAATTTTTAATAGTACATAATCTTATCAGCTAGCTATTAAAGTCTGTTGTGCTTGTGTTTGGTAAGGGATACAGAGGTCTAGGGAGACTTCCCAAGCTGTGTCTCCCTGTGATGGACCAGTAGCCGAATTCTCCAGGAGTCTCTTTATCAGAATATTTCATAAACAACTGCTCTTGCCTTGGCAAAGCTAGACAGGGTATACTTTGATAATAGACTGTCCCGTGAGACAGATAGCACTTCCTGCTTCTGGTCAGATGTACCATGAGAATAACTTTTCTACATATGTTTTTGCATTTTTGATCACAATCCCAGCTGGAATCAGGAAGTTTGGAGGCGGCGTGGAAATGGAAACTAATTGAGAGTCACAGTGACATTGTTTTGACTTTTAAAAATATTTAATATTCTGGTAATTTAGGGATTGCAGTTGCTGATATAATCTATTACCTTCTTAAAAAATAGATGATGCCATAGTTCCCTGCCCAAGACACATTGCTTGTTAAAAGTATAGAACCACAGTTTAAAGGGAAGATTTTCTAAAATCATAGGGAGATATGAAGTTGGATGTTTTATAATTCTCAGCTAGAAGTCTTAATTGAAGTATGATTTCAGGTTACCACAATCCTATACCTGTCTGTGCCCCAAATCCATACCATCCTATATCCATAGCTGTCTGTGAGGCATAATACATGGCAGTGGAGAAAGAGGCCAGAACACACTACTATCTCTTCAAAAGGCATGACAATGAATGATAAACAATGATTTTATAAGCCATCTAGAAGACACTGCTTGGATCTTCGGGTTTCTCTTGTCCTTCTGACAAGAGGGTACCTTTGTGTGACACTGAGTTGAGTCTTAACAGTCCATGGATATGGACTGAGTCATTCTGTGGAGTCTAGCCCACATTGTGAGCTTAAAAATACATAAACTCTGCCTTAGGCATCTTTCTCTTCAGTATCCTAAGAACAACTCTCAGCAGGCTTGGATCTTTCAGACATCCAGAAACCCCTGCTCTCTCTTGGCACCAATTTTGTCTACTGCAAGGACTGAAATAAAAACAGGAGGAAGCAGGGTCTGCTGTTTCCTTCCACTGTAATGAATTACATGTAAGAAACACAAAATACAGATAATGTTCTAAGGACTCAATGGGTTATATCTGGTAATATATGTATATATAAATTCCTGTAGGCATGGAATAATGATGAAAAAAGAGACTATAAACTTGAAGGGCAGTGGAGTGTATATGGGTTTGGAGGGAGGAGTGATATTGTAAGTAAAATACAATCTCATAAATAAAAATATATGCACATGTACCACCAAACTCTGACCTGGTCTCCAAGCAGAGTTGGGACAATTTCAGCCATGATATTTCAGAAAAACTGATTAAACCCTGGCAGGAGGTCCTTCTCACCCACGCTCTTTTCAGTGCTTTATTTAACACCTCGTGAAGGAGTTATTTTGATTATTTTTGTTATTTGCTTTTTCTTTTCTATTTTTATGTTTTTTTCCTATGAAATCTCTGAGATGATTTTGTTGTTGTTTTGCTTGTTTTTCTTGGTGCTTCGTTTTGTTTTGTATGGACCACTTAGGAAGAAAACAAATATTTATTGAAGATCAGCTACATGACAGCCTCTGTCATATTCCTTTCTTCCCATCCTTGCAAAGCAGATTAGTGAGTTGTCTACTCTTAACACTTTTACAAAGAGAGGAAGGAAGTTCGCTGTGATTATATTTGGTCAGATTCATAGAAAGGAAACTCGAAAAACTAGGAATAAAACACACGTTTAGGTAAGATAAAAAACTCTGGCCACTGCTACGTGTTGCCTATCCTTCAGTTTCTGACAGTGGACGTTGAAGGATTTGGGCTACAGGTTACCAGTGGGGACAAAGTTCTGCCAATCTCTGGAGCAAACACACCTCAAAATTTGGTTTAAAATTGTGCTTTTAAACAAACCTTAATTGTCTTGGGTCAGCTAACTGCATGTTGATGCAGGAGAATGCCCTTGCAGATGCCTAATGCAGTCTTCAGGGCTTGAAATCTGCAGTTTACCTTCAGATGAGTCAGCTAAACTGCTATGATTGGTGAATCCAGCTGCAGAAGTGCGCGCTGTCCAATTCTCTCAGACCTTCATACAGGCGAACAACTTTCAAAACAAAAGGCCATGGGAGAGTATTACTTTTGTATATTTTCGAAACCAGAGAATCTGTATGTACCTACCATGACCAGAAAATCCAATCTTCTTTATGCATACTGTCCTACATATCCAGTTGTAATCAATGTGAAAAAGAACAGTTTTAAAATTTTAATTTCTAGAAGACAGACTTGTCAAGCAGATGTGACACTGCTAATGATTATGAGTTTCAGTGTTCCTGTGGCAGAGAAATCAAATGTTATGCCAGGTTCTGGTGTTTCTTCATAGTAAACTAATCAATGGGTTCTACAGATCTTAGGGCTCTTGGATGATTGTTCTATTTTCATCCAGGGCTATTTCCAAGATTATTAAATGCCAAGTATAGTTAACTGAGAGATGTTACAAGCCCCTAGAGCTTTCATAGCATAATAACGCATGCTTTTGAATGAAAAGGCAGATATGAAAGAGATATGTGGTTCTAATGAAAAGAGAAGCTGATCAGAGCAGACTCTTAAATCACATTTAGTCACACACTCTACATCAGCATCCTTGAGGAAACTTCTCCTTCCATCCCTCCTTTTCCTCTCAATCACTCCAATCTCCCCTTTTCCCCCTTCCTTCCCGCCCTCCAACTCTTTTTGGAAACTAGTTATAATTCCCTTTAAGAGGGAGAGTTGCTAACATTCAGTTTTAATAAGTTGGGAATTCAAACTCACGTATTTTAGGATAACTAGCTTGTATTGAGTGCTGGCTAGGTACCAGGCATTTGAGCTTGCTAAGAGGACTGTTTATCTAGAAAGGCCAACCTCAAGTTTGGAAGTCATGCTCAAGGAAATGGAGGAAGATAAATGGGAGACAAATACTGACTTGATATCTAGTGTACATTTTTATTTTATGTTTAAGATGAACAGCTACCTAAGAAATCCAAGAAACAGTCATCAACTGTCTTTGTATGATTGGGGAAAGCTGTAACACCATTAGAGACATGGAGCTGGATTGAAGTGTCACAGAACTGATGGGCCAGGTGCCTTTGACAACCATGGAGCTATCAGGGGGTGATGGAATTTTAAGGAAGCAGGGTTCTATGATAGGGAATTTGGCTACTAAGATTTACTCTTTCAGAGGACATTGTTGGAATGTTGGACTTTCTACTTAGTTTTCACAGTCTAACCATCTTGAGGGTGGGAAACAATTCTCCACCACAGGTTATTGTAACACTCCACAGGCACCAGTGTGGCACTGACAACCAAACATGGACTGAGATCACTAAATATGCCTTCTTGTCTTTAAATAAGTTGTCAGAGGGAAAGCTAAAAACACCCAGATGTCCTCAAGTCCATTTTACTGAATCCATTGGACAAAATGGAGACTAATGTAGATGGGTTTAAAATTAATTTTAAAAAAAGTATTTAAAATATCACATAGTCCCTAGAATTTTTCATTACACTCATTGTACAAATAGTACTTGTAATCACACATCAGTTTCCATTTGCTGAAAAGCCCTCCTTCCTTTTGAGACTCTAGGTCTCAAGCATTCATATTCTTCTTCGGCCAACGTTGATAGTTTCAACAATACTAAGAAGAAAGAAAAATACTAAGAAGATAGAAAAAGAAGCTAAACATAAATTTAAATGAATACCTCAATGAAGCTTGGCTATATCCAGTAGCTTTCAAGGACTGGCGTTCATCTGTAATTAATTTCCCAACTATTTTTGCCCAATGAGTACAGCCACTGTACAATTTTAGCCTCATGTGCTGTCTTAATATCCTTTATGCCATATCAAAACTATTTTTAAACCATGTATTATTAAAAAAATCCAACGTGGTTATTCATTAGGTTAAGATGGATGAGAATAAAGCTTTACCCTCAACAGATGCCCCACTTGCATAACAATCTAATTCTATTTAATTTAGTCCCTGGCATCCTTGCCTCCTCCTGTCAGACTGAATCAACCTGAGTGCTAATTTCTGAGGCAAAACCTCTGTGATCATTTCACTCGTGATTTAATCCAGATCTAACCTCGGGCCTTTGGAGGTTCAAGGTCAATGACCCAATTTACTCTGCCATCCGCCTCTGTGGCAGTAAGCATTGTTATTCCGTGCAAAGCGTTTTACTGTAAATGTGATTTCTTTCCTATGCACCTTCACCAAATCTAGCAAGAGGGGAGAGATGGCTTTAGATGGCAACTTGGTGGTGGTTGAACTGGGGTGTCTGTCTTTGGGTGATTCAAGAAAAAGGGTGTTAATGCAACCTTTGACCCTGTTAGCAGAAGTCAGCAGGAAGACATTATTTGATTTGTACCAAGGCAAAAATTCTAGTCAGTGGTGTCCTAGCCAGTTGTAAACAATGTTTTACAAAGAAGTCCTGGACCTTAGACACTCAATCCAAGATGTATTAAGGGATGAAGGTAGACACATAGATCATGCTGAGTATCTTCCAAGAGGAATGAATACATATGAGCTCAACTCTTACTCTACTTTTTTACCTTTTCTTTTAAAACATCAGTGTCTTTCCCATCTCCTTCACCCACAGTGGTTAATACATTTTGTGAATTTTCCTTTTTGTTTTAAATAATTTTCCCTTCTCTGGTGTCCCAGCAGCCCATCTGCCGGGAGCAGAGGCTCATTGAAGAGCCTCTCTTTAAGTAAAGAAGGTATCCCAGCGACACACAGCTGCTCTCGGGGACAGCAGCTCCAGAGTGGTGTCCCTCCCACGAGGAGTTAAACTGGGTTTCTGTGTCAAAGATGCTGAATGGAATCGGGGGTGGAATTGTTAAAATTGGAAATGACCTATTTAACTACATGCGCCTTCCCCAGGACTGGTATAAATACGTCCAACTTTAAAATTTTCTCATCAGAATGAGCTTGTCATTGGCTTTGGTGCAGAAAGGCTCTGTAGCAATGTCTTATAGGAAATGGAACATGGATGATTGATCTTTGTAAATCTCTATAATCTTTATAACATGTCAGTGTCCCTTTTGAGAGCCACAACAAGAGTTGACTTAAAACTTCGTGATGCTTGAAAAAATAAAGTAACAGAGTGGAGGTTGATCAGAGAGAGAATGGAAAGTCCTTACAAGTTAAAATAATTTGTTTAATAATTCTCTCCTTTACAAAGGGGAAACAAAGAGCATAGTTGTATAACTATAATGTATATGTTGGGCTAGACATTGTTTAGCAAAATCTTTCGGTGTGGTTTCATGATTAGAATTCTTAAAATAAAATTACATAGTCACATCACCGAATTAAAAAGAAAAAAATAAAGCCACCTCAGTTTTATTTTGGCCTTCCCAAATCACTTGGTCATCAAGGACGGACGTCAAGAGAATTCCAGGGGTAACTGTTAAGGAAGCCACCAGCAATCCTAACATGTAATAATTATACTTTTATTTCAGAGACACGTATGTACTTTACTATTGATTTATTGATTCGCTTAAGGAGTGAACTCTTGAATGCCTTAAAACCAGAAGTGTACAGATTAGGCAGAGTTCAGATGGAAAAGATCAGCTAAGAAGCAGATGTAATACATTCTAATCAGGGACTTGATACCATCTCTGAAGGGGCTTCAATAAGAGGGCATTGGCATCTACTCAAACGGCTTCTGCATTTACAGCTTCAAAACACAGAGCTGAAATTTTGCATTGGACTAGATACCAATGGGCATTTTCACAAAAATGCTTTAGACTTGTCATGAATTCACATACTTCTCCCTTTAAAAAAAAAAAACCAAAGAATATTTTGTTTTTTATAAAATTGCATTACCTCCCCTTCTTGTTGGATGTATGACCTTTAAGAAAAGGTTGTGCTGTATATTTCAGTCACCGAGCATTGAGAAAATTACATTAACACTAAAATAATATTCTTACTGCCAAATGCCCAAGTCCTCACTAGCAGCAGGCTAAGTCTCCGAGGCCCAGAGTAGTGCTTCATCATGCTGCCATGGCTGCCTTGACAGACTGCTGTTCTCAAATTCATCCTCCTCTCTGCCATTCACAGCCTTCTGATTCAAACCAGCTCTGAGCCCACCCTGGCTGGCTGAATTCTTGTCCTTAGCCCTACCCTCTTGGAGTCTAGAGGACCCACTCTTTTGGACTTGCTAATGATGCTGTTTCTGAGATTACTTTCCTTGGTTCCCTTTGGGACCAAAGAGCAAGGGGAAGGGCATTTCTTCAGGTTGCTTTACAAATAAAACCTTTGTTTACCATACGTATGCACATATATATGTTAATATATAATTTAATATATAACATGTAGGTATAATACATTCATAAATATACTTTGCATTTAAAATTTTTATGTTTGAATATATCCTCTTCTCTTTTTTTTCATATTTCAGGCAAATGTTTATGATACCTTTGTGACCAAATGCTACTCTTTCAAAAGATTGGATAATTCAGGTAGATTAAATTAGGACTAGCTAATTACTTAATAACTTACAAATATCTAATATTTTAAACATGGGAATCACTCTGTTTAGGTCAATGTTGAATGAACTAAAGAACAAGAGCGGTATTTCATATGATTTTCAATGGCAACCAACGGATTCATGAAGACTCCTGTAAGAGACTGTTTTTTGTCAACATCACAAAATTCAGATTTCTACTGTGGGAATGGGAGTGTGATGCTCCATTATTTGTTCTATTCCTGCAATGGAAAAAGGAGCAGATCCATTCACTGCAAGTTCACTTCTGGGCCAGTGCTGCCAAATCATATGATGGGAATTGATGCCCACTAGCGCTTAGGCTGGCATGCCCTGATTTAAGTTGTGAGATTGAACTTGTCTACAACTGTTGGGGTGAGAGGCCCGTTCATGCACGCTAATTAGTCTAATTCATCTCACTCGATTTCATTCCATACCTTTCACGGGATAAAACTGTTTGAGGTACATTTGGATGAAGTAAAGGTGTTAGAACCTAGGAATACAATAATCCCTTAGAAAATGATTCCTCCCTAGCTGTTCTTCCAAGTTTGAGGGTTTCAGCATATTTGGAGATGAATCGTTGGTAGTAGAGTGACTCTGTGTGAAACAGCAGTGGAAAGAGTGTTCATCTACGGATACTGAAAACACGCAAATCACTTAGAAGTGATTTTGATAAACACCATGACAGCTGGAGTTATGAGAGATAATTTATTTTGCCCAAGGACTTCTCTTTTAATGTAAAGGTTCCATGTAAGTAGTAAGTCTCCGAAGAAATTAATTCATGCCTATCATTTGAGATTTTTACAATTCAGACATTTAAGCACCAGAGTTCCATTTAATAGTAGGAACAGGTTGGAGAGATTTGTTCATTTGGAATTCCATTTGCTAACAGATGTGATAACTTGTCTGGCATTAAAAAGCGAGTTTAAGGTAATCACTGCTCTTGTTCTTGGGTTCTAAGTGCTTTGCAATCCTTAATTCACATAAAACATCTGTGAAATTCAGTTAGGAGTGTGGTGAGTAAAATTTAATCCCTGTTTTTTTATACGAGTATGTTCAGAAACATGCTTACATATATTTCAATCTTCCTTGTATGAGAAGTCAACCTGGGAGTCCACAGGAGGGCATTTTAGTGACATTTTGAGCCTTTGGGGGCAATTGAAGATTAATGCGCTAACAGTGTCAGAAGTATGCCAAGCAGAAGACTGCTCCCTGTGTTGCGTTTGACACCCAGGAAAAAAAATATTGTAAAACCCAGTAGATTTTTCCCATGTTATTTTGTGCCCAATTAAAAAATGGTAGCATTTAGTTTCCTTCTTAGATCATTCATAGATGAAAGCCAAATGGATTCTCTTGCTGAGAATACTAATGGAATGTGGAAAAGCTGCAGGTGTGACCCATGTACCTCCCTTCTCCCTCATCTACGATAGACAGCACTAATCAATCCAGCTCTTCCCGAGTCTCCACCCAGCTCAGAGTACTCAACATTCTGCTCCCGGCAGACATTAGCTGCAGACTGATTCTTTTGAGGTTCTCTTGGTAACTGATGAAGCAAAGACTTAAAAAAAAATTCACAGCAAATACAGAGGCGAATGCCAGCAGCAAACCACTGAACTGAGAATAGGACCCCCGTTGAAGGAATCAGAGAAAGAACTGGAAGAGCTTGAAGGGGCTCGAGACCCCAAAAGTACAACAATGTCAAGCAACCAGAGCTTCCAGGGACTAAGCCACTACCTAAAGACTATACATGGACTGACCCTGGACTCTGACCCCATAGGTAGCAATGAATATCCTAGTAAGAGCACCAGTGGAAGGGGAAGCCATGGGTCCTGCTAAGACTGAACCCCCAGTGAACTAGACTATGGGGGGAGGGCGGCAATGGGGGGAGGGTTGGGAGGGGAACACCCATAAGGAAGGGGAGGGGGGAGGGGGATGTTTGCCCGGAAACCGGGAAAGGGAATAACACTTGAAATGTATATAAGAAATACTCAAGTTAATAAAAAAAGAAAAAAAGAAAAAAAAATTCTCGAGCATGGATATACTTATAAGGGTAACAGGAGAAAATCTAAAGAGGAAATTAACACATGTGTTTTAAATATTTTTTCCTATCAGATATTCATGTGGAATTGTCCACTCAGCAACTATGACTTGTGCCACACTGTTCTGGACACTAAGGACAGACTTCCCTTGTACATGATACATTTTTATTTTCTTCTGTTCTATCTCAAGCTAGAAGCGACTTGTCACCAAGGATTATTCACATCTATTGTGTAGAAATTTGTGTTTGGGAACATGTACAATGTAAGTGTTAGTCCAGGTGCGCTGCCTAGTTTGATGTCAGCTTGGTACTAACTAGAGTTGTTTCGGAAGAGAGAACCTTTATCAAGAAGATATCTCCATCAGATCATCTCTCTGGAAGTTTGTGGTGCAATTTTTGATTAATGGGTGACATGGCAGTGTGCAGCTCACTGCTGGTGGTGCCATCCCTGATATACCGGTGGTTCCAGGTATTATAAAACCAGATGAGTAAGCCATGGGGAGCAAATCAGTAAGCAGTATTCTTACTGCCCTTTCTTTCCTTCATGATGGATTGCGTCTGTAAACTGAAATAAGTCTTTCTTTTCCAAGGTTGCTTATTGTTATGCTGTTCAAGATAGCAATAGCAAGTAATGTAGGACACAGTATAAGAACCATTTTTGCTTTTAAAAATTCTTAAGATAGACCATTTGGCAAAAGCAGTAAGATATTTTCTAAATATTAAAAAGAAAGAGGGAATTTTCCATGTATTATCATTTACAGAATACTGTGTTATCCAGGGAGTGGGAGGCTTGGCAGTGTCCATACTTTCTGATATGATTATTTTATAAGGTATTAGGTCTCCACCCAACACACTCTAACATATTGCAATAGTAAATTTGTGAAGGAAATAACAAGCTAGGTTTCTTAAAATCTTCCTTGAACTCATAATAGTAACTTGTTGGCAACAGACTTTCGAGTTGAACTCTAAGGAGGTAATTATAAATGGACTTAACAGGGGTGTCCACAGAGGCACAACCAATGCAGGGAGCTCATGCTTAGACCTACAATACAGGTGAGAGGACGGCAAACAGCTCATGTGAATTCCTTTCCTCACCATAAGAAGACAGAGTTCAAAGCAGTAGTATTGAGCAGTACTATTGTGGGACTGATTAATGAGCCTGACTATGTATGAGTTTTAAACAGAGGCAAGGGGACATTAATACTTTTTATTACAAAGCAGAGGTTTTCTTCTTGGCAGCCAGGAGGAGGCCAGAATCCTACCCATGGAACTGGTCCCAGTCTGTTGCAGATGGAGGGGTGGCCTAACAGTGCCTCCAGATTTATCCCATAGGACAGCTATCTTCAGGAAATGCTACTTCTAAAGGATGCTCAAGATAATGCATCATCAAGCCAGCCTGGGAGTCAATGAGAAAAACAGGGTTCAATAAGTTGTTATCTTAAGGATTGCTCCTAAAATTTTCCTAGGGCCACTTAAGCTGAAAATCTGATGAATAGTCATGTTCTAAAGCAGAGACAGCAATAAAGTCTCCCCTCATGAGCCCTTATCCTGAATTAGCTTTAATATCGTATTGCTTAGTATTTCTTCAGGAACATTTTTCTTATGTTCACTTCTGAGGAACCATCAGGAAAGTCTGAGTGCAGGAGATTGAGAACATGTACTGTGGACTCGTAGGATCTTTGAGAATGCATGCTACATACGGGATCTGTATTTCCACCACAGATAAACCCTGGTCTAACTTTGGGCTCCTGCCTGGATGGTGTGCCTCACTGAACCAATGAGTCTTTATGTGTGTAGTGATAAAGACTGACTTGCCACTGCATAAACACAGGGACTGTGAAGCAGGACTGAGGAGGAAACTAGGATTGAGGGACCCACAAGAGGGCTGTCAGAGAATTCACGGACATCAGCAGGTTATGTAGAAGAAGGCGCTGCCTCAACTGAATTGTGAAGATTAAGATTTGCTCAGCAATGGAAAGAAACTGTAGAAAAAGACACAACAAACAACTAGAACAGCCACCTTTCCCAGGACTATTGTCCCTTAAGCAGAGTATAAAAATGAAGAAGATACTTGTAATTCCTAGTTCACTGAGAAACCCAGAGGTCTAAATTTGTGGATTTGATGGTTAGCACTTTGTTGAAATGATTTGACATATGCCTTCAAATTAAAATTTAGTTGTATTTTAGAAATGAAAATCTAGTGTTTCTAAGCCAGATTAGTTGTTGTTTGTTGCTGCTGCTGCTGTTGTTGTTGTTTGGGGGTGGTAATGGTGGTGGTGGTACTCTTCTGTTTTTTTCTTTAGTTGGCTGGTGTTTTTTGGTTTTTGGTGTTGGGTTTTGTCTTTTTGTTTTGGGTTTTTCAATTCTCTTTCTCTTTGGTTTCCCTCTTTGAGGGTGAGGACTATCTCATGAAATAATGCCCTGTAACAGGCCGTGGCCACATGACATGGTTTGAATCTGTGGCTTCCACAGAGAGACCTAATGAGCTTGTTCCCTCAGGTCTACCCAATGTAAGCAAAGCTTGAGACAGAGCGAAGACTCACAGAGCACTTTGTTAGTTTTTCTTTCCCCATCTCGAGCCAGAATTAATTAATTTTAGGAAAGGAAAATAATAAGGACAAGTATTGTCTGGCCGGTATATTTCCATTTCATTTTTCTCCACCTCTTATCTTTTGCCAGTGGACTGTTTTCTTGGGGTTTTGAGCAGGAAGAGACCAGGGAGATGATAAGAGGACAAATGAGTGTCCGAGCCTGTGTTTCATGCCTGAAGCATTTCTTATATACACATGGTAGGGAGAAGCACAAGAGCCTCAGCAGGATATCTCCTTCTCCAGAGACCTTATTCCAAGATCCTGTGTCTGACTGGAGACTGGAAGACAGCAACTGTAGAACAATACCCAAGAACAACGGGAAACTTTCGTGGGAAAGATAACCATTACCGTACTTGACCTTGGAAATGGCACCTTCTACTTCAGTCCATTTGCGGTACAGAGCTTAGGAACAACAGAGAATCTCTTGCTAAGATCAGGTACCAAGAAACAGAAAGAGGGAAAGATGGGTTTAGTAGAGTCACAGACTGATTATGAAGTCTGTGAAATTGAGACTCTGGGATTTGGGGGAATTCTTCCTGAGAAAAAATTTAAAACACCTCCTGAAAAGCTAGGCTTGTTTTTGTCATGTTCCCAATCAATTAACTGTCAGTCATCCCATCAGATAAAGAGGCAATGATGTGATACTGTGGTTGTGAGGGCTGTTAGATTCTCAGGGTAGCCTAAAAAGGGAGCAACACTTGAGCCCAAATGAACAGATGATAAATGTACACATTTCCCCAGTAAAATGGAAGACTGGAGGCTATGGGCAAAAAAGAAAGGCTGATTTGGTCTCACAGTTTTGAAGAACAGCCATGGTATTGGAAAGGTGAAACAGAAGATCCTTGTAGTAGAAAATTTCTCAGTGATGATGGCCAGGAAGCAGAAGAAAGAGGAAAGAAATGGGGGTGTGGAGTGGAAATCAGATGAGGGGACTATTAGAGGAGAGGGACTGGGAGGAAGGTCTCTGTGATACCCTTAAAGGCCAGCCTTAGTAGGCTGTCTCTCTTCTGCTCACTAGGATTTACCTACTAAAGATTTCAGGGCGCCCCAACAATGCCATGTTCTAGGAACCAGACATTAAATGCACAGGCTTTTGGAAGACATTAGGCTCCAAACTACCTAGCAAATTACTGAAAGTCCCATCTCCCTTCTCTTAGACTCAAAAGAAAAAGCAGAGACACCTCTCTCTCTCTCTCTCTCTCTCTCTCTCTCTCTCTCTCTCTCTCTCTCTCTCTGTCCATCACAGAGAGTTTATGAAAGCCAGATGAGAGGAATGTAGAACACTTGGAGAGCCATAAAAAGTCATATTATTAATATTAACATTATTTTTCCTCAGCACAGTTACTTCTTGAGATATTCTGACTCATTCTGAGGAAAGGAAGGCACAAGGCAGCTGTCAAATTAAGCTTTGGGATTACTCTGTGAATTTTTTCTCTTCCAGGAGATCACCCTTGTAATTGAAAGTTGATGTATGATTCCATTTGTAAAAACAGAATGAGAAAGGCTGACATTGACTAACCGAGTTTTCAGTGAAATTAATGCACCCATGATAGGATTAAGATAATGAGACCTAGGAATCCAGTCAGATGTGGACTCGTGCTCTTTCTAAGGCACGAGGCCGAAGCTTACCTACAGGCATAAAACAGTCACAACCGAACATGCAGGACCATGAAGTGCTTCCTTCCTGAAATCTCCTAGGGTTTTGTTTTTGTGTCCTTGATACCATTGCTTCTGAGGTCATGTTTCTGAGGCTGTCGACTTAGACCTCTTTGGGTACTTTCAGTTCTAGTCTTGGACCTGAGGTCTCAGAGAAAGTTCCTCTTAAAAGTAGACATCCGTAATCCTTCCTCACCCAATGCCAGGATCTCCCGTAAGAGCAAAATAGGAAAAAAAAAGTCACCACCAGTAAAAGAGTCCTTAACGAATGCACAGAGTTAGAACCTTATTTACATTGAGATTTATTTAGTGAGTGCACTCAGAGTCTAAACGCTGGAACAAACTGTACCTTCTCTGCTTTAATAACTCCAAGGACCTTGCTAGCTGTAAAAGGTAAAGAGTTTTCATCACTTACAATTCAGAGTCACGTTTCTCAGGCTTGAATAAGTGGCAATAATAAAACACCTACACAAACACAGGCAGATCTTTGAGTTAAGTGGCTTTTAGCTTTGCCTTAAGCACAGTGAACTTGAAAAATTGTCCCCACTGAAGCCTGGCCAGAACCAAATCTCTTTTCCAGTGACCCATTAGTCGCTTCCTTCACTAATTTAATGCATTCTCAGGACATATACCTTCAGGGGGTTTGCATAGCTAGCCAGTCATATTAAGATATTTTATGCAGATACTGTACCAGCCAACAGAGATTGTTTCTTTTCCAAGGATGTCCTTAAGGGGACGTTTTACCAAATCTAGGCGCAAGAACTTTCTACGTATTAAATCACTGAACGGCCAGATAATTCCTTATACTGCCAGATAGTTGGAAGAGGTCAGAAAACAAAAACAAAAACAAACACCAAAGCAAAAACAAAAAAGAGCCAACCAACCAATCAACAAGAACCCCCAGAAACCTTTTTTCTGATGACACTCATGCTACGTACACTTTGTTAACTTTGGAGAAAGGAAGTGATAAAACAGGTTCATTCAGCACCATGGTGGCTCTCAGCTTCCCCCTTTAACTTTGGTATCTTCTGTTGGCTTTATACTCTAGCTGATGGATTAAAACCATGGTCTCCTGTGTGTTAGTTGGAGCTTAGAGCCCTTGTCAAAGGGAGCCTGCCATGGTCTTCAATGAAAGGAGAGAAACGGATATATAAAGCTGGGTGTCTGCTTTCTTTTTGCAGTCAGTAGATTGTGTCTTCCTTTCACACCTTCACCAAGACAAAGACATAGCTCTTGCTTGAAATTTCTATATTTAGAATCCAAATTGTTACTTTCTACAGGACCATAATAGTCATCTCAAAACCTAGAACAAAAACAGTCAAATGTTTACTAAGCACACAAAAAGATTTCACCTGTCATCTCTGAAACATCTTAGGAATCTAAAGTTGCACAATGAACAGGACAAATGGGGTCCAGGGTTCTGTGGTTCTCTGCTATGTAGGTTCATTTCCTGGACTTTCATTTCGTGGACTGGTAAATTATAGACTTGCCATTCCAGATGTGTATTCGCCACATATTTGGTACATATCCATATTAAACAGGTAATTACAGTTTATATATTGTGCGTTTGTGTATACGGTATGTATGTGTGTGTCTACATCCACATGCAGAGTGTATGCACATGTGTGTGCCTGTCCATGTGGCAGAGTCAGGCTGACGTCTAGTGTCTTTCCAGATTATTCTCTACCCTGTGTTATTGAGGTAATACTTTTTGCTGCAGTGGGAGCACACTATTCTGTCTGGTCTTGTCAGCCAGTTTGCCCCAGGGATCCTTGTCTCTGCCTCCTGAACAATGGAATTATTGATAGTTTACCATACAGCCCAACTTTTGCTGGGTTTTAGGTATCTGGCCTCCAGTCTTCATACTCAGCCATTTCTCCAATGCAGGACATTTCTATTTTAGCAGGCATCTCTGTGATGCAACTGGTAGTTCTCTGTGGTGTAAAGTTGCAGGAGATGAATACATTGATTTGACAAAGAAACTACATCTTTTCTTCTAGGATGCGTTCTTAGAGGACATACTAAACAAAGTTAATTAAAACAATAATGGTGTAATAACTTGTAAGGAAAGCTGTTTTGGGTTTTTGCTTGTAAAGACTGAAAATAATCATATAGGTATAGCCAGACTTGGCCAAACAAAGTAGCAGCAAGATCGTTGAATGAAATTCTGGCTTGGAAAGCAATGTATTTTGTATTATTACTTCATCTGGCTGGCTTCACCTTCTACAATGTCCTCTCAATTTAAGCTTCACTTCAAGGCCCATGATCTCACAATGTTCTTCTTTCTGCTCCTTTAGAGGATGGAAATGGGGGGGTGGTGAAGAGAAAGGGTCAAGAAACTGCATCTGATTTGGATTTAAATTCAAATTGGAAGAATGTGTTGCTTGACTTATAAATGGAACCATCTATGGACATTGATTTTCCCCTCCCAACTTCCCAGATTTTTAAGCTGCTTTAAGAGAAAACAGGCATTTCTCTGCTAATAGGTTTTACTAGTATCCAAGATATTCCTTAAGCTCTGATGCAGCTCTTTCTCTCTTATTTAGTGTAACCAATATTTGCAGAATTTAATATTACCATTTCTCCCAACCTTAGTTTCACTCTTTTTCTTTTTATAACAGACCTGAGTATCTCAGGATCCATTTTTGCTTGCATTATTTCAAGTCTAGCAGTAAGTGCTTGGTAGTTATCTAGGAAGTTCAACTTCCCTGTACAATCTATTGATGAGTTACAAATAAATAAAAATTTAATCTGCTATTATATGTGTATATAGATATTATATGTGTATATGTATGCATAGATACATATACATATGTACATATGTGTTTGTTAGGAAATCTAGAAACAACAGATTAGTTACTTCTTTTATATATTACTGTATAACAAATTAAAACAAACTTACCAAGTTAAAGGAACCCCTGTTTATTAAAGTCACAGTTTGTGTGGGTCAGTTGTTTGAGAACCTTTCCTAACTAGGTCTCTGTTTCAATGTGACCCACTGGGCTGCCATCAAAACATCAGCTAGGCTCACGGTGTCATCTGAGAAGTCCTACTACTGTGCAACCAGTCCCTGTAATCTCTCTCAACATGCTAACATAGACAGCATCCTCTGAGCAATGTGAGTGTGGACTGTCGCTCCTTTTCAGTGGTGCTTTGGCAATAAGGCACAAAACATCACCAAAACATACAAATCCATAAGGCTGTAGAAAGAAAGAAACAAAAAGAAGTCTGTATCTTTGGCAATCAAATGATAGAAGGAACACCCTGCCATACTGATCACATTGGGTAGGTTAGAAGCTGTGGTGAGATAGTGTCTTCTATACATAGCATAGAAGCTGCACCTATGAAACCTCAATATGGTTGCCTAGACAAGACCTATGTAAGGAAAAGACCAGTTGACAAGTCAATATGGATGGATGAAATTTCACAAGGCCCCATCCCTTGGAAGATAATGAATACTGAGAAAAGGAGAATCAGGTTTCTCTAGAGAGGAGCTTTTTGACGGTTACCCAATTCCAAGTGGTCAGCCCTAAATAGATGAACCTACAATCCTCACTAAAGGGACATAGAAGGATTTGTATGTGTATGTGAGAGAGAGAGAGGTGGGGGGTGAGGGTTATGGAAAGAGTTAGAGCAGCAGAGGGAGGTGGGGAAAATGGTGTAGACAGAGTTCTTGAGTATGAACTTCTCAAAAGAATAAAAATCACATGAGCAAAAAGAGAAGAAGCCGTCACTAGTTCAGTGGTCCTTGGAGGAAAAGAAGGGACCGTGGAGCAGTGGAATTCTAGAGATGGAAGTTGACAACCTTACCCGAATGCATGGATTAAAAGAGTAGAACAAAAGTGATGTTTCATGGCACTCAAATTATATGAGTACATGTTATTTTAGGTTAATCCTATACCAGTTAAAAACATTTTTTGTTGGTGTGGGTATGTATATCTGCACTACATGTTTATGTGCATTCAGTTTGCTCAACAATAACATCATAGCCAAGAATTGGATTAAGGATCTAACCATTCCTCAAGTTTTCTCTCCCACAATAAACATCCATGTTTCCAGCTCGTGGTGCAGTCATAGGAAGGTAGATACAGGTGACATCTGAGTGTTCTTACTAGGCCATGGACTTGCTGTCCTTTCTTTTCAACACAGCACAAGATGGAAGGAGTCACGGGTCCCTGGGTATTGTTTAAAGGAGAAGACTGCCTGATCTGCATCAAAATGTGATTCAAGTTAGTAATTAATCTTCATTATGTTAATTTCCTGACACCTATTCTAATTCACATTGAGCAGAGAAGCACCTGTTGTGACTGTCCTTTGTCAATACTCAACAAAGCAAGGCACTTATATTTCTGTAAAAGACACATTGATATCCAATAATTACTGATAACTTGGCCATGTTAGGTTCTGTCCCAAGCTTTTGCATTCACTAAGGCATGGAATCCTCACGAAATGTAAGGTCAGGAATATGATTTTATTTTAGACATAAGGAAAAAAAACAAGATGTAAATTGCTATTGTCTAAGCAATGCATATGTTTAGACAGTGTACCACCAGTAAGTTGTTTAAACTTCAGTGAAATAACAAGAAAATTTTGCCTCATATAATGGAAAAGATGCTTCTTAAGGACCGAGAGAAGCCCATTGAATCAAAGAGCAAAGAAATATGAATGGGCAGTGATTGGTGGAGAAGGGCTTCTGCTAGGAGCTATGTGGTATAAGACCTCTACTTCACTTTTCTTGAGAATTATTCCTAAATTTCTGCCTTTCTCACAGATGATATCTCTGTGGTTGTGGACACATGGGAGTGGGTTCATATACAAGTTTTGAGGAGAGCACTAAAACATCAAAAATGAAACTTCCAAGTTCAGGATCAAACTATAAATACAACTAAGCTAGCTGATCAGTCTACAGGCAGCCAGCTATCATGTTGCAAAAACACTAGATACAGGATCAGAACATAGACCCATTGGGCTCTATGACCTGTCTTTTAAAACAATATGAACGTTCTCCTGTTCATTCCAAAAAAACAAAATAAACAAACCAATAAAAAACCTTTTTCTGCTCAGAAGGAGAATTTCAAGAGAGAGGCCCATGTGCAATCAAAATGAAGGTGGCCAGGAGTGGGGCACGCCCTTCATCCCAACACTCGGAGGTAGAGGCAGGTAGGTCTCTCTGCATTCAACACCAGTCTGATCAAAAGAGTGAATTCCAAGACAGGCAAGACTACCCAGAAGAATTTGTTATGAAAAACAAAAACAAAAACAAAACATCAAAAAAAAAAACCCAAAATCAAATAAAAAACTGAAGGGAGGAGATATTCAAATTTGCAACCAGCATTGAAATTGCAATAATGAGAGATTAAAATGTTAAAATATAAGTAAAATTTGAAAGAGGAAGAGCTAAATGAGCAACCAAGAATACATATGAATGTACACGTAAGTGTGTGTATGGATGCACACACATTTACACACTTGTTCATGTTTTACCTCTGTGTGTTTCTGTAGGTATGTGTGAATGTATGTGTATTTGTGTGTATTGTGTGTGTTCTATATATGTGTGCGTGCACATGGGGTTTACATGGAGATACCATTCTGACCAAACATAGCTTGTTGTAATAGTTTGAATATGCTTGGCCAAGGAAGTGGCACTAGTGTGTGTAGCCTTGTTGGAGTAGGTGTGGCTTTGTTGGAAGAAGTGTGTCACTTTGGGGGTGAGCGTTGAGACCCTTCTCCTAGCTGCCTGGAAGCTGGGTTTAGATCAAGATGTAGAGGCTGTTGGAAGTTGCCATGCTTTCTGCCATGATGATAATGGACGGACCCTCTAAAGCTGTAAACCAACCCCAATTAAATGTTTTCCTTTATAAGAGTCGACTTGGTCATGGTGTCTATAAAATCCTAACTAAGTCACTTGGAAGAAAAAAAAAAGAGTTCATTTGGCTTATACTACATTATAGCTCATCATCTATGAATGAATGTAGAAACTCAAGGATGGAAAAGCAGCAGAAGCCAGAGGAACAGTGCTTACTGGTTTGATTACCAGGCCTTGCTTAGTTTGCTTCCTTATACAACCCAGTACCACCTGTCCAGACATTGCATCATCTATAATGCTCCAGGCTTTCCACATCAACCACTAATTAAGAAATGCCTCCGCAGAATCTTACATAGGCAATTCTTTAGTTGAGGGTTCACTCTTCGTAGGTAACTCTAGTTTGCATCAAGTTGACAAAAAATAGGCAGCATACCATAAAAAGTCATGTAAGTCCTTTTGCCATTGGTGCTACGAAAGAAGAGACAGTTGATTATATCCTTGGAGGGACTAATTTTTGATATTATAAGGATATAGTGATGAAAATGAAGCTGAAAATTTACAACTATTTATTTAACCAGAATCACATATTACTAGAACTCTGACTATGAAAATACCTTTGACAGAATCAAGTGTGTGATTAAAAATGGCAAAGCCCATCTTCCTTCGAGCTTGTTTGTCTGCTTGAATTTGAGATATATTGGAAAATGTAAAGGAGCCTTTCATTAGGGCTATTGTTGTCTTCTACATAAAACATCAGTTAATGTAGCGGTAGGAGAAGATTGCCAAATCTCATAAAATATAGACCACCATATGCTATACACATATCTATGGTTTTTTTTTCTCTCTCTCTTTGTTTTTATAAGGTTTCCAAGACTTTGAAAAGCTGAATTAACACCATGAGGTAGATGGACTTTAAGCCTCCTATGACTGATTAAGCTTGGCCATTTGGCCGTGAAGGAAGTCTCTAGGGTTTTCTGATGTATAAAACATGTATCTTGACCAATATCTTAGCCAGGTGAAGGCAATGCCACACTGCATTAAGAACTTTAAAATTTTATGACTCAACACAGCAAGCCTTCATTTCTTCTTCATGGAAAATCTCTAGGGTGATAGCCAGTGGTACTCCAAGCAGTAACTCTGTGACCCTAGAAACAACCTATTTATGTAAAACATTTTTCTCCCTCGTCCCCATGATGAAGAAAGAGGGAGCTGATAGTTCCCATCGTGCCACCAGTGTTTGGAGTGCCATCTAACACTTGAAACTCCTGTTTATTTGGATGGAACCATTCACATGACCATAGTTAATTCCCAGGGAACTGAGAATTATTTATCTGAATTAGAGCTGCCCTGAAAAGATAATCAAATGTTTGTATAAGCAACACAAGTTTCCACTGATTATATGATATTTAGAACACAAAACAAGCCTTTCCACTTGTTCTAAAGGGCCTTTGATCCAAATAAAGTTTACTGTTATCTCTGTAACAATTCATATCCTGTCCCCAAATCTCACTCTTTCCCCATGCAATCCATTCAAATGTATCTTGGAGAGCAAAGCCTCCATCAGAATATGGTATTACATGACATTGTAACCTTTCTCCCTTCCAGAAAACCACCCTTTATGAATAAAACATGGGTGACCTTTAAAAACTTAGCAGTTGTACCAGGTGACTGCATATTAACAAGCTTTTTGAAGGAATAGGACAGGCGCTGTATGTTTCAGTTAAGGATAGATAATGGAACTACTCAAATAATTTATTATTTTATTCAATACAAGGAATACAACAGTTTTACAGAGCCTGGATGTACTTCCTGGGTATAACTGTACATGACTTCTACTTGCTGAAACTGGGAGGTACCAGTTTGAAGATTCAATATATGTGACAGCTATTTTTATCTTCTTGGACTTCTTCGATTCAGCTTTGGCTGTTTCTGAAAAGACAAAATCCAAGACTTGTTGAAGTAGAAAGCACAGAAGGGTTGTGTGGGGTAGAACTAAACCTCCTCCCTTCTGAACAAATCCCCAAGCTTTTCAGTGCTTGGACCTGCAAAGTCATTTGTGCCTGGGAAAGGGATTCTTGGAGGCTTGTGAGAAGGGGCTTACTTAAGAATTCTGTCAGTGTTATGGGGAATATTTAATCAAGTCACATGCACATACACATGAAAAAGCCTTTATCTTGACCTGAATGAAAGAAATGTCAAGAGGGGAGTGAGAGAGATGAGGAAGACTGATTCTGTTTAAGTGGCACATTTAAACTACACCTTTGCTCTGGACTTCTGGGCTCTGAGACAATATTCCAAGGGATAGTAAAGTAGGAGATAGGAGCCAGGTTGG
Organism: Rattus norvegicus; assembly: GCF_021556685.1. Taxonomy (NCBI): domain Eukaryota; kingdom Metazoa; phylum Chordata; class Mammalia; order Rodentia; family Muridae; genus Rattus; species Rattus norvegicus. The sequence goes on from NC_141534.1 coordinate 137,397,513, forward strand.
TTGAGGGAAGCTAAGTATTTGTGTGTTTATATTAGGGATGTTAGTGTAATTATTTTTATGAGATGGATTTACCACTAAACGCAACATTGGGCAGCCATTTGGTCACAATACAATATTTCAGATTAAATAGGATATACTGGAATCAAGCAATAAAGGAGGCAGAAGTTCCATAAGGAATGAACCTTGTTTGTTTCCACTTCTTCGAATGTCTGCTTTGTTAGGAGTAGTGGCATACTGAGAGATAGGGCCTGAGGGTTTTTAATGGTCCTAGGAGGTGCTTCAGGGTTGGATGAGTCCACATGACTTTAAATTTCCCAGTGAACATAGAGACATTTGGTGACATAGTCAGATTGACTGGACCTTAACTCTTCTTGCCACCATATGTGAAATGGTAAGCAGAGGTGTTTCTCCATTGGAATCTCTCCTACTCTTGGAAAATTTTCTCATTTTTTTAAATAAATGTGTATTCATTCCTCTTAAAAAACAAACAACAATGACAAAACTTATAAGCAAATTCAGTCCATTTGCCTCTCAATGAGAGCAAAGCCAAAGCGTGCATAGCTACAAAAGAAAAGGATAAAGAAAGATGCCTTCAGCAGGTAAGGAAATCACAGCAAATATTTCCAGAGCAATGCCATCCTTAGTTGGTGAAATCATGAGTATTTTATTTGTGGAAACCTTGTGGAAAGTTCATATAAGAACTTTAAAGGTACACACATTTTTTAAGTCTAAATCCCTGAAGAAACTCATTGGGCTCTCTCTCTCTCTCTCTCTCTCTCTCTCTCTCTCTCTCTCTCTCTCTCTGTGTGTGTGTGTGTGTGTGTGTGTTTGTGTGTGTGTGTGTGTCTCTACATGTCTGTCTCTTCATATCTCTCTCTCTTCTCTCTCTCTCTCTCTCTCTCTCTCACACACACACACACACACACACACACATCACAAAGACACAGATATATAATAGGAGTTAGATGAGAAGAGGAAAGGACCAAACATTAATAGGAAGAGCACAGGAAGCATATTGGGAGTGTGCTTTTGGATGAGAACAAAATATGCTATGTACATATATGAAAATTTGGTAATGAAACCTATTACTATATAGTTAGCATACATTAATTAAACCTTTAGAAAAGAGTACGTTTCTGAGAATGTTCACATTAAAGTCATAGTTCAGGAAAGATGGTGAATATGTTTTTAGGCATCCTTAGTTCAAAGGTCATGGGACACATGTTCAAAGGTTAAACTAGTGGACAGAAACAATGTAAAGTATGCTTAGAGTTCTGGAGATGACAGACAGGAACTTGGCTGGACATTCCCAGCTTTTGTCAAAGTTTAAGAAGAAAAAGAAAGAATACTTTGAAAATGTTTTTACATAATTTAGTCCTGTGCTTGCTGCCTCACATGGTAGGTGACAAATTGGATAGGGGTAAAAGCTTCCTTGGAAACACTATCCATGACACTGGCATGGCCCATTTCATCACTGTATCTATTGTTGGAGGAACAGAGTGCACTTTTGTAGCTTTACCTGTACCTGGTCAGGTCCCCAGCAAACTTGGGACAATCATTTCCGTCTCTATCCTGAAATAAGGAATATACTAGTAGTAGCCTCATATTTTCAAGACAGACTAATCCAATGTCAGAGACACTGTTCAGAATCACAAAATATAGAACACTGTCTGGGCTACTGTTTGCTTTTGTTAAGTTCTTTAAAGCTTTGGCATAGGAACTCAGATCAAAATAATTTTAGGAAACTTCTCTGTGGCACTAACACTTTTAAACTGAGTGACCTACTCCATTAGAGAGCATAAATAATGTGGTTCTTTAATAGTAAAAACAAGTGGTGATTTCTTTAATTCACAGGAAGGGGTAGGCAATGAGTAAGTTGCCTTATTAACTAACAGACTAACTTAACACTAGGTTGCAAGTAACAACTGTCTTTGCAATGACACATGCCTTATAATTTTCTTTGGGTAATGCCTACACTTCTAGGTATATGTTTATGTAAATATAAGTGGCCCAGATACAAAGATAATGTTTCCAGGAAAGGGAGTAAGGTATGACTGTCACCGAACCTTATTGGCATAGGTGTCATCAGACCGTGACATTAATGCCAAGTAGCTCCTCTTTGAGGATGCTGTACAGGTGAAGAGCAAGAAGTAACAGAGCTAATCCTTGGGGGACAGGCAGGGAAAGTGCCCTTCTAAGATGTAGAGATCGAGTGTCTTGAGATAATTGAAAGGTGCAGTCTGTAGATGCTCCTCTGGACCACAGAAAACCTTTGTAGGGGCTTAAGGACTTTTAGAGTTATTGTGGAGAAAGATACAGGCTTGATGTGTGATACAGTTGCATGTACCATCATCTGTGTCTACTGCACCCAACAGATTCATAGCTTAACTAAAGCCAATCAAATTACCATTAATCTTGTGATAGCTGCTCGGTATGAAAGGTTCCCAAGTAGAACATACCAAGTGCATGAGACTGAGACCATGTAGAATATTAAAAAATTTAGTACACATTAAGAGTTACTAATCACCTAGAATTATTTACCACACAGATAACAGGTTTTAAGCACATACAAAATTATAAATAACTCACTGATGATCTATCTGATAAATCTCAGTAAAACTTGAGAGGGCCCTTTGCACACTGGTCAAGGAGCTTCCTTTGAGAGCTGTAGGGTTCTTAAGTGGTTCTTCTAGCAGTTCCACTGGCCTCATACCCACATTTGGGTACATCTACCTTTCTTCTATTCACTTTCCTCCCTCCTAACTCCCCTGCTTAAGCCTGTATTACAACATCTTAAAAATATCTCCATAAACCTCTGGTTTATTCTTTATAAGAAGTCTAAAATTAAGAAATAAAATTGAATTTTTCAGGCAGTAAATTTTCTTCTTTAAAAAATTAAACATAATTTCTTTTTCTCTTTTTTTATGAAAAATAGATCTCTCATATAATATATTCTTTTTAGTATTCCTCTCCCTCAACTTCTCCCAGATCCTCCTCATATCTCCTGTCATCCAAATCCACATCCTTTTTTCTCTCCCTCACTAGAAAGCAATCATCTAAAAATAATAACAAAATAAAATGAGAAAAAAACCGAAACAATCTGGAGTAGAGCAAAGCAAACAGAAGAAAAAGAACCAAAGAAAAAGCACAAGAGACATATAGAGATGGAGAAACCTGCATTCACACACAGAGAAAATTCCATAAAAACACAGAGCCAGAAGCCATAACATGCAGAAAAGATCCAAGAAGAAAAGAAATTCTAGCACACCATTGTAAGACAAAGAATTTCCAATAACTGCCATTGAGTTCTTTTTCTGTTTGCCGTCTACTGTCGGGCTCAGAGTCTCCCCTAGAGAGTGGCTTATACACACAATGGTACTCACTGGGAGGAAACTATTTTTGTTTGTTTGTTTATTTGTGAGTGGTTCTCAGTTAGAGATATCTTCTGGGTAAGGGATAGGAGCTCATGTCCCCTTCTCCTTTCAGCACTGGCAACCCACTGGTGTAGCCCTGTGCCACACAACTTCGTATCCTTCATTCTCTGTGGCTCTTACAGTCTTTTTTGTGTTTTTCTTTTTTGAATCATTCCATTCGTTTACATCTCAAATGATGTACCACTTCCGGTTAACCCTCCACAAGCCTCCCTATCCCCTAGCCCTATCCCCTAGCCCTATCGCACAACTTCCCTATCTTTTCACCTCTTTGTTTCATGAAGGTCCTCCCCCACCCACCATCTCCTGTCCCACCCCTCCAACACCTTCCTATGATAGGGAATCAAACCTCCACAGGACCAAGGGCCTCCCCTCCCGTTGCTGTCAGACAAGTCCGTCCTCTGTTACATGTATCCATCCGGAGCCATGGATCCGTCCCTGTACACTCCTTGGTTGGTGGTGTAGTCCCTGGGAGCTCTGGGTGGTCCGACCAGCTGATGTTATTCTTCCTATGAGGTCGCAATCATCCTCCGGTCCTCCAGTCCTCCAGCTCCCCTACCAGGGTCCCTGAGCTCAGTCTGATGGTTTGCTCCAAGCATCCACATCTGCATTGGTCAGTTGCCGTTGCTGGCCAAACCTCCCAAGGAACAGCCACACCAGGTTCCTGTCATCAAGGACCTCTGGGCAACAGCAACAGTGTGGTGTTCGGTGTCTGCAGACAGGATGTATCCCCAGGTGGGACAGCTCCCAGATGGCCCTTCCTTCATTCTTTGTCCCTGCTCTTCTTTTGGACAGGAACATTTCTGAGTTAAAAAGTTTGAGATGAGTGTATGGCCCATCCTTCCACTGGGGACCATGCCTATCGACTGGATGTGGTTTCTATAGGTTCTGTCTCTTCTCTGCTAAAATTATCCCTGTTGTTTCTGGGAGCCTCTCTTCCCCACAGATGTCCCTCAACAGAAGAATGGATACAGAAAATGTGGTTCACTTGCACAATAGGATATTACTCATCTATTAAAATATGAAGACTTCACAAATTTTGCTGGCAAATAGATGGAACTGGAAAATACCATCCTGAGTGAGGTGACCCAGATACAAAAGGACACACATGGTGTGCACTCGCTGATAAGTGGATTGCCTGTGATCATATGATCATGCTTAGAGACCATATGGCACTTAGGGTGAAGGAAGATCTTCCTCCTGGAAGGAAGACTGTGGACGCTTCAATCCTGCACTGAGGGGGGATGAGCATGATCCTGGGAGGTGGAGGGAGCAGGGACCTGGGAGGGAGAGAAGAGGTGGAGTAAACGAGGGGGCAGGATCAGGTTCTGGAGGAAATAGGAGAGGTACAATGGGTCAGGAAATCGAATAAAAAAATCTGTAGGGGTGAGAAGAACTGGGGATAGCCACTGGAGGCTCTGACAGTCTAGCTACATCTCTTCTATAGGGTTCTCCAGTCCCTGAGGGGCAGATTAGATACTCTTTCCCTTTAAGACTGGGTTTCTAAGGTTCTTATTTGACATGAAGATGAATATTTCCGGAAAATTAAAGTCATTTACAAATAATTTAAGTATCTAAAATTCCTGAGAGTGTCGACCATGTCTCATGGTTTCTCCCACAGGTTCGGTTGTGTTCCCTTGATTGTCCACACACCACTAGGGATTTGAGTATCAGGAAATATCTGCTCTTATGTCAAACCCGAAGGCCTGACTGAAACGGCTCTACTTTATGCAGAAGTGCTTTCATTAGGCATATTGGCAGCTTGTCCTTTTGAATCCCGTGAGCAACTTGGGAAGTTTCCTTTAATCTACAATTATGGCAAAGACCTTGATGATTACCTCTGCACTGCTCAGCAGGCATACATACAAATGCCTCTTCATGCAGTCTCATCATTCTCTTGCAGAGAGCTTCAGACAGAGGCTCAAGCATTGAGAGGACAGAATCACTTAACACTTGTCATTTTAGTTCCCAACATTGTAATAGGAGCAAAAGGACTTCTTTGTGTCGGAAGGAGCTGGGGAGTTTTTGCACGGCTCTTTCCCTGGTGTCTGGAGCACACCCAGCAGTGTATTTTGGAAGGCCCCAGTTGATGAAAGGGGACTCCGCATGGGAGCCCACCTGAGATGCTCTGTACCATGTGACTTTAAGGTGTTTCGGAGCATCTGTGTGGCTGCTGCACGGACTGGATGGGAACACAAAGTCATCAGTTTCAACAGAGAACACTCATTTATCACCTTGCCATCCTTTATTGCAGGGTACGGATTCCCAGTCTCTTCTCTTCACTCTCTCTGTCTCTGTCCCCCACACACCCCTCTTACACATATACCCCCGACCTCATGTGCCTTCTAAGAGTTAGACCCAAACTATTTATTTTAATTCTTATCTTTAAGAAAACAAACAAAACAATACCACACTGTTGGTAAAGAAATGTGTTATCTTTTCCTAGCTTTCGTGTAGCTTGTGTTTGAGTGATGAAGCTACATTCCCTCTTACGTACGGGAGGTTGTTCCTCACCATCTCCTCTGACTGTAAACTCAGTTCTAGTGTGATTACTCCAAGGCTGGCTTCTGAGTGAGCACTCAGAAAGCAAAGAAGTCAGCTGCTTGAGCAATCAAACACTCACGATCGGTGGTAAATGAGAAACTGGCTTGGAGTTTGATTCCTCAGGTCAACATGGACACAAGTCAGACGTTTAAAATAGAAACTTGTACCCTACAAGGACTTCGAAGGAGGTCCTTGGATGTCAGCATCAGGGCTTTCAGCTTTACAGTGAGAGCACTGTCTCCAAGGCTGTGGCCTTCAAATCCTGGGGCAGGGGCTGAAGTGAGGAGGTCCACTTGACAAGTCTGAGGCTAAGTGCCTTATCAAATACCAAGGTGGGAAAGTCACGGGGCTGAGAGGGAAGGTATCTGATGAGACAGACCCAGCCTCCAAACAATATCATTAGGTATTCAAAGTCCTCAAGGGCTTAAAGCCTGTTAGCTTTCCCCACTGTTTGGAGTTACAATTTTGAAGAAGATTGAATGAGCTTCCTGGACATTTTATTTTTAACTCTGTAAGCTGCACTTAGATCCATTTGGTATTACTACCATAGCCATCCAGTGTTTGTCTTTAAATCATGTTGTGCGAGCTCTCATTAGTTAATTGATCTCTTCTCTCAGTCTCTCTGATCTCTGTCTCTCTGTCTCTGTCTCTGTCTCTGTCTCTCTCTCTCTCTCTCTCTCTCTCTCTCTCTCTCTGTGTGTGTGTGTGTGTGTGTGTGTGTTTTGGAAGATTGGTATTTCTATTTCCTGTGCATTATCTATAATAAAGTATCAGTATCAGCACACACACACCCAGACACAGACACAGACACACACACACACACACACACACACACACACACACACACACACACACAAACAAATCTCCTTTGGCCACTGTTCTAAAGTTCATCTGTCTACCCTAGATATGTTATCTCTCAGAATTCAAGAACTCAGTTTTTTTTTCATAAAATCTAAAATCCCACCACAAACATTTCCCCCCTTTTAACTCCTAATATATTTTTTTCAGGAAGGCCTGATGTTCTCTCTTTAACTCCTAATATTTCTCCCTAGACCCCAATTTCCCAACCAAAGCACATTACTGTTCTGCTGCTTTCAACAGCCTGGTAGCACATCAATAAACTAAAGATTATTGTGCTTTGTCAGGCTCTATCTTGTAGCATTATGGGAAATTCTCCGCTGTCTTGGATGAGTGCATCAACTCTGATTGCTTGACAATTAACAGAGATAGTAATAGAAACGGCAATGTAATTTACCTTCGTACAAGGGATCTCAGTTAACAAAAATTAAACTATTGAACTCTCCTCTCCAAGGAAAGGGATGTCGCCTCATTATGTTAAAAAGAAAAACAGATTCCAGTGGCAAGTGGGCCCTCAGTCTGGCTGGGTGAATTTATTGTCCAGATTATGTGTTTTTCTGACATGCATACAAAATTATGGCTTTTAAACTGGACCAAACTCTCTCTTCATTAAATGAGTATTTCCCCCCTTCGGTACTATAATTCAAAGTGAACATTCCTGATAAATAATGTGTGTGTGTGTTGGGGGGGTGTTGTGTATGCCTGTGGTGTGGCTGTTGAGGCTATCCCTTATCAGTGGGGCTAGAAAGTGACTCCTATCTCTTCCTGTTCCAGGGTCTCTGTCTTTCAGGATGGCAGTACTAAAGAACAAAATATACAGTGTAATTAAATACAGAGCCACCACGCTAAGAGTGAAGAACTCCCACAGAGGAGAGTGCTGGGTTTTACGGACTCCCACGGAGACCATATGAAGCTTGCATTCAAAGTGGCATCTGCAATTCAGAGCTGCCTTCTGCCCTTTCAGGGAGATTGCTTAGTTCCAAGGGATATTGTGTTTGTGTGTACATGTCCCGGGTAACTTCTTCAGTTTGTGAGGCAAATTACAGCTATACCCTCTCGTGTTTGAGGATTCAAGTTTTTGTATCTGTTTGGTTTTATTTATTTATTTTTAAGAACTCTGGAAACTGGGAAAGGGGGATAACATTTGAAATGTAAATAAGAAAATATCCAATGAAAGGAAAAAAAAAGAACTCTGACATGAAATGTGGAACGAGAAAACCATTGCCACCAAGCTGTCCTCTGAACTCTACATGCCCCGTTGTGGCATGCATTCCTACACACACACACACACACACACACACACACACACACACACCCCACATCCAAACATTCCCTAGTTGGCCCAGATCTTTCCTCTTTGCCACGTCAAGGTGGGTGAGGGGCAAGTGGTCAGCTCTAGACAAAGGTGGTTGGTCACACTTCTATTCATGATAGAAGTCAGGCAAAAGTATAGAAATCTGTTTTTGTCTTAAAAGAGATTATAATCCTGGGCTCAGCAAAGCATGTGCCCCTGAGCCATGTTTCTGTGTGGACTGCAATCTAAGAATGTTCTGTACATTTTCTTCAATAAATAAGACATTTTAAGTGAAAAGTAGTATTTTCTAATCTGTGAAAATTCCATCATTTTGTTTTTGATTTAAGAAGTGCTCGTGCGCGTGAGCGCGCGTGTGTGTGTGTGTATGTCTGCCATATTTGTGGAAATACAATGACAAATTGATGGACTCAGTTTTCTCCTTTCAACACAGGAGTCCTGGAACTCAAACTCAGGTCATTGGGCTTGGAGGCAAGGGATTTTACTCACTAAGCTGTCTTGCCTGCTTCGTTTGTGTATTTTTATCTTACTTTACTTTTAATTACTTTACCTTTATTTTATTTTATTCTATTTTATTTTATTTTGAGAAAGTGTTTTGTGTATCCCAAACAAACTTCCAGTTTGCTCTGTAGCCTAGAGTGCTCCTGAACTTTGGGTCCTCCTGTCCCAACCTTCAGGGTATTGGGATTATAGTAATCTTGGGAAGACTACAGGACTGGGTTACAGGGTCCATTGTTAAAGCCTGGAACTTGAACCAGGGTCTTTGTTTCTACTAGACAAACATTTTTCTTTTTTTAAAAAAAATTTAGAAAAAAGAAATAAAAATCTGACATTTTGGAATCCTTAATATAAGTTTGTAAAAGTATTTTAAATATGATTAAATTTGTAAAACTCCATTATTTTTGCACTCAATCATACAGCATATTGTTTCTAATGAATTGTTCACTGAAAATATCTTCTTTATTTGTGATTACCTATGGTGCTAAGTGATAATTCAAATGAAAATGTATCTTACAAAATAAAAAAAAGACAAAATACTAAAATGCATATCGCAGGTAGCAAATATGGCAGCTAAATGACTTAAGAAGCCTCTGGGTTAGCCTGTGTCATTCTGCCTGCAATCGAGCCTCAAGAAACAATGCCTTCTGGAAAGCTGGAGAAACCATGAGGCTGATGAGGACTAAATGTAAATTTTCAGCATATCATCTTCATAAAGGAGCAGGCACAAGCAGGAGAGCTAATGAGGGATTCCATCAGAAACGTAGAACTAGACAAACACTTTTCCATGGAGCTACATGCCTATCCCCATGAAATTTCAATTTCAGTGTTTGGAAAGGAGACATTATTAGAACACAGTCTTTGCCCGTGATTTATACGTGGTACTTGTACATCTCTGCTCCCAACAGAGGTCGTTGGTTGAAAAAGAGTCGATGAGGTCTGAAACATCTAAAATATTTACTGTCTTCCCCTTTACAGAGAGAATCAGCAACCCTTGTGATTAGTTAATGGCAGGCCACTGCAGTGGACCAAGAAATAATGAACAAAGGATGAAATACAGTATATTACTAATTGTTCCAAAACTTTGTAGGAAATTGCCATGTAACTCAAGAAGATAAATGTCTCTTGGAATTGTTTGGCGTGAAGAAGCCATAAAGAAGCAAAGTGGGATGGCATCAGATGGGAAGTGTGCATGGCTACAAAAGCATGGGAGTACGGGCGAGGCAGCAGAACCAGAGGTGAGGGAAATACGATGGTAGTGGATAGTGTGAGCAAAAGCCTACAGCATTGAAAATACCATGGGGGAAATGAAATGCCTTTCCAGATTTCAATATTTAGGAAAGGAGAATCATTGAGAAAAACACATGTGAAATTTAAAAAGAAAAATCGAGTTCAAACAAAGATCAGCTAGGAAGGAATAGTTTGTGTTTAATGTCTTAGAAATAGTCCCTTTTCAAAAGACGGGAAATGAGTGCTTAAAAGAAAAGCTGACGTATTATGCCTCAGAAGGATCTTACTTATTTGTTGAAGGTGCAATAAAGTAAGAAGCTGGCTCGCTTTGTTTCATGTCGAATTTGGGTCACTTTTCTGTAACCATTCTTTAATGGGATAGGTGATTGCTATAGTTTTAATTACGTGGCTAATCCCAAACAAATATCTAATAAAATCCGTGTGCATGAGAAAAGTGTGATGTGTACTTTAATGCACGGTCATTCTAACTTTAAAATAAAACCCAGGAACTAGCGCATTGTGGGTTGTTTGCTCACATAGACATCCAGACTGAGGAATGCTGGCGGAGGTTTGTTTTAACATGTGATTAGCTTTGGGATTTAATTATCAAGTAATGCAAAAGAAAATATTTAATTATGACATCACTATGTAGTTACATTCAATTTGACCTGTCACTCCGTTCAAGTCGATTTGTCTTGTTTTCCTTCTGTCTGGGTCTCAGACAACTTCAGTTTCTGTCTTGCTTTTTATTTACTGCTCACAGAAAACGATTGACTGTTACCAGTATTTAGATCAATCGTACAATAGTCTGCTCTTTGTGTTACGATGACAGTAGGGTGGGAAAGAAGGATTGTCTGCTGTTAGAGATGTCTGAGACATTCAAGAGAAGTAGAAGGGAAGCAAGGACGTAGGACTGCTACTCTGTCATGTGACTATTAAAAGACAGCAGAGTGTTGCCTAAAAGCTGCTGACACTAAATGAGGATGAGAGTCCGAGTTGGGTGGATCCTGAGTCATGTATGTTCTTCAGGGTGTATTGGGATGAGGAGTGGCAGTTGTGTGCAGTCACACTGAAGAGAGTTGAGTGGTCATCTCTCCACTTGGGGAACACATATGGCAGGGTATCCGAGCCTCAATTACAGAACTGGTTGGATACGGGTTCCACATCCAAGTTAGCCACTGTCCAGAGAAGTCAGAAAAAAAGAAATGGATGATCACATTCTGAATGCAAAGAACCAAAACATAGCATTAGGGAGACTTATTAGCATATCAGAAAATACATCCTAACTAAAATATCAAGACAACAAACAGACTGACATAAAAAGCTTGAGAATTTAGGTAAGAGAATAACTCCCAGTCCTTTCTCCAGTATTCAGTCTAGTCCTGGGACAGAAGTTCTCTTTGGATGGTTGTAGTTCTCTAGGCAAGCACAGGGGTTGCTTGGTTAACTGTTGTCATTCTTTGTAATTTTCCTTATATTTTCTGCTAAAAGGTCCTCGTGAGTAGTGATACCTTTGTGTCTAGTAGAACTTTTAATTCCAAACATAGGTATTTATAAAAGTAGATGAAACTGAAATCCACTGCCCAATTAAATATTTTAAGAATGATCAATCATCTGTGCAAACATGTTTAAGGGCATTGTAGACTTTTATTTTCATAGAAGAGCCAGTAAATGATGTGTCATTTAAATATGTAAGAAGACACTTACATGGCTTTCAATTATTTGGCTGTGATAATTTCTCAAAAATTAAATTAAATTAAAAATACGAACGGTGCCCTTATATTTTGAAATCCACTAAAGCCATCCTGCAGGAGCAGGGGGAAGCTAATGGGAGGCCATGTGTTTAAACAGTGAACTCTGAGGGCAGTAGACTAGTTCCTAAAGATAGATAATGAATGTTATAGATATGTGCATTGGGGTTTAAATTTGCCCTATCCTGCCCCAAGCCTCCTTATACATACAAATAGGACAAAGAAGAGGCATGAGGCCCATTGCGTGAAAGCTTTCCCCTTCTTGAGAAGAACAAACCTCTATCAGATGTGTTGAAATCTCCTACTTGACCCTTGTCTAACCTTCAGCCAAAAATGCACAAAGTAAGATAGAGTTAATCCCAGAAAGCAGGTTTAAACAAACAAGCCAAGCGTCTACTCTGCCATTGAGAAGCCCGGGTTCTCTACTTCCCTCTAACACATGCTGTGTGGGAAACCAGAAGCTGATGATTCTGAAGCAGGTTGCAAGTTCTTGCCTGGAGTTGTAAGTCCCAGTGGCTGCTTATTCAGTGGTGTCCCACATCTCTTCATTTCATTGACATCTGTTTTCTACTGTGACGTTTTGGATAACTGTAATTTCCACAGGGCTTCATCGTGTATTAGAATCTGCAAAGCCCTGACAATGATGTCTTCATAACATTTCTTCCTTTACCTGCATAGCTGGGATCTTTTCATAGTCTAGCATATGTTTCGAAACTAAATGTCTGTGATTCGTTGTGAAGCCAACCAATGACTCCTTTGATATCAAGTTCCTTCTCTCTTAATGTAACAGGTTTAAGACAGACAGAAGAATGTGAGTGGTTTCTAGCTTACAGTGAGTTTTTCAGTCACTCTGAAATTCAGATAACATTGAAATCTGTGCTACAAAAAAGCGTTCATGGAACTAAATCTGGTATTAAATTGAAATTATGATAACGAAAGTTGAAAAATATCGTGTTACACAAATACCAGTATTTTAGATATTAAACTTATTTGCACATAACCAAATATATCACATTGACTGGCTGCCTACAGCTGAATGCTTTCAACAGAAATAACTCCAATAACTTGAACCCATACATATTTATAACGAGGTTTTCACATGCAGAATTCTGTTTTGCTTTAAAGGATTAACTACATGCATTTTGTTGGCTGTATACAGAGGTTAGTCTTTTCCATTAAAAGAATCAGAGACATCAAATTCTGCCTATGCTGAGACAGACACCTCTTGGTCTGTCAATACTCTCATTTTTTAGACATGCCAAGTCCCTTCCTTTCCTGCAAGATAATGAAATGCAAACTCCTTGGAAATAACTTGCAGATCAACACCAGTTCTAAATTCCTCAAATGTTCCACTGCTCTTCACCTGTGGCCCAGATAGGCACAAAGGCACTGGAGAGAATGAGAAGCGCCTTGAGGGTATCTTTGATATATGAAAGATGAAGACAAGCTAAAGATGATAGACTACCAAGGTAGAGTTAAGGAAATCAGGAGTGACCAGAACAAAATGCTCCTTCCGGCCTCACACTCCTATTTCAGGGCCTAAACACTGAAAAGACACTAAGAATTTGTAATTTCAATTAAAGGCAAGGTTGAAGTCATACCACAGGACTTCCTGTTCTGAAACGAAGCCTAGTCCTTTATCACTGATTTCCTTTTTCTTTTCAGCAGATATTCAATGGTATTGACATATAATCACAGTCAGCCATGTTTCAAAACTCTGATCTGACAAACATGCCTCATGGAGCTTTATAAGCATCCTGAGAAGCTATGGTGTCCTCTCAAAAAAAACGGGGTAAGGATTTAATCTCAGTTGATGATTCATAGGACTGTTGATGCCTTTCCTTCTTAACCTTTACTGTTTCTGTTTTAAATATTTCTCATCTTTTTTATTGCTTACTTATCAATATTGGCCTTCCACCATTTTCCTTCTTGTTTGTCCATATAGCTCCCTTTAGATGCACATCAGTTCCCCGTCTCAGCCTTCACATGTATTACTGATTTTATGCATTTCAGATATCTGTGACATGTTTCTATTGCCTTTTCCCCTAATTTTCTTTCACATGGTTTCTAATCTACTGTTTCGACCATATTGTGGGGAGTTTAAGTTTTCACCAAGCAGGGCTTGTTTTATATACAGAATTCCCCTTCGTTTACCATATAGTTGATTACTTTATTTTATAATCCATTATTACTTTTTTATGGATGTTAGTTCTCCATTATGTGTCTAAACATTTTAAAACGTAATTAAAACTTTATGGTTGCCGTTTCCAGCTCTTTTGATCCCGTTGTTTTATTTACCTACTTGGAGTGTCTGTCAACTGTTTTGTACGACTTTGACAAGTTTTATAATTCTGAAAACTTATGGGTAAGTCCATCTCCAGTTAGCTATTCCATGCAAAGCTGTGGGGGATTCTTGTTCTTTACTCTAGACGCCCATTCCCACTTAACTTTTAATTATATACTCTTATTTCCAGACATCCATACCCCAGCCATATTCAGAACTTGGAATGTGTGCATTCCTGATGCCCAATACTCCAATCTCATTCCTGCTATCCAAATACCCTGTTGTCATCCCAGAGTGCTGTCTTGTATATATGTACAGTGACAGTGAACACACTTAGTTTGAGCAAGAAGCTATGTTTGATACAAGAATTCTCACCTCAACACATGTGTGCACATGCATGCATGTACACACAGGTACACACACACCTTTCATTAGCATGTGCTTATCTATCATCTAATACTTTAGTAGGCTTGGGCCCTGAGAATTCTTTTCCCCTCCATATGTTCTTCTTGCTTGTTCCCCTAATACACTTACTGATAAAGGACTTGAAAACTGTCTTTCCTTACATAAATTGCTTCTTTCCATTCTAATTCATAGCCTAATTTTGAACTATCCCAATGATATGTGTATGCCCAAAAAATGTTGAACTTGGGGGAAAAAGGTATCATCATTCTGACTGAGGGGAAGAGAAATGCAACTGCCCTGTGACTGTTCTCTCCCTGACTTCTGCCCCTGGGACTCATCTATCTCAGGCCTTGCATTTTGTATTGTGGTGCGGTCAATCCAGGTTAGAAATTTGTGGGGGGAAAGGGCAAATTCAGTAAATCAATCTGCTTTTTATTTTTTTTCCTCTTTTTACTTTTGTAGGTGAAAACACAACGTCTCAGAATACTTCGTTGACTCACTCTAGTTCAAGCTGGTAGGGGGCTGACAAATGACTGCAACACTGCCTGTGTCTTTCAGCAACTGTTCTTAGCAGTAAGATGCGGTCTCCCCTACATATGATAGCTAAGTATTACACCCAATACTCTTCAAGCATTTTGGCTATATGAAGGATAATGACAGAGGGGTTACTAAGCTAACTGTTGTACCTTTGTAAGTCACTAAGGGAAAGCACATTATAAACACCTCTATAACATTGAAATTTACTTTTAATGATTACAGATGCCATGTCAGATAGTTTTAAGATCAAATAATTTCCCTTGTCTATAGAAAAGACTAAACTGACAGAAAATATTTAAGAAGTTCTGTCATTAATATTTCGATGATAAAAAATCTTATTAATTTAGTATGAAACTCAACTTTCTATGGCTGCAAAAAAAGAAGAGTCAGAGGTCATTATTTAGAAGCACAGTAGATTTACTTTGGCTTTTGTTTTTAGATTCTAATCCATTGTCTTTTGAGCCACTTGCTTTGGGTTATATAGTAAGATAGCACGCTATAGTGGCTATGAGGTAATGAGGTTTACTCACCTCATAGTAGTCATGAAAGAGGGGTCAGGGCTTACCAGATCCTTTTTAAGGACATGTTCCAATGGCATAATTTTCCTTTTATTAGGTCTCACCTACTACAAATTCCATACCTTCTAGTAACAACATAGACAGCAAACCAAGCCTCTATCTTAATAGCTTTAGGAGGATCAGTAATAACATTAACCATGAAATAAATATTGATTAAATAGATACTATGCCCCAGGCTGTCTTGGCTTGGATATCTCCAAAATAAAATTATCAAATTCTAACTTCTGTTTTCTCCCTTAACTCAACTTTCTATAGGTATGAAATGCAGTCCCCAGAATGACAGAAGTATGAAATGAAGAGCCTATTGGAACAAGAGGGATTTTTCCTAAGTCAGCTCATGTATGTAGGACTGTTTAATTTGGGGTGTGAAACTACACAAGTCTTTGTCTTAGGACAGTTCATGCTGGAGGAGGTTGACAAACCCTTCTTTCATTCATTCGTGCATCTATTCATTCATCCATTCATTCTCTTGCTTTCTCTCTCTCTCTCTCTCTCTCTCTCTCTCTCTCTCACACACACACACACACACACTCACACACACACACACACACACACACACACACACACACACACACACACACACCAGGGACTTGCTACAGAGAGACTATTTCCCCAGCATTCCGTAATTACATTGCTTCAGCTTTAAGTCTTCAACTGATTGGCCTATCCAGTGTAGGGTAAGATGAAAATAAGTAGCCGAAGGCCCTCCACCAGCTGAGTGGAAAGGGATCTCTTGCTCATCATGCTCTTTTCCACAATGGTGGATTTCTCCTTTCATAGAAATATGAAGGTCAACAATTGGAGCAACAGGTACTGAGTTCCACAATGGCTACATTTAAAAAGCTCACAGAAGGTAAAAAGAATGTAGATTAGCAGGTACCTGAATGTGGTTTCTTGTTGCAGAGTTCCTTCAGGAGTAATAGCTATCTCCCTCAACAGAGCAGCTCTGACTACTTGCCAGAGCCCCTCAAGCCTATTGACCAGAGCGGTCTATGTTCCATCATAGAGGGTGGTAATGAGGAGGGTCACTGGAGCCTCACCTAAGATTCCAAACACCCTCCCCTGGATTTTTAGCTGACTGTATATAACTCTGGTCTAATTGCAAGTGGCCTTTTAGTCTGCAGATGTAACAGAGTATGTAGAGGGCGGGAGGCTAACCTAAAGGGGGACCCCACTATGCATCTCGGGGTAATCTTTATCCATACTGGAGTGGGACTTTCTGGTGTGGCTGTTAGTAATTCCCGTCAATCACACCTCACTAAAGCTTTGTAAGTAAGCCCAATGAGCTCATTGACTCTCCAAAGTTAATCTTTGGTAGAGTTGAACTTTGGTTTGTCATTGGTGCCCTATAAGGAGAGAGTGGATGTTTCTTTAGATCTCCTCAGAAAAGAGTTCCAGGTACAGTTGTCTGAACCAAATGTAGAAAGATAAAGCAGAAAAGAAAAAAGTTCTAGAGTGAATGAACAGAATAGAGACGATTACAGGCAAAAGCATTGACCGCTTTCAGGAGTATGACTGGCACAATATTACCATAATCCTGTCTGTCTGTCTTAGCTCGAGTCCCTCAGAAGTAAGAGCATTAGATCCTAGCTTCTGTGCTCCTCGTTAATTAGTACATCCTTAGACTGCCAAAGTCAGACAAACCACAATGAGAAAGGGGAAATGAGAAGGTCGGCTGAGTAAGAGGACTTTATTTTAAACCATACCAAATCTGTGTGCTGTAAGAAAACATTCCCTACTTGTAAACAGATTTGTTCATTTCAAAAACTAGGTATGCCAGACCTGCTTTGTGGAGACAACTTCTGCGGGAGAAAGAAAGCATCTGTATTTGAAGGAGAGGAAGAATACAGCTCTCTGCCTAACAGCCAGTCCCCATCAAATATTCTTATTATACTTTAATAACAATAATTAATAAGGATGATGGACAACCATTTGTATTTATAATAAAAGAGTAATTGTTGCTCATTTTCATTTACTAATGGCACTATTGAATTAATCGTACCCTTGATGAATTACTGAAACACAGTTAGGCTACTGTTGCTGTCTCGTTCTTTGCAGTTGTTTTTATCAGGAAATGCCACAGAACTGTAATGGCAAAATTAAAGAATGGGGAGAAGATAATTTTAATGGTCATTTCTTTAAAGATTATCTTTCCGGTAAGAGGACTGTCCCCAACCCCTTCACCCATGCTGCTGTAAGTGACCTTAATAAAACTCACTGAGATGTCTCTCCCCTCTCTCCCACCCCATCCCTCTCTCCCACCATCTCCCTCTCCCCCCACCCCCTTCTTTTCCCTTCCTTCCCACCCCTATCTGTTTAACAAAAAATAGAATGGGGGCCAGTCAGGGAGAAGGGAAACTGGTTCTTACTGAAGGGAGTTTGCTCTATAGCATTGGTTTAGCCGGTGGGAACAGTGGGAGGAAAGAGGAGAGGGCATTATGTGGGCGAACATGGTGAAAGCACATTAGATACATGTATGAAAATATCACAATAAAGCCCATTAATATGCACAATTAATAAATGTTGATAAGGAAAAGTGCCTGTCCATGTGCATGGGTGTTTAAAGGGTACACAATTGGACCATTGCTCCTCTCACTGGGAACAATGAGCCTTTTATGTTTTTTTTTTGGTTATTTTATTTATTTACATTTCAAATGTTATCCCCCTTTCCAGTTTCCCCTCCACAAGCCCCTATCCCCTCCTCTCTTCCCCCTGCCTCTATGATCACTAAGCAAAGCAGTATAAAGGATAGACTTTCTTCTTCCCCATTTTGATGGCGGGAAGCCAGGAGCATAATGGCACTTGACTGTGCTTCGTCACATCATTGAGCAGTGTAAAACCCACTCGTGGGGGAAGAGGACTGTCTGCTGGAAGGCTAGAGGACTGGAAAATGAACCTTCCTTAGTCCTTGAAATTTCTTGGTTGGATTGGGTGCTGGCTACTTAGCATAGAAATTCTGTGTGAAGATTCCAGATACTTTAGAAATCTGGTTTAAGTGCCCCACTCTAGAAGGGATTTGCTCAGTCCATTTATCCCCCCACTGCTGCTAAATGAATTCTACAGAACGAGTTTCCTTCAGTGATTCCCAGTTCGCTAAATGATCCCACATTCCTTTTTAAGACAACCACAACACGATGCTCTGAAGGCACATGGAATTTCTAAGGGATACATGCTGTATCATGGAGGCCAGGAAGGGGTGTAAGTCTTAAGCACCAATGTTGTGCTATAGCCAATCATCTTTGGTGACAGTCTCAAAATAGTGGTTGCTTTTTTTCATGGCTGACTATGAATTTGGAAAAGAAACTCAATCTTTTGTTCAGCCTCTGGGTATTTATGCACAGCAAACAGCATAATTATATTAGTGGAAATTCCATCAGCCCCTGTATATCATTCTCCAACAGTGAACACACTGTGGCCATTATGACCCGAATTGTCAGAGATTCCTTGGCTGACGCTAGCATAATGTCTGATGACATCAGGGGCCTTTTGCAATCCTGTTGTTACAAACTGACAGCATTTTAATGGCATGCAAGAACGGGAGAGCCCTGCAAAGCAGCATTTCCTTGCATTCAGAAGAATTGAAAGCCCGAATAGCTCATCTTTGCATGGATTTAGATGGAAAATGAATTCCATCTTGTCCTTTGAAGTATAATTACATGACAATAGTGTAATATGTCTAGCATATAAAGGCAGCTGTTAGGGCTTCTCTAGCCTGTTTTAAAAAGCTGTTGCAGTCCATTGGCTAAAATAGGCATCCAGTGCTTGGTGCCTCTAAAGTCCAAGTTGCTCCTGGAACCATAGCTGAGATTTTCTAGGGTCAACTTTGGGCTAACTTGGAGAGTTAAAAATGTATATGGAAAACAGTATGCTGCTGAGATTCAGTCAGAACCATTCGAACTGAATGGTTAACAAGGCTGTGCTTGTTTGTTTGTGTTTTTGATAATTCAGTCATGAGTCACCAGCATGTGATAAAAAGCTTTGGAAACCAATGATCTTCTGCTCTGGGTATAGCCTTCTGTGCTGAACCAACTGTGAAATCAAGACAGTGGGCCTGTTCTACAAGGACACACACACACACACACACACACACACACACACACACACACACACAAACACACAAAATCACCAGAGAGCCAGGTGACTTCAATTCCTCTTGCCAAATATGCAGAAGGTGAGTCAGCACCATCCTGGGGTGGAGAGAGGTCTTGAGAAGATTAAACTGTTTGGACAAGTAGCATCTTTCCACAGGAAAGCACTAAGCCAGGGTCAAGATCCCAAGCTACGCTGCTCCAATGCCTATGAGGCCTAATGAAACGGTTTTCAAGACCTTCTTTACATTTTTATCAACCTTGTCAAAACAGACAAATATGATGAAGGGCAAGAAATATATGGTACCTCCCCCCACCCCCATTGGAGTAGAGTAATTTTTAGCCCTCTGTTCTAAATTCTAGATGTACATAGAGAGCACACCTTCCTTCATCCAACTGAAAGTACCCTTAAGCCTTCAGGGTAAAGATCAAATCTACAGACATTAGAATCAATGCCCCTAATTTCCCCCACCTCTCCTGGTCCTACCTGCATGTTATCACAGGAATGGCTGTGTATATTTTAAAAGATTTTGCCAGCTTTCAGGGTTAAATGAAATTGAGGCCATTGTTTTGCCAGAATCTGGCATCTGATGTGCTTCTTGCCTAATGTTACAGAGAAAATTGAGGAAACAAGAACAAAACACAATTGTGTACCACTCTAGAGGACATGTTTAAGTTCTGAGAACAGCATATCTGGAGCAGTGAGCTATTTGTAAACATTTGTATTCCCAAGTCTAAAAGCAACAACAGGATAATGCTAGAATTTCACAAATAGAGTAATGATTAAGAAAATTCCAAACCTCATTTTACATTTAGTGCACACATGCGCATATGCGTGCGCGCACACACACACATATGTATACATATATATAATATGTATAATATTTATCTATATATAATATACATTGGGATCTAATGTCTACTTAAAGAGTTTGATGTAACTGCTAATCTAAAGTCTTTGAAATCCATTAACTACTATTGAATCACATCATATAGCCTCAAAATCAAATGTTGTGTTTGAGAAACTGGCATTAGCCTGAAATTTACAAGTTGTGAATAGCATTTTGTGTGCTTTACTTTCTAAGAATAAAATGACTTTAAGTCGAGCACCTGCATAGTACCCAAGAATTTTCCATTCATAAAGTAATTTGTGGAATCAACTCACCACGAATATGTAGACTGATAGAGCTCACTAGAACTAAACAATTTCATTGAGATTTTAGAACAAAGTTTATTTAACTTGCTTTTACTGTATAATAATTTTATTATGAAAAGAACTAAAAACATTATTTCTAATAGTATTTCCTAAAGATGGCATTTTGTTGTGCTGGTCTTTTGCATCTGCATGTGTTTATTTAACCTTTGTTTCATTATAAAAGTGGATTTGGTATTCTACTCTATTTTTATTTCTATTAGAACTTCATCATGTGCCCATTCTTATCACTATGAACAACTCAAAGATAGAAACCTAAGGGTCATGTATCAGTTTATCATGTACCATCTGTGAATGGATATTTTTCACAGTCAAGTTCTGCAATTGTAAGATAATATTCATGATAGGGGTCTCAGATATAAAGCCGCATTATTATTTTTGCTATATTGTAAAATCTTTGATTTGACAGATCAGGCAGTAGACATTTTAAAGGTATTTAATATATGTATGTGTACATGTGAGTAAGGGTATAGAAATTCAGACTGGTAATCACACCACTTAGGAGGCTGACCCAGATAATACTCAACTTGAGGTCAGCCTGCCTACGCATCCAGACCAGTTTCAAAAGAAACAAGCAGACATCTGGGTTGTTTGCAGTTTCCAGCTTTTATGAATAAAAACATAGTTAAGCATGTGTCCTGGTGGTATGGTGGGTTATCTTTTGTGTATATGCCCAGGAGTGTTACAGCTAGGTCTTGAGGTAGAACTGTTCCCAATTTTCTGAGAAACCTCCAAATTGATTTCCAAGCCAGCAATGGATGAGTGTTGTCCTCGCTCCACATCCTCACTAGCACATGCTGTTCATGGAGGTTCTTGATCATCTCCATCTTGACAGGTGTAAGCCTGGATCTCAGAGTTGTTTTGGTGGCATTCAAATGATGACTAAGGACAACGCACATTTCTTTAAGTATTTCTTAGCCACTAGAGAGTCCTTTGTTGAGAATTATCTTTTGAACTCTGTCCCCCACTTGTAAATTGGGTTATTTGGGTTGTGGGTGCTTAATTTCTTAAGTTCTTTGTATAATTCAGATATAAGCCCTCTGTTAGGTGTGGGTTAGTAATGATATTTTCTATTCTGTATACTGCTGTTTGGTCCTATTGATGATGTCCTTTGCCTTACAGAAATTTTTCAGTGGCATGAGGTCCCACTTCTTTAACTATTGATCTTAGTTCCTAAGAGGTCGGTGTTCTGGTCAGGAAGTTGTCTCCTGTACCAATGCATTCATGTCTATTGGTTTACACAATGGAATACTGCTTAGCTATTAAAAACAAAGACATTATGACATTTGCAGGGGA
This sequence comes from Rattus norvegicus, assembly GCF_021556685.1. Lineage (NCBI taxonomy): Eukaryota > Metazoa > Chordata > Mammalia > Rodentia > Muridae > Rattus > Rattus norvegicus. The sequence continues at coordinate 137,419,538 of NC_141534.1, forward strand.
GTCAGTAAGAACAGTTATCCTTCTTAGTTCATCCTTCTTATAATACCTAAACCACTTCAGGACTGGCAACACAGTATCAAATAAATAAATGTTGGGTGAATGAAAAACAATGAAGTGAATGAATGGCCTTGGGTCAACCATAGCGTCTTCTGGTGTTTATTAAAGTAATGTCTACAAAATGATAACACTGTTACTAGTTTTAGAAACTAGTGAGTATTGGTCCTACCCAGAGATCTATCTTCTCTAGATAGCAGTTATGTTGTACATTCTAGAGGAGCTTAAGCTTTTATTCATGATTATTTTTTCACGAAAGGTAAGAGAAGTCAATTACGAAGTTGAAAATGACAATGAAGACAAAGAAGCAAGTGTGTCATCATTTGGATTGAGGTGACAATTGAGAAAATAGAAAGTAGTACCTTAGGTGAAAAAATACTGGGTACCCCTCTACTGAGTAAGAGTTCAAGCATCTTCAGTTTTCTTTTTTATCTTGAGAAAACACTGTTGTTGGTACTTCGCCCCAGTATTTTCACAGACAGAATCTCAGTTTCTCGGCGAATTCGCTAAGTTCCTCATTGGCCGTGCTTGATTCAAGCGTGTTTTTCAAGATATAGGAAAATTTTCACGGACAGAATCTCAGTTTCCAAGTTGTGTGTCCCCCTTTACTGTGTATGATCTTATCCGTTGGTAGGAAAAGGTGGCCATGAAAGTTGTTATGTTAAGCCTTTTTGCACAGGAACTTGTTGCTTAGCAAGTTGGGAAAAGGCTCTTAAAGCAGAATAAAATCCCGTTAATCTATATTCTTTAGAGAAGAGGCAAACATCCCACAGTATCCACTCTCTTGCATAGGAACACCTAATGGAGGCCAAGCATACAGCTGCTCTGAGCTGGAAAGGGAAACTTACAGTCTCAGAGACAGGGTGGTGAGGCAGAGGACACAGATGACAGTGTGTACACGATGTTCTTGTTCTAAATGCCCAGTACTCTGGTGATCCCAAGAAAAGCAGTACTGAATGCATGTAGACTCTATAAATAACTTTTTGAAATGGTGGACGAAGAAATTCAACTACTTTCTAGTGGATCCATGCTCCTGAATGACTGCGATTCTCCCTGTTTCTTTCAATTCTCACCTCAAATGAGCTAATGAGAAAGATTAATAACTGAAAATCAATTTCCATCCAAGAACCTTTCATCAGCACAAGATCAGCAGGACCCCACTTCTCTTTCTTCTCATCATTCTACAGCTATTGCCAACTTTGAAAACCACAGACAATACCATAGCGAAGTCACTTTTTGGTCTCATTGAATATCGGTGAGAGTCCTTTTTGCCTATCTACTTATGGTTTTAGTTTCCTGGATAACGTTATTGATTGCTAACTTAAAAAAATAGTACATGTGACTTTGATTGACACAAAAACAAAAGAAACAAAACCAAACCATATCATGAGTCACATGGGGAGCAATGAAAAGAACAAATCCATTTTCCCAGCATTGAGCACCACTTTTGACTTCCTGATTTCTCAGCTTGTCTCTCCCTTATCATGTAAAACCCCAGGAATATACACATACATGTGCAAGCACACAGACATACACACACACACACATATGCAGGCACATGTACACACACAGATACACAGGGACACACACAGACACACACTTAAGAATTCCAATTCCACTTTTATCTAAAACAGGAATTTCGCAGATTTCACTGTGAGGTTTTAAAGTTTCAATCTAAAGTTGCGAAATTGAACAAACAAGCAGGCCCAGACACACACCCTCGGCAACCAGATTATATTGGTGAATAAAACAAATAATATTCTTCAGTTCAAAGCCATCAGGCGTGCAGCCCATGGCTCCTCTGGATGATTGAGAAGCGCTTAAGTAAGTATATATGGGTTTAAAGAGCCAGTCAGAGTGAGTGAAATGCAGGTTGTCCACAGAGAAGCCATGTCAGGCTGTTGACAAATAAGCACAGGCTATCCTGGCTGTGAGCTTTCCCCCGGGCCCGTGGGCTATGGAAAGCAAGCCCCACGAGTGGGGATAATAAGAATGCAGCACCCTCCCCATTCCTACCATTACATAAATGTTATATTTGTTAGCTGAGCTCCCTCTCCGACCACCCCCCAAGCAGCTCATAGACAATAAAACACCAGGAATCCCTGAAGAGGGGTAAAATGCTGACATGATTTAAGGAGGAGGACTCCGATAAGAAGATAAAAATCTAATAAACAGAGTCTAGAGAACCTCGGCTTGTCTCTGGCCCTTGCCAGTGTAAGCAAAACCCTCCCAAGGAAAACAAAAGGCGCCTTAATCTCATGGACATTCCACTAGCAACCTTCTGAAGGAGAAAGTTAGGGTCCTGACCTCTGCAGCCTGCAGTTATGAGCGCTCTGACAAGAAAATATTTGATTTGGTTCAAGAGGCAAAATCAGTCATTGGCTTTTTTAATATCTTTTTTCCTTCCATAAAAAATAAAATAATGTATTTTCTATGTGCTTGAGATAGGGAGAGAGTTCCATATACGTGGTAAATGCCTCTCCCTCCCATGTCGCTTTTCCTGTTCAGCACGGTCCTTAATTTCACCTAGCATGTTAATCAACCCTAGGAGAAGGTGGATTCACAGACCCATTGGTTTCCCCTTTTTAATTAACGCAAGGTTCCTGAAAGCTACATGCACGTACGGAAAGACGTCCATTCTCGGCAGGTACGGGACTTGTGATTTTTCACTGTTGAAGATATAGGGATTACAACATGGACAGTATGGGTGTCTGGAAATATTAAAATGTCTACATCCTGAGTGGACTCCCAAGAGAACCCCGAAACAAGCCAATCTACGGAATGGGTAAAATTCTGAGCAGTTCTGTTGCAAAATGGATGATAATTATAGTAGCAACGTTTTTGTTTTTTGTTTTTTGTTTTTTTTAACAGTAATTTATGCTCTGGCCTTTGTGGAAAATGAATTGAATCAGAGAAGAAGCAGGGGGACATTTTGCCGAGATTTTGGGGGGCTTTTCTCACAGTATGTGTAAGAACTCAAAAACCTACCCACACTGTTTACTTTTTTAGTTTAATTTTTAAATTTATGGTTTTCTTTTCCTTGTTGCTGATGAGGACTGCGTTTAATTCTCACTAGAATATAATTGTTATTTCCTGGTTTTCTACTCCCGAACAGAAGAGGACAGAGTACAAATGTGCAAGAGATAGAAGAAAATAAAGACAAAAGGAGGGTGGGAGTGAGAACAAGATAATGTAAGAGTGGGCAGGAAGGAGATGTGAGGAGGGAAGGTCGAGAAACAGGCTGAGTCACTGTGTCTTCCTCAGTTTTTAGACAATATCAAAGATGCTAGACTGTGTCAATGAGCATGCCCTGATCCTTATCCCAAAGGACCTAGGACTCAGCAGGATGGGCCCCAAAATCCAAAAGTAGCAACCTGAAGAGGAGCTGCAAGAACTAAGGCTTTTAGTCCTCCATACTCCTCTCTCTCTCTCCCCTCCCTCCCCTCCACTTCTCCCCTCCCTTTCTCCCTCTCTCTCTCTCTCTCCCTCCCTCCCTCCCTCTCTCTCTCTCTCCCTCTCTCTCTCTCTCTCTCTCTCTCTCTCTCTCTCTCACACACACACACACACACACACACACACACACACACACACACAGATGCTGACCACATGGAGATGGATTCCAAAACATAAAGATGCCTTGAAATAACAAAAGCGATAGGCAGCCAATCCCTTCTGTAAAGCAGCCCAGTATTGGTAACATAACCCATGCATATATTCCTGAACTTGAAATATTCTCTCGTTTTCTCATAATAACCAATGTGTTAGTAATACTATGTCAGTAGATGGTATAATGTATGCCTTTGGGACTGATGACAGGAAAAACTCTGTCTATGACCAATGCATGCAGAAGTTTCTAATCTTCTGAAATGTTTTTAATCCAGGGAGGTTGAACCTAGGAATGAAGAACTCATTAAAATGGAGGACAAGTTATGCTTTCTGTTCTATTAGCCAGGAACACTAGATGATGAAGTCAAGGAGGGCATACTTAGATATAGAATCTTAGAGCTCCAAGGAGTCGACCAGGGGAAAGCCAGGCCTGTGGGGTCATCTAAGTTCTTTACAAAACCACACCTTTCGTCTTTCTTCATAGCTATAGCAGAGGATAGAGGTGTTTAAAGCATGTATTGCTTCCCACATGTCTATAAGTATTTTAAAATTAAGTATGTTGTCAATAATTTTGTGATTAATTCCTTGCGGCACTTGGACTAATCTATTCACATTGATCTGATGACCGCTCCCTTACTTGGTACCATAAAAGACAGAGTGAAATGATGAAGTCTTTAAACAACATGGCCTCTTGGACCATGAAAACAAAAGGCCAAAATCGCCCATCATAAACCTGTTAGCACAACCTATCATTGAAATGAAGACAAATACATTTTGTCATAATGGGCAGCTCTTAACCTTGACATCCAAAACATAGTCTCATGTACTTCTTCCTGTTTATATTTAGGTATCTGAGGCTGCAGCTGACAAAGCACTATTCAGCATAGAAATCCATGTACTCAGGAGTCTGTGCCTCGGATAATCTGTGTTATTAATGAAGTACGCTAAAAGCTCGTGGATCGGAGTGAGGCAGCTTGGCTTTAAATCTTGGTTCTGTCATGGCCAACTATATGCTCTTGTACCAATTACTCAACCTGCATGGCACTCTACTTTCTTATTTGTAGAATAAGTAAAAATAATATTTAGGTCAAAGACTGGTTAGGCGATTGTAGATGTTATTTTAGATAAAATAACAAAATTAGTACCTAGCACAAAGAAATAATTGTTTTCTTAATTATAACGGTAAAATGTTCATTTCAAAAATTTCTAGCTAAAAACATACATTTTAAGTGATATCTTAATTTTAACAGCTCGAAATCATCACCATTTTTCTTAATTCTTGTTTTCTACACATCTTTTTTCTTTCACAAAGTTGGAAATAAAGTATTTCTACGTTCATTTTACCTTCTTCTGTTGAGTTTCACATGTAAATGCTTTCCACATATGTGTGTGTTTGTGACAAAACTCAATGAGTCAAAATTTCTACTGTAATAAGGTGTGGCACATTCCTTTATTCCCAGCACTGGGGAGCCAAAGACAGGAAGATCTCTATGAGTGTACAGAGTGAGTTCCAGTATAGCTAAGGCTGTTACACAGAGAAACAATGACTCAAACCCAAGCCAAAACAAAAAACAAAGAAAAACCACCAACTAACCAACCAACCAGCCAAACAGCAACAAACAGAAAACCCCACAAAAAACCCAAAACCAAAATACAAGAACAAAAACCATACCAAAACAACAATAAATAAAGGCTCCCCCACACCCCCATAAACAAAACAACCAAACCATCAAACAAACAAAACTTTGTTGTATGCCATGATGATATATGTTTGTATTTATATATATATACATAATATACAATTCCTTTAATTCTCCAGTATATTTGGATAATTAAAATTAAATGTTGCATTAGGAGCTAAAGGGATGGCCCAGCCTTCCAGATGACCCAGGTTTAATTCCTGGTACTTATATGGCAGCCCACAACTGTCTGTTGTCTAATCTAAGGAGATATGATACTCTTTTTTGGACTTTGTGGACACTGCACATACTTACTACAAAGACATACACACAGGCAAAAAACACATACACATAAATATATAGCATTTTTTAGAAAGAAAATAAATATTGTACTAGTGTATTAAAATAACAAAATAAAAAGTATCATTAAGAATTTTCAAATGTATGTTAATTGAGAGTTTTGCAGGATACAGTAACCTGGGCTGGCATTTGTGTTCTCTTAGGGTCTGTATGACATCAGTCCAGGATCTTCTGGCCTTCATAGTTTCTGGCGAGAAGTCTGGTGTGATTCTGATAGGTCTGCCTTTATATGTTACTTGACCTTTTTCCCTTACTGCTTTTAATATTCTTTCTTTATTTTGTGCATTTGGTGTTTTGACTATTATGTGACGGGAGGTGTTTCTTTTCTGGTCCAAATGGACAATTTCCTAGACAGATACCAGGTACCGAAGTTAAATCAGGAACAGATAAACCAGTTAAACAACCCCATAACTCCTAAGGAAATAGAAGCAGTCATTATAGGTCTCCCAACCAAAAAGAGCCCAGGTCCAGACGGGTTTAGTGCAGAATTCTATCAAACCTTCATAGAAGACCTCATACCAATATTATCCAAACTATTCCACAAAATTGAAACAGATGGATCACTACCGAATACCTTCTACGAAGCCACAATTACTCTTATACCTAAACCACACAAAGACACAACAAAGAAAGAGAACTTCAGACCAATTTCCCTTATGAATATCGACGCAAAAATACTCAACAAAATTCTGGCAAACCGAATCCAAGAGCACATCAAAACAATCATCCACCATGATCAAGTAGGCTTCATCCCAGGCATGCAGGGATGGTTTAATATACGGAAAACCATCAATGTGATCCATTATATAAACAAACTGAAAGAACAAAACCACATGATCATTTCATTAGATGCTGAGAAAGCATTTGACAAAATTCAACACCCCTTCATGATAAAAGTCCTGGAAAGAATAGGAATTCAAGGCCCATACCTGAACATGGTAAAAGCCATATACAGCAAACCAGTTGCTAACATTAAACTAAATGGAGAGAAACTTGAAGCAACCCCACTAAAATCAGGGACTAGACAAGGCTGCCCACTCTCTCCCTACTTATTCAATATAGTTCTTGAAGTTCTAGCCAGAGCAATCAGACAACAAAAGGATGTCAAGGGGATACAGATCGGAAAAGAAGAAGTCAAAATATCACTATTTGCAGATGATATGATAGTATATTTAAGTGATCCCAAAAGTTCCACCAGAGAACTACTAAAGCTGATAAACAACTTCAGCAAAGTGGCTGGGTATAAAATTAACTCAAATCAGTTGCCTTCCTCTATACAAAAGAGAAACAAGCCAAGAAAGAAATTAGGGAAACGACACCCTTCATAATAGACCCAAATAATATAAAGTACCTCGGAGTGACTTTAACAAAGCAAGTAAAAGATCTGTACAATAAGAACTTCAAGACACTGAAGAAGGAAATTGAAGAAGACCTCAGAAGATGGAAAGATCTCCCATGGATTGGCAGGATTAATATAGTAAAAATGGCCATTTTACAAAAAGCGATCTACAGATTCAATGCAATCCCCATCAAAATACCAATCCAATTCTTCAAAGAGTTAGACAGAACAATTTGCAAATTCATCTGGAATAACAAAAAACCCAGGATAGCTAAAGCTATCCTCAACAATGAAAGGACTTCAGGGGGAATCACTATCCCTGAACTCAAGCAGTATTACAGAGCAATAGTGATAAAAACTGCATGGTATTGGTACAGAGACAGACAGATAGACCAATGGAATAGAATTGAAGACCCAGAAATGAACCCACACACATATGGTCACTTGATTTTTGACAAAGGAGCCAAAACCATCCAATGGAAAAAAGATAGCATTTTCAGCAAATGGTGCTGGTTCAACTGGAGGTCAACATGTAGAAGAATGCAGATCGATCCATGCTTATCACCCTGTACAAAGCTTGAGTCCAAGTGGATCAAGGACCTCCACATCAAAGCAGACACACTCAAACTAATAGAAGAAAAACTAAGGAAGCATCTGGAACACATGGGCACTGGAAAAAATTTCCTGAACAAAACACCAATGGCTTACGCTCTAAGATCAAGAATTGACAAATGGGATCTCATAAAACTGCAAAGCTTCTGTAAGGCAAAGGACACTGTGGTTAGGACAAAACGGCAACCAACAGATTGGGAAAAGATCTTTACCAATCCTACAACAGATAGAGGCCTTATATCCAAAATATACAAAGAACTGAAGAAGTTAGACCACAGGGAAACAGATAACCCTATTAAAAAATGGGGCTCAGAGCTAAACAAAGAATTCACAGCTGAGGAATGCCGAATGGCTGAGAAACACCTAAAGAAATGTTCAACATCTTTAGTCATAAGGGAAATGCAAATCAAAACAACCCTGAGATTTCACCTCACACCAGTGAGAATGGCTAAGATCAAAAACTCAGGGGACAACAGATGCTGGCGAGGATGTGGAGAAAGAGGAACACTCCTCCATTGTTGGTGGGATTGCAAACTGGTACAACCATTCTGGAAATCAGTCTGGAGGATCCTCAGAAAATTGGACATTGAACTGCCTGAGGATCCAGCTATACCTCTCTTGGGCATATACCCAAAAGATGCCCCAACATATAAAAAAAGACACATGCTCCACTATGTTCATCGCAGCCTTATTTATAATATCCAGAAGCTGGAAAGAACCCAGATGCCCTTCAACAGAGGAATGGATACAGAAAATGTGGTACATCTACACAATGGAATATTACTCAGCTATCAAAAACAACGACTTTATGAAATTCGTAGGCAAATGGCTGGAACTGGAAAATATCATCCTGAGTGAGCTAACCCAAACACAGAAAGACATACATGGTATGCACTCATTGATAAGTGGCTATTAGCCCAAATGCTTGAATTACCCTAGATGCCTAGAACAAATGAAACTCAAGACGGATGATCAAAATGTGAATGCTTCACTCCTTCTTTAAAAGGGGAACAAGAATACCCTTGGCAGGGAATAGAGAGGCAAAGAGTAAAACAGACACAGAAGGAACACCTTCAGAGCCTGCCCCACATGTGGCCCATACATATACAGCCACCCAATTAGACAAGATGGATGAAGCAAAGAAGTGCAGGCCGACAGGAGCCGGATGTAGATCGCTCCTGAGAGACACAGCCAGAATACAGCAAATACAGAGGCGAATGCCAGCAGCAAACCACTGAACTGAGAATAGGACCCCCATTGAAGGAATCAGAGAAAGGACTGGAAGAGCTTGAAGGGGCTCGAGACCCCATATGAACAACAATGCCAAGCAACCAGAGCTTCCAGGGACTAAGCCACTACCTAAAGACTGTACATGGACTGACCCTGGACTCTGACCTCATAGGTAGCAATGAATATCCTAGTAAGAGCACCAGTGGAAGGGGAAGCCCTGGGTCCTGCTAAGACTGAACCCCCAGTGAACTAGACTGTTGGGGGGAGGGGGACAATGGGGGGAGAGTGGGGAGGGGAACACCGATAAGAAAGGGGAGGGGGGAGGGGGATGTTCGCCCGGAAACTGGGAAAGGGAATAACACTCGAAATGTATATAAGAAATACTCAAGTTAATAAAAGAAAAAAAAAGAATTTTCAAATGTAAATGTTTCATTGAGACTTAGAGCGTCCATGTTAGTTACTCTTTGATCAAATTAATTTTTCAAAAATCGTTCCTTTCAAATTTTCATTACTGATAAGTGAATGAAGAGCTAAGTTCGATAGATTTGTACTCATTGGCAGATTTGAGCTTAATTTGGAACTAGTATAAATGGTTTGATTAGATAACCGCAAGAAAAAAGGGAACAGGGCTCTCAGTGGATTAAAAACAGTATGGGGCAAATGGAAACTCTCTTAATGATCTTTAAGAGCATTGACCAAGATGGAGAGGGTGTGCCTCTCAGTCTGTCACACTCCACTATGCTGTATGGCTGAAGCAAGTTCCGGGATTCTCAGTCATCAGGTATCATGGGTCATAAACAGGATTACCATCTGTGCTTAAATTTGGGTCATTTAATGCCACTCAATCAGCATTCGAATATTTTCAACATTTTGGTTTTTTTAAGGCAGTCTGTCTTGAACTCATCGTACAGATGAAGATGCCCTTAAACTTCTGATCCTCCTGCCCCTCTTGCTCACTTGATGGGAATGTAAATACTTTTCACTATGCGGGATTGATGCAGAAGTGGAGATCAAACCCGGGTTCTCATGCATGGCAGGCAACCTCCCCCAGGTAAGCTACATCCCCAGCCAATGGAGGTTTCTTTCCAGTTTGCAGGCTCTAAATTGGTTTCTCAAACGAAGTGTCTCTCCTTGTGGTTTCTGAGCAATTAGGCTTTTACCCTTACAGACCCAAGATATGGTTCCAATCTCAAAACTCTGCAAAATATTGAAAGCTTCCTCTTATTCATAAGAGTTACTACTGACAATTCTCCGAATATCTCATACTTTTCCAAATTCAAGATACACTATATATCTTGTCTAAGAAATAATAAAATCAGAAAAATAAACTATAAAGAAGAGGGTTACCAAATAATTGCAAACACATTGGATAAAGTGATAAAATTCAATAATACATATCGAAGTAACACAACAGACTATGTTGATATGTAATTTTATTCCTGAAATTGGTATGCAGCTTAATTTATATTTTTTATTAATAATTTTTGAATAGTAAGAAATATCTGAAAAGGTGGACTTAGCAAGTAGGTTAAAAGAGTAAATACTTTCAAAATCTGTTCTAAGAAACCTTGTTGTTTATTGTTCAATATCTTGGAGAAGCAAAAGACAAGAAATAGATAGGTTTCTATTTAATGGCAAGAGTAATGATTGCTTATGGAAATGTGAAATGTTACTAAAAATGTCTATAATTTCTTGTTTAAATTTTCAATATTTCACTCTTTGAAGGTAACACAGGTTACATGTTGACCAGTTAGTTCTTCAAATAATGGTGACTAAGAACCTCATAGGTATGTGCAGTAAATATGCAGTACATAATTTTATATTTAATTATGTGAGACTTATGGACATCACACAAAATTTTGTAATTTATGATTCAAAATTAGTTTAATAAAATCCTCTTCTAATAGCACAGATCTAATATTTTGTTACAAGTTCTATTTGCAAATAAATGGAAACTTTGGTTTTATATCTTGCAATGATCAATGGTTAGAAAAGAAAATATTAATATCAAGGATTCAGGTTTTATAGAGGAACTTGGATTATAACAGAATCCTTAAATGAAGACTGTCATTAGTCTACTATTTCTCCCTTAGCCTAGGTAGACCAGTGCTTTTACAAAGTAAAAACAACTCCTTAAAGACTCCCTAAAGATTTCACAAGTGCTTTTCTAAGACTCAGATGAAATATGTTAAATTATCATGAGAAATTTCCAGAAGCCAGTCCTGAAGATGAGGTCTTGCTAAACCAAACCAGACAGACGTTGTACCGAATCTGAGAGTGAAATGGGTGGCCTCTGTTCTGAGGCCTTGCGCCTAGAATTGCCTGCACACATTTCTCCAGCTGCTGTCCAAGTGATATGTGATCTCAGTGTGGAAGAAATGGCTCAGAGGTAATAACCCTTAGTCACGTGGTACAGGAAGACCCATATCCCTTTTGCTGGATCCCCGAGTGCTTCCTTCCCTCACATTCCAGAGAACGGTAGCCTTCTGTAATTGGATGATCATCCTGTATCCCATCAGCATCCCATATGCCATCAGCGTTTGCAGTGTAAGCAAGCCTGTGGGGACAGGACTTGACAACTCGTCACCCACCATGCTGCCTCTTCTAGAGGCTTGCTTACACTGCCTCGTTTTTTGTTGATACCTATTCAAAATCTATTCCCCTTTCCTTTTCTGCCCCAAAGGATTTCAAAATACGACTTTGTTTAAAAGGAAGGCAAAATCAGAATCAAATCCTGAACCATGCATTTGCTTCTGCTAATAGCCAGTGAGAAAATAATAGTTCTTGATGCATAGATGTGGGTTAAAAGCAAGATTCCCTTGCTCAAAGAAAAAATGCTGGTGGAGGAGAGAAATGGCAAGGCTTAAAAATAAAACTGAGAGTGGAATTTGTTTCAATCTAGGTAAATAATCAAACTGACATAGCATATTGGATGGCAGAGCATTTATCTAGATCGTCACACTGTGGAAGTGGACCTTACATCAGAACACCAGGGAGAGGATTGTCACTGAGTATCCTGGACCTCCAAGTGGCATATTTTGAATTCTATAAACCAATTCATTGCTTTCTTGCTTTGTCTCCTCCCCCCTCCCCAGTCCCTAAACCTGTATTCCTAGCAGAGAAAGAAGTCACGTCCGGTTATTGTACACAAATCATCCCCCAGCTGAAGTTTTTGGTGGCAGCCAAGAGAGGAGAAGGAAAAAAAATTAGAAAAATTTCAATTTCAGGACCATTATTATTTTCATTAATCATAAGAGGCGCTGTCACCCCTGTCCTTATTCTTTAGAAGGAGATCTATTATACGGTCCATTTAGTCCAAGCCATATTACCTCATATGTTTTCCTGGCTGACCAAATAAGACTTAAGAGATAAAACAATTTACTGTTCATTATGATCCGTGTCACTGGAATCAATCTATTAACCTACATTAACTGGCTATGTGACGATATCTCACGTACGCGCTTGCCCAGTTTAAAAAAAAAAAAAAGGCTAGGGAATGAGAATGGGACAGAGAGAGAGGGAACGGGAGAGGGAAGGAAATCAGTGCCCATAAAGTGCAGCAGACGGATAATTTGCCAAGCGAATACAACTTCATTTTCCAGTGCCCACTGCTGCGCCCTCCACATCCTCACGCAGCCCCTGACCTGTAAAGAAGTCTAACAAATTGGCTTCTATTGTGGAGCCAAAAGGTGCCATCAAAGAAGGGACGGTTCGCTGGTCCTAAAGTATGATGGGAAATCTCTGGCTGGAATAAAGAGCTGTGGTTTTTATGAAGTTAACCCATTAAGGTTAAAAGCACTCAGAAAGTTCCAGCTGACAGGGCAGCGGTAAGAAAGGAAGAGAATTCCTTTACCTTCTGATTCTAGCACCCTGAAAAGGGGGTGCTAGGGAAAGCAAGAGCCTCATGAAGTTGTGATAATTACCTTTCCTTGCTAGGAAATGCATCCACCCCTTGAGATTTCTTTGGACAGTCTCAGTACTCTCTCTGTCTCTTTCTCTCTGTCTCTTTTTCTGTCTCTCTCCCTCTGTCTCTTTCGGCCTGTCTATATCTGTCTCTCCCCCTCTCTCTGTCTGTGTCTCTGTCTCTCCATCTCTGTCTCTCCATATCTCTCTCCTCTCTCAATGAAGAATCACAAATAATTAGACAGAGGAATTCAATGGTTTTCATAGTGTCTATCACCAGAATATCACTCACTTACCCTGTCCTTATAAAGCTCTTCTGGGACTTGACCATTTTCCTACTGATGATGTGAAAAGCTGGGTTGATTGGTGGCCCCAATCTACTTTCAGCACACAGGCCGATCCCTCCATCTGTGGTACACTATTCTACATCATCCAAGCTGTACAGCAGATGACCATTCTGAACACAGACACAGCAGGTTGTGGCCAGCATGATCCAACACTCATTTCCATCCAGAGACAGAGGGGAATAGGAACAGATTGCACTCATTCCCATTTCATAGGTGCTTCGCTATAAATCCATAAAACCTGAAGAAAAGAAATATATAACTTTGTCCTTCACGTCAACCTCAGCCTTAGGAAGAGATTAAAAAATACTTGTTGGATCAGTTGCTGGTCTCTGGTACTGGATGTAATTGGAGTGGGAAAACCTCCATGGGTTGTGGAGCTGTGGGTAATAGTCAAATGACACGGAATACCCTAACATTCCTGGGCCACACTGAATCATTGCATAGTGACACTTTCCCTTATAGAGAGCTGGAAGGCACTGGACAGTACTGGGAATATCACAACTCACCTTGGAAAGTCTAGGATCACATACATATCACTCACAAACATAACGAATGTTGAAGAACTGTAGAGTGATGATGGCATCATTGACTTCATATGTTTTCACGAATGTGTCTCTGTGCCAAACCAATAAACTTAATTATTTCAGTTAAATCCATATTTTTTCCCATTGGAAGATACATACATAGTCAGCTCCTACAACCTCTGTAAGTACCAACAGAAACAGGTTAAATAAAGCTAACTTTGTGGTTGTTCCAGTGGGGAAAGATGCTTTGTCAATGTGTTAAGCACTGTAAATATCTTACAGTAGTTTGTTTTCAATGTGAGCAATTTTCCTTATTCTGTCCATTTTCTTTATCTCTTCATTCATCTTGAACTAAAAAAAGGGGGAGAGTGTATCTTTTCATCGTTTGACTTGCTGTGCCTGAGCATGTAGAAAAAGGAGGCATCAGCACATCCTTCAATAAATTGGTAGAGGAAAGGGTGCCGGGTGCAGGTTTCCAGAGCAGAACTCCACCAGAATTCATTTTGATCCTGAAAACTGTCTCCATTTGGGTTATGTTTGAAGCCCCCTGTACTCATCTTCTTTTGTCTACTTTCATCCACTGTCAATGCCTGTTAAAGTTTTTATAAGGTCTGTTCCCATGGGAAGGTGAGATCTGGGACACTGACAGGCCTACCAGATGTTGTGTCCACGAGAATGATTTTTTTAGACAGGGTAGCATTTTTCATTCATCTCATTCTTTTGCTTTTATGTTTTCTTGTGCTTAGAAACAAAGAAATGTGGGAAATAACAGATGTAATCATATAACAGATGTAGTCATTCATCCAACATATTCTTCCTGAGCTCCTGAGCTCTGAGAAGCACATTCAAACAGCAGAGATCTATCTAGTCATGAATAAGTCCACATGCTTAGTCCATCATGGTAGCTCACGCTGGTAGGCATACCTGGGAGGCTGACAAAGGAGGGGAGCTGCAAATCAGAGGTCAGACTAAGCTCTACTGTAAGTTGAAGAATAGTCTAGACTCTATCAGGGAACACTTGCCAAATAAATAAATAAGTCCTTGCTTCTCAGGAGTAAATGACAGCTATGTGAATATTCAGTGAGCCAGGTGGTGATAAAGGATCAATGAATATAAATGAAAAGGGAGAAGGAAGGTAGACAAAGAGATCACTACACACAGGGGTTTAAAGGACAGATTCAACTGACATTGACTTATGTTCCAGATATGTGTGGCCACTACACAAGTCAACACTGTGCAACTCATGGGCTTGAACAAAACTTTATTATTATTTCTTATGATCTGAATCATTATAGCAGTTGCCGGTTGGGTTCTTCGAGTGATTTCAGTCCTTCAGGAGGCATACCTATTATCATCTGAAGCACTGAAAAGGATAGGAGAAGCTATAATAAAGCTTCTCACTCACATGGATGGGTGGCTAGGATGGCTGCAACAGCTGGACTATGAATCAGTGTCTTCTGCCTTTATTCCATGGCTACCCAAGAGTCCTTTACAGGAGGTCTAACTGAGTTTACTTATCACATGGTGCCTCCAGATAAGTATCATAAGGACTCCAGATAGAAGCTGCAAGTCGTGAAGTTCAGGAGGTATTAGTCCTTCCAGATGTATTGGTCTGAAGCAAGTCAAAGTATCAATGCATAAATAGAGAGGAGTAGAGACATCACGCAGAATAGAAGGTACAGCTCAGTGAGCCCCTGATGACTATTTGCCATGGACATATGTGAATCAGTGACCTCATTGACAAGCAGATATCCTAGAAGAGCTCAGTTGAAGTGAGGAGCAGGCAGTTCCCCATCAGTGTAAAGAGTGATCACAAATTTCTGAGACAGAATTATTCTTGAAGACTTTGGAGAAACAAATGGGCCAGACAGGCTTGAGTAAAGTATGACTGTGGTGGAGGAAATTAAAGAAGGAAGTCAGAAATGAACTAGCTCGAGGAACATATGAACTGTGGATTTTAAAGGCACATGAGTAACCAACCAAAAATTTAAAATGAAGACTCAAAAATATTGCTATGGAATCCTGAAACAGAAGGAAAGAGGCAGGAAACAAGTTCTTACTACCATCAAGGCCATAGAAATGGAAGTGTAGACCAGAGTGGTATCAATAACAAATCTATTCAGCGATTTCATGTTGGTAGAGATTCCCAATGGACTAGCTACAGCTGATTATAGATTATATTTTTAATTGCACGTTTTATTTATTTATATTTCAAATGTTATCCTCTTTTCCAGTTTCACTTCTGGAAACCCCTTATCCTATCCCCTATCCCCCTGCTTCTATGAAGGTGCTCCCCCCTTCCTACCCACTCCCACCTCACCACCCTGGAGCTCCTAAAGGAGCTGAAGGGGTTTGCAACCACATAGGAAGAACAATAATATGAACCAACCAGACTCCCCAAAGCTCCCAGGGATTATTGTTTATTATAGAGTGACTTACCATATTAAAAATGAAATCAAATTCCTTCTTCCCTCTATCCCTCCAACCCTCTCTGTGTCCTGCTCTTCATACCTTCCATGATTTCTTTCAGTCTTTTCCTAAGTAACTGTAAGAATGGAGCTGCCATGTTTGAAGCTTGAGAAAATGAATTTGAAATTATCATCTGGACTTTGGAAAGACCTATTAGATACTCCAGTAGAAAGAAAATACAAATAGTTTCCTTCAAACAGTTGTAGACCATTGAGCTGATAGGAGAAATGCATTGCAAAGTGCTTGAAATTCAAACATGAAGACCTGAGATTGGCCTAAGAAGCCACATAAATTGTCAGTGTGGAGATGCATACTTATCATCCTTGAATGGGGAGGTGGAGCCAGGAGGAACCCTGGAATTGGCCTGCCAGAAAGTCCAGCCTAATTAGTTTGCCATAAGTCCCATGGAGAGATGCTGTCCCCAAATCAAAGTGGATGGCTCTTCTGATGAACAACACCTGAGGTTGTGGACTCCACATGCATATTCATACATGCCCATTTATACATTCATACACACACACACACACACACACACACACACACACACACACCACAATTTATAGTTCACAGGAGATTCCAAAATAAAAAATATTCCTTCCTTTGGGAATTGTCAAATATTGGTAAATTGCTTTAGATTAGCAGCAATTAATGTAGACAGAGAAAAATGATTGAAAACTGATCCTGAAGACACAATAATGTTAAAATTTAAGATATTAGGAGGAAGTATTATTGAAGCAATATAAGAAAAGCAATCAACCACCCCACACCTAAAAAACAGGAGGGAATGGGGTCCTGGAAGCCAACTGACAGGGAGTCTCATGTGGAAAATGATAGATTCTTTTAAGCCAACTCCACTTAGTAAGGAAACACTAGGAATGAATTCTTGAATTGGTTGTACGAGACCAATAGGCAACCTTGATGAAACATGAGATTGTGTTCCAGAGGCAGTAGAAGAAAATAAGCAGTAAATAGTAGCATAGCCTATTTCTCTGGTATTTTGTGATAAAGAGGATCAAGAAAATTGTTGGTGTATTTGAGCAATATGGGTTTACCGAAGAATCATTTTGGCTCTATGTGCAAGTATTCTCTGGGAAAGGTTTGATAGTTACTAGGTTACTTTCTCCTCTGTTGCCATGACACAAGCCTATATGTTTTTTTTATAACCATTGGCTTTCTACAGTTCTTGACTAGCATCTTTGTTGTTTTATAAACCCGTGAAACAGTCTTGGGCTTATAAACGAGGTTCCCTATGGCAAAGAGGCTCAGCTTGGTATAAAATCCAGGATAGTATTTTCGCCCACCCCTCTGTCTAACTCTTAGAAAAGTGAAAGGAAGAAGGTTAATACTTCTACTTAGAGCAGTGTGGGCTTCTTGCTGGAGGTATTATCTGGCTGATTCTCTGGAAATGATGCTATTGGAGAGGTTGAGTAGTGTTATCTTTAGCATTATGTGTTTCCCTTTTGAATGAAAACTGTACAGTTATTGGATGTCAATAAACTCCAGAATAAGTTGGAGTGACACCTCCTCTATGCATGCCTGTGAGGAATTTTATGCATCTAGTTGGTTAAAGTGCGCTGATCCACCCTAAATGTGAGGAGGGGTACTATACTTCAGAAAAAAGAAGGGAGTAAGCTAAGTACCAGAATTTCACTGTCTCTCTTTCCTGGCCTCGAATGCAGTGACTAGCCATCTCAGCTTATGTCACAGCATAAAGAAAAGAAATACATAGAAGATATCAATATTAACTCAGAAGTTATGAAGCACAGTTTTTTAGGAGCACAAAGTTAATAGGAACCCATTCTTTGAAAACAGGTGACCAAACCCATTGAATTTATCTTCATACGCGAAACATCTTTTTGAATCTATGTTGGCTCTTAAGTAAGACAGGAGCTATGCATCTGCTTTCTCATGTTGTAGTGATAAAGACTGAGATGATTTCTGCAAGATAACTTACAGAGATTGACTTGCATAAACTATAGAATTTGGTATATTTATGAAAAGCAATACCATTTCAGTGAGTCCAAATATACAATGATACTTAAATGGTTCCCCAAAGTCATTTGCACCTGCAGGCGAGACTATCAGGCAAGATTGTGTTTATATGGTAAGGTAATGGTAATATCATCTACACATTCCCTTCTAACCTTCAGGTTAGTTGGTTGAAGTACAAGAAAATACTACATTAGAATTGAGAAGCTCAATTGGGGAAATCTTCTCAGCACTTTTCATTAACAGCTGTGTGGCTAAGGATCCATCCATTCATAAGATTTTCTCACTGAGGAGCAGAGGAAGTCCCTGATACAAAGCACCATGGGTTAAGTGAAAGATAGTAGAAAGGCTAACCAAAAGTCCTTAGAAAGTATGTTTTAAGGTTACCATATATATATATATATATATATATATATATATATATATATATATATATATATATATATATAATCTGAAAGATCTTTCAGTTCTCTTGGCTTTAGACTTCCAATCAGTAAGTGAGAGGTTGGGCTACAATAATGACTTGAGATTCAGGTCAATCACATGAATGTAGCCATCATATCTCCTTATTCTAACCATGGAAACGTAGCTGCTGTTTGACACACTGGCCTTCCACGTAAGAGTTTTATTTAAATAAGATTTTGTCGCTAAAATACATTTGAAAATCCACTGGGTTACCTGTACTCTGTGTTTCTTGCAGCTCTAAACATCCATGTCTCTGTTACTAAGCATGCAGGATCAAGGGGAAGAAGATGTTATGATTATCCAAATGTGGGAGAGATGGACTCCCATCCACAAGAGGAAGCAATACAGTTTCTTCTAAAAGTCCAAGGATGCGGGGTTGGGGATTTAGCTCAGTGGTAGAGCGCTTGCCTAGGAAGCGCAAGGCCCTGGGTTCGGTCCCCAGCTCCGAAAAAAAGAACCAAAAAAAAAAAAAAAAGTCCAAGGATGCTAGGCCACACCTTTACCCCCACCCTTATACTCCTCTCCTGTGCAGATTCAATTCTCATTGGGAATTGGAGAGTGAGAGCGGTTAGGTCCTGGGTCTCAGTGGAGAGCAAATAGCTGGTTAGTGGGAGGAGAAAGATGGAATGTATATACAAGACCAAGCCTTCATTTTTCGAAGCTGTGAAAACTGTACCCCAGGGGCTTGCGAGCAGTTTATACCTTCAGGGTGGAGATTGAAATTTGTCTACGAAGAACTTCTGTTTTTCATGGAAGGAGCCATTTAGATGAGCACAGCTCATTAATCTTTCGTTCCTTGGAGAAGAGTCAGTGCTTTGAAATGAGATGTTATGGTGGTGAATACTCTTGAATTTGAAAAATTGGGTCAAGCTGCCTTCTGGCAGGAGAGCACTGAGCCACCATTTCTAGGGTCCTAGGATGGTATTGAATGCCCCTTCTTACATCCAGGTTCTAGCAAAAAGCTTGTAAACGCCTGGTCTCAAAAGTGATGTAGACAGAAACTCATGGGCCTTCCCAGAGTACAAAGAGTAGTGACCATCTCTGAGCTCAGAACGGCCCTTCAAGCATGACTTCTCAACAGAAGGGGCAGTAGTAGTTACAATTACATCTTAAGCATTGGCAACTGTCAGAGAGCACAGCTGAGTGCACATGCCACACAGAGAGCACATGCCACAACCCACAAATGCCTTGGCGAAAGGTGCAACAGAGATTAGACTCCTCATGAGGCAGGATACAGTGTTCATCAACTCTCTGCAGGAGCTGAAGGATAAGTAGAGGTGCTACAATTGAAAACTGGACTCAAAATAAAAGACAACATTTTTCTATAGCCAGTTTCATAGGTATATATGTATGTGTATATATATATTCTCATATTGTAGCATACCCCAGTGTATTCTAGCATAACCTAGTGTAGTCTTAGAAAGAGGGAAGAAATTCCCAGCACAGCGCCTTACTGCTTTATCTCCTTTGTGGCCTGACAGTTTTTGTACATTCTAGCAATGACTCCTTTGCTTTAATGCCAGTCCAATTCTTCAAAGGCTTATTCAGTTGTTAGAGTCCCTCAGCTCCACTTAAATCCCTATTCACCTCAAGACAACAATTATATCATAATTTGGAAGATTATTTTTTAAAGGGAAGCACGTAGTATCTTAGCTTACAATAACCACTTAATTCGTACCAATTACTGTGGAAACCAGTGCTTTTGTTATGGATGTGATAGCTAACATCCCAACCATTTAATCCAGGTTTGACCCTTTCACAGGAGTCACCTGAAACCATCTGCATATCATATATTTACATTATAATTAATAAGAGTTGCAAAGTTACAGTTATGAAGTAGCAATGACAATAATTTTAGGGTTGGTGGAGTCACCAAAAACTGTATTAAAGTATTGCTTTAATCCAAAGTTGACATCAGAATTTTCCAATGGACCTCACCGGGATGATCGAAATTACCTCTGTCAATGTTGTCCAGTATGTAACTACTTACCAGGAATGGCTATTGTATATGAAATTGTGGCTACTTCAATGAACTCATTTTATTTAGCCTAAAGGAATACACATTTTTGTGAGTCACCTTGAGGACCCGATGCAGCATGGATTGTTGGGATCAGTTCTGGGGGTTCTGGTTTAACTTGAGAACTTGAATTTTCACAGCTGAGGCTTGTATTGGTAATCTAGGCACTGGCCCTATTTACCTCTATCTATGGTTCTCCTTTGTGACTTTTCCTGGAGAAAAAAAATCACACAAGTAACTGGGAACATGTTAAGTTAAAAGAGCACATCTCAAACCCAATGTTTGATGTGTTTCCTGGAGTTCTTGAAAAGGTGAAGGTGTGAGGTTAAACCCAGGAATCTATGTTTCTAATAATCTCCTAACTATATAATGACCACGCTGATCGAAGCACCACAGTTTGAGTAACAAGGGGTAAGATTCTATCTGGAATGCTGTTGGGCTTTACATTCTTTGATTCTAGAACTAGGCATGATACCCCAACCCCAGCATGCCCATCAGAATCTAGGGAGCCAGCAGGACAAGGAGGATGAAATGGACAGGGTGATGAAAATCCTGCTTTGATAGAAGAACAGTAAAAGGCCCAGTCAAGGTGGGCAAGTCCTGACCTGAGGCTGTCCAAGATGAATTATGTTACTGAGTTCCTTCAGGTCAAGAGAAGGGGTCAAATAAAACCATTCTTTTGCTTCCAGTCCTTCTAAGTCTCCATATAGAGTTCAAAGCCCATAAAACCCATGCCCTATTCCTATCCTTAAGACAATATGCTGTGATCTGAGGGCCCTACAGGTCAAGAAGCAAGTCAAGGTGCAGAACAGTCGATGTTTCCAGGATTCCATTTCCTTAAATTAAGAAAGGAAGTCAAATGTTGAGGGTTCTATTACATGATTGGTCAATAACCCAAGGCACTACAGTACTTGTAATGTCAAATATAAAGGCATCTAATGATTCCTTTTTTTTTTTTTCAGTTTGGGTGAAATGTGAGTTGCAATGGAAGTCCCAGAGTTAAGCAGTGAGATAGTAAAGAAAAGCAGAGGCAGAGGAACTCTTCTGTGCTGCCTGCTACAAAGGATCCCAGTAAACAGGCCACGTCATAGATACCCATCTCTTCAGCCACTGGGTATTTTCCAAGAACACGGTTGAGCATAAGATTCACTCGGGGTTATCCACTCTATCAAAGCCTTTTCTTTGAGAAGATGTATCTTTCCAAGCACCTTATTGTTGGAACTCTATAAGCATATGACCAGGCAGAAAATGTTACCTTCATACAATTGCAGTCCATTACCATGAACAGACATGGAGTTAATAAAGATGGTTTCTTTTGTGGACCATATAATTTTTCCCTTTCTACCAGAAGTTAAATCATTCAATTCCAAACAGTTCTTTGGCATTGGAAGGACAGTCAATGAAATCACACCAAGAACTTCATAAATGATTATCAGATAAAGAGAAATTAATTTCCCTAAGTGTGTTTATCTCCCTCATCATCTCTCATCCAACATAAGCAGGTATGCGTGGGCAGGCGTGCGTGTGTGTGTGTGTGTGTGTGTGTGTGTGTGTGTGCGCACACGCACGCACACACACACAATTTTACTGAATTAAGGTTTATGTTATAGCAATGCAGGATTACAAATACAGGGGACACGCTGGGGCGGAGAGGGTTTCAAAGACAGAAATCTGCTCCATTCTCCCACAGCCTTGTTTTCCACTGAATTTGGACTTTCAGGTGAAAACATTTCTCTTGTCTGGCAGTAAAAATGACTCTATTTGCTCTTTTTTCCAAGGACCCCCCAAGGGTCCTGTCCCAGAACAAAATGAATAATGATGTTTAGGTTTCCACAGTGCCTTTCCACACGAAGTTTGAGATGCTGTAGAAAAGTGATCTCATAAATCTCCAGGACACCCCTGAGAGGCAGATAGTAGAAGCCACACCCCCATTGCACAGGAAAGGAAACTGAGGTGTATCTAGGCTGAAGGAGTGGCAGGGACTCTGGATTACAAAGCTTGAGATGAGCCCGCAGAGGTGGTTCGGTGGATAAGTGCTTGATGCTCTGAAGACCACTATTATCTTATTCCTGGTACCCACGTGCTGGTTTACAATGGTCTATACCTCCATTTCTACGGAACCTGATGGTGCCCTTGTCTGGCCTTTATGAGTATTATATGCATGTAGCACACACACACACATATATAACATACATGTAGGCAAAACACCGATACTCCTAAAGTATAATAAAATTTACCAAGCTTGAGACATAGTAGTTCTTTTCTTCCCTAAGTCAATGATTCAAATCATGCATACCTCTCCTATTATAATGTATGTACCACTACCACAGGCATATGGTTATCATTTTAGTAAATTCTGGAAGACGGCTCCCCCTTTAAACGCACTATACTAACGACAGCTTAAGTGTCTACATAACAGTAACTCATTTAGATATGTAGATGACATCTAAATGAGATATGTAGATGACATTAAATGAGTGCATGTAAATATATACATGTCCAACACGGGTATGCTATGAACATGTGTTCAGAAAGACAGGAACCTACTTAACGTCACTGGTCTTTAGAGCAAGCTAACAGTGGTAGAGTCAGGTGAGTCCTGTGACTGCTCAGAGCCACCACCCCCCGCCCCCGTGCCTGCCTCTGCTCATCTTCACTCTAGCACCTACAGAATTCAGATAAACATCAGAAGGGGTGAAGCTCACAGAAGAGAGAGTTGTTAGCAGCAAAATCAAGAATCCCTGACATTTGTCCTCTTCCCTCGGTGCCAGCCTTTAAAAGTCTGGAGAAGTTGACAGCCAAATACGTGTTTCCCATGGGTTAGGCTGACAGCTCAGGGATTGTATTTAGAGCACTATTAAAGGTGCTGAATCTAAGACTCACTATCCAAGGGTCCCTCAGGTCCAGATATCAAGGTAGTGTAAATGAAGGTACTTTCCTCGATGCTGGGAAACAGGGAGGGGCAGGGTACTTGCCACAACTCTAGGAGCCTATGGTGTCTTAGGCCTAGACCCCAAAGCTCAAGGGGATGGGAACAGAAAAACAGGTGAATTCACCCAGTAGACATTTTCCAGATGACTGTGTGTTTAAAGGTTCCTCTTCTCTGTGTCTGATTCTAAAGCAAGGGAAGATTCTCACCTAGTCAGCTATGTAAGTATATTTAACCCTTCACATATTTGCTTTCCTCTTTGATGCTAACTAAAAAATATCAACACGGTTTCCCCACAGCTTGTGAAAGAAAAATCTTCAGCCTACATAGAGCAGGTAACTGCCCAGATCCTCACACTCAGCTTGGGATGGGTGGGTCCCTAGTTTTGAGATTAGCAGGCACAGTTCTGAACTTCACCACTCCATAAGTAAATTCATTCCCGGACTCTGTCTCTTTATATAGAGCCTCATTTCTTTTGCTGCTAATTCCAATCATTTTTTCCCCTCCACTTCAGCCCACTGGCACGATGGGCACACCTTCAGCCATAGATCCTTGTTCATTTAAAAGCAGCAAAAAACCGTCCCTCTCTCTCTGTTCACCTCTCATCGGTGAGCCATCCACGTTGCTTTTGCTAGGTTTTACTGAAAAAGAGAAAGGAAGGAAGGATAGAAGGAAGAAAGGAAAAGAAAGAAGTCAATTCAATGGCATGTTAAACATCAATATAAGAGAAATAAAAGGCAAACTTTTTAAATTAAATGTAATGGTAACTCACCAACATAGACTCATGCCCTTTTCCAGAGGAAGACCACAGAGGAGTAACCTGTCTGCAGGCAAAGACCCTGTGCTCTTGATAGCTAAGGGAGATGAAAAGAATAGCCCCAGGAAGATGGAAGTCATCAATGCCTCCCCGATTTAAGAGAGCATGAGAAAGATGGAGTTTAAAGAAAATAAACAAAAGAAAAGAAAACTGGAGAATAAAACAACTGGGGGAAAAAGATAATTATGTCTTAAAACAATTACTCTGGCTATGAAGCAAAATTAGCATAGTCCTTTCTAATTTAAATGTGTTGGAAGTGGCTGAGCATGGCAGCAGAAAATTACAAGTTAACGACAGGCTTTGTTTAAAGTGATGGTGGTTGGTTTCACATGGCTTTTCTGTTGTTGATAGAGATGATGGCAAAGTTGCCTATAAAACGTGTTTGCTTATTGGTGGAGTTTCATTTCATTGGCAACTAGAGTCATTCCACACTTGAATCAGTGTGTGTGTGTGTGTGTGTGTGTGTGTGTGTGTGTATGTGTGTATGTGTATGTGTTTGTGTATGTGTGTATCTGTGTGTATGTGCCTGTGTGTATGTGTGTGTTTATGTGTATGTATGTGTGTGTATGTGTGTGTATGTGTATGTGTGTGTGTATGTGTGTGTATGTTTTTGTGTTTGTGTGTGTGTTTGTGTGTGTGTTTGTGTGTGTGTTGTTTTATTTTAAATTAGCTTTATTTCAATTTATTATGCATAGGTTAGATGGGCTTGGGGTAAAAGAAGATTGAAATTTTCCTTTCCTCTTTCCTTCTCTTCTCCTCCTCTCCCCCTCCCCTTTCTCTCCCCTTCATGTTCCCTCCCCTCTCCCTTCCTTTCCATTCCCTTCCCTTCTCCTTCTCATCTACTCGGTAGCTCCCCATCCAATCAGAAGTATCTTAATTTGCATAATCACCATTAGCTCAGTCAGCAGCATGGCTTTCTTCTTCATTCTTGTCTGTGAGGCTGCCCTACAATGACTTGAGATAGTCTCCCTTATTATTTTATGCTAGGTTGGAGAATTCATCATCTGCATATTTTCGTACGTTGTTATCTCCCAACACATTTAATAACACAAATTAAAACATACTTTATTTCATAAGTTGAGGGAAATGACTATGTTCGATATAGAAATATTAACATATTATATAACATAGCTCATATTAAAACCAAATCTATCTATCTATCTATCTATCTATCTATCTATCTATCTGTCTGTCTATTGAGAGTCAACATTTAGGTAACTTAAGACCTTCAAGACTTAACACAATTAGGACTCAGATAACGTTTGTTTTGGGGGTTCATCCTTGGCCTTCTAAGATATTATTTGCAAGCTTAGGTCCTTTGTCTGCCATTTGAAAGTCCAATTCCTAAGTTGTTTCTGCCTTCAGACAATGCCAGATAATGTATACAAGACTGAAAGAAATCATCTTCAACTAGGAGTCACTAATTTAACCCAATTTTTAAAAAAAAATCTTTAGTCTTGGGAAATATCACACTGGTATGAAGAGGACTAGTTCATCTGATTCTTATGTTTAATTATTGACTTTAGACTTGATAATGTTGGGAATCAATTAGAAAGGTTGTAATGAGGTGTGAATGATGAAGATGAAGATGGTAAGAGTTTTTAAAATGCAGGTGCCTGCTTTTGTATAATTCTAAGGAAATCTGGCACAATTCCTGTCTTGGTGGTCATGCGTGTTGTGGCCCTGTGCAGGCCTGGGCTCTATCTGTGTTTCTTCTCTTCTTCCCTTCAGCCTGGTTTTTAATATTGGGTAACGGATAAAGCTGGAGTACTGTCTGGGTTGGCCATGCTCTGGATCTAAAGCAAGAGGTAGAAGGGAGAGGATACAAAGGAACATAAGGAGGTTCCAAGAAGCCCCACTCACCACTCACTAACAGGGTGCTGGACGGACAGGTAAGAAACAGTGGATTCTTGTGGTGACTTTTAATCCATGTTTGCTTCAGAATCACCAGACGAGAATAGAATATCTATTGTACTCACAACCAGGAGAGATTCATTCTTTTAGTCTCATTTCTTTTCAAATACACAGTTCTTAAACATGTATTAACTATGGGCCAGGCACTCTGATAGACACTGTATTGGTTGGAACACTAAATCAGTGGTTCTCAAGCTTTTGAAGGCTGGGTTCCTTTAATTCCATTCCTCCTGTTGTGGGGGCTCCAACCACACAATTATTTTTGTTGCTACTTCATAACTGTAATTCTGCTATTGCTATCAATTGTAATGTAAATATCTGTGTTTTCTGATGGTCTTACATGACCTTTGTATAAAGGTCCTTTTAGCCTCCAAAGTGGTTATAATCCACAGGTTGAAAACCATTGCTTTCTGGGCTCCAATGCTCAAATATGTCATGGACCATTCATTTAGCAAGGACAAAGTGAGAGCTTCAGCTGCCATCGGTACTATAAAAACATGGCTATTCTGAGTTTCTTGTTGCTTCTTTTTTTTTTTTCTTTTTCAAAAAGAAGTATTTATCTTATGTATATGAACACACTATTTCTCTCTTCAGACACACCAGAAGAGGGCATCTGATCCCATTACAGATGGTTGTAACCCACATGTGGTTGCTAGGAATTGAACTCTGGACCTCTGGAGGAGCAGTCAGTGCTCGTAACCTCTGAGCCATCTCTCCAGCCCCTCATTCTAAGTTTCTTATGGCAACAAGGACCTGTGTTGCCACTTTCACCAGTGTTTGTTTACAGGACATGTTTAGACATGTTGACATGCTAAATCAGGATACATCACATGTCCTCCTTATCAAGTACTTATGTGAATTAGTTTTAATCTAATTTCCTACAATCAAAATCTGGCATCACCATGCTACTCAAAGCCAGCCAGTCCAATTGCCTTTTAATTGTATTGATTATAATTTTAACTTTATAAAATTACTTTTTATAAAATAATTCATTCATTATAATTTTAGTTATTTTAAACTCAGGTTACAAAAATATTATTTAAAGCATACTCCCACAAAACTTTTAACCATATACTAAGTGAATTTAAACCCACTAATAAATATTTAGACCAGAAAAAGCAACAGCTAGATATCTCAATTCATTAAATTGTTTGGGCAGCGAAGAACTATGAGTCTCGTTCAAAATTTTACAGGTTGGAAATGAAAACTTGGAATAGATCTCTGTTGTCCATTCAGATTCTTATTTCTACAATAATTTTTTCCATTGTTGTATAAGTAAATTCTCTGTGGTGGATGAACAATTTTAAACTATTTTACTGAACCCTTGACCAGTGCAACCAAGAAAGAGACAAATTCATTTGACCACATTAACCTCACTAAACTCAACTGTACCTTTATTTGTGCAGCCTCTGTGTTGCCACACCCTTGTGGACACAGTCGTTTGAAGTCACATAAATAAGCCACTGTCAGAAGGATCTTGTTATTATCTGGTATCACTGGTAGACTCAGGAGACAATAACAACTGAAATATGTCTGCACTGGAAGACATCTTTTCTTTTTTTTATTGCCTTAAGAGATATTTCTCCCGGGTTTCCTTTGCTACATGGAAACAATGGACACAATAGGGAATGTTCTATTTCTTTTGTGGAACTAAATGGCCAGCTTTGGTTATCATCATAATGCAAGTCAACTGCTTCTCTGACGTTTTAATTGTCTACTTCTCAAATATCAGCAAATGTCTTAAAGACTACAGACTCCTCGTGCAGCCCATACACAGTTTAATGTCGGGATGTTAAGTAGACAATAATACTTACCTCTTGACTACCCCAGAATTCCAGTACAGCCAAGTCCATTTTTAGTGATCCCAAAGGAGAAAAATAACCATTGAGTCTACTAAGTATTTCAAGTGATAAGCGTTCTTGAGCCATGGACATTAAAAGTCTTCATAGCTGAACATTCTTGACTATTTAATAACCTAAAGATACTTTAAAAATCACTTGTATTAATCAAAATACACATACTTGGGAATTGATTATAACAATCAGAAGCATGTGTTATTGTTTAAATGAAAAATAATTGGTTAAAGGTTGTGTGCAACTATGAAGAGATCAAAAGCTCTGTATCCTCGGTCCCCAATACAATTTCTCCTGCACTAGAGGTCCAGCCAAATGCCTCATCAGTATTCCATTAGCATAACTCCATTGATCTGCTGGTATTCTGTAGTACTATTAATGTGAATGTGAAATTGTCAACATTTAACAAATCATATTTATATTATATTAGTTCCTTCTGCTGATTTGAAGATTAAAACCCCATTGTAGTCAAGCTTCAAGTTGCAACCCTACCTAAGTTGGGGGTTCAAATTTCCATCACATCCTCTCTGCCTACAGCTTAAGTTAACACATCTTCCTGTGTGCTAGTTCATGACACCAGGGCCAGAGTGCACAGTGGGGATGAAGCCACTCTCTCTGAACAAGCATTCCTTTGCATCCTGAGCTTATCCAAGAAAATTTTTAATGTGATTTAAATTTTTTTATAGAAAAGAATTGTCCTTTCCCTTACTTAGATACTAGCTAGCCTTTTTAACCTTACAACTTGTAAAACACCCTAGCAAGTTATTTCATTTTAACACATGTTTAAATATTTAAATATTTGGAAATCTCTGATATAATTTTGATTTATTTCTTGGAATTTTACCTTATTACTAAACAACTGGGGAATGGTTTTGGGCTTACAGAACAGTTTTAAAGTAGGACATAGCCCCGGTGTCTACAGCCCAATTCCATTTCTGTCACCGTCTTGTTCTCTAACAGCACGACATGCTTTTCCTCATACAATACCTAGACAAAAATAGAGAAAAACAGTCAGCAAATCCAGGTATGCCAACAATGGCTAATTAGGAGCGTACATGCTTGTGTGTGGAGACCACACCTAGGCACATGCACACGCCAGCTGAAGAAACATGACTCTGGGATCGTTATTTCCCTCCCAGTTCATTTCACCACTGATTTTTATGCACATGCGCATTCAAGTTGCTCGGGGAAGAGAAAGTTGTATATAAAAACAGATGATGTCTGAAAGACCTCCAGGTTACTTTCATTCTCGCTTCACTCTCTTTATGAAGATGATGATAGGAGGGAAACCCTGGCACCCTTAAAGAAGAAAATGCATGAGATGAAACTAGTGAGCCTCCCCCCTCCCAAAAAAAAAAATAGCCAAAACACACCAGCACACCAGGCAGACCTCCAGTCTAGCAGGAGGGCTGAGGGTACAATTTGCTCAGAGGACATGTGCCCTGGAAATCTTCAGCACTTAAAACAAGATAAAAGTGATCTTGAGAGTGAAAGAAGTTGATTCTCGCAAACTGGGTTTTAGATGTTGAATATTTAATTCACTGATAAAAGGGCCCTGATTTCCCGCAGACGACTGCTATAAATAAAAAGGAAAGAGAGAGAGAGAGGGAGAGAGAAAAGGAAAGGAAAGAGGAAAAAAAAGCACATCTTAAAAGAGAAGCAATGAGCAGAAACTGACCTTTCTGCTAGCAAGCAGATGAGAGAAGGTATTTGGTTAATCCCAGCTGCCTCTGATTGGCTAGACAGCACCGTGTTGAAAATGTCTCCATCTGGGCTAATCTGCTCTCAGTTGGATGAGCCGAGGCCTTCAGAGTTAACCTGACATTTAACAATAATTACCCTTTCGAATGACCCCGGCCCAATCGCCTGCTCGCTTAGAAATCTCTTTTTTTGTACGTGCTCCCAAACCCCTTGACTTTTGTGTTAGAGATAGGGGGAAAAAGAGATGAGATGATATGACTGTGTGTGTAAACACACAGAAGTGTGTGCTTGTGTGTGTGTGTGTGGTTGTGTGTATAGACCCTCACATAACAGATAATAATGGGATCCCAAGTGGTAGTGGGACCGCATTCAATGGCTTGAAATTTCTAGACTTTGTGGTTTATTAGCCTGCTAGAGTATAAGACTAATAAAACATATATATAGAGAGAGGAATAATATCCCCAATTAAGGGGGACTCGAATTTGTTTGCTGGCTCTTCTCTGAAAGTCAAAGTTCCTATCTGGCCTTGCTCAAGCGCTTAAGTATCCCTTATCAGACACTGGAGGAAATGATGCCTGAAAAGAGGTTCAGACAGAAAAACCAAGTTCAGAGGTCACAGAGGCTAACCGTAGAAGAAATGTGGCCATTTCTTTTTACCTGAGGCTGGCTTCATCTTTGCTTAGAAAGGTCATTGTGATAAAACAAAAACACATCTTGGAAAGAAAATCCATTCTAGGGTTTTATTTACTAAGAAAAATAATAAAAAGCTCTTCCCAGTTTAGACAGGCCTTTTGCAAGAGTGTGCCTGTCAGGTGTCTTCTGGAGGCCCTACAGTGTCTAGTAAGGTTATTTAGCATGGAGCCACAGCTGATGCTTTATAATGGATACCCACCTGGAAGCTTGAGGTATTTCATTTGGCCCCAGTTACCAGGTTTAATCAGTTGGGCAAAGTCAGGAAATTCCCACAAGCAGAATTTCTTCAATTTCTTTTGAATTTTGTTATATTTACCATCCTCTGTTTACTTTTAAATATCAAGAAATACTATTTTAGAATATTTA
Organism: Rattus norvegicus; assembly: GCF_021556685.1. Lineage (NCBI taxonomy): Eukaryota > Metazoa > Chordata > Mammalia > Rodentia > Muridae > Rattus > Rattus norvegicus. The sequence goes on from NC_141534.1 coordinate 137,450,405, forward strand.
CTTCTGCTCTTCCATAATGAATACAGAGAAATTTTAAAAGGGAAATACAAGTGAGCATAAGACTCCCATATTTAAAAAACATGATGTCCTTGGACAAAAACAGAGACATGTTTCGACAGAATTTTAGTCTCATAGGTGTTATTTTTCATGACATTCATCAGTAATTAATAATAACCCTAGATGTAAAGGAATGTGTGTATGTTAATCCGCCTGTCTGTTCATGTGTCTGTCGACGTGACCATCTTAGATTTAACACAGATTTCAAGTTAATTCATGCATATCACTTATCTTTCTTAAGTTTTATTTACTAATATTTTATGTATATAAGTGTTTGCCCACATGAATGTATGAGTACCATCTGTGTTCTCGGTGCACTTGGAGGACAGGAGAGTGTTTTAGATCCTCTAGAACTGGAATTACCCTCAATTGTGAGGCACTGTGTGAGTTCTGGGAACTGAATACAAGTCTTTGTTCAAGAACAGCTGATACTTTTAATGTCTGAGTCATTTCTCCAGCCCCACGCTTCTTTTTTAATCCCACACAAACTTGGTATGCCTTGCAATCCTTTGGCCTTATTAGTTAATAGATAAAGGTGATGGTATATGATGTATTTTAATATAAAACTTTGCAAATGTTGTTTTTGTTATTCAGAAGATAGAAATACATAGTCTATCATGATGTACTTTCTAAAGTCTTGGGGCTACCTTGTCAGCCTCTGAGTACATTTGATGTGTTTTTTCTTTGCAGATCTGTATTAAATAGTTGGTGCTCGCTGTATGCTATTATATTGTGTCAGCTTTTTTGTTTGTTTGTTTGCTTCTGGTGCTCTTAACTGGTGTAATATTTAGCAAATTAAGCACCTACTATTTGCCACAGATACAAAAGTAAACAAGACAGGCTTTAGGACTCCTACTTAAATAAATGAGAGGGTTTGTGCCTAAGATTAATTATACAATAACAATTCTATGACAAATAATTAATTATAAATAAGTAACAACTGTTCGTATATAAAATGTAGACTCAAAATATATGAAGATACTTTAAAGATTAGAGAGAGATGGCCAAGAGTTTGATTTAGGGTGGGTCTTCCAACTGCATATAATTCAATTAAGAAAAATCCCTCAGGAGTGTACCTAACTTCTTAGCTTTTATTCCAGATACAGTCATTCTGAAAACTGGGAATAGCCATCATGCACATATTGTTATCAACAGCTTATATGGTGAGAAATCTAGGACTGGACAGTGGGTTGAATGGTCCTCCATTTGTCTTTTCTCTTGTTTTTCAGTGTGTGCCAAGGGTGCAGACATTGTTCTGTAAGCATGAGTAATTGAGGAAGACAGAGATGATCACTTCAGGAGATCAGAGAAGGGCTAAAACAAGGGAAATCTTTTCTCTCTGTATATTTGTTACCTGCATATTGTTTGCAAGGAGGAGGGATAAAATAATGATGAGATACAATAAATTTGTGCATATATTTGTGTGGTTGTGAAGGAAGGAAGGCTTCTCCACACTCAGCTTCTGTGTTAGTGCCATAACTTAATGTTCTTCAGGGACACAGCAGCTGTCTCTGCAGAGGGACCATGGTGAAATGTGTCCACCAGGTTCATATGTCGAAAATTACTGACCAAGGTAATGATGATGTCATCTGAGCTACGGGACGCATGACCTTATTTAAAAGGTTTGAAGGAAGTGTTTTAAGTCCTTTCTGTCCTTCCACAGCACCAGCATTCAAGATGATATCTCAGGGTAGAGATAGAACCCTCACTAGATACTGATCTTCTAGCACCTTGATGCTGGACAACCAGCCCCCAGAACCACGGAAAGTCAATTCAGACAGACAGTCATACATATTTATTCTGATCAATCCATACTCTGCTATGAAATTTGAACAATGAAAATATTTGCCTTCCATTTCTTTCTTAAGTGATGATGAGGAGGAGGAGGAATAGAAAAGAGGAGGAAATGGGGGAGAGGGAGGAGAAAGAGATGATGGGGGGTGAAAAGGAAGAGGTAAAAGAAGAGGATAGAGAGGAAGATGGAGAGAAGAGAAAGAGTCGGGGGACAATGGATTATTCCCCTTTAAGATTCAAAATGTATTTCTAAAAAAATTTTTAGACAGCTAATGATCATTATTTTTCTGTGGGTTCCCACTCACTCTCGGGGGTTACATTTATATCATAATCTCTGAGAGTGAAGTGTTTGTCTCTTGAGAAGCAGACTAACTTTTCACAACCTTGGGTGTGTACCACTGTCATTGTTCCCCCCTCCCCACCATTCATATATCTGTATTAGAGCCTTTTCTTCATTAACTCCAGCTTTGCTTCATTTGATGAAACCTGAAACTCTGACTCTAGAGTTCTGCAATCCTCTTAGTAAGTTCCCACAAACCTTTCTGATAATATGCTGAAGACTGAGAATTGTTGGGCTCCCCTGCCAAAATGCTCCCACCTCACCCCCTTCTCCCTTGGACAGCAACACAATGCGAGTATTTTTAGTAAGACAAAGTATACTTGATTTTTCTTATAAAAGAACAGACAAAGGAGGAGGGGAAGAACAACAACAACAACAATAACAGCAGGAAGAGCAGTAACAGGAAGAACAGGAAAAACAAGAAGAACAACAAGATTTCCTGCTTCTAACCTGACTACACAATATAATCTATTTTACTATGTTTCCTCACTCTTCTTGGCCACCTATTTGGACACCCATTCCTGGCATCTTACTGCTGTTTTTAATTTTCTCTCTGTTGGTAAGCCTTCCTTCAGCAACACTCTGGCCTGAGGAAGGTGAAGAGGTCATTGCTTCAAGGCCAGCATCCCAGTTTCCAATGGCTACACTCCACACTCCTGTTGATATTATAGAGGTTGATTTGGCAACCAATGCCAAGCTTTCCTTCAGAACTACCCAGTGGGCAGCACTGCCATGCCTACTCTGCTACTGTTGACCTTATTTCATAAACTCTTCTGGAGTTTCCATAACAGAGATCTCTTCCCATTTCCCAGTGTTACAGACCTAGAGTAATGGTTGCCAGTGTTGGGCAGGGCAGAGAAATGCAGCGCTGCTCTGAAGAAAACCCCATGGTGAGTGCATGCTATGCTCCATGCATAGCAAAGGGCAACACAAGGAGGTGGGAGCTTCTGTGTAGACAGATAAATATATTCAATGGTAGGGCAGTTTCTTAGGCATACTCAGTTTCATCATGACTTTTAGCAACTGCAGGAAAGGAAATAAAAAATCAAACCTGGAAAAATTTGCAAGTCACACATTAATTTAGTACAGGCCGTAAAGCCAGCCTTTCTAGGCCAGTTTTAACTTTGTCAAACATTTCAAACAGGATCCTAATCGCTTACTGAAAACCACCTAGAAAGTTCATTGGCAGGTCAGCAATGTGACTTTTCTTTTGGAGTACTGCGGGGTCCCACCCACTCTTAGAGATCAATTGGTGGACCCATAAACAGTTCCTTCTGCATAACACCCTGCTACCATCTATATAGGAAAAAAAAAAACCAACAGCAAAAACCACCATGTGCTGCTCTACGCTATTTTCATGGTGTAATAAAAGTGGATAATTAAATCACAGAGCAATGCCTATCAGTAAATAGCACAAACACAAATGTCCCCCTTTAAAGCTACAGAACAGGAAACAGGTTCCCTGCGGAATTCTGAAATGAGCCCCCACAAAAGAAACGGGAAGAAACTTGAGCACCATCACCCATGTGCCCCTTCCCTCAGCCTCATATCTTAAGTCACCCAGTCCTTGCCTTCCTGTAATGTCATAATCAGCAGGCTGAAAGCAAGGTTGCCGATAATTGTTCTTTATGTTGCTCTTGGTTTAGTATCTGATTCAATACATCTGTGAGGGTACCATTTCATCACCTTCTTAGTAACTGAGGTGAGAAAAATCAATGGCAATCAGATTACCTTGTTAGCAGAAAGGCTAGAGGGTCTGTGAGTTAGGTGCATAGGCCATCACCTTTCATTTAAAACATTTCACTTATTTTATTATTTATCTTTATTATTATTTATAGTATAGAGCCTGGACTGTTTCCTAACTCGGACAGTGGCCTTGCATCGTCTTCACAAGAACCAACCATCATGCCACATCAAAGAGGACTAGTTCGGTCCAGTGCAGCCCCCACTAAAAGCTCACAGAGAGCCCCCTCTGCCATTTGCCACAAAGTGTTCTGAATCAATCCCAAAGGACTCAGGTTGCAAGGTCAAGTTTGTGATGTGAGCTGTTGTATGATATCATATCTATTGTGTTAGTTATTTCTGTTGACCCGTATTGTGAGCTCTATTATTATCCACAGAAGCAAGTGCCAGGGCTACTTAAAATGTGTTTTTAACATACTCCTCAAACAAGATCCCTCATCACCGAACTCTACATGAATGACATGAGGAAAAGTTGCATGGGCCCCAACACATAGGAGGAAGCAAGAGAGGTCCCACATGCCCAGCTATGATTCCTGAAGTAGGAATGAAATGCACTAAAGGACAGGTACAGACAGGCTTTGGAAAACATAGAAAGATGCGTGGTTCAAACAAGTTCTTATTTGAGCTATTCTCTTGTTTGAGCTCAATGGGTAACTCAGAGGCATTTGAGAGGCACTATTGGACTTACTATACATTTAAATAAATTCAAAGATGCAAAGGCAAAAGGGTGGCATCATTCCATCATTTTAAAAATCGTGACACAGCCAGAATACAGCAAATACAGAGGTGAATGCCAGCAGCAAACCACTGAACTGAGAATAGGACCCCCGTTGAAGGAATCAGAGAAAGAACTGGAAGATCTTGAAGGGGCTCGAGACCCCATATGTACAACAATGCTAAGCAACCAGAGCTTCCAGGGACTAAGCCACTACCTAAAGACTATACATGGACTGACCCTGGACTCTGACCCCATAGGTAGCAATGAATATCCTAGTAAGAGCACCAGTGGAAGGGGAAGCCCTGGGTCCTGCTAAGACTGAACCCCCAGTGAACTAGACTGGTGGGGGGAGGGCGGCAATGGGGGGAGGGTTGGGAGGGGAACACCCATAAGGAAGGGGAGGGGGGAGGGGGGAGGGGGATGTTTGCCCGGATACCGGGAAAGGGAATAACACTCGAAATGTATATAAGAAATACTCAAGTTAATAAAAAAAAATCGTGGCATATCTTGTCTTGAACTTGCTAAGTGGGGAAGGATGAGTTTGAATTTCTGAGCCTCCTGCCTCCTCCCAAGTGTTTGAATGTCCCGCCACACCTGGTTTACAGAGATAGACAGAATCCAGAGTTTTGCTCTGGTACATGAGCCCTCCACCAATTGAGCTATGCCCCTGGCCTTTCAAAAGCAAACAATAAGAGAGCAACAACTGCTTCTTGTTCCTTACAAATGCTAATGGCCTGTGCACCTTTATCTGCCTTCAGCCATGCACGTAGCCATTCTTCAGTTGTTCTTGAGTCTATGCATCCTTGTGACTTTGGAGTGCTCTATGAAACCCTCCAAAATATTTCAATTCTGGGACCTGAACCCAGGACCACTGTAAAAGCAGCATGTGTTCTTAACCGCTGAACCATTTCTCTAACCCATTATCCCCTTCTATACACAAGATTGGAGATCTCCACTAGTGAAGAAGTAGCAGAATAGAGGTCTGAGTTCAGATTCATTTGATTTAGAACTGAGGCTGGTTTCTGTCGTGCTTGATCTTCGAATGTTGTTCCTAGGTGTTAGCTTTGACACTCCCAGAGAACTTGGTAGACATGCAGATATTTCAGGCCAGGCTTTAACAGGATGTGTGCTAATGATTAGCCTTGTCATTTAAAGAACTGCTTTCTCCCTACCATGTGTGCAATGCTTTCCTATGCAGCATTGATCAACAACGTCAGGATCTCTAGGCATATGATCCAGCTATTTGAGCTTACTAACACTTGCATCTGGTTCTGTTCATGCTATTTAGAAAACTGCATGCTAGTTCATGCCATTCCTGAAAGTTCTCCCATCACCAAGAGGAGCTCCTTGGCACAATGACACATGGACAAGCAGGACAGTGAACGGTGGAAGACCTTGTGAGCTCTTAGAGCTGTTTCTGTCACCAGTGCCAGTCAGAGACATGAGCTTAAAACATTGAATTTGGATAGTGTCTGTATGTACATTACAATATGTCAAAGGCAAAAAGAGTTATAAAAACAAAACTAAACATAACAAAATGAGATTCAATGGAGTGTCATACAACCATTTAAATATGTAATTATGAAAACAATTAAGCATCTTAAAAAGCACTTATCATATAATTAAGTGTGAAAAGGCACATCATAAAACTGTATCTACATTATGACTTCAATTATAAAATACATATGCCTATGATGAAAATATTTCAGTATTGAGCACAGATGAGTAAGTGTGACGTTGGTTGTGTAGCAACAAGACAGCATATTGTCTTTATTTTTGAAATTTTCTTATATTGCTTTTATAGATTTAACCAAAGTATTTCAACCAGTCAAAAATGACTTAAGAGTTAGAATGGCTGAAATACATCAGTTATAACTTCTTCATGCCTGTTTATCACTTCATTCTGAATAATTAATAATTAATAATCACTTAATCCTGAATAGTCCATGTATTTTATCTGAGTTAAAATTGAGAGGGAAAGGCTGGGATTCTTTTCTAGAGGTGTCAGGCAGCTCTTCTTCCCCTCTGCTAGGCCTAGTTCATAGTTGCCCTGCTTCCCAGAAGCCCGCCTGATCCTCAACACTTTTGCTGCCTACCAGGCATGTCTTATATCAATGTGATTTGTTTTGGACAGTTGTGAAATTAAATGGTAATACACACACGGCAATCTGTACAGTTGACTTAGTACAGCTCCATCAGAGAAACTGAATAAAACAAAACTCACCAACAATGCTCATCAGCCATTACTCATATACAGGGAAAGATACACACACGCATATAAAAGTAACCCAGACAACCAATCTCTTTAGTCACCATTCTAATTAATCAAAGCTATATCCTGAAACAAAATCATCCTATAGAAATGCCATGAAATAAACATAAGCACTAAGTCTCAAGTCATTCTTACTTTGTATTTCAAAGATGGGTTGTGTTGGTAATAATGTATCAACAGCCAGACTTACAACTTTGCAATTGTTGCCACCTGATCAAGTCTTTCTAATCACCACCTCTGATATAAGAGGAATTTAAAATATCCGGGTAGGGAGCAGGAAGATCTAAGTGGATACTCATGACAAAGAGCTGAGGTTCTTGATCAGGTCTTAGCCTCTACATTTCTTCAGGTAAAAACATGGGATCCTAAACCTATTTTGCCTACTCAGATTTGAGTGGGAAATGTAAAAAACAGTGTGAGAGACACTAAGTCATTTTCTCTGTATCTTTTCAGCTATATTATCTTTCATCCTCTGTCATCTGGCTTCCACTTTTCTCCTTGGCTGGATTTAGAACCATCCCCATTATCTCAGAGCCTGAACAACAAAGAGATATTCCTAAGAATTCCAGGACTCCCTCCACATTGTCTTTAAGATTCAGCAAAATACTGGTGGTTGGAAGAACACACAAAGACTGGACTACTTGCGCACAAATTTGCAAGCTGTGACATCTATGTGCTTGGCAAGACACCTGCCCTCATGGCTCAGGATACACGCTCAGCACCTACTTGTTATAACTGCTTGCAGTGGTCCAGCAGAATGACAAATGGTTTTATTTGTGCTCCCATTGCCAAATCTGATTCATACATCTTTTCTAGGACAGGAGATTGTAGGGCTACTTCACTCAGAGAACTTCTCATCCTGCACTGAAACAATCGACTGATTTACCTTCCTGTCACTTTAAGTTCCTTGAAGGCAAGGATTTTTTTTCCCCAAATATACAATTGCTAGATCCAGCATAGCTTCCAGATGGGCCTTATGCAGTTGAAGAATATTTATACAAAGCCTTCTGAGGAGAACACTCACTAAATTGTTTGAAACGAGAAGTGTTGCATAGAAATTAAAGATGGGAATGGGTGAAGTGAGTTAAAGTCTTCATCCCAAAGTAGAAGAATGTCCTGAGGGTGGTGTGGAAGCATTACAGGAAGGTAAACAGACAGAGAGCTGTACATGCTATAATTAGGGTCTTAAATGTCCCCAAAGATTCAGTGATAAAAGCTTGGTTTCCAAGCCTGATACTTTAAGATATGGTACAAGATTTAAGGCTTAGATGAAAGAAATTAGAAGATGCCACTTTGCGGAAATTTTCAGATCTCCAATCCTTGTTCTTCTTCCTGGAAACCATGAGATGGACAGCTTTACTGTTTTCTGTGCTGCCTACCATGATTGCATGTGCACTCACCCCCTCCTCTTTGTGTGTGTGTGTGTGTGTGTGTGTGTGTGTGTGTGTGTGTGCGCGTGTGCACGCGCGCATTTGTACCTGTTCCTCTGTTTGTGCTGTATATGTGTGTGTGTGTGTGTGTGTCCATGTTCTGTGACTGTGTGTGTATGTGTCTCTGTGTGGGTCATGGGCAGGTGCATGACTCTTGTAGTCTTGTGCATGCTTGGATGTAGAGGCCAGATATCGATGTCACATGTCCTCCTCAATCACTTCCACTTTATACCTTCAGACAAGCGTCTGTCACTAAACCTATAGATCAATAATTTAGAATAACTGACTGGCGATGAGTTCCAGTGATCTTCCTGTCTCTACCTACCTCTTTAGTGTTCAAATGACAGGAATATAGAAGCACATCCAAATGTCTGTTTGTTTATAACATGGGTGATGGGATCAAACTTGGTCTTCTTGGTAGCATATAAAGCCTTATACTGACTGACCATCTCCTCAGCCACAGACCCAATACCGTGGCATGAAACAATAGATTGAAACCCAGGGACTGAGAGCCAACATAAACCTTTCTTCCCTTAAAGGTCATTGGCTCTTGTGTTTTGTCACCATCATGAAAAATTGACCCCCACATATGTCCGCAAGGAGAAAGACTCCAGAGTATTTTCATAAGTTAAAAAGAGACTTGTCGGGGTTGGGGATTTAGCTCAGTGGTAGAGCGCTTGCCTAGCAAGCGCAAGGCCCTGAGTTCGGTCCCCAGCTCCGAAAAAAAAAAAGAAAAGAAAAGAAAAGAAAAAAAGAAGAAAAAAAAAGAGACTTGTCTAGAGTTGGATGTGGGGAATAAAAATTCAGTGAAGATAAGAGGGGATATACCAACAAAATAGGAAAACGCCATTGTGGTGTTTTCATTTCTAATATTGATCAATTCTTTTAATGGGCAATGGAAGGATTCAGAAGCTTGATTATGTGGAACACCTGACCTTATATAACAGTGGGAACCTAAATGAAATTTACATGAAATCCTGTGTTATATATACTGTTTAGTGAACAAAGCTTTTGAAGAAAAATTTTCTATATGTCATCTGGATTTGCCTCTCAGTAGCTGTATTGCTGGAACATGTTCGTGTCTAGTCAGTAATATTATTTTGTTTAAATGACTTAGTCACACATGTTATTTATTAAAGCAATGATCATATACAACAATTTCCCAATATTTTCATAATTTCTTTATATTTAGTAATAAATGAATGAATTAGTATGAATTTTTAGAAAAATTATTAAATTAAAGAGAAAACATGCTGTAGAAGAGAAAGAAGAGATCCAAATGATTGATCTAATTTAAAAAACGGTTTTGTTTCTCATCCAATCATGCACATTTAGGAACTTTTCCATTTTAGCAGAATTCCAAGTTGGGTTTTATGTAGCTGTTGTAAGCCTGGATCAATGTGAATTACTTTCTTTACTGAAGTGCTTCAGAGTTCATGTTGACTTCCTCTGTAGAAAGAGATCACTTTGTGAAGTGGGAAGGTACTTGTCTGTTTTTTGTTTTGTTTTTTTTTTTTCTTACCTCATGTGGATGATGACAGGTAGACATTATATCTTGTTGATGCAAATAAATAAATTAATTAATTAAATAAATAAACCAAAAAATAAAAATAAAATCAAGTGTATGATTCCTAGAATGATTTTAAATATAAAACCAATGATGCATTTTTTAAAAAAGGCAAAACCATGTAATGACATAGAAACTCAATCCATCTCCTGCTAGGTGGTAGGTGTTTTAAGTTTTTCTGAAATGCTGCCAAGTTTCAACAACAAGGAAAGTAGCATGACTACATTTTCCATGTCTACAAGCCTTTTAGAATTTGGAAATATTCATCTTCTTTAAGGTTCTTAATCCACAATGTAAATTCATTTCAAGACAAAATAAGAAAAACCTTGCTATGTAGCTAATAAAGCTGTAATGGAAAAGCTCTGTGTTAAGGCCAGGATATTTTAAAGTGAAGGAGAACCTGTCTTCCAATGGACAATGATCCTGTTCTTCCTTCAAGATGCTTGTATGAGATACTCAGAGGCAGCAAGTAAAAAGCAACAAGGTACTCATGGCAAGAGAAGCAGATACAACAGGACAACATTGAGTACTATAAACAGTGCTCTCTTTGCGCAGGTCCTGGGCTCGGCTGATTCATGAAGAAAACAATACAAATAGCTTTTAAGTGCTAAAGAAAAATTCATTTTATTGTGATTGTAATACAACCAATTTGTTAAGATTTTTTTTTTTAATTTCAAAAAACCATACCCAAATAAACGAAAGGAAAAACCTGTGTATTTGCCAGGTAGAGTTAAGCATGAACTAATGAACGAATATAGAAATTTCAACATGTTCATCAATTAACACTGTGCATCAATCTTGTCACGTAAACAATTTGGTGGAAATTTTTCCTTAACAATCGTGGTAAATATTGAGAGCACAAACTCTTTTCCATTGTTAAATATCTTCTGTAATATCATTTGACATCTCTTTAGATATTCTATTTTATGAATGTCTCAGTGTAGATTTAAAATACCTGTAGTATTCATCTTATCGTACTTAATTTCAGCAATCACTAGGTTAAAAACGAATTTCTTTTCATCTACTAGAAACTATATAAATGAAAAGGTAATATTTCGTTAGACCAGCAAAGGTAGCTACCTGCAACGAAGCCACAAATTCTTTCATGCTTTTTTGATGTAATGCAATGGGTAGTTTAATTTCAGCACATAGGGCTTGGGGTCATTATGTACATGTACAAGAGTAGAGAATAGCATTAATTGATTAATTCACTTGCCAGGTAATTAGTAAAAATGGGGGGGGGGGGTTGTCTGGAAAAAATGGCTTAGCAGTTAAACATACTAACAGTTGTTTCAGAAGAGATGGCTTCAGTCACCCAGGTGGCAGTTCACAAATGCTGACAACCCCTTTTCCAGGGTACCTGACACTATCCTTTGTGCACTTCTGTAGGCTTGTCCTGTGTGTAAATGCATGCATGCCCATGCGCACACACATGTGGTCACATGCACATATAGACACCCAAATAAGGGAGAAAGATAGATAGAAAGAAAGAAGGAATGAAGGAAGGAAAAGGGAAGAAAGAAAAGAAAGAGAATTAAACAAAAACGAATATGATTTCAGAAGTAAGTGTGACAAATGCCAAGAAAACAAATAAACACTAAATGAGTTAAAGACAGACCACTGCATTTGGTACAACTCCATATAGGAGGATGATGAAGTCATAACAGTGAGAGAATTAGCATGCCGATCACATTTAAATAGAACATTTATTGGGCCGTGATTTAAGAAAATGGAAGATAAGGCATGATAAAAGGGGAGATATTTAGATTTCTTCTTGAAATAAAAGTAAAGACAGAAAATATTGAGGACACATAGGCAAAACAAACAAAGCAAAAAACAGTGGTTGTCCAAATATTAAACGAAGTACTTATACCAGCATCAGTAAACGCATCTCTAATTTGTATTTAGACATAGAATAACATCTTAAGTATACTGGAAGGCAACGCTAAGAGACCTAACATATTCAAATGGAGCAACACAGCGATTCGGTCTGCAGGTACGAAATGACACTGTAACTCTTCCCCAGACATAAGACATGCATAAAACATTTGAGGAGAGCTTAGCAAAACTGTAATCCTAATCCAACTCCCCCGTGCTTTTTGGATGGGTTAAGTAAGTTACCCCCCAAAGATCCACGTGTTAAAGTACTCCCACATCTAAAAAGAAAATAAATGCCCTACAGAATTGTTTATAGACAAATCTGATAGGGACATTTTCTCAATTTAGGTCCTATTCCTAGATAACTCTAGCTTGTGCCAAGCTGACTGTAAAAGGTAACCAGGACACCAACCCTAAGAGGTGCAGTCGCTCTTCAGATAACAGGGTTAGCCAAAGCCACTAAAATCTCGTTAAGTATGAAAAGTTTAAAAATAGTGTAATCAGCCCTCTGTAATTTGGACACCAGATTATGAAATCTAGGCAGGATGATAATATAGACATTTAGAGGATAGAACTATATTTTCATCATAGTTCATTGATTTATGCATATGAATATGTAGACATGGGGGTGGAGGCCAGAGGACAACTTACAGGAGCAAGACATCCCTTCTACCATGTTCATTCAAGATAACAAATGTAGGCCACTAGCCTTGGAGGTAAGCATCTTCACCCATTGAACCATGTCATTAGCTCCATGGTTTGCTACTGCAAACAAGTTTATTATCAGAGAAGTGAGGATTTAGTAGAAATTTTAAAGTGTTGCTGAAAATGTTTTTCTGCTGTTACAAAGCTCACGGGATATTCTGAGGTCACATGGCAGGTGTATCTATTATAATATAAAAGAATATGAAATGACAAATGAATAAAATATGTAAGAATGTATCTGAGTTTCAATGGGAGAAAGAACCACATGGCTTCAAACTCAGGGCATCATAGTCTCAAGAAGGCCACTAAGGGAGGATGGATCCCCTCTCTGAAGGTCAAGGGGTTGACTAATATGAGGTAGGCTCCTGAGCAAAATTATATTAACTTTTTGTATGACTCCAAGAGCAGAACATATTCATTTCTTCATAGAAATGTACACTGCACTTAAAAGGCTAGGAGCATGATAGGATCATGTTTTAAGCAGATGGCAAGTTCAGAAACACAACATGGATTCCATCACGGCAAAGAGACAAAGCAAATGTCTCCCAGCCATGCCCACATTCTAGACAAGTGGTCGATGGGCATCACAATGTTGGGGATATCTACAGCATCTGAGGTGGTCAGCTATAATGTCCACTTAGTGTTAGTTAGGATGGAGACCTAGGAAGATGCTTTTGTTATGGTATGAGTGTCAGTGTCTCCTGAGCTCGGCTGAAACAAGGTCTCACTTGAAAGACTTGTTCCTTCAAGGTGTGAACCGAGGAAAACCAGTTAAGTAATACCTCAAAGTGGAAAGAGGTGTGGGCAGTTTTTTTTTTTTATTTTGTTTTGTGGTAAAAAGAAGTCTAGGTTCAAATCCATCCTGTAGCAGGTAAGCAGACGCTGCTTGCTCTGTGGACTTTCTCTGGTTATAAATTTCCTGGAAAGCGTATCTTTAATTTTCCCCGAAGCCCTAATGAGATGGAGTAAGCTCAAGTGTTCATAGAGACATGTTAAGGTTGAGAGAAACATCCAGGCTATTTGGGGCTTATTTATCAGGCTGGAGTTTTAAAAGCTGTTTTCAGAGAGAGTGTCACATCTCTCACTAGAACTGGCTATCTGGGACCTATTAGGGAAGGAGAGTTCTACAAAGTGCTTCTTCCTGATGTGCAGTATTATGTCTTTTTAAAAATTAAATGGATGTTCTGATTATTGCCAGCCCTGTTTACAATTCCAAGGGAATAAGAAGTGTTCCGGAAAAATCCTTAACCACAGTCTGCCTTAGATATGTGCAGACAGAAGTGGTTTTGATTTATAGCTTGGATATATATGAGGCTAGAAGTTCCAAGAACCTTTTCTTCAATAGAGATACTTGTTATGGAATGGCTTAGGAGCTTAGAGTAGCTTTAGAGACAAGACTTGGTACTGCCTAGGGCCTGCAGTGCTAAATTGACCACTTGGAGATGGGCCAAGTTTTCTTCTTTGATAGGGAGATATCGTCTTTGTTTGGTACCCTCAGTTAGGTGAGAGCAACTATTGTACTGAGCTCACTCTGTAAAATGTCAGCTGCTTCATGCACCTAGAATACAATACACACTATTGCATTCATTCGGTTCCACCCATACTGCCTCCTAGTAAGCAAAGAGCAGTGTAGGTAAGATGCCTTCTAGCACCATGCCTCATGGATTTGGTCAGAAGTCAGGGAAGCTACTCTCCCCTATTATCATGCCTTATCTTCCATTTTTTGAAATCACAGCTCAATAAATGTTCTACTATAAATAATAATAATAGATAAATGAGCTTGTGGGATATTGTCTTCATGACATGAAGGCAGCCAGAGGTAGATGGACACATACCTGGCATTCACAAGAGACACTATTTCCAGTGATCCCAGGATGTGGCCAGGAATTTTCATTCAGTGGATAAAAAAACATAAATGAAAAAGAACCAATGTTTTGTAGCAAATGTCTCTGTCCTTCAAAGATAGTTAAATCTCCAATAGACATAGGGAGCAATGAGAAAGAAGAGACTAGAACCTGTGGGATCTTGGGTTAAAGAAATATTTCTTAGGCTTCAATCTAGATGTATTACTTAGAAAGGAAAGAAACATGAGAAATCAAACTCCATGACATTTAAAACTGAAGTCCTTCAGAGAGCGTTATTCAACAAATATAACAAAAGACAAACCTGAGCCTAGGAGGAAAACACTTGCAAAGTGAAAGATTCCTATCTAGGATGTACAAAAATTCTCAAGCTTCACATTAGAAGAGAAATAACTGACTTAAAATGTGCAAAAAAGCTGATGAAACACTTCAAAGAAAGTATACTGTTATATGCGACCCTAGGAAAATATTTAATATATTGGGTCATTAGAGAAATGAAGGTAAACATCACTATGAATTGGCACCACATACTCTGTCCAGTGTCTACAAGGAGAGAAGGAAATCTGGCCAGGTGGTAACTGTGAGGCTGTAAAGAACAGGAATTCTTGCAAGTTCCTAGTGAGGATAACCATTTTAGAAAACAGCCTGTCCTTCTCTAAAAAGGATACAAAAAAAAAGCTAAAAAGCCTAGGTATTTATATCTATCTAAGTACCTATCAATGTTTTCTTATCAACATATATCTATGTATACCTCTCTATGTATCTACCTATGTATATATCTATCTATATGTATATATCTACAGAAGGTTTCTGAATGAATGCTTATAGAAAACCTATTTGTCCTGGAAACAACTTATATTCCTATCAATGCAAGATCATGGTCATAAGTTCAGTAATGTCCATAAATGAGTTTGTCCTGAGCAGTAAATAATAGGGAACTGTTGACACATGCAGCCACAAAGATAAAGTCACTCCATTGAGTGAAATGTCACAGGGAAGATAGGCTGTATATTCAATGACTTTGTTTATCTAAATCCTGGAAAATTCAAAGTAAAAAAACACAGATTGGGGAAAGCAGTGAATAAGGCTTGTGGAACAGATTCAAAGGAAGAAGTAAAACTTGAGAGTGGTGGTCTTACTTGATGGTGAGGGTTTAACAGATGCATGTGGATGCTAAAGTATATACATGTGTGTATTTTAAACTTTAATGAAGCAGTTTTATTCTAAAACGAACATATAGAGCAGTATTTGTTTTGGTGGCAAAATAAAATCCACAGCCTTAGGATATAGAAGTAAGAGGAAGAGAGAAATGGAAGAGGGGAGGGAAGGGAAGAAGAAAACAGGTGAAGAAAATAAAGAAACATAGTGGAGGAGAATATACCTAGGATATTTTAATAGAATATTTTAAAAAGTCAAGAAAGAACTCTGTTGCTTACAAAGGCAGATAAATGGATGATACCTAGACGATAGGAGGTAAGTAGATGATGGATAAGCCATACAATAGATGACAGGCAATAGATAATTGAATCCTATAAAGATGTATGGTTGGTAAGTGGATAATAGAGGATAGACAAATAATAATAATAGATAAATGGACAGGTGAATATGTATATTATTGTTAGATAAACAGATATATAGACAGATGACAGATAAATAAATGACAGATGATAGATATATGGATAGATAATGATGATGGTAGGTAAATGATAAGTAGACAGATTATACATACATACACACATAAATATATACATATAAAAACACATATGTACACACATACATACATGTATACATATGACAGAAAATGTATAGCAGAAACAAAGAATCTTCTTTCATGATGACTGTCAGCTGTCATAGTAAACTTGATGACCGAGGAACACTCTATTTCAAAGTGGGCTCAGCCAAGACTGAGGGTAAGGTCCTGCCTGAGGCTGTAAGGCTCCAGGAAAGGTGAGCCCTTTTCCTATTATTTCCTCAGCCTGTGGTACACTTACAAAGTGCTGAGAAAGGATTCCTTCAGACCCTTTATGCCCAGAGCTGTGTTATTCCCCAAAGGCACATAATAACAGCCCCATATTTCTCACTTAACCCCGTACAGACTTAACCATGGCTCCTCGGGATTCTAACATGGATTTGTTGAAACTTCTGAATGTTCTGGGCATTCTGATACAGCAACTCTGCAGGGAGGTTTTTAGTTCATTTGGTGGCACTTCTGCAGCTCTAACAAGATATACTATGGCTCCGAGCTACTCATCAGATGATTTCTAGGGACAAAGCACATTGCAGTTCTATTAGGAAGCCATGGGGTCAATGCCACACACTTCTGCAGCTGGGCCTGGGGTCCTGCAGTTGCCTATTCTGGTCAGCCTCTGAGGGGGAAGAATAAGGCTTTTAGTTTGGGGAAGAAATTGTTATAAAATTTCATAAGGGCAAATGGCCTTCATCTTATGTTATTAAACCTCCAGATCTCTTGTCAGTGAATCACACACTTGTCTTTGAAAGGCAAGAGTAAAACGAGTGGCGAGTGTATCCTTTTAAAAGCCAACTTCCAACAAGAATGAGACTGGAAGTTTCTAGAGCAGAGGAAGTATGTTGACTTTCTATTGCTATGACAAACACCCGGAAGCAGAAGAGTCCTGCTCCCATTTGGGAGGTTTCTGTCCATTATCTACATCTGGAATGCTTGTGTGTCTGTGGTGGGCTAAGCATCATGACCTGCAGAAGTGGTGGGGCCAACTGCTCTCTTCACAATAGCTTTCAGACAAAAAAGAGCAGCAAGTCTGGGATTCCCCAATGTTTTCACAGGCATATCACAAATGATGCAGCTGCCTCCCACTGACCAGGCAGGCCATGCTTCTTAGAGCTTCAGGGACTTCCCAGTAGGTCCACAGACAGCTTGCTAAGCCTTTTTGACAAGTGGGTCTTTGGAGGAGGTTTAAGGTCCAAAACATTAGAGGCTCCAAAAATGTAAACCATTCAAAACTAAATTCTTCTTTGGAAAGGACAGGAAAACAAGAATATGAGTTAATTGTGCTTATTGAAAGTTTGAAGACTACACCACACACACACACACACACACACACACACACACATAAATATAGAATTTTAATACTGTAATTATATAATTATTTATATTATATGTGTTATGAGTGTATAATAAGTAATTTAATATTCTATAACTTATATCTAATATAAATAGATTTATATATGCTATAATTTCTATTATAAATATCAAATATTTATATATTAAATATATTTATATTAATATATTTCAAAGATTGTTTTTAATTAGTAGCTATTTTGTGAATGGGCTTTTCTGCCTGCATGCATGTTGATGAACCACTCTGTATCTGGTACCTCAGGAGGCAAGATGAAAGTCAGATCCCCTCGAACCGAAGATACAAAAGCTTGTAAGTTGCCATGTGGGTGCTAAGAATCTAATTGATGTTCTCTGTAAAAGCAGATACTGCTCTTAACCTCTAAGCCCTCATTCTAGCTCTCAAAGTATATTTAATTATAAGAAGTACCAGCTGACAAACAGGAGGTTTTTGGTTTTGGTTTTGGTTTTTGTCTGTTTTCACTTTCTTTGCCTAGGTCTTTACATAAGACAATAGCTTACCACAGAATCCTGAATATTATTATGATGTATAACATTGAACAATTAAAATTATATCTGACTTTCACAATCAAGAAGTCTTCTATAATACCACGAAATTGAAAACACCATATATTTTATCCCATCTTTCCTAAGATTCTTAAATCACCAAGTTAAGTGTCTGGTTAAAGTTATTTCTCTCCATTAAAGAAACAAATCATATTTAGAGTCATTCTAACACTTAAGTACAGACATGTGAGTCAGGGTGATACTTTTGAACCTTCTATTTCTTTTCTTTTTAAAGTTATAGCATATGTTACAATACCCCCACCCCCACAGTCCCTTCCCTTTCTCACTATCTGCTTTTGCATTTGTCTCCTTTGTCCCCTAGACAGTTGCACTTTTATTTCATGTCACCTATATATCAATGATTTTAAGTATTTTTGTAAAATCTAGGAATCACAAGTGAAAGAAAACATGCAGTGTTTGTCTTCCTGAGATTGACATCTTTAAGGAATTTAAGACAATGTATAAGATTGTCTCCACTGCCTTCAACTGTCCTCCAAGCAACATGGCTTCATTCTTCTTTATGACAACTAGGAAATGTATATATGGAATGGCCTGGTGTTTCTCCTTGTAAATGGGAAAAGCCTGCCTCTTATCCATCAATACGCTTCTTCACTGTTTGCCTTGGATTTTAACACCTTAAGGTATTTTTCCTCAAGGATTTCAGTAACTTCTTTGATGAGTTCATTAAGAAGCTACAAATCCACTCCACGGGTCCTTAATTTTACTATGGTCAAAATATCTATAACTACTGTTATCTATGACTTTTACATAAAGCCACTCAGATATTTATACATTCATTATCTTCTGCCATTTGTGTGACTCCTAAGGCTTCAAATATGACCTTTCCCATGAATAATTAACATACTGAGGTAAGTTCTTTAATTTAGGATCCCATTTAATTTTCACAGGAACTCTATGTGGTAGGTGTTGCTACTGTCTCATTTCTACAGATAAACCTGAGACATGGAGAAGGTCAGTGAATGCCTACGTTTAAGGAACCAGTTGACACTGAACTTGGAGGCGATGTCTTCCATAGCCTGTGTGCTTCCTCACTATACTGCAGTTCAATAATAATCGCTCTGAGTTGGCCTTCTGGCATCCAAGGGAATCTGTATGTCAACCCTGTGGATCCATCCATCATCATTATGGTGGATATAAAGAATATTCTTGCTGAAAAATAGTCACAAAATGGCTCAAGGTGGTCATTAGCAGTTACAGGCACTTGCAGAGTTATCATGAGGTTTGGAATTCTGATGCCAGAACTGATCCAGAGGCCCTGCAAACACCCGTATCTCTGGCTCCAAGGGTTCTAATTTCCTCTTCTGGCCTCTGAGCACACACTGGTGAACACACCTCCAAACATACACCTACACACACACACACACACACACACACACACACACACACACACACATACACAGAGAGAGAGAGAGAGAGAGAGAGAGAGAGAAACAAAATCAGTTTTAAGAAAGATTAAAGAATTGCTCTTACCACTAAACAAATTATTTCTAATTGCGAGTCTAACTTTTGAAAACTAATGCTGGTTTTCCCATTTTCAGGTGCCTGTCAGTGTCATAATGAACTACCATTAGGAGCAGCCACCAAAGCAAAAGCCATGCGGCTAACGTGGTTTCATTCAAAGCTTTGAATTTCTGGTAAGCCATGTCGAAAAGTTTCACTGGCTATGTTATTGGACTCATGCTTACCCCCTACCCCCATTTCAGTAGAACTTGAAATAAAAAGAAATTCATTCAAATATAACTATTGACAAAATGGGCAGAAATGCACGAAACCAAAAGAAAGCAAGCAAACAAACAAACAAAAACCAATCTGTGGGAGATGGTCTTAGACGGAGTTGGCCTTGTCTGCAAAGATTCAGCTCTCATACCTGTGAGACTGCCCCTTGTCTTCTGACATTATTTTCTCATTACTCAATGGTATCCCACCTTAGCAGGCTTCAAATCTGCAAATCTATGTGTGTGGTTCAATGGCTCCTCAAACTGTTTACAAAAAGTAAGAATCCTTTTTTCACTGTGCATTGTAGATGCGGACCTGAAGTGACTGAAGTACCACTGCATTTAATTGGAAGATTTAGTCAGGCAGGCAAAATCCCCTAACCAGAAATAGCGACATGTGGGCTGGTATTCTAGCCACCAGTAATTGCTTAATGGTACAGAGAATCCCACTGAAAAGCACAGGACATACTCTTCTATTAGTGTAAACCAAAGTCAAAGCTTTGGTTTGCTTGCTGGAGTCTTACATGCACTTATGAGATTAGATTAATAATAGTTCAAATGGATTCTGTTATGGCAAGTACGGTTTTAATGTCTCACGGCTTTCACCATATTATTTCAGTGAGTCCTGGGTCTTAAATGAACCTCATTATTACAACGTAAATGACTTTGAATGACTTCAGACCCATAACAAAATATGTCTGTCTCCTCTTCCATTTCCTCCATTTTTGTCCGTGATTCTATATAACTGTACCCCAGATGCAGAACTTTTAAGTAAGTGTTTCTCACTCTAAAGGGCTGGGTGTTGCTGTCCTCGGTGCTTTTCAGTCTCTGTTCAGGTATATGCTTCACCACCATCATTCGCATCTGTGGACCTGTTTGACTGACAGAGACTAGATGCCAGCTGTCAAGCATGGAACATACCAGATTTCCAAAGTTCTATAATCTCATCAGGCAGAGTGAACATATTCTTCCTTAGTGGTGGTAAGATACCTTAGTGATTTAATAGTTCCTGACTTCAATTGTCATCTATCATTTTATCTAAGTAGGCAACGACTTCAGGTTCTGCTGTTACATTCAGCACCACCACCCCAATCACGTATTCCCATCTACTAGGATCCTCTAATAACTGCCCCATTCATCCTCTATGGCGCTTGTCTGAATACCTCTTGCTCTGAGAGCATCCTGTTCATCGCTGAGTCCTACCTGCTGCTGTTCACATTTCCCCTTGCCATGTGTATACCTCTTGTGCTCATTTGACTCCAAGCTGTGCTGCAGTCCACGCACATCTCTAGAGTCCTTTCTGATGGCTTTTCAGACCCGATTCCCTTTTATTTGTTTGTTTCTGCATATCTAATCTTCCTAAGACAAGCAAGCAGAACAACGTGTTTTAAGCATTCAGGTTTTGTTGCCCTTCCTAAATTTAGTTGTACATATTTTGCAACTTAGTTCTCTCTGTCTCTGTCTGTCTCTCTGTCTCTGTCTCTCTGTCTCTCTGTCTCTCTGTCTCTGTCTCTCTGTCTCTCTGTCTCTGTGTGTGTGTGTGTGTTTACTGAGTGTGTCTACACCAACATCTGTGCATGCAAGTGAAGCATGAGTGCATACAGACATGCATATATGCATGCGGAGGTCAGGAAACATCTTGCAATGGTCAGGTTGCCTCGTCTGCATGTGAGCTCCAGAATTAGAACTCGAGATGTCAATCTTCATGGCAAGATTCCTAGTACAGTAAGTCATGGCACGGACCCTCACATCACTTTTAAAATGCAGGCCTTCTCTACTTGCGATGTGTGCCTAGGAGACCCAGTGCCCGCCATCGAGCAAGCTGCTGGAAATTAAAAGGATACTCTACGGATCAAAACTAGAGGTAAGTAGTACATTGTCACATTCTGTCAAGGCGGTGGTCATACAGCCCTCGCCATATTACATTGCTGTTCTCAGTAAAGGCATAGTCTCATTAATAAGGTAAGATATGGGTTTGCAAATATGTCTCATGCATACAGAAAATATAAGGCTCAACGTACTTGTCCAGCATCTATAAACTTTCTGAAGCAAGTCTTATTCCATCAGTGAGTCAGCCCAGTGAGCCACGGAAGACGACTTACTGCCATGAGGAAATATTCATGAAAGAATGCCTGGAAACGGTTCTCTCTGCAGCTTGGAGGTGACACTCGGCAGTGCCCGAGTGCTTCACCTCTTCACCTACCGCCCCTCTCCCTAAATAGTCAGACCAATGGTAGATCCCAAACTGTTCAAAGCTAGGCACTTTGGACTTGTTGGCCACTTTTCTAAGCTTTGTCAATGAGCAGAGTGTTACTATTTCAGAAAATATAGTATTTTTAAAAGCTAAATAGTAAATCAAGTCCAAACATGCCTAGGCCCCTCATTTATATCTTGTTACTGTAATCTTCCAAGTGCCCTTAAAGGACCGTGAAGCACTTGTTATTAACATTTGCCCACTTCACAAGAACGCATGCCCTTGATTAAAATGTGCCTTTCTCAGGGGGAAGAGGTGAGTTTGTGTTTTAACACAACACTGAGCGCGATAAGCCTTCAGAGAACATCACTGGTAAGGATAAATTATGGCAGGCTGTCATGATAGAAAAAGATCATGTCTTTTAAATTTCTACAATGACTCTGTAACCCCATTGGCAGCCGGGGGAAACATCTACTTCTTAATAAAAAATAAATTTCTGTTTTCTGTGTGGGCTATGGAAAGGATACACCTTGTATCTCTGTACTCAAAGCTCTCACAGTAATGACGGTGATAATTTATATAAACAGAGGCACAGGCATAATTGGAAAACCCAGAATGTCCAAAGGAAAAGATGGAAGGCTGTCCATCAGCCCAGGCCAGCAGACGTCAAATGTAAGCTGCAACCATCGTGTCTTAGGATTCTCTTCAACAGCTCTGTACATTCATGAAGGCATTATTAGCTCATGAGATCCTAAAGGATAGGTACGTCTCCACACGCCTCTATGAGAAACATAAATATGTAGGTACACTCAAGGGAAATGTCATGTGTGCTATAGAAGAAGAAATCATGTTATATATGCCATGCTGTGCTTGACTTCTTTTTCCTCCCATGTAACGTGTCAAAGAATCAATTCTGTGTAACTCATCCGAATTTGTTATTCCAGGTGCTATAGTTCAAAGCAGGTGAATATGCATGCTAAGAAATCATTCTAACACTGAGCTAAACCCCTGCTCTTTTTATTTGCTGAGACAGGGCCTCATTGTATAGCCCAGGCTAGCCTTGCATTTATCATCCTCCTCCTCATCTCCCCAAACCTGTGGTGGTAGTTATGTGCCACCCAGCTCAGTTAAATTTATTGTAACTATTATTCTTTTATTTGCAGCTACTGTATTGCCAATAAATATTAACTTTTTGTGGAAAAAATGTCTAGGAAGCATTGTGTTTGTGTTTGTTTGTGTGTGTGTGTGTGTGTGTGTGTGTGTGTGTGTGTGTGTGTTTAGAGCTGTAGAACTAGTGACAGGGAGAGTCATTTTGTGCTGGAAATACATCAGTCACTTGAGCACTCCAGAACCCTTGAGTAGGTGACAGGCCACTTCTCCCTGCTTTGGCGCTGAAGAAAAATCTACCTTGGCATTTATTCGGTCAGAGAGATGAAAAATGGGGACTTGCTGTTTTTCATTTGCACGTCTTAAAAATTGTGAGCAAAGCTCAGAAACTAAATGTATTTATTGGTCATTTTTATTTATGTCTTCGAAAACTGCTAGTGTCCTTTTTTTTATTGATTTGTCAGAATTTTTATTAACTGAAAAATAGACATTTTTCAAATGTTGAGCTATTTTCCCCTAGGTTAGCTTATGTGTATATTTCTAAAAACTGTTAGTACTTGTCGTTATAAAGAATCTTTTCAACCAAATATAAATAAACATTTCCTTATACCATGTAACATTGTATTTACCAGAACACCTGACCATTCCAAGATGACAAGGGTGCACTTATTCTTTTCTTCCAAATGCTTTATTTATTAATACATCTGATTTTTTTCATGGTTTCCATAGAATTAGCAACTCTCTGTTTTCTGTATCACATAAGTTTCCCATGACCTTTCCTATGGCTACAGTTGGAGGGATTTTGTTTTGTAGAGGATGGATTAGATAAGGAATTCTCAAGTGGTCTGGGTAGTTACTCATGGGATCTGTCCTCCTTTGTTTGTTGTTCCTGGGGGAAGCCTTACTCCTGTTGGAGGAACTCGGAGATGATCTTGCTTGAGTGATACCATAGAAGATGCTCACTTCCTCTCCCTTTCCTCCCCATTAACCCAAGAATGTCGGTCCCTCCATGCTTCAGAGAGCAGGTTTCCCAGGGTAACTTTTTACCTTCTCCATCAGAAGGGCACAGTGTGAGTTCTGGAGAGGCCCCGAGTAGCAGGGAAAATTCTACTGCCTTTGCTGCATGTCCTATGTTATTAGAACCTCCCGGGCCGCAGCCCTCTCTGTGGTCTGAGTCATGCTCATGTAATTTTGTCATAACTTGTTTGTTTGCATTATTCTCATGTAGAGATGTGCATGAGTGGGAGTGGGAAGCATTGGCGATCTGGCTTTACACCTCTATCTTTCTTAAGGAACAGGAAGCATAGACTCTTATAATCATTTTTAAATCATCCTCCGACATGGGAAAAGGCTTACACAAACAGTTTAGAGAAATCCCTTCTGTAACAAAAATTACAACTCCTGAAAAAAACCATGGAATTCCAAAGGAAATCACAAAAGGGGGGAATAAAAAGCTCTCCATGGTATTAATTGGTTCAGAGTAACCTAGACGAATTTCTTTATTATGTCCTCGGAAGTAAGCATTCTTATCAAGACACATCTGAGAAGATACATCTGAAAATGTCTAATGTTAATTCTTTGTTCCTTATGTTCTGCTATATAGGATCTCTCAGAAACAGCATAAATGTCAGGAAATTAGCGTCTCCTGTTGGTCTTAACACATTTTTACCAGCAAAACAATAGTCAATAAGTATATGCCTCATTGAGACCTTGCTTTATTATGAGCATTCGGTTCCAAATAATAGTTTAAGTGTATATCAACAGGCATTAAATAAATAAAGAAGTTATATAAATTTAGAAATTAAGTCTATTGCTTGGGGTGGAAGATGTGATTCTGTGGATAAGAGAACTGGCTGTTCTTCCAGAGGCCATGGATTCAGTTCCCAGCACCCATAAGGCAGCTGCCAACCATGTGTAACTCTATTTGCAAGGGCTCTGATACCCTCTTCTGGCCTGCACAGAGATCAGACACTAAAATAATACAGAGACATACATGCAAACAGAGCACATAAGGTACACAATTTTAGGACTTGTTGGAAAACATAGAATGTACAAAATCAGATCCGAATAATTAGGTTTGGCGTTCACGTTCTTCCTCCTTTTCAGACCCCTCAATTGATTTGTCTTGCCATTCAGAAGAGTCTCATGTTCATGAAATAGAAGCAATGTGGTTCTTTTCATTGATTTTTATTCCTTTGAAACAGATGTATGATCAACATTTGGGCCACAGCTCCACGTGAGTTTTGTGTATTTCACTCATACAAGGCCCGTGGATGGTGCCCTCCAGGACAAATTTTCTTCTGTGCTTCCAAAGATGAAAGACTCCCTACCGGAAGGAATGAGATTTGCCTCCAGCCTTCAAAATGTGATATCCAAGTTCATTACTTGTGCTCCATTTCAGTCGACTGGAGTCAGATCCAGGGAGCAGAATCACCGCCAGAGACCCTGTCTGCCATTTAGAAAATGACTTTCCCAAACCACAGAGGGTTAATTTGGGGCACACCTCTCTATCCACAGCTTTGTGGGCTTTCTCTCTCAAGAGTCCACCCAAGTCACAAGCAGGGTAATATCTTGCTGGACACTCATCTTTCTGCTGTCAGGAAAAAAAAAACCCACAAACAAACAACAACAAAAGGAAAAACAACGTTTTTTCCCCGCAAGCCTTCCATATAAAGTCCTAAGTGCAGCCCTGAGCCTGTGGGTTCCTCAGAAGCAACCGGCTTGTGCAATGTACTATCACCGAATGTCATATTAGAGTCCTGCCACAGTCCCATCCAATAATCTGGCATGAAGAAAAGTTAACTGAATTAGTGGCCGACTGGGACACTTTGTGACCTACTCTTTAGGAACCAAGTCCCCTGAACTTTTCCATTCCACATTGCCTTCATCCTTTAATAGGGACCGAATCCCCATTAACAATTGAGCAGCGACAATAAGTGCCATCAGGAAGAGGAAATTCAATTTTCGTGGGGGATGACAGCCTTACCTTTTCGCGCTTAATTGGCCGTATTGTCTCCAAAAGTTAATTGGTTACTTAGTCCAGGTAGTTAGTAAAATGTTTAGCTGCGTCAAAAAGCGCAGGCTCCTACTGTTAATGGGGCATGAAATGGAATGTTTGATACTGCAAATAAAATCAGTGATATTCAAGGATGTTATGGTAGGTAATGCGTTGAAACTGCCATTTAATGGGTCCTGGAAGATTAGGGTAGTGTCAGCCGGAACCGCCCGGTCTCTTTTCTGACATTGTTAGTTGTCTCTTCATTTACTTAACGGCTGTCTGCACTGATTACATAGGCATAAAACTCCCTACAAAAAAACAACAGAGACACGCTCTATTAGCAGTCCAATTAGAACTATTTGCATATTACAGTTCATTTCTGCTTAAGTGAATCCCTAATACAACTTCAGGAAAAAAAATTCTATTGTGTCATTTGAAAGAAAGAGGAAAGAAAAGCCTTAAAGGTGATCCCTGCTTCCTCTCTGGTTCATCCCCTTCTCTCTCTGTCTCCCTCCACGCTCCCTTGTGCGCTCTCTCTCTCTCTCTCTTTCTCTCTCTCTCTTCCTCTCACTCTTTCATTCTCCATTGTCCATCTCACATAATATTAGTTATTAAGTTAAAACTTTAGACTTGAGACTGTTTTTCCCCCCTGAAATAAGTAAAGGTGGGGACAGCATCCTAGAGAGACTCAGTCCCTCTCTGACAGGTCAGTTTTGCAGATGTCTGAACACCTATATCCAGAATAAGTGGGTTCTTTCCTTTTCTTTCTTCCTTTCTTTTCCCTATTTTTACACGTATTACTAATTCTATTAAGATCAGCTTGGTCATAGCAAATTTCAGCAAAGAAGTTACCGTGTGTACCAATAGCCCCAGTGGAACAGGAAACCCAATTCTGGTGTCTACTTCTGTGAGTCTAGAGGTGCTGACTGCATGCATGTGGGATAACATCCTACACATATGAATCCCGGTGAAGGCAGCTCCTTTTCAGTAGCCAGTGGAACTTGGTGTGTGAAAAAGCAGTTTTACTCAGTATTTTCTCATGATTTCTCTGAATGCCTAGAAGTCCTCAAGCAGAGCATCTCTTGTCTATTTACAAAGACATTAGGGATCGTTCGTTTACATGATTTTTTGAGAGTCACCATGTTGATCACATAGGGACTGAAGTTTCTCTTGGAGAAGTAAGAAAGGAACAGTCTGTTAGCTCAAGTGCCTGAGAGTTCAAGTGCAGAAGCATCATGTTCTTGGATCCTGTGCTTTGGGAATGCATGGGTACTTTGAAATACACTTTACACATTTACTAGTGTCTGTGTCTGTATATATGTGTGGGGTGTGTGTGTGTGTGTGTGTGTGTGTGGTGTATGTGTGTGTGTGTGTGTGTGTGTGTGTGTGTGTGTGTGTGTGTGTGGTGTGGTCTGGCCTAAGTGTATGTGTGGTGTTGTTCATTTGTGTATGTGGTGTGTTAGTGTGTATGTATACGTGTGTGGTGGTTTATATGTGCGTATACAGTGCATACAGTGTGCATGGTGTGTGTGTGTGTGTGTGTGTGTGTGTGTGTGTTATGATACACGGGTGCTAGTACCAGAGGGCACATGTAAATATCAGAGGATAATTTTTTGGAGTTGGTCCTCTTGTTCCAACTTTGCTCCTTGGCTTGTGAGGAGAGTGTTTTTACTTGCTGCACCTTGTCACCAGCTCCAGATAGAATGTTTTAAGATGCCAGATGCAATTGCTAACACATATTTTCAAGGAGCCATAAAGATTTTTGTGTTAGTCTTGAGTTTTTCTGAGTCCTATAAATTTAGGGGAGACTGAGAGGTTGTTGAAGGAATTCCTAAGAGTCCAGGGAGGCCTTCTACTGTGAAGAGGGAACTGACTGACTGTTCTGTGCATCTGTGAAGTTCTTCAAGTAAGAGAATGAGGACTGTGGTTTTGCCTGGATATGATGGAGAAATCCAATGCCCAGATCAGAAGGTGGCCTACATAGCGATGGCCTGAAGAAGCCAGCCTAAAAGATTCTCAGAATCTCATATCCACCACTATCGCTTAGCAGTGAAGGCTTTTCATCTAATATTGAACAACGTTTATTTACTGTAAAGAGTTTAACATTTCAAATAAACAAATGCAGATGACATAATGTTATAAATGGTCCTGACCTATCAGGACTACCAGCAGAAAATTCATGAAGCGAGGAAAGGGTGTTTTCATTTCAGAAGTTACCCTCATATGAACCTCAAATGCAGAATCCTCCTGGCAGTACCCAATCTAGAGCTAAGGAAAGCCTCTACAGCTGACCCTGGATTGGTCCTCCAAAGTGGACTGTGTGAACAGGATTGAATTGTAGGCATTTGCTGCTGTAGGATGGATACTTGGAATAGTGCTCTTTGAGGTGTCAGGGCCACCCTGATGGCTGGATACCTTCACAAGCACTCACTGAGTATTTTCAAAGCTCATACCACCCAGCTCCCTTTTTACCTGCAGGCTAGCCCACCCACCTCCCAGGTACCCAGATCTGCCACTTGCTAGAAGATTTCAAGTGTCGACCATGGAAAACAGGGGAAGAAAGAAGAGGATTATTCAAGGTAGCAGATCAACTACTCAAGAAATGTGAATGATTCTTGACCATCCCTCTTTCCTTTTCATGTTTAATCCATTATTTTGAGCAAAATGCATACACAATGGTAACAAAAGCAGGGAGAGGCAAGGAAGGCACTCACAGCCTCAGAGCCTCAAAGCACTGTAAACAAATGAAACAACAAGAAAAAGCCCATCAGAGGGAAAGGTAATGCCCCTAGTCTGTCATTTTCAATACTTTTCACCACATGAGTTGATCTCAGTGTGAAATGTGTTGGCTCTGTCTGCTACACACCCTGTTTGGATGCCCCTTCGGGTCCTTTGTGCCCTGCCCCCTGCTTTTATCAGGCTCTCATTAACACCATCTCCAGATGAGTACCATCAGAGGCAGAGGCTGACACACCGGCCCATTGCCTTGTTGAAGTAGTTCTGCCAGGCATGGTTAGACAGTGCCAGGGATGGTGAGCAAGACAGCCTGGAGACACGTACTTTGCCCCTGGAAGCAGTCTTTGCACCCTGCCAGGAAAACAGCTCTCTGGAAAAGCACTGCCTGCTAGTAAAATGAACTAAATCAGTAAACAATGATTAAGGCTCTGGGTCTGCTGTCGCCACAGCAAACACATGGCTTTGCTTCTACACACACACACACACACACACACACACACACACAGAGAGAGAGAGAGAGAGAGAGAGACAGAGACAGAGAGAGACAGAGAGAGACAGAGAGAGACAGAGAGAGACAGAGACAGAGACAGAGACAATGAGACAGATAAAGACAGGAGAGAGAAACAGACACAGAGACAGAGACAGAGAGACAGATAGAGAGAGGGAGAGACAGGCAGAACACCAAAGCCAGAGAGAGATGGCATGGAGAGAGAGTTGGGTGTGGAGTCAGGAAGGAAGACAAATTCATGTTCTCCAAAAGTGAAAGAGCCTGTGTTCAGGAAAAACAGGATGAATATCTCAGGGTGCTCATTTCCCTTCATTCTATGTTTTCCTGGATGTGTAGTGAGAATTGCTTTTCCTAATAAAAACTTCAAGCTGGGCATATAAGCAGTAGTTTGTCTAAGTCAACCTGTATTCCTATTTGTCAGGCTCAGTCATGTTCGTGACATGCTCTAAGTCCTTGGACTAGGTGGTGTGAATCAGAAGGGGCAGGGCCTTCAGTGGTCTGAGCCGTTTGGTGCAAACATGTCAGTTCATCAAATGTCATTCATAAATGGTACAAAGCTCTGCAAAAATGTCCATATGCATTCATTCCTCTACCTGTCTACCTACAGATAAAGCAGACACAAAGTATATATGTGCATCTGTTCTTGTTCTGGATCTCCTATTATCGCTATAGTATTATTATGTTATTAATATAACACCATAACTGGGCCCTTTAAAATAAAATGCCTTGACACGAAGGGTCCTCATATGCCTGTGCTTTGAACCAAACAGAGAAGGCTAACTGGAACTCCAGAATCCAGGAATATAATTCAGGCAGCCTGACACCTTGGAGAAATTGTCAGAAACAAGCAGAATGAAGTCTTGAGAGTGCAGGGTCACACACCATAGAAGAAGGAAAGGCATGAACTCCACAAATATGGAATCTGGGGCTTATAGTTACTGACAAATGGAGCATGAATCAGAGGTATGGCCCCATGACTAGTAGATTCATAAAAAGTTGGTGCATAGTTGAGTCCTAAGACTACCCAACTTGAGCTTGAGTCCTAGAAGAGTAATTCAAGTCTGCTTACAATAGTCAAGACAGTAGAAATTGTTACTTAAAAGAAATTAAAAGCTACCAAACAATCAGATAGATTGTTTTCATAACATTGCTAACAGTTAATGTAAAACGGTTGATGCTTTTATTGTGGAAACTGGGGGTGGACAACTTTTTCCCCATGATTGCAGTAGCAAAGAGGAGCACTGCTCGGGGAAGAGCACTGCTCAGGGAGGAGCATGGCTCAGAGAGGAGGGCTGCTCAGGGAGGACGGCTGCCCGGTTAGGACACCCAAGGATTGAAATGAGACATGTGAAGAGAAAGAGGGAATAAGGATATGGAACATGAACAGAAGTTCAAGATAGAGATTAAAAGGCAAAGGGAGAGAGAAGGTTGCCTTGGGAATACACTCTGTATTGAGGGTCCATCCGGATGGCAGGCACAAAACTCCTTTACGGACTTGGATTCTTGCTTTTTGGTTCAGAACTATCAGTTAGTAGTCATCATGTCCTAAGGGGGAACAATGGCCAGAGAAGTGATACAATGGTTAAATGTCTTTGTTATATCTGATTTGGACATGAGAAACCAAAGTAGTCATGAGGCGTTTAACTAACAAGCTAACTCACTGTGTCTTGAGATTTTGACCCTAGCTGAATCTCTTCAGTGTCAGGATCATATGTGATAAGGGAACTCTACACACATAGGCCAATTACAGAGCCACTATGAGGTTTATTATTCCTGAGTCTCAATTGGGTCTATGTCTAGGACAGGAGAGGAGTCATCAGAACCTGTACTGCTACAGAGGCCCATGATTTTAGTCACTGCTTGATAGTAGTTTTGAGCCTTCATGTGAGTATGCCTGGAAATAATTGGTGGCATCCTTTGCATGCCCAGTGACCTTAGAGGTCATCTTCACAAGAGTTGTATGTTCTCAGTCACAGAGGACAACTCCCCAACACCACCCTTCCATAATAGGTTGTAATCTCTCTGCAAAACAATCTACCCACCCCACCCCACCCTTAGAGTACATCAAGGTGTTATCCAAATGTGTGAAGATGGTCTGCACTTCTTTTTCTGCCTCCAAGAAATAGCTGGGAATGCACTTGCCCAAGTTGCCCTAAATCTATATAACAATTATGTTCAGGATCTATGGGACAATTATAGAAGAGAATGACATATTGTGGGTGAATCCCTATTATACTATGCATGGGTTATAATGAGCCTGTCTGGGGAATTTAACTTTATTTATTTTTACACAAATTTATCATTGCAAAATTGTATCAGTAATTGCTACCCTGAACATCACCTCCTCATAAGGCCAGGAATTATTTTGAGCAACATTTCAAGTAGTTCATGGCTGCCTCCTTCATCCACATAGAGAAGGCATGTGGTAGTCTCATTATAGAAGGGTAGAGCTTTAATTTACAGACAACAATGATATCATGTAATTGATAACTCTATGCTTTAAGTCAATTATATACATTTTGATGTATAATTCTCTGTCATTCCCAAGAAACTAACTTTGCTCCCTTACAAGAGGACCGTTCCCTACCATTGTTACAGACAAACCATTATTAGAGGTGATGTGTTCCATTAAGATCATATGTTTTAGAAATGATAAGTGACACTCAAGCTATTGTGAGGTAATAGTTCAGTGTGTTTCGTTCCAGAGTCTTCCATATAATACTTTCAGTTAGTAACTGAGCACTGGTAATCAGAGTCACAGGAGGTGAAAGAAGAGGTGAGGGAATTGTTGAATACATCTGAGGTAACCCTGTTCCCGCAGCTGCTTCTATGGGTAGGAGAAGAGCAAAACCCTGTCATCTGACTCCGTGGCCTTGATCCTCTACCCTAAGTATCAGCCATGAAAATGAATGCTATCCTCTCCCCTTCTTTACACTTCCATTTAACCTAAGTATCTATCTAACAGTCTATGCAGAAATGTGGCCATAGGTTCAGGCTCTCTGATCAGGAAGGTAATATGATCAAAATTCTCCTTCTCCAACAGGAACTTCCCTTCAGAAGTAACCAACACAACCGTCCACATCACCACAAAGGTTCTATACTTTCTATATCGAGGTATCTATATCATGAACATGGCCTGGATGTTGATCTTAGAGGAATAGCTTTACCTCCCCAAGCCTCAAAATCTTCAATCAGAGTCAGAAATACTAGGTCAAAGCAAGATAACCTGTGTCCATCAAGCCTGATACTTTCTTTCTTCCTCTTTCTTTCTTTCTTTCTTTCTTTCTTTCTTTCTTTCTTTCTTTCTTTCTTTCTTTCTTCCTTCCTTCCTTCCTTCCTTTCTTCCTTCCTTCTTTTCATCCTTCCTTCCTTCCTTTCTCATTCTCCCTTTCTTTCTCGTTCTCCCTCCCTCTCTCTCTCTCTCTCTCTCTCTCTCTCTCTCTCTCTCTCTCTCTCCCTCTCTCTCTTTCTTTCTTTCTTTTTACTTTTTACTTTTTGACATTTTGACATATCTAGCCCAAAACAATTTTGTTTTAGGGCTTGGAGAAGGACAGGATTTTGCAAACCTGTTGTTTATACAAAATACCAATCAGAGAAAGAGGAAAGGGAAGACCCAATCAGACATCCTGATCTAAGTCATGAACAACAAAGTTGCATTTTATAGTCCCCTTAAACTTAGAGATGAGAGGAATATAAAAAGAAGAGAAAGTAGAAATGAGAAAGTCTGGTACCGGTCCATTCCCACTCTTTAACTAGCCCATCATATAAGGTGACTGCCTTCCTCAGTGTACTGCTTCCACAGGAGTGCATCTCTCCCAACGGGAACCATCGCCTCATTGACTTCATATACTTATGTGCATCCCTGGCATCAAGAACATTTAATTCCTCGAAGGGAGCATTGAGAAAGAATTCTGCTAGCATGGTCGGGGCCTTTAATAGGAAGAGCATTTGGAAATGGTAGCAGATTATCTTAGAGTGAAATGTAAATCAAATCCATGAACATACCCATGTACATGCCCGTACTCCTTTTTATCATTGATTAACCAGCCACATGACCTTTTCAGTAAGAGAAATAATTGGCAGTTTTAACAAACGAAAAATTGATCCCATTACTCAGAATAGAATTTTCCACTTTTTTTTAAAAAGATGCTTATTAAAGAGGTCAGTTCCTTTTTTTTTCTGTGTTTCAGGAAGGGTCATGCATATGTAAGTAAGCATGACCATTATGTGCCATCTATGGAGAATGGACGGGCGAGCCATAAACACAAACATTCCCACACGGCCAGGTCTCGAGTGCTTCTGTTCACCAATTACAGTAATGCTGATGGCATATCTCCTTTAATGCACATGGCATTAAAGTAGTCCCCCCTTTTCAAGGAAAATCTAATTACACCAAACCCAAGCACTCAATCAAACCTGTTATTCTGTGGCTAAACAGCCTGGCGTTAATGCAATTTGAGGAGATCCAGGCCGTGACTGGAAACGTCATGGATTAACAATAGCTAATGGGGGCTCCCGTAGGTAAATGAATACGCTAACAACCAAGATCACTGCTAAATCTAATATCTTTAAGCTGTTTAATTCCAAACAGTCCCTTAATAAATCAATTGACCGGGAGAGCTGATGCCCCTATCAATTATTCAGGAGGGCAAATAAATATTTCAGATGATTTGATAGGAAGGCTAGTGCTGGTCTTACAGAAAGCTTTGCATTTCATTAGCTTCTTGCTAAAAGTTTTATAATGAGGAGAACACAGGTGGCATTCCCACTGCAGAAACGGGGAAGCAGGAAGGAGGAGATTGGAGAGCGAGCTCCTCGTGTCTCCGCGCTTTTCCATTATCCGTACTTTACTTTCATAATGTGAAAATTGGAGTCAAGTCCCCCAAAGAATTGCCATTCCCTGCAATCACAAAGGAAATTAAAATGATCAAAAGTATGTCATATTGCACGAGCCTTAACTGTAATTCCTATTGGAAATGCAATTATCAGATACTGATATCAGGCGTATAATTTATGCAGCATCACATCCAAATAGCCCTTCGCCAAATATTTAATATTATCTATTCCACTTTCAAGAGTAAGAAACTGAGTTCCCTATTCATTTATAAAGTGCTGACTAGGTCACCTGTGTTTGAAAGAAAACACAGCCCCCAGCTCCCCCCATTGGAGACCATTATTAAAGGCATATGCTCCTGTTTGACATGATATCTGCCTTGTGAACAATCTACACCATGAGGATCTGAGTGTATGAGGTGGGGAAGTGATCAGTATATTTTTCTCTTTCAATGTGTATGTTTGGTGTGTGATGTATGGGTGTGTGTGTGAGGCCAGGCATACTTTTGCGGTGCAATGCCTTCATGTAGAGGTCAGAGGACAAACTCAGAAACTGGTCCCAATCTTCCACTTTCTTTAAGCTATAGTCTTTTATTTGATTGGCACTGTTTATGTTGGAATAGCTGGTTTGACAGCTTTTAGTGACTCTCCTATCTCTGCCTCCTCTCTCATTTAGGAACACTGGGGTTAAATATATACACACTTATATACAATTGTGTCCAGAGTTCCATGAGCTCTGGGAATCTGAAGTAGGGTCCTCAGAATTGTTTGGCAAATGAGCCATCTACCCAGCCCGTGTCGTCATCCTCTTTATGTATATGTTAATGTTTGTTTGTGTGTCTGAATATTTAAATGAACCTAGTAAAAATAGAAAGGAGAGAAAATATTGGATGGGGGCTATGGATGTAGTTAGGTATTGTCATGCTTGCCAGCATGAGCTGAAACCAGGTTTGGAACCTGAGCACTCCAGAAAAATCAAAAGAAAGAAAACCATCATTAAGTAGCTACTCACAAACACTAGACAGACTAAGGCACCTCTGTGTCTTGCTCAGAATTGCTAGGTTGGTGATCCAGACACACTTGGAAGAGCTTGACAACCTTAGACCTTAAAGACACAGCTCCCTGCAACCTCCGGGAAGGAGGTCTGTGTCTGTTTTGTTTTACGCTTTGGAAATGATCATACAGCAACTTTATCAAATTTTGAGATTGCAGGCTGTGAAACTAAAATGGCGTGTCCTCTCTTAACAGCCTTTTACAGTTTACAAATGTAAAACCCCTGTTAAATTACTGTAAGCGTTATTGTTATGAGAGGTAACGGCAGGAGAGAAAGGGAATTTAGATTATCTGAAAAATAAAACTTAATTGTCAGAAGGTTTGAATGTAAAAACAGTTGATGACTATTTTTCTAAATAAAAAGATCCGTATAAAAACCAACGAATGAAGATTTTTTTTCCTCACTGGCAGTTATGCTCTACAAAATATTCAATGAGCTATGAAAGAGACATATCAGCTACAGAAAAATCATAATTTAAATGTTAGGTCTGTTCATTTTCAGCTTCATGAATCAATAGAATAAACCCTTTGCATTACTCTGTAAGTAAAACCTGGCCATGTTTAAAATCAGATTTGGAGACTTCTCATCAGAAATATTATTTCTTTTGTGGATCCATTATATTAAGTTTTTGTTTAATATTTAAGGTCCCATTGAAATCATAAATGATTTGGAAGGGGGGGCAATGAAATAGGCACAGCGCTCGCCCTCACTCTACCTTGACCCCGAAAAGCTAACTAACCACCACTGGAAGAAAGACTTGTAAATGGGTACGGGGTCGTGTGCCTCAAATCCCAGCACCTACACATATGAGACGGTGGTCTAACATCTGGGTCAGTCTGAGCAACTTAGTGAAACCTGCCACAATGAATATGTGACTAAACGAAACAAACTTTAAAATTTACGCCATGTGTCATATGAAGGAGAACTTATATTGCATTAGGAACCACAAAGAGTATTCCTAAAGATGGAAGTCATGTGCAGCTGGGCTAAAGAAGATGAGAGCCACAAATGGAGAGTAGAATGATCTCTTGGGTAATTCCCAAAAGAAATAGCCGAAACAGCACCTCTGGTAGTCACCCTTTGGAAACCCTTTGTGAATTATCAGTCAAGTCTTCTGGGTTTCTCCATCTTTCACAAAGCACAATGGGGGTAGAGTACGGTGGTACCAGCTTGACACAAATGTTGCCACACTCAAGAGATAAAATAGTGTCCTATCTACTAGCAGGCGATATATTCTGCATGCGTCGACCCATCTCCGGAAGTGAGATCTTTATTTGTTTAATATTCACAGCCGCATAGAAACATAAGTGATTTGAAAAATGGCCAATAGAATATGCAAAGGACAGTTCTCGTCCTACCTGGCTTCGAAATGCCAAACCACTAGCTGAATGAACTGATGCACACAGTCCAAAATGCACACAGTGGTCAAAGGATACCCATCTACATTGAGTTCACGCTGGGAAGCAGAATTCATAGAGGAAATAGATCAACGTGTTTAACAAAGCCCAGTTAAAACTCTGGGAAGCATTGAAGAAGCTATGCAAGCCACTAAAGCACAATTAACGCTTTTGAAATAAAAAATATGATCATAAAATATTATTGATGTTTCCGATAAGAAATTGTAACACATTTTTACTCTAATGGTAAAATAGAATAGTAGGTACAACTGAAGACCCATTACATAAATTAAAAAACTATAGAATATTTTATGTGGATTGCTGATTGAATAGTCAATCGGAAATTAATCTTATTCTGACTATTGCCAAAGGGTGACCTGGGATCTGAGACATTACAGAACAGTGATTGACGACACAAATTCGCCTTCATCTCCTACTCTGGATGCCCAGGTTCTAGTCCCATGTTAAATTAAATTGCTGGTCCACAGCTACCAGGGCAATAACATCTTCACTTTTTCAAGTAATGTTTTCTCTTTTGCCAGTTGAGATTTGACATTACACTCCCAGCTTCCGTAGATGGATACTATGAGAAATGTCCTCGTAAGGACCTCTCTGTGCTTGTGGAAGACCAGTGTTAAAGCCGTCGCTCACTATACTGCCTAATATCTCTCAGATGAAGTTGTAGACAATGTTTTCACTCTAGAAACTTAGCACCAGGCAAATTTGCCCCACAAACCTCTTTCTATCCGGTGATACAAAATCAAGATCTCTGTTTGTATCTTTGTGCTGCCTGCCAGAAAGCCCCCAGCTAAACGCACTAATTTATAAATGCATGCAGTTTTCTGTTCTTTAGAATATTGCAAATATTCCTATTTTTATTTTTTTATAAATTAATCATGCCATTTGTTTAAATCTCACATGATGCACCACTTCCCAGATACCCCTCTACCAGCCCCCCATCCCACATCCATCCTCCCCCGTATTCTTTGTCTGTATGCTTCTATTCTAATTTCTAGCCTTGTACAGAATTGGGGTAATTCTGAATACTTGATATTCTATACTGCATAGTTTTTTTAAGTGTATGGGAGCATACAGTAAGTAAATTATGGACAAAGTTTATTTGGAAAGGTTCCTCTAGGAGAATGGCTTATGAGTAACATATTTGGAACTATATGTATATTATACACTAAAGAGCAAGCATTCCTAAACTCGAACTACCTTCAACAGTCTCTGCTCTTCTCACATGGCAACAAAGTTTCCCCATCTGTCACATCTGCAGCATCCCAACTAGCTTCACTAGATGACTCTTCACCCTCTTTGTAGAAAAATTAACCTTACCAAGAAATGTCTTCTTTGCCCACTGCCACTGTAGTTTTACGTTCTCCATGTGTGTCCACTCAGTGTTGATTATGAAAGGAAGTGATTTGGAAGAGAGGGTAGATTTGTACTTTTTGTTTATTTCACTATGTTTTCTCATATATATAATGTGTGTGTGTGCGTGCGCGTGCGTGCGTGCGTGCATGCGTGTGTGCGTGCGTGCGTGCGTGTGTGTGTGTGTGTGTGTAGATGAGATTGAACACTCTTACTGTATTTAAGAAACAGAGGCAAACCTTTCTACACTGGAAGCAGAAGATACATTTGTTTCCAAGTGCACCTGAAGCATCTCCAATACATCGGTAAGAACTGGAGTCATGCAATAATAGAAATTAGTGACTTGGGGAAAAGTATAAAGTTCACAAATGTGAAAGAAAAGAAAAGTAGAATAGAGGATAATTAATTTTCAAAGAAGACCTACTTTTTTCCCGTGGATTCAAAGAGAGAAAAGGGAGTCAGGCCACTTCCATTTCAACCACACGGACAGGGATCTTTTAGGGAGAAGCTAAGAGTAATTTAGGGTCACATAAATTTTCCCTGTAGCTTTCTAAATTGCTTTTTATTTACATTTCACATTTTAAATTTATTTATTTGTTTTTGTGTGCATATGTGCTGGTGCATACTTGCCATGATCTATGTGTCTGGTAAGCAGAGGGCCGCTTGTGGGAGTCAGTTCTTTTCTTCTACAATGTGGGCTCTTGGGACTCGCACTTAGGTAGTAAGGATTGGTGGAAAGCATTTTTACCTTCGGAGCCATCTTACCAACTCCCAAATGGCTTTTTCTTAATCGCCTATTCACTTGCTTGCTATAAAGCTTTGAATATTTTCAGGTCTCTGAAAATTTTAGTAGAGATAAATTTTGCTTTTTTTTTTGGTAATTTTTGGATGTTTTGCAGTTTGTAATCTACCATTTTATTCTCTATAAGCAGTCGTAAACTTCAGGTTGCTAAAAAGAGTCTTAGGCAATACAATGGAAAAGCTAAAACATGATATTAAAGGAAAATAAAGAAAGTTGTAACCATTTAAACAAATGATCAGACTCAAAAAAGTTACTAAATCGATGGATTTTTTTTTCTTACACTGAAATGAAACACTAGGCAACCAATAGGCTTTCTTGTCAACATGGGTGAGGACTTTTACCAAAATGAGCTGCTTACAAGTCCAATTACAAAACACATTAGGATTGAAAAGAGGCGTAGATGATACAGCTGAACCAAGCAGACAAATTAGCTCACTTATGCTTTCAAAAATGATTTCTGAGGGTGGACACAGCTATTCTTCTTCCAGGTGGTTTTCTGGTGAGGTTATAGACCTGTTTTATGAAAACTGTCTATTGCAAGAAATCTGGTTTATCTTTGGAAAAAAAACCGAGGAAGGCTTTCAAAATCGAAGGCAGTTCAGGAGAAGCCAGAGGCAGTATCACTTTCTGGAAAATGCGTACGTAGGTCAGCAGTATGGAGTGTGGGATCAGGGGA
The DNA here is from genome assembly GCF_021556685.1 of Rattus norvegicus. Classification (NCBI taxonomy): domain Eukaryota; kingdom Metazoa; phylum Chordata; class Mammalia; order Rodentia; family Muridae; genus Rattus; species Rattus norvegicus. The sequence continues at coordinate 137,489,844 of NC_141534.1, forward strand.
GCTGCCTAGTACTTCTGCGACTCACTCCAAGCAGCACTCGAAACACTGGAGCACCGACCAGTCTCCTCAGTCTATCCATCACCATCCCTCTCCAAGCAGCTGAGGACACTTGCCAAACTTAGTTGGGCTAAGCTTAATTCCACGAGCAATTCTACTACTAGGTCCAAGGGACAAGACAAGCCCAGTTATTATAGATTCTCTGATTCAAATGTTTTCTGTCTCATTTGGAGAAGAAATTCAACCAGTGGACTTGAAGTTCCTTCCTTCCAAAGCCTACTCTCAGCCTGTTAGATGCTAAAGCGCAGTCCAGTTAGTCTTCAAGTTTGTACGTATTGATAGGATTGGTACGCAGTCTAGTATCTCCCCCCTCTATCTGTCCCCCGATCCCTCCGTTACCCCTTCCCCCAGTTCCCCTCTCCGTTCTTCCCTTCTTTCCTCCCTTTCTGCCTCCCTCCCTCGCCCTCTCTCCCGCCTCTTAACCCTTTTCTCCTGTGACTGGTCATTTAATATTTAAAGAAAATGCCTCTGCAGTTTCCTTGCCTTATTTGCTGACCTTCACCGATGTTCACCTCTATGACGGTTTCCATCACCCTTCCCCTGGAGTCTTCTCGTCTCCAGGCCAGATGAACCCGAGTTTCACAGCTGTCTTCTGTAAGTGAGTCTGCCGCGTCCACGGTGGAAGTCAATAGCAGAACGGAGAACAGCCTGAAGGCTGGCAGTTATGTATCCCCGGTTCAAACCAAGCCTCAGCAATTGCTAACTGAGTGGTTCTGAGAAAGTCATTTACCTCTCCGTGCCTGAGGCTGTGTGTGCTACTTCCCACAGCGGGCTGGCATGAGGGACGAGTGAAATGATTTGTACAGGGCTTAGCACTGATTTGATGCACACTTCTGTAATGTTTTTTGCTGTCTTTTCCTTCAGATTCGAGGTACCCAGAACTACACTACAAAGCACTCCCAGGTATAAAGGAGTAGGTATGAGTGCATTGGAACTATTCCAGACAAGTGTTTTATAGAGTCCTAAAAAAGTATGCTGCCTTGATAACTACATCTCTCTAATGACTTAAATGCCGTTTCACTTTAATTTAAGCCACGAGGCATTTCTCTCTTTAGCTGTAGATTAATGCATAAACACACAGACTGATAGCCATCTGACTGTTAGGCCACATTTTCCTCCAACCAGTTTCTCAGAAGTTAGATTTCTAAAACCTAAGTGTAAAAATCTCACATTTTTGTAATTTTTCTTCTTAAATTTGCATTCCAGATCTGGGGATATACTATTTTGTTAAAGCACCAGAAAACTGAGATAGTCCCTTCCTTATAATCTGTAATCAATGAAAAAGTTAGTTTTCTATGTCCTGTCCTATGCTGGTCTTCACCTTCAGAGTCCCTTAGCATGTTGATTAGGGATTGCTCTAATGTGGCGGTGACAAAAGCCACATTAACGTGAGCTCTGCAAGCAACGAGAGGGGCTCAGAAATGAATCGTCATCATCCCTCCTTGAAACAGAAGAAAAACCAAGTCAAAACACTTCCCATTCTTTCTTTGGGAACCCCAGAGATTTTCCTCCTTTCTATCCCTGACGATATGATGTCAACAGTAAACATCAGATAAAAGCTCACAAAACTGGAGAGGGCTCAACCCGCAAAGAACCACTTTCCTTTTCTTAGATTCCAGACCTTAAATCCCTGCTATTTTGGAAAATATTGCCATCTACTTAGAACTCTCTTGGTGTAGTCAGTATCTTCAGCACGCCTCAGAAGACTAGCCCGCGCGTAGTTCTACTGAAAGGAGGCAGGCAGCTTAAAGGTTGCACCAGAGAAGAGGTCATGGGGTCATTTTGCGCATGCTTCTGAAGGGGACTATAGAATCCCAACCCAGCCACCTTTCACGTGCACGTGTGTATTTGCTTCGGGTCACTGCGTAAGGTTTTGTTTTACCAATTATGGAATACCCCACCATCACCACCACCACCATGAGAGAAAAGAGAGCCTTTACTTTTGGGTATTTGTTACGGTGACGAAAGGCTGGCTCTCATACACCTGTTGCTATGGGGTTTATTTTCTCTCGCCCAGAAAGAGAATTCTTTTGTAGCTGCAGCATGTGTACTGGGGATCCTGGAAACACTACAAAACTGTCAAGTCTCTTCTTCTCACAGAATATTACAGGTACAGCAGGCCCTTACACAGGATTTCACTGAGTTAAAACCCTGGAGATTATTTAAATCATAATAGTTTGGTTGCCCCTCCTGCACTCATTCACATGTTGAACATTTGGTCCTCAACTTGATGATACTGTTTTATGAGGTGGTGGCAACTTTAGAAGGTGGGGCTTATCAGGAGAAAAAGGTTACCAGGGATGTGACTTTGAAAGTTATACCTGTACCAAATCAATTAATCTCTCTTCGACCCTCGCTCCCTCCCTCTTTCTCTCCCTCCATCTCTCCCTACCTCCTTCCCCTCCTCTCTTTTTTTTTTTTTTTTTTGGTTCTTTTGAACATTTTGTGCTCAGCTGTGCAAAACTGAATGAACTGTAACGAACAGAGTTGCCCTGAGAATATTATTAATAGCATTTTAGAAATAATTCCTAAGTAGCACATGAGAAAGCTTGAGAAAGAGGCGTGAGCTAGCCAGCGTACTTTAACTAGTATCTTACTTCAGGTATTGATGGAACCTCTTAGGGGATGAGTTAGTTGTTTATCCACACATGCTTTCCTTCTCTTTTCATTAATTTAATTTAATTCCATTTATATGTAACCTGAGAGTAGCATTACCCTGCAGTATGCCCACTCCATTTGTAAACTGAACTGGAGTCATCATCCTGCTTTAATGGCTGTGAAGGACTGAGAAATTAATAGCTCTCTCTTGAATTAGTAAATTATATTTTTCCAAAGAGAGAAAAGTGCCTCGTAAAAATAAGTGACTAGAGTCACTTTTATTTTATAACAAGTCTTTTTATGCTATAGTTTTAAGCCCCCCCTTTTACAATAACATCTTACATTTATATAGTGCTTTATCCTTTTTGAAGCACTTGCATGCACATTAGCCTGTTTTATCTCCACAACAACCTTCACATGTAAGTAGGGAAGACATAAGAGGGAGCCTGTGCTGCCGAGTGAGGAATCGTGAGAGGAGACGGCTGTATAAGTGGGCTGAGCACTGGGTTCGCCTCCTGTGTGTTGGTCCCTGGATGTTTTATGAGGTTCTTCTCTGCCGGGGATAGGAAGTTATAGAGAGCACTGAAGGAGAGCTGTTTCTTCTATTTATCCTTTTTTCAGAGAATATATTCTTCATCCTTTCCAGAAACATGATCTAGTAAAGTCCAAGTTCCCTAAAGTATATCAGTGTTCAGCCTACCCAGAAATCTCCTCTATTTTATTTTCGTCTCAAAAACATAACATTTCATCATAAAGTATAACTGATGTCCTTGAGGGCCTAGGGAGTTTGCACACTCGTCCTGCATCCTGCATCCTGCTCCCTGCTCCTACACTTCTCTTGGTTCTTCCAACCTGGATCAGTCACGTGTCTGTGCAGAGTTCAAGCTGCGAAGACATTCGAAGGAAAAATGGGATGTAATTATCCACCACCATCAAGGTGACAAATCTTAACAGGTGAGAGAAAACAGATGTTCTCCCTCCTATAGAATTAAAATTCAATTCCCATTGAACAGTCTCTCTATATAAAAAGAGTTCCTTATAAAGATGTGCAGTTGACATAATAATAATAATAATAATAATAATAATAGAAATAATAATAGTAATGATAATAAAATATATTTCCAAATACAGTCTATTCATAATAATAAAATAACAAGTAAAATCAAATAATCAACTGTATGCTTTCTCCTTGACCTGAGAAAAATAAGGCATATTTTTCATTTTAAGAATTTATATGTGTACATAAATGTGTGTACATACAAATACATATATACTTTTGTGCTTTTGACATCATTTTACAACATAGGTCAGACAGGCCTAGAATTTGTGATCTTCTTGCATTAGTATCATGCCTCATGGATTTCATATTTATGGGCCAACACACACAGATAAGACTCATATCTCATAAAAGTTTATGGTTGGGTCCATCTTTACTTTGAATAAGTAAGTCTGCTTCAAAACTAGACGTTTTGGTTACACATTTTAAGTAGCATTGCAATGTTTATAAGAAGAAAGTAAGATGGATCTACCCTGGCATTTAAAAACATTGATCTACAGCCTTTCAGTTTTGCTCTCTAATGTTCTTCTGTGTCATTTGTTGAATATTAATACTTTCATATTCTTATAATTCTGGCAGTGGGCCTTGTCTTCAGAGTTCACAGGATCTCACATACACACAAGTAAATTACATATGCTGCGTGCTGCCTACACTCACAGAAACACATTGTAGGCTTTCTGCAAACTTACGTATGAATGTTCCAGATTGAAACATTCACTCCTGGATGGGGGGAGAGAGGCTCAGATGACTGAAAAAGGTGAGAGATTCAGTAAGTCAGAAAGTTACCAGATTGTCTCAAGTTTCATCCCTGGGTTTATACAAGCTGTTAACAATTTCTGAGGAAGGGACTTGTTTCAGTGGAGCTGTCTGCAAGATGGGCAATGGATTTTAGGATACAGCTTTCATGAATTATTGTTCAAACTGAAGTGGGCTTTCTGGAATTGCAGCTGGCTTTGAGTCATGTGTGTTCTTATCAGTAACTCCTGTCCCATGCTCCCTTAAGGAACACAAACTGATTAGTTCACCAACCTATACTAGGGTGGAAGATTTTGTTTGGGATATTGTTGGTGTCCAATCTGAGATGACTAGACATCACGTCATGTCTCGCTGAGGAAAGTCATATACCACCTTAGATGTATTCTGAACTGATTAGTTTAAAAAATTACTACATGGGCTGTTCACTCTGTGATCTCAGGCAAAGGTTGCTTTACAACCTGATAATATAATATCAACACTAGATAACTATAGAGTTCAGTCTGGCAACATACAAGAAAATGAGTGTTTCCTCTTGAATTACTAGGAGGACTGTTGTAAGTTATTTGATCACACTCTGAAACCCAAGATTCTGTCATTTACTGGAAAAACCTGTTTCTAGTTGTGTGGCTCAGTCCTAGCACACACTTTTACACTTTTAATCCATGAGCTTTCTGTTTATTGTAAAGTGGATTAAGCAAAGTCAAACACAGGTCAAGAGGCAGAGCAAGCAACCAGTTGACAAGGAATGAACATAGGAAAGAACCATAGAGAGCGAGAGGAAGTGAGGAGGACGAATACAGAGACACACAGGAAGTGGAAGGATTTTTGAGACAATGTGGAGGAGAAAGGTCAGCTGGGTGCTTTCTCTGCCTCTCTGAGCTATAAGGCTTTCATTCCAGCATCTGACTACCAGATCTTTATTGGTAAAATCAAACATTTGAGACTTTGTTAAAAACAACATAAGACATGGAGTATTGTATTGAGTTTTGAATTCAGTAGAATATTGCCTAGGAATTCTGGGAGAATGCAGTATAGTGAGACATACCCGAGAGAACTAAGCCAAGTCAGAGATACCACATCCCAGAAAGAAAAATAATGGAGGATGTTGAGTAGGGAAGGCCATGACTCTTCTGGGGAAATTTTATTATCCTTCTAAAAGAATAGGCTAGAGGATTCTGTGGCACATACACCCAGAAGTCTCACATGCAATAAATAAAAAGTACTCATGTTCAAATAAAAATAGCAAAGCATTGTCAATGTTATCAAACCTCTTACTGATACAAGGAATACAAATTCGAACTGTTTTAAGAACGGTGACTTTTCTCAATACACACACACATGGACACATACATGTTGAATAGTTTTTATTCCTTTGGGGAACATTCTGGATTTCCCCCTCTGTCTTTTGCTTTTCTTCCCTCCTTCTCCTCCTCCTCTTCTCCTCCTCCTCCTCTATCCTCTCTCTCTCTCTCTCTCTCTCTCTCTCTCTCTCTCTCATCCTCCTTTGAAGACTGTCCTACACAGATGCAGTTTCTCAGTGCTCCTCATTCCTACTCTGCCTTGCTCCTTAATCTGAGTTCTATGTGATCTAATTTTGTAATGGTGCATAAAAACTGAAGCAGGAATAAACAGCTGATCATGATAGGTCAGGATGTGGCTCAGTGTATAAAATGACTTCTGATGCTCTCTTCTGCTACTGGAAGGAGTGGGGCAGGTCCTGGGGTTCTTGCTGAAGAGCACAGTTGAATCTACATAGCACAAGTTATCTCAGACCATCACCCCCATTTCACTCTCCTAAGACAATAGAATCACAGAGATTGGATGACCCGCATCATGCAGATGTGTGCTGTTATATAATGGCAGTCTGACTGGAACATGTGCTTTTGGCCATTGAGATATTCTAATTACTTTTCTAATATTACATATGTAAGACATTTAAAACTCTTTTCTATCTGACATGAATTTCTAGTCAGGCTAGATTTTGTTATCTTTGCAAAAGAGTGAATGAAGGCAACGATGACCTCAAACTCATAACGTAACTGAGGTAGATCTTGACTTTCTGATTCTCCTGATTCTATCTCCTGAGTGCTAGGATTCCAGGCACGCACAAGCAGACCCACTTGCTTGCTGGTTTTCAGGGCTTGAAGCTTCATGCATGTTGGACAAGCAGTAGACCATCTGAGTCTAGAACAAGTATTACTCTGTGTGTGTGTGTGTGTGTGTGTGTGTGTGTGTGTGTGTGTGTGTGTGTGTAAAACTGGGTACTTAGTGTTTATAAAAGTATTCTTTTGAAAATAAAGGACATTATACCATGTAAGTACAACACTATTTATTTAAAGAGCTTTTTCTGACACATGTATCCACACTTCCAGATGGAACTTTTTGAAGAAAAAATAGCCTTTAGTAGATTTTCTGTAAACAACTTGGAGAGCAAATACTTTCTGATTCATTTACTCTCCTCGTCTCCAGAAGACCAGCTCACTGTCAAATTCTAGATCATTCTGGAAATATCTAGGCTGGTTTAATAATATTATTTTATCTTTATTGCTGAAAACCCAGCTGGTGAAGAAAAATGAAGACAATTGTGTGAATAATGGATGGAGAGATGACTTATTGTTTCCCTCGATGAGAAGTAAGCATACTTTATTATATGACCTTTTCTCAAGTGCCTGTCAAGGGCTCAGAGTAATAAAGCTGCACTTTCAAAGACTGACTGGTTAAGAAAAGATACACATTAAAACGTTGTATCTCTTTATCAAGAGCTAATAGTCTATTTGTGGGGAAAGCAACTATGCCCCACCCCCCAAATTCCTGGCTCCTCCCTACATAGTAGCCTTCAGCTCCCTAACCTTCTGCTGCTTGCCTTTTGGCATATAGTTCAGTTTCAATGGATGAAAACAAATGTATGGCTCTTTTCTTTATGAGAGGTTATTTTGTATTTCAATCATGTTTCTCCCTGTTGACCTTGAAGGTAGAAACTTCTTTTGATTGTTAAGGGTCTGCCATGTCTGGCTTCAGCCTTTTTATTTTCTATTTAATTGCTTTAGGTGATGTCTTTTTTTTCCTATATCTATCCTAAAATTTCAGCTAATCAAAACACATTAGGACTACTTTCTTGTATGTCTTACTTAGATTGCCCATGGATCTCAAACTATATCTCTTCGGTATAACCAGACAAGGTCAGTATTAAATACATATATATATATGCATATATATATGTATATATATAAAATTCCATTTTTATATCAGTCAGAAGGAAGTTAAGACTGACTTTCTTGTGAATATTGTCATAAACTTTTAATTGGGTACTGCGGTCAAGTTCACATTATCCAATAGAAGGAGAGATTTTGACTGCTCCTTTACTGAGATGCGTTGTTCCAGCTGCAGTTGGATTTGGTTTTCCTGTGTTGACATGGTTTCTTGGATTTGCTCTTTGAAAAGTCTTCATAGAAACCGCACTTGTAAACTCTTCACTTCGTGATACCTGTATCTCTACGTCCCTGTTGAAGATATAAAGACCCAAAAAACACAGGTTGTGCACACCTTCAATCCCAGAACTCGGGAGGCAGAGGTAGGCAGGCGTCTGTGAGTTCAGGGTCACCCTGTTTTGCAAAGTGAGTTCTAGGGCAACTATGACTACACAGTAATCCCTATCTTTTCTTTTATTTTCATCTTTATTAACTTGAGTATTTCTTATTTACATTTCGATTGTTATTCCCCTTCCCGGTTTCTGGGCCAACATCCCCCTAACACCTCCCCCTCCCCTTCTACATGGGCTTCCCCTTCCCATCCTCCCCCCATTACCGCCCTCCCCCCCAACAATCACGTTCACTGGGGGTTCAGTCTTGGCAGGACCAAGGGCTTCCCCTTCCACTGGTGCTCTTACTAGGATATTCATTGCTACCTATGAGATTGGAGCCCAGGGTCAGTCCATGTATAGTCTTTAGGTAGTGGCTTAGTCCCTGGAAAATCTGGTTGGTTGGCATTGTTGTTCATATGGGGTCTTGAGCCCCTTCAAGCTCTTCCAGTCCTTTCTAAGTTTCCTTCAATGGGGGTCCCGTTCAGTAATCCCTATCTTAATAAACACACAAACAGACAAAAATAGAAACTAAGGAAGAAAAATTATTTCTAATATTATTATAATTTCTCTAATTAAATATCCCAGCAATAAACTGTAAAACTTAGCATTATATTTATAAGAAGCTATGTCTCATAATCCTTTTCATGTCCCCTTCACATGAACATAATTTAGATGAAATCCGTTAATTTAATGACAGCTACATCCCCTTTTATTCATTCAGATGAGAGTTTCTGTTTGGTTTTCAAACTCAGTTGAAACATTTGACCTAAATCATTCTTCTAGGATATATACAACACAAATTAAAAAACATAAAATTATATATATATATATATATCCATTTATGTTATCTGATTGATAAGCGCTGCTTCGGTATGCTTTCCCTGCTTCTAGCATTGATAACCATAAGGAATATGTCCTGGGTGCATGTCTCTGTGTACATGTGTGGGACAGACAGAAAGGGAGAGAGACAGAAAGAAGGAATAAGTGAGGGGAAGCCACCCCCTTGGTGTCTTCTGTTAACAGACAACTTACTTGCCCTCGCATGTTGAAGGATTCACATCAAATGCAATTGAAGAATAAAAGAACTCAGGAAATTAGCTTCGAATGGGCACACAGAGGTCCTTGCATTCCCCAACATAAATTCATGGAATGGTTGGTTTAGCTGGTACATTTTAAGATTTAGTATATAGAGTGGTGTCTTAATAAAAGGTTTCCTGCTATAAGGAGACACTATGACCAAGGCAACTCTAAAAAAGGAAAGCATTTAATCAGGACTGGCGTACAGTTCCGGAGGTTTAGTCCATTATCATCATGGCCTTAGCATCACTGTGGCAGCATACAGGCAGACATGATAGTGGAGAAGTAACTCAAAGTTCTGCATACAGATCTGCAGGCAGCAGAAAAAGAAAGACTCTGGGCCTTGCTTGAACATTTGAAACCTCCAAATGCATCTACCAACAAGGCCACATCTACTCCAACAAGGCACTCTTATAATAATGCCGTTCCCTATGGGCCTATGGGGGCCATTTTCATTCAAACCATCACATATGGTAAAGGTTCAAACATTAAAATGAGATGATGAATTTGTTTTTGAAGTCTTCTAAAGGACGGTCATCATTTAGCCTATCAAACTGAGCACTTTCTACAGTGATAATAGAATTAAAGAAATAAAAACAAGAGTGCCTACGAAAAACTTAATAATGCTCAGTGATCTATACTGTTTCTCTCTACTTTTTCTTCCTTAATCTTTTATACACTGTATTTTAAGATACACAAGCACAGACACATCACATCTCAAGCCATTGTGGCGCCACATAAATACTGCATAAGTTAGCCATCCAAATTTTTCCTATTCTTCTCTTTGTTCATTCTTTAAAAACTAAATGTGGGGGGAGGGTGCTGATCTATAATTGTATTGAAACGATCGTTCAGCACATCTTAGAAATTAATATTTCGAATAAGGAAGTGAGACGGTAGAAGCATGAATTCGGTATCACAGCAAAAGCAATGTGTCCTGTGCCTTTAATATGTAAATCTATTGAAATCCAGCCCTTGACGTGCCCAGGGGTTCCCTGTTTATTACTTTATGACATTTCCACACTGAAGGTGCAGGAGGGGCTCACAGTAATTTGCTTGATGTTTGACTAGAGAGGTTCCCCATCACGATTTCAGCCCACTTTGGGCCCATTTCATTTTAAAGTTGTTGTCAGTCATTTGAGAGTGATATGCCCCGTGCCTGGGAAGAATAAACACATCGCATATTAGGTAGAGCTGTGATGGATGGGGATTTGCTGAGTGCCAACACTTCTTTCGGAGAACGGGGAAAAATCAGAACGCGGGAATGAGATGACAGAAGAAAGGGACTGAAGAGTCCAGCTAGGCTTTCCCGGTGGTCTCTAGCTCAGAATTAACTGCGGGGTGGCTGGGTGTTGGGAGAGAGGACAACAAGACTCGTATTTGCTTTATTTTGGCTTTGGTGTGTTTTGTTTGTACTGACTGTTCCGAAGAGAGGGATGAGGCCGGAGCACACATTATTTGTTTCTCTTCCTGTTACTAAACACAGAAACGAAGCACAGCTGTTGAGAACAAGTCAGCACCAGTTGCTCTGGAGCCTTTTACTTCAACTATTTCCACCACTGGTCAGAAAGTGACCCTGAGTCAGCGTTTAAATGGACAATTTTTGCCCTTTTTTGTGCTCACAAATGCTCCAGATTACATTTGGAAGTCAATTTTTAACAATAAATCTGCATTTGATTTGGGGAGAAGGGAAATGTTGCTTTCCTCCAAATCATACAACACCCCCCACCCCCGTCTGTCTCTCTGTCTCTCTGTCTCTCTGTCTCTCTGTCTCTCTCTGTCTGTCTCTGTCTCTGTCTCTGTCTCTCTGTCTCTGTCTCTCTGTCTCTGTCTCTCTCTCTCTGTCTCTCTCTCTGTCTCTCTCTCTCTCTCTCTCTCTCTCTCTCTCTCTCTCTCTCTCTCTCTCTCTCTCTCTCTCACCCGAAAAGGCTGCAAAACGAACTGGCCACAGGCGACCATGGTTTCAAGGTTGGAAGTCAATGCCTTCAGCGTTATTGACAGAAATGTTTCAACAATTCAGAGAAAGGAAGTTTATGCCAGAGGAATGTGTTTTCTTTGCCCATGTGTTCCCCATCAGCCAGCTCCTGCTTTTCTCTGCTGCACTGTAGAGTGCTTGCGTTAGCATGATTCGAACACAGGTATTTCCATCCAGGGTGCAGCTGGTTCTCAGGCCAGTACCATGAATGTCCATGACTCTTCTTGAGGACTATTTCATACTGCTTTAAGATGTTTCTAGTCCTCAGACTAGACTCCAAGTGAATATTGATAACCTTATGTATGGCCTCATGGGTTGGATTATATGGCCAGATTCCCTTATCTCAATCTGTTAGTCAGGGAATTGGACCAGTATACCCAAGAGTTATTTCTTCTCTTCTTCTTCCACTGGGCAAAGGAAATGCCCTGTCTGATCTCACCAGTGAGTGAACTGAAGGCCCTCCTTTGGTTAATAGGAAATGTCTGGTCAGAAAATTACATATTGTATATTATATCCGACCTTCTTCTGCTTGAGGCCTTGCCCCTGAGATCTATGAGGTCTGAAGTCAGTGTCTCCTGAAGGGAATCCAATCCTTTCCTCATGCTATTTGAGGCCACTCAACAACTCATTTTGATTTGGCTAAGGTAGAGAGATCGAGAAGACAGTGTAAGTTGAATTTAATGGTGCCAATGACCTACACTGGGTAAGAAATCTAGATGTGGTCATACATACATTTCAAGCTACAGATATGGATCTCCGTGCGCTTGTAGCATCCTCAACTTAACAGTGAGACATGCTGATGAAAAGCTTTAACAGTTACAGTAAAAAAGGCAACCAGTCTCTAGCCCAGAAGGGTGGCGGGAAATGGGATAGTGGAGACTCCATTTTTATATAGAAGGTTTTTGATCCATTTCTCTTATCAATGCTCTAGGACAATGACCTTCCAGAAGCCCTTTACTTGCCATCCTTAATAATTAAAAGGCATCCTTAACTTTTTCTCTGGATGTCCCCACAGTGGTTAAAGAAACCTTGACCACATGCCTTAAAATACACAATTTATATTTAGTCTCTCAAGGATTCCCGACGAGAGTTTAGTAGTCATTTACTGCTTAGAGGATGACAATTATCTAGTAAGGACTTTCCCTGCCCTCAGTGGTCCTAAAACTGACATCTTGTTACTTTTAGAGGTATCCACCTCGTAATTTAGTTTTGGAAAGTTGGGGAAAAAAATGAAATGAAGATGTCCATGAATCCTTGCTCCTCATACTGACCTGTTCTTATCGACATTGCCAATAAGGTTTTATCAGCCGGGGCACGAGGCGAGTCTATCTTATTAGTGAGGAAACTAATGAAAGATCATCCTGACAATGATAATTAATTGCGGTTGTTGACAAGGACTCACTTCTGTGCACTCCCTTTCTGATGCTCTTTCTTGGGCTTTCAGCTCTCTTCTCTCAATTAGCCATATGAAAAGCGGCACCCTCCCCGTGGAGAAAGAAGCTTTTAGATTAATCATATTATCTTAAGGTTCCAAATCTCTGTGCCTGCCTGACCTTTCTTCCGTTAGAATCCATTATCTTAAACTATCACAATAATCCTGGCTTTAGGGAGGGAGAAAGGGAAGAGGAATCAAACCTAATAGATGGCAAATAAGATTAATCTATGATCTAAGTGCCGATTACACTTGGCCCTGCCCTTGAACACCCAGGTGTAACCTTGAAATTCACATCCACTAAGGCTCGGCAATTGGATTGAGTGTCCCTCAAGGCCTTCAGGGCAGCTGGCCAAACCTTACCCATTAGTCCCCAGTGCGATTCCAAGCCTGGCTCAATGTCTGCCTCTTTTTTATCCCCCTCCCTTGTGGAATTTGGCAGCTGTGCCTTTTCATGTTTGTTTTGGGATAACTCACATTTTTTAGATAAAATACTTATTTTGGGTTCTTGATTTCCTTGTTTGTCAGAAGCACCCGGCCAGCTAGGGATAGAGAGTCTGGACTTTTACCTGGACCTCACAAGAGGAAAATAAATGATCCAGCCCCTCAAAATCTGATAGCTATACCCAAATAAATTCTAGCCTTTGCTTCTTTCAAAACATTGACATACTGATCTCTAAAGCTACATATGTTTTAGAACAACCAAGAAGAGGAGGACTTTTTTTTTTTTTGCAACGTTTGTCTTCTGAACTTTGACCTGATTATTTTTCTTCCACATACCCTGGGGTCTTAGAAAGGACAGTTCTTGGGCAAGATGGAATAGGACACAAGGAAGTTGGAGCTACTGGGGATGTGAGTAGAAAAATCAGTTTTGCTCAGAGCAGCCTTTCCTCTGCAACGCACTGGCACCATGACATTCACAGAGCAGGGAGACAGCATCGCGGAGGACACCATCCCAGTTTGAATGTCTAAAGTTGAAAATGGTGACTATCCGTTATCATAAAAAGCTTATGCAAGACTAAACAAACTTTAATATGTAGTAAAAGTGAGATGAGGCATTAGGCATACAAGAGGAAAAGCCAGTGGACTCTAAAAATACAGAGCGTAGATCTGGTTCTCAGAAGATACAGCCATTTCTCCAAACACAAAAACACCCCCAGGACAGGAGTTAGGAAAATGCCTCTTAAACAGTTTTCAGCCTGTTGAGCTGACCTCGGGGAATATGTCCCTGTGGTCTCCAGCACACGTTAGAAACAGAACGGCTTTGGGATTGAGGTGGAGCTCAACACGACAGTGTCCCTCTGGATTCAGTCCCCATTCCATTACCAAATATAAATAACAAGGACAAGCAGTACACTTAGCAGTATTCATTAGTGGGGCTGTGGTATTGGGGTTTAAGCCTACAGCATCGTGTACCTAACGCAAGTACCCTATCCCTGTACAGGTAGTAGGTTTTGTTTGTTTGTTCATTTGGTTGGTTTGGTTTGTTTTTGCCTGTTTTGTTTTGCAGACAAGCTCTCTCTACTCTAGGTAGTTCAGGTTGTTCTCAGACTAGAGGCAATCTTCCTGCTTTAGCCTCCTAAGTGCTGGGATCCCAGGCATTAACCTTTCCTGTTAACCTTTCGTTCGTTCGTTCGTTCGTTCGTTCGTTCGTTCCTTCCTTCCTTCCTTCTTTCTTTCTTTCATTCTTTCTTTCTCGTTTTTCAAAACCAGGTCTCTCTTTGTAGCCCTGGCTGCCCTGGAACTTGCTCTGTAGACCAGGATGGCCTTGAACTCAAGATCTGGTTCACTAGGGTTGGCATTAAAGCTATGTGCCACCACACCTGCTGACTTGTACTCATTCATAGCTCATGGGCCTGGTAAAATAAGGACTCCAACTTCTCTATCACTCATGGCTCACGTTGCGTGCTTCCAATGGTGAAGCTTGACTTCCAAGCATACTTTCCTCTGTGTCTTTTAAGAGGATTAGAACATCACCTTATTCCTTAATGGGTGGAATAAAGCAGGGCTACAGATGAACTGTTCCAAATACCACATTTCGAAAACCGAAGTTTGAATCTTGTGTCTATACAAGATAAGACTGGTTCAAGATCCTGTCTAGATAGTGACTGAAGAACCTTGAGACCTCTGACTTTTCATTTTTCCAAATATATACATTTTTCCAAATATATAAATGGTAGGGAAGACTTCAGCATGTCCCAGGCCCAGGGATGTAATAGCCATCTGCCTAAAGTGGTGATAGTAATGGGCTGACTGAGTTTAATCTAACTTTGCTGTTCACTCCTTATATGACTTTGGGTAGATTTTCTTAATCACACGTGCATACATCCTCTTTTTCTAGTGAGAACTTTATGAGTTCTTACTTTGCAGAGTTTTATGACATTTAAACATGTTAAGAATGATCAAACTTGAGAGCATATGTAACTTATTTTTCCTCTTCTTTATTTACAATTTTCAATCTCTCTCTCTCTCTCTCTCTCTCTCTCTCTCTCTCTCTCTCTCTCCCTCTCTCCAGTCATGTAATCTTGAGAACTCTGGAAAACAACACTAGGGGACTAGGGGGTTTTAAAGATTTTTTTGGCAGGGGTCACAGCTGAAAAAACATGAGGGAAACGAAGGACCCTGTAAGCAATGCTGGTGAAATACAAAGCACTCTTCCCTTTCCTTTGTTTGTGTGGTAGGACAGTGGCATTTTGACAAAATGTCCGAGCCCTCTTCAACTGTCCAGGGAGGGTTAACTCTCACCTCAGCAGGAGTCTCATGCCATTAAGTCAGGGAGAGTAATGAAATTTCATTTAATTTGTCAGGAAGAAAGTGCTAATGTTAAAAGGCATTTAATAAAAAGGGAAGAGATTCTTTGAAAGGGAGCCCTTAAGTAATTGCTTCAAGTATCTTAGGCCTGCTCACGAGAATATTTACATTAGTGTCTTACAGTGCCTGTGTGTAATTAAATTAGTGCCACATTTACATGCTCTGCCTTTTCTTCTTTTAAAGAAGTGTGATTTTATTAATAATTCCCCCCTTCTTAAGAAGAAAGAGAAAATGACTTGATCTAATCAAATCAGATGTTGGTGCTTGGTTGGAGTGTTCTTGCTGAATCACTGACTTACAGTTGTGTGTGGGTGTGTAAATATGCATGTTGGTTTGTATGTGTATGTGTGTATGCATGTGTATATTTGTGTGTATATGTATGTGTATGTGTGTGTGTGTGTGTGTGTGTGTGTGTTGCAAAGAAAAACTGTTTCCAGGATTAAGAAAAGATGCAACTTCCTCCTTTCTACTTGGAAAAAATGCCATTGTTTGTTTGCTCTGACCTGCCATGATGAGCCAGGTCTCTAATTGTCAGCAGTCTTTAGCTAATACTCCTGCACAGGCCAGATTCTCCTTTCCAAATGCCTGACGTGCTCAGACATATAAGTGATGGGCAGTGCCGTGGGGGGCAGGTTCATCCTTCATTTCTTTCAGTGCATGGGCAAGCTCAGTGTGTCATCAGCACTTGAACGAAGTGATAACTGATGCGGCAGAAGCAAAGAGGTACCAAGACAGGATGCTTTGAGCTTTGTCAAGGAGCTCACACTTTAGCAAAGGACTCTGAAGCATCTCATTAGAAGTAACCTGTTCCTCTTTTCCAGTTGATATACTCAAGTTTCTCACGGATGGGTCTGAGCACTGATGTTTGCTTATTTTGATCTGACTTTTCTTCCAAAGTGCTGAACTGGATCACTGGAAAGAAGACAGGTTTCTTAGCTTTGCTCTTCAACAGAGTAGGTCCTCAGTATCGTAAAACTTCCCTTTTGTGTCCCTTCCGAGCACATTTTTTCCTCTGTCTGATGCTGTGATGTCCTGTACATTGGCCACTGGGATTATATTGGTATGAAAAGGACACAGGAATTAAAATGATATAATACTAAGTATGTATCAGCAGCACTTGAAGCTCTCAACATCTGTACATGGTAAATCACTCATTTTGGAATAACACAGCTGCAGAACTTTCATCCCTGTGCTGGTTTGTATTAGACATTCTAGCTACGGCAGTCAGCTCTGGCTTTGGACTTTTTAACTTATGTACCTATTCTGCAAGCATATTTCCCTACTCACAACCCATGAGTTCACAGAGAGTTAGTTCATCAGCAATGCTTAGTGGTACATCCCAACTATCAGAAAGCTGAGGCAGGAGAATCATAAATTCAAGATCAGTGCTGATGACAAAGCCACATCTTATCAGAGGAAGAAAAGAGGGGAAGGAGGAGAAGGAGAGAACAGAAGGGAGAGAAAAGAGAGCTGGAAGGAAGAGACAAAGAAGTATGGAACACGAAAATAGAAGGGGTAAAGAGGATCAGGTTGTCCTTTTGTTCAGACCCCCTACATGGAGTCCACTGTATGATTATCCATGTTTCCTGGTGAACAACCATCATCTGAGGTAGCCCAAGGGCTTGTCTTCTGGACAGGTCAGCATCACCTTGTACCCACAGGAAGCAAACAATGTCAACATCCTTCCATGACTGTTCAGTAAATGCTTTAGAAGTATGGCTTTCCTATCGTTGGAAGGACTCTGTCACAGTATTGCCATGGGTATTTTGTGCTGTCCCAATACAGCAAATGAAACCCAAAACATCAAGAGGATAAACTACTGGTTAAGTCCCTAAGGCTAGTGAGGAACAAGAGTAGTGTGCAAGCCAGGTAACCCAACACTAGCTCATGTTCTTCTCCCTGCCCTTGGAACTTGGACAATTTTGTTGCAAGAAAGTAAGAGTGCCTTTGGACATGCTTTGAAACAGACAACAGTTTCTCTTCCATAATACTGATATGTTTTAAAATTACCCTGATTTTCCCAACAACTTTACTATATAGTATATTGTTCTTCCTTTGATGGGTATTTTCCATTCACCTCCATTCAGCTCCCAATTACATGTGTTACTAACATTTTTCTAATGAAAAACTTTTCAACAAACTGAGCAGTCTATAAATAGGTCTCTATTCATTCATTACACATCATGACTACCAAATCACAAAAGCCATTAATAAATCAATAATCCTGTGGTTATGCTCAAATACTACTCTTCTGGTTGGTTTAGGTTGCATGAGAAGATTAAGCCAAATTTCTTTCATTCAAAATTGGGGTTAAGGGAAGTGCTCATGACTGAAACTTGAGCTTGCGTTTTTCCACATTAATAAATACTGTGGCAAATGGGACAGCAGAGGGATAATTGAATCCTCCGGGGGATTACTGGCTGCTTTGTTAGAAGACCACAGCATCACATGGGAACCATTCGTTCTCTCAAACCTCACAGCTCCCTCTACCTCTGAGGACCACACTCCAGGCAAGTGAGTGTCTACATATTTTGAAAGCAGAAGAATGTCAAAGGGATTATTGCCCTCATCATGAGGAAGGGAAAACTGAGGCATAGGCCTTGAAATAACTTCCCCAGTCATATACGTGGTGAGCCAAGACTTGAATGAGCATAACCCAGTCCCAGGGCCTTTTCACTACCACACTGAGTCTCAGCAGGACCAAACTTACTGACAGGAATACACACAGAAATCTAGAATGACTCTGTTAAAGTAGCGGGGGATTAGAAAACTAGTTTCATGTTTTGAGGAGAACATCTAATTAGAAGATAAAATTCTGATTGTCAACACACTTGAAGGACAAAGATGGGAATCATGCCCAAATAGAAAAATATAGGAAAGTAAATCTGGTACAGTTTGATTTTTAATTTGGTTCAATAATTTGCCTAAGTAGATAAAGAAAAATAGCAGGAGCAATTGTTTAATAATACATCTCATGCTTCTTTGTAATATGATGTAAATTTTCTTCAGTGGGAGCTGGTAGAATCACTCAGTGATTTAGAAATTTTCTAATTTTCACTCACTGTGAACTTGGAACAAGACCACATGTTCCTGGCTGATGTCTAACGTGGGTCCATATAAAACTAAGTTCACTTTTTCTTCTCAAACAACAAGAAAAAAAAAGTCAAAGAAAATAATGTAGCGTTAAGATTAAAAAGAAAGAAGTATCAACGATGTCCTATTAGCAAGACCTTCAATCAAAATCCAGATGTAATTTTTCTTCCAATCATAATGTGTCGCTAATGGCATTTTACAAATAAATGGATTGTACTCTGTTTCTTGAGAGCTATTTATATAGCATGTTCATCTGGCAGTTGTTCACATCAGTTACTTAGCAGAATCGACCGGACCAGATCCAGTCTGCTATGATCTGTTCCTCAGAGAAGAAAACCAGAAGCTACCCAACACGTACATCAACAGTTAAAGACAAAAAAAAAAAGTACTCCTGCTTTTAAAGACCCTGAAGTAGCTGAAAAGGACTGCAGTAGTGGGTGTTTTGATTCTGAAGACCATTTCAAGACAGAGGAAGGAAAGAACAACAGAGTACTTAGCTTTCTAAAGAATGCTTCTGGAACAACGTGTAGCGTGCCACAGAAGGGCGGAAGACAGCTAAGGCTTTTTTTTTTTTAAATGCAATTAAAATGACTGCTCACGTTATTTAGAGTCAAACTCCCCGCAAAAGAAAACACAAAATGATCCAAAATCATGTTTGCAGTATTATAAAAAAATAGATATTGAAATGGGGAGGGAAGGAATTGAGAAGAAATGATTTGTAAGGATGTGGTTAAAACTGTTTATACGCCGGGTTCTATTTGTTTTACAGCGAGTGGTACAGGACAGCACGGAAGGTTATCTTTGACAAGGTTTTAGCTATTATTTTCTTCCACCGAAATGGTATTTCTTGAGAAAAAAAGGTCTTTGGAACAAAATAACAATAAATCCTGATTTAGATACATAAACCTGCCATTGATATCACATAATATCAGTGTTCTTTCTCACTCGATACAGGCGTTTTAAAGATAAATGGTAAAACTGAACTGGAAATCCATCTGGCCGGCTGCCTGTTCTAATGAATAACCCCACTTTGGCTCCTGCAATGTAAGCAGAAAGTTCTCTCCCGGCCTCTTTCGTCCGTCATGAATCTACAAGACAGCCGACATAATATCTGGGCGACAACGGTGCGCTAACAGTGCGGTGACTTCCATTTTCTTGGCTTTCTATTGATTTTCACTTAATAACTGGCGAAATACTAAACGTCCGCCCTGAGTACCTAATAAATCCTGCCTGAGCTTTTTATTGAGGAGAATTTAATAAAAACAACCATTGCGGCTGAGGGATTTTTCTTCTGGACAGAACACAGGGGTAGGGGACAGTGAGGTTGGGGCAAGAGGAAGCTATTTGACTTTTTTTTCCCCTTTGGTATAGGACTTTGCCCCTTTAGAAAAGATGGCAGTGATGTCAAGGATACATGTGCTTTTGAACCACTTTCCCCCACGAGAGCAGCTGTAAGGTCTCCACTGAGACACCAGGCCACTTTGAGGAAAGGGTGCCAAGAGACTAAAGGAAAGGTTCAGCAGATCCTTGCTCTGGCTTCTGGTGTCTTATGATAACTGATTTCAAGTTTTAGCCAAATCCTTTTCTTTCTTTTTTTCTTTTTTTTTCCTTCATAACACTGGCGTCAAAAAATCTCTAAGGATGCACGCTTCACTGAGAGTTCAAGTTTGGTAGTGGGAGAAGTACGACAGATTGCTGATTGCCTATTCATTCCGTAGGGGTCCTCTGCTGCCTCACAGAATTGTAAATAAGACGGGACTGGTACTCACTCACCTACACTGAGAAGCATGAGTGGGGAGGAACAGGCGATCAAGATCAAATTTACCTCTACAGAAAAAAATGAAGGAAGCCTAGTCTACATACAAACCTGTCTCCACATCAAACCAACAAATATCATAGAAATAAATAATGAACGTCTGTGAGCAGAGGTAACTTCCCGATCACTCTTTTCAGTGTTAGTTTGAGTCTTAGGATTTCAGTTTTGGAAGTGTGGATTTTTGGACCTCACCCATTTTCCTCAGCATAAATGTCTAGGTCTGTTGTGGGTGTATCAGGAGACCTCCTGTTTTCTGAAAGCAGTCTGGGCTTTTCAAAGCATTCCACAGCTGATGGCTCCTCCACTCCTTACATTTTAATTGAGCTGGAGACTATGGTTAAGTCACCGGGTTTAACGATAAGTGTTCCAGCATTCTCTCTAGGTGCATGTGTTTCATTGTATTCTCAACAGAATGTCTAATGAGGAAGCCACATCTTCCAAAGCAAAACAGAGAGAGAGAGAGAAGGAGAGAGGGGCGGGGGAGGGAGAGGGAGGGAGGGAGAGAGGAGGGAGGGAGGCATGTTATACCCTTAAAATCATGGGAAGAATTGTTTTCATGGTTTTTGGACCACCATCATCCCAGTAAAGCTAAACAGGACCCCGATAACTCAATTTTTAGGGCAGATTTTCCTACAGAATGTGGAGATGGAGACTGTGTGACTCAATATAGCCTTAATGTCAACCATCTAAATGGTATAGCTGTTTGATCAATGAAAACGAGAAACTGTGCCAAACTAATGTGTTAGTCGAGCATTGAGTTCTCTCTCTCTCTCTCTCTCTCTCTCTCTCTCTCTGTTCAGTTTCCTTTTTCCAAGAATCTGTAAGTAAACTAGTGTAGTAGGTATCTTCTCATCAAACTTCAAGAGCAAAATTCACTGACATTCAAGCATTCAAGGCACGTTGCTGATTTCCCTCACTAGGGCCTCTTCACAAATGTAGTTTGACTGATTCAGTGAGGGAGGGAAATAGCTGAGCTCTAGAAATCACCTCCCCTTTTCCGGTATAATCTGCAAGGATCTGACTTCTGGTTTTCTGTGCCTTGGTTCCCTATTCTTTAAAGTGGAACAGATACCTATGTTTTTGGAAGCATGGAAGGATTTATTATAGTAAGTACTTAAAACATTTCTTGATAGGAAGCCTGGACTTTGAGTAATCACATTTGTGTCCAGGGGATACTTACCCTCCTGCCCCCTGACAGGAAAGAAGCCACACACGCTACAGGACAGGAAGTAGGGAGATGTCTGTCCTTGCCACTCAATCCTGTCAAGAATGGAAAACTGTTTTAGTAGATAAAAATCTTTATTCTCCAAAGTGTCCCTGTATATAATCCTTCCATAAATGTTTTTTCTTGTTTATAAATATAGACATATTAGATGAAGTTGGGACTCTTCCAAAGAAGAATCTGATCACTATTCTGGCAAAATGACCTGCACTTTAACTCAGGGAACTCTGCTCTTTGTTAACTTCAGATTTTCCCTTTTGAGCATTGAGTTATCTCTCTCTTCTATTTCTCTCCCTTTTCAAAGGTCTCTCTCTCTCTCTCTCTCTCTCTCTCTCTCTTCTCTCCTCTCTCTCTCTCTCTTCAGCTTTTAGACTTAGGTTTGCAGTAACCCTTATTTTATTCTCTCTTGGACACAAGCTTTGGTTTCAGGCAAACACCAGAGAACATTAGACATGCTTCATCTCCAATCCCTAAGCTGAGACCTGGGGAAAGATGTTTCCACGTTGACTCTCAGGTATTGGCCAGATCCCCTGTAATTGGTTCACATAAAGGTGTGTTGCTATTCAGATATTGTCTTCCCTGCTCCACAGAAGGTTGTTGTACTGAGCTGTGATTGTGACAAATGATTTACTATTAGGGACATTCTGTAATTATTGTTCGGTGGGACCGCAGACCGATACATCATTAACATGATAGACGGGCTTTTATATCAGCAAAAATAACTAAATTAATAAAAATGGCTTCATTCCAAACCCTGTCAGAAAGCCAATACTCAGAACAATCAAATGGCAGTGGTACCTGAGAACGCTGTGGTTTATATCCCAGACAAATCATGTTTTATGCATAAGTAATAAAATATTTGTATTTATAATCTCTGTAATATGGGACTATGTATGTTATAAAGTAGCAGATTTTTATAGAAATCAGAGCTAGACAAAAAGGATACAAAATTTAAATATTTTGCTCCCCCAGGATTTAGACTTATGCACTTATGTTACAGTTTGAAAATACTAAAATTTGCCAGTGACATTTTTTTCTCATAAAATCTCTTGAATGGTGAAAAACATTTTAACATAGATCCTACAAAACACTGTATTTCCCTTTTCTTCCTTCCCCTTCCTTTCTTTTCTTCCTCCCTCCCTCCTTCCCTCCTTCTCTCCCTCCTTCCCTTCCTTCCTCCCTCCTTCCGTCCCTTCTTTACATCCTCCCTTTCTTCTTTCCTTTCTTCCCTCCCTCCCTCCCTTCCTTCCTTCCTCCTTCCTTCCTTCTTTCCTTCTTTCCCTCCTTCCTTCCTTCTTTCTTCTACCTGTTTTCAGGAATAAATCCCTAATCACTAAATAGGTTCACAATTCTTACTTCTCTACTCTGAAAAATATGTGTGTGTGTGTGTGTGTGTGTATACATATATATTGGAGGAGGCTATGGAAACAAAATGTGAACTGTGAGCACTCATGCTAAAACTCTTTAAAGCATATGTAAGTAGAACTCACAGTCTCCCATTTTATATTAGCAATAAGTCTCAATGAGGAATGACCATTAAAATAGTGGAAATTCAAGGCTTAGAATCAAGAAATCAAAAGAGGGATAAAAAGGAGGGTAAGTGGTCTTTGATCATTTCTTCCCCCCCCCTTTTATATATTTCAATGTATTTGAGACACTGTCATTCTCCAACAGTCTTGAGGTGAGATGTTCTCTGCCTTTCAAAACCCTTAGCATTTTGTAGTTGATATAAATGCAAATCCACGTGTTAGCCACTGTGCCCATCACTAGTGTGGTCTGAGTAGAACTCAGTTGTCTCTTATTAAGAGGAAATACAGAGTGCACAAGTGCAAGCCACTCATGATTCCCATTTTGCTACAAATGAGTTCAAGTTGGGTGGTGCTGGTGTTCAGATATACCTAAGCACAGTCTGGCCTGGCAGATTCTTAGAATAAGAGTTTACAGAAATGTGTGGCCATAGCACATGGTTTACATGCATGCTCTGCCCTGGCGCTATGTGTTCTGTGATCATTCCATCTTGTTTATATTTGCCCTTTGTCACACTTCAGTAGGCTTTTGGACTTTTAGCAGTATCTTTAGTAAGTAGATGCTCAGTAAAATGTACTTTCTTGCTGAAGATGTTGCTGCTGTAACACCCTAGGCCTTTAAGAATTGTGTTCTCGTTGCTGCTTAATTCTACAGAATTTTTGAGAGACCTAATGCTTCACTCTATAATGCCCAGTCACGGCAGAAACTGTTTAGAGAGGTGTTGATAGCTTTTTGGAATTGGTATAAATGTGGTTTCTAATTGTTTGCTTGTTGGATGTTTTATTTAGGATGCTGTTTTAAAAGCAAAACCTCTCCCTAAAGTGATTTCAAAGAATGATGCTGGAACAACTCAGCCTCTCCAGTGCTCCCGGCAAGCAGGAAATCACTCTCCAGTGCAGCTTGTTTTGGGGAAATTGTATACAGTATAGCTCAAAGACACGGGGAAGATACAAGAAAATTTGCAAATTCTCAAAACCAAGGGAAGCCAAAGAGCCATCTCATGAAGTGTTCTGCATAGCAACAGAAGACTTGCAGCCAGAGTCAACCTTCCTAGGGTAGACAGTGAGACCCCCACAATTGATTTTATGGCAAAAGCTTGATTGAGACCTATTTTAAACCTCATCTTCTCTGCTTTGGACTTCTCTTCAAGGAAGACAAATGCCCTTGAAAAGGAGTCTTAAAAGTATGATTCACAGACTCAGGAAGAATTACAGGATGCAGACAGCCTAGCGAAGTGCCTCCCCCCAAGGACTTCATATTTCCTTCCTCTTAATCTGAGAGAGCCATTAAAAAGTTAGCCTGTTCCCTGGAGGCTCCCCTCAGGATTCTCCTCAAAGGAAATGCTCACACTGAAATAAGGTAATTTACCTAGACAGGGTTTAAGAAGCAAAGCTTCAATTTAGAGACTGGCAGTGCCTTCGTGCAGGTTTGGGTCTCTTTTCAGGACTTTTCCTAAAGTTAAGTAACAAAGAAAGAGTGAACATAAACACATACCACACACAAACACACACCACCCCCTGCACCCATTATCACGTGTAGTCAACTCCTAAACGCAATAGATTCATAGTTAATATAATCATCAAGTAATAAATGTGCGATCCCTACATGCCTTCTGCAAAATGGGCTCCTGTTATCCAAATTTTGTGTTCTGTTTAGAGAATGTTTTTAATTATTTGAGCATCTAGTGGGAAAACTTTTTTCTGAGGGTTGGGATGTGGGAGGGGAATGAGATTCTTTGCTCTGGGCCTTAGGGAGTGCTGTGGTCATTCAGCTTCACAGGATTTCAGGAAAGTGAACTTGAGAGATGATTCCCTTTTATGGCAAAATAACTTGTATGAATTCTCCTTTTTAAAGTCCATTGGAAACAAGGCATGTACTTGCAGAATCCAACAGCTGTATTCAACGGAACAGCTTGGGGTTCCGTCTTACTGATTTCCTCTACTCACCCCTACCTCCAGTTTCTCTCCTCTATTCGGGAATACCATGTCAGTAGTATAGGGAAAATATGAATGAGGGCGTTAACCTCTCCTGGTTCCCATCTGAAAGCTAACTTTAAATGTTCTGTACATAGTCAGATGAGAAGTTGACAACCACCCAGCATTTATTAAGGACGGTCAATTCTCAGAGTCCAGGGTCACAGTGGAGTTTTAGGGATGGCCGTGAGAATGCTGTCCCAATTTTGTTGCTCCTGTTAAATGGGGACATGCACTTAACATCAGCAGACCCTTCCGAGGGCTGCTTAACAGGTGGTTGTTAGGAGAAAACAGAATGGGATTATAAATACAGAAAAACGTAGAGAAAAAAACTTGTGATGCTAGAGATGGCCCTAGGTAATGAAAGGTCTGGCTGGACAGAGGATGGCACATTCATCTGCTCATGGTTCTGGAGACCTGAAGGATTAGCTTCCTAAACACTGGTAGATCGAAGGATTTGCTCAGGCAATCATCTTGTTGCTTCAAAGGACTGTGTTTTACAGCTGCAGGCTGGGATCCTGACACTCTACCCTAAGCCAAGATAAGGTCATTCAAGGGAACCCTGCACTTTCTGTCATGTGTAGCACCTTTTAATGTACATAACGGTTATAGCATGCGAATAACAGTCAAACGGTGCAAACGGGGATGATTTCAATTACAACACATTTAAATAACATGTCCATAGAGCAAACTTAGAAGAAATGACCGAAAGCTCCCTTTTGTCACCTCACATGCCACTATTCACTGTAAAGGAACTCAGAAATGACAACGATTAGTGCTAATTAGTGCTTGTCCTGTGACAAAGGGAAAACAGTGAAGAAACACCCCCTTCTTATTTGCTTTTCACAAAACTCAATCCCCAGCCTTGCATCGGAGACTTTTTTTTTCTTGTGTGCTTCCTTCTGTATGTTTTGGCCGAGTGGGTGGAATTCTCCCTGATAAGAGGACCACCAATCCAGTGTGCACTGTGTGGGGTTGGCCCAGTGGAGTGGGCCCCACTGGGCCCCCCAGGGAAGAAGGCCAGGAATGCACACGGGTTGATTATTGCCAGGGTTTTAGTTTTTTTTTTCTCTCTCTCACTCTCTCTCCTGTTTCTAAGCTATGTTCTTTCTTGTAAATCAATGCCTAGACTTGAGAGACTTAACATCCACCCTGATGGAGCCCAGTCTCTGTAAGGAAGAAACAATAGAGATGCCTTAACCAGGGATTTCTCTAAGCCCATTTAAAGAGTGATTTTAGGACGGATAAGGGAAAGGTCAGCCTGTGTGTTCTTACTGGGGGCTCTTGATGTTTTAAATGAACTTCTGTGTGTGACACATGTGAACAGGGTGCAGAAAACTATTTTTACTCATTAAAGTCAGCACTTCCCATCTAGCTTTTCATTTGATGTCAACAACACATCTGTCCCCTGAGAGTATGGCCTTTAAAAAGTACAGAAACATAAAGCCATCAGGACTTTTTCTATTGTGACTTTTCTAAATTTAAAAACGTGCTGCTTATTTTGTCTACATGTGTGGGGCAGGATAGGCATGTGTATGTCCAAACACAGGTGTGGAGGCTGAGGTGACTCACTCTCTTCACCTTCATGCAGATCCAGGGTGTCAAACCCGGGTTCCCGGACTTGGGGGTTAATGCCTTTCTTCACTGGTCCAGCTATATTGCAATCCAATTTATAAGCATTTATTTATAAACCACATTTAGGTCACCAGGTTCTGTGTTGGTGACATGATTGTGAAGAGATAATACTGATATTCTTTTCTATAACTGTTCTAGTAATTAGTAAGCATAGTTTATCTTCATATGATTACTGACATTTTCTTCTCAATAGGTTTTTTTGTTACTGCGGTCACTTTTGTGTGTGTGTGTGTGTGTACACACTTGCTTTTAGGTATGTGTACATACTTACTGACACTCTTTCTCTAGACTGCAAGGGCACACAGCCCTAGGTGTTCTCATGTTTCCATCTCCCCACTTCTGGTATTGTGGATATACTTTACCACACCAACTTCCTACATGGGTGCTAGGATTTGAACCCAGTCCCTTATGCTTGTATGGCAACCACTTTAGGAAGTGAGCCATTTCCCATGCCCATGTTACTGTGAACAACTTTTTCACGTCCCGTTTGTATTTATTTTGAGAAGCACCATTTGTCATATGACTGAAGGACAAGAATTCACTCCTTCAATCTTTGATCTAGGGCTTGCCTTACAACTTGCTCTGACCAATAGGAAGTAGTAGAAATAACATGACTTAAGAGGCCTTGTAAGTGCTGTGGCTATTTATAAAAAAAAATTGCCTGAACAGCATTTTCTCTCTCAAATGGAAGATAAAGAACATTGCATGGGTAAGTCTCCTCAAGCTAGCCAGCATAGTCAAGCTTCACAATGACCAACTAAATCCCAGATGACCTTCAGAGGACTACTAAAACACAGTTCACTAAAGCTAAGAAGGTCTACAACAGTTGATCCTACAGTGGAAGTTACTAAGGCAATGATTTCATTAATTCATGCATTCGTTCATGCATTCATTCATCCACTCTCCATTCATCTCCTAAGCCCCAATGTGTGGCCGAAGCCTGAGCTGCACAGTTTAAACTTCCAAAGGACAGAGGTCAGTGGAGCAGTAAATAAATGGACATGCAAAGTGTTGGAACCAGAATGTGACCTGAGGATAATGGTGACTCCTCAGTGAGAGCATCACTCATACAGAGGTGGAGTTAACGTTAAATCATGAACAGGGTATTAGGAGGACAATAGAGTCTAAGGAAAGATACACACAATAGCATTTCAGGAAGAGAAAGTACACAGCAGTTGTAAACACTGAGAAAGAACTTTGGAGTGAGTGGCTTAGAAAATGACAGTCATAGGCAGAAACCATGCCTTGAACTTTCTGGAAATCTGCATGGCACTTCCCATAGACAGCGAGGTCAAGAGTAGTTGAAAATGTCACAGCAGTTTTCTTGGTTCTGATCTAGAGAGAAAAGTAGATAGGGTATTTGAGTAGAATCCCTTTGAAACTGCCCTGCTCTCCATCTCAACTCAGAGCGAGCTGCTCAGACTGTGAGAAGGAGGCAGGATGTCTTTTGATTATTTGTGATGTTTCCCTCTGCACTTCCTGCTTTGATCTTAGAGCACAGGGCCCAAAATATTCTTAGAGAAACTACTTACTTCCTGGATATTTTTGGCATTCCTTGCATCAGGAAGTTAGTGGAAGTGTCAGCACCTCCCCCTCCCCCCTTTGTCAAATGACTTTCATTTCAATCTTGGATGGGGCATGCGGACACTTCCTACCCAAACACCCAAGGCCTTCACCATTTGCACTGTGCCTATTTTCATCATTATACACAAAGACTTGTAGAGAAGATGACCAAGAGGCCCTTAAAGGGCCCACAACCATGTTCTGTTAATTGCCAGGTTTAAGACGGCCGTTTATATAGAGCTATCATTAATCAGAGACATCTGGAATGTGTATGTGTCCTGATAAGAAGGCTGTTCTGAGGTAGTAACTGGCTTGCTGTTTCCTCCACTACAGAACTGAAAGGGTCTCCTCTGGGAACAAAGACATGACTCATAAAACGTCCTACTTATTTGAGATAAAAATAGAATTGAGGTTTTGATCTCTGGCTCAGGTGCTTAAAACTGGGCTCCTTCAATTCTTGACTTTGTATGGGCTCAAATGGTTTAGAACTTAAGACGCACTGTGGCCAAAACTTAAGAAGAGAGAGAAGCAAAATTATTCTGATGTCTTCCTTTAAAAATAATAAAAACAACCTGGAAAGTAAAAATGGCTTCCTGGATGCTAAACAGAAAGAACATATGTCGCTCTCTTTCTTATGGTATTGAGGTCTGGTTCCTGGTAGGAAAGGCATGTAGCTGTGTGAAGGTACAAGGAAGCCAGAAGAAGACACTACATCTTTAAATTGAATTGAATGTTCTGTGACTTTAAATAAAAGCTCTTCTGTTGTTGGGCAAATAAATTTAAACCACTTAACATGGCAGAGAAGGTCAGGCAAGCTTATTATAGCGATCATGGCGTTACGGCTATTGCCATTGACCGCTGCTCTCTGGAATCACCAATAATCAGAGACCGCAAGCTGTGTTTGCTGAGAAAGGTCATCATTCATTTTTTTCAAAGCATTAATATCTTTTGTTTGTTTGGCTCAACATGAAACAGGAATCGATAGAGGTAATTCACAGAGCAATTAGCCCCTCATCTGTCAAACGGCATCTGGGTGTATTTAACAAAAAGGCCTTTGGAAAGGTTTAAAAAGAAGGGAAGTGCCTGTATGATCAACAATTTATATTTTCTACATGACATGTTGTGTATGTATCTGTGAAAAGGGGGCGGGGACTTGGGAGTAAGAAAATATACATAAAGCATGCTATAAATCTACAAGTCAATGTTATGATGTGACTGTGTAGGGATAGACCCCGGCCAGCTCAGATTACATTCTCAGGCCGTTCCCAGGAAGACAGCAAGTCGGAATAGAGGTCTTTGTCTCCTGGACTAACACAGCTGTGATGCTTGAATTTCTCAGGAAGGAAGCCCTCTAAGATGACCTGAATGTGGACAGTGTAACAAATTGAAGAGGGTTAAGCCTGAAGAACCAAGGGTCCCATTTGATATCAGAGTCTACGATTTCTGTGCAGGGCGAGGGTTCCTCTGAGAAGGGCCACGGTGATACTTTTCATCCTTCCCAACAGCTGGCTTAGGAAGATTTCCTCGTAGGCACTGGCCACTGCAGTACTGACTGTTCCTTGACATCTTTCTTAAAGGGAAGGTGAAAGAAGGAATTTAACTTCAAGTTCTTTGTATTGGAACAAATGAATCCCGGTCACTGTCGATGCTTCTCTACAAAGTTTCAAATGTATGAGCCACAGAACAGAGGCAGTGCATTTCAGAGACACAGACTTCTGAAGGTTTTAACACAGTCTTGTCCACACATTCACATAAATGCTATTCCTCTCAGCAGGACCAGATGTATTCTGTTTTTCCTTTTCAGTTCCTGTTTCTTCTTTCTCCCTTCCCTCCCCCTTACATTTCTTCCACAGTCTACCTTTCTCTTTTACTTTGGTCTTCATCCAGACTAAAAGATCATGGCCAAGAAAGAAATTAGAAGATGCAAGAAGGAAGTAGTAAAAGCTGTACTTACTGTATGCTTTGACTAAGCACACTTTAGGGCTTGAGTCTAGCTGTAGTTTTAGCATCTGAGCACCATGACACCCCCATCTATCTTCTAGGCTGTGTCTGCCTAATTAGCAATGCCTTGTGCAGAAGTCATGGAATAGAGATAAGTGAAAAAGCAGGAGGGTATGATAAACCTCGAATTACCACAACAGAGAGAAAAAAAAACCACAGTAAACTATAGGAGCAGGGCTGGCCATGGTGGTGTGTGCCTCTAACCCCAGCGCTTCGGACGGGAAGGCAGGATGAGCTCTGTGAGTTTGGGGATAGTTTACATAGTGAGCTTCAGGCCAACCATGGCTACATCCTGAGACCTTGTCTCTGAATGAAAATTAAGTAAATAAAATAAAGGACAGAACAAGGAAAACTTTGAATAAATAGACCTTCAGCATAGTGATGACCTTGAGTGGAAGGATTCTGGAGGTTATTCGTCACCTCATTCATGACCTTGTTTCTCTACATTCCTATAACAAACACACACATTCTCATTGGAAACCCTACAACATTGTTTATACCTACTGCGGTCCCAAGGTATTTTATACAGATCCCAGATAACCAGAGTTCGTGCACGGTTTGTAAGGACTGCTAAATGAGCAATATGTTTCTATAGAAATGTCACAGAATCTGGGGGTGCAGCCTGGCTGTAGAGACAGAAAACAGCACAGGCCGCAGCTATGTTTCGAAATACTGAGAGTCCCTCACGTAAGACTTTCACATCACATCTATGGATCCATCCCGCACTATTGAATGAGCTTTTTAATCCTGTGGGATTTTTCCTCCTCACAACTTTTCTGTTTATGCCAACTGCATGAGGCATTTCCATTCTTTTACAGCACGGTTCGCTTTAATTAGATAGCATCTCGGCAATCACAGATATGGGCTAATAAATATTCTCCAGACTTCCTATTACTAAAGCAAGCAGGGCAGTTAGGCTGGGCTTGCCTCCATGAACATACTTGAATGACAGTTAAAATCGCCCCACTTCCCACATGGTGTCCATAAGCTCCAATCATTTTTTTCTGCTAGACTCTCTTAGGGGTGTGGATCTTGCTTTCATGGGTTTTGAATGATCTTCTTGATTTGTAAATCAAACCTGAGTTAGAAGGATGGACTGCCACCTCCTCTGGGCTCTGCTTCATGTGACAGGGGTACAGTTCATCAGACAAACACCTCATAAGCATCAGTTCTGGCAGCCTTCCAGGGAAAACCATGTCATGCCATTGAATAACATTTAGGACCCAATCTCTCATTTCCCTCCTCTATAACCAAATAAATTGGGGAAAGGTCTTGCCCTGTCTTAAGATAACAAGAAGTTTAAAGGACTTACTAATGTTTCATGCTGCAGACACAGAACATTTGGGGAGGGAACCAAAGCAAGATGGTGGCTTTCCTGCAGTTCAAAGGCGGCTCTGATAATGAATGAATAGTGACAATCTTTTTGTCCCCCGATGTGCATAAATCACCCTGCTGACCATCTGAGGGACACTGGAGCTGAGAGATGAAAGAGAAAGAATGCACATGTTTCTAATGCTGTTCTACACAGATTCTCATCGTCTATAGTGAGAAACATCAAGCATTTTCTACAGATGCCCACAATCACTTCCTGTGCATCTGCTCTGTTCTGCTGTTATAGCATGAGAGCTACTGCCGAGAGCCACGGATTAAATAAACATTGGGTGCTCACCCATCAAACTCTACTGCAAACAGTGCAATTTGAATTTTTATACTCTCTTATACTATAAAAACCTGTCACAAAATATTCTTAATTTTTTTCTATTCCTTTAAAAATGTGAAATATGATTTTTCAACTCACTACTGATAAGAAATCTTCAAGAGTTGGAGTTGGCACTTGACTCCCCACTTGAGAAATTCAAGTTCTGACTCAAGAATGATTGTTTTCAGCATGGCTCTGCTCACCGCCTCTCAACTTCAGGGTCATGGGGATGTGGCGATGGATGGTGGGGGTTGTAGGGTGGTGGGGATGGTAAGGGTGGTAGGGGATGGGGTGGTAGAGTGGTGGGGATGGTAGGGATAGTAGGGATGGTGGTGGTGGGAATGTTAGAGTGGTGGAGTGTAGGGTGGCATTTCCAGAACTCAGCTATCATCTCCCATGCACAGAGTATTCTTCCTAGCCTGAACTCTTCCATTCAATCTTCCTTTCTTTTTGCAGGCAGAATATTTCAAAAGCACACATTGCAATTTGTTAACTCCTTAGATTTAAAGGAGAATCTTAACTGTGAGAGTCATCCATTAGGGAGAGGGCGGATAACCAGATCAAATTAAACTGTCAGGCCACATTAAAGAGAGAGAGAGAGAGAGAGAGAGAGAGAGAGAGAGAGAGAGAAATGCTTTTTCAGGTAACACTCATAATAATTTAAAATGCTATTGAAATTTTTAATTAAAGTATTATTTATTCAGTGCAAATAATTTTAAACTTATTTTGCGAACTATTTGGTAACAAAGGAAAATGTTCTCTTCCTAAAGCAAGTTTAAATAGAGTTCAAATCTTTGCATGTGTATATGCTCCTATTATCTGAAAGATGTAAATTGATGTGCTAACAGTGTTTCAGGAGACAGTAGGATTCAAGTGTTGCCTGTCTATACATTTCAAATATTTTCCTATCTGTACTTCTTTTATAATTAGGAGAAGCAGATGAATGTTTCAGGAGTAACCTTTGTTTCTAAATGTGTTACTCTGTAAAGACTTCAAGCTTCTCCAGTAAGCCTGAGAAAGGATCATAGAATTATCTGGATGATTCATTAACCCCGAGAAGACTTGTGAGAAAATTGACGATAACCTCTGGAGAGTTCAGAAAAATAATTATCTGAAAGTTACACAAATTCAGAACTTTTGTGACACGCAAATAAAGAAAGGGGAAAAAAGTAACAGGAGAGAATGCAAGCAAGATCTCATAAAAGAGACAGTGGTAAATATGTGTGTAACAATTTAATGGAAGTTACTAGATTCTCAAAAATTTTTGACAGGTCAATAGAATTGAGTAAGAAGGAATCAGCAGTCTCCCCTTCCCTGCTATTCACAGCAGAATAAAGCACACATTATTCTCTGACATTCCAAATTCTTATTTGTATTTATGACCAAAGGTTTCTGAAATGCTGACCTTTCCCTTCATTTATTTTAAAATAATAATAATAGTAATAATAATAATTATTATTATCATTTCTTGAATCCAAACAATTAAACTTTCATTGATGGGGACATTGTAATCACAAAAATGATTTTCTGACTATTCTTTGATATTTCAACATTCTTTTTATTCTATTTATTCTATTCTATTCTTTTTTATTTCAACATTATTTTAACACAGATCTCAACCCACAGACCGATGTATGATTCCTACATGCATGTTTGCTCTCAATATAGACTTTGCACAACATGTAGGATAGACGAATATGAGAACTTATCTTCTGTTAGATTAGCAAGATTTTGGCAAGCACTCTGAGAAGATGTCTGGAAAAATCAAAGATCAAAATACACTTACTAATACGGGTCACTGTTTAGCAACTGAAAGATTTGATACTAATACTAATGCGAATACTACTGATGATGATGATGATGATGATTTTGATGATGATGATGATGATGATGATGATGATGATGATATTCATGGTTTCTCAGAAGCATATAAAGGTAGACTGGGCATTTTCTATTTGTTGGCCTAAGAGCATGGGGTTTTATAGTTAAAACTGGCACAACAATAATTTCTATACCGGTAGAAACATACATGAGAGGGAGCTCACTGGATGTACTTTTCCCTTGCTTCTCATTTTTTTTCAGCTTCTATCCCACAGAAACCTGGCTCTAGGATAATCTTCTTAACTGATGGACCTGAAGGGAAAGGATGATATAGCATGGGGACATCACCTTCACTTCTTCTTATCAAACGCTCTCGCCAACTGATGTTCTTGGCATCTTTCCACAGTCTTACAAGAGGCAGAACTATTCTGGGCCTTTCTGAGCCCTCTTGTCTTTTGAAATGGTGACAGTCTATCTTGACAACTCACATCAAGTCACCGGGTACCACCCGCATGCTACTGATAGAGCCTTTCAACAAGTTGTAAGGGAACCAAGAAAGAATAGGATCCCAGACTTCAGGTTTCATTCAACACCACAGCTATTAAGTCTCATATTCAAAAGTCATCTTGGAAAGATTCCGTTCCTCCTTAACCAAACTTAGAGTAAAGGAGAGACATGGTGGATGTTTTGGTCCAAGCTACAATTAAACAAGAGACATGGTAGATGCTATGGTCCAAGCTACAAAGAAAGGAGAGACATGGTGGGGGCTAAACAGCAGTGACACATCCTGATGTAGGTACTGGTCCTCTGCTCCACAATGCCTTCTCCAGGCCCTCATTGTCAACTCACTGTCCAGTTGACTCATTGTCAACTGCATTCCCCGAATATTAAATAGTAAGTTCTAGAGGAAAGGAGAATGAACACATCGAACACTTTTATTAGGCTGCATTTTACAATGGCACTATTTTTTATGCCATTGCTGTCAGTTTCCTATTGTGCCTAATTATGTTAGACTTCATCATAGACATGCATGTATGGAAAAACAGCACATGTGGGGTTCAGTGTTACAAAAGGTTTCAGGCATTCAGTTGTGGGGTGGGGCTTGGAAGCTTTCATCCGGGGATGAAGGAACTTGTGTATTATTAAATTGATATTATATATAAGCACTAAAGGAATATTTGAGGCAAAGTATTAAAATAAAGTGATTACAAATATCTGGAGTGATTCATGAAAAACAATAACTGAAGAACCAGAATGTAAGTTGGACTTAAACATATCAGTAAGTTTAGAGTTTAAGAGTAGCAAGGATAGGCTACATAGAGCAAAGCCCTGCTTTAGATCACCGTGGTATGACTCAGGTCTTGTATTGTTTTGCATGTGTATTCAGTTCTCATCAGACGAGGATGATAAATAACAGAGAATGTAGCGTTCCAAAGATGACACAGCTAACAGAATGAAAAATGAACTCAAACCTCAGCTTGCTCCTTCCTGGAGCAATTGTGCTTTGTAACAGCTACGTGCAGGCTGCTTCTTGGGAGTCACACATACAGAAGCAAAGTGACAGAGACACACAAACTGCCTTTAGCAGTAACTGGGAGGCAGCAGATAATGTAAATTAAAGAAAGGTTTCCTGGGAAGAGTTGCCAGAGTCCTTTGACATGACAAGCATTTGTCAAATCAGAATGTATCGCATGATTAGCAGAGTAGAAAACCCAAACTCTGGATGTATCACCAAGTCTACATCTAGAGACAGCAGCAGATAGCTAGTATCTTGTTACACTGCCTTCCAAACTTCTGACATGTTTCCTCAAATATGCACCTACTTGTGTAGATGTAGTTTAACAATATTGGAATTCTGTAAATTTTGTGAGCCTAATGTCTGTTTTAGAGACACAGTGGAAACACCTTTCACTGGACAGCCACTTCTAAAATAGTTTTCAATGAAAACAGTCACCATAAATGCATCAGCTGTTTCCTTTTTGAAATTGTGATTGCTCTCTGATTTTGGTTATAAATCATTTTCTTCATTTATGACTTCCTTCAAAATATGTTTAAAGTGTCTAAATTATATTCAAACCTTAAAATTTTTTTTATTTCTATATTTTTTTATTTACTTGAGTATTTCTTATATACATTTCAAGTGTTATTCCCTTTCCCGGTATCCGGGCAAACATCCCCCTCCCCCCTCCCCTTCCTTATGGGTGTTCCCCTCCCAACCCTCCCCCCATTGCCGCCCTCCCCCCACCAGACTAGTTCACTGGGGGTTCAGTCTTAGCAGGACCCAGGGCTTCCCCTTCCACTGGTGCTCTTACTAGGATATTCATTGCTACCTATGAGGTCAGAGTCCAGGGTCAGTCCATGTATAGTCTTTAGGTAGTGGCTTAGTCCCTGGAAGCTCTGGTTGCTTGGCATTGTTGTACATATGGAGTCTCGAGCCCCTTCAAGCTCTTCCAGTTCTTTCTCTGATTCCTTCAACGGGGGTCCTATTCTCAGTTCAGTGGTTTGCTGCTGGCATTCACCTCTGTATTTGCTGTATTCTGGCTGTGTCTCTTAGGAGCGATCTACATCCGGCTCCTGTCGGTCTGCACTTCTTTGCTTCATCCATCTTGTCTAATTGGGTGGCTATATATGTATGGGCCACATGTCAAACCTTAAAATTTTAAGTATTTTATTTAAATATTTCGGCTTGGTTTATTGCTTTAATTATTTCTTTTATTTTTGAAATCATAAGTACATAATTTCCCCTTCCTTTCTCCGTCTTGCTTTCTTTCAATTGTGACAAGCCCGCATGTGTGTGGGATGTATGTACGTACGTGCACACACAATTCTAAGTAGAACCTTCTCGGTCTGTATACTGTATAATGATACTTATATGTGTTATAGGGGATGGTCATTTGTTGCTGCATAATCAACTGGTGAGCTCTTCTCTGGGGAAGTTGTTTCCCCCACTCTCAGCGTTCCTTAGTTGCCTGTAGTTCTTTGTGTAGGCCTCACAGTATTGGTCTTGCTACTTTAGAATGCCTATTTTGTCCTTGTTGAGCAAATTTTTAGGCAGTCATGATGGTAAGATTTTATCATTGTAACTTCTGATATTACTAGAGAGCACAGTCTCACAGTCAACTTTCTAATCTTCAGGCTCTCAGAATCTTCCCACCCCCTCATCTAGAAGATGTAAATAGACTGAATTCTTGGACCGTCCTAAGAACTAAAGATCTGGTCAAACTCTTGTGGAGTAGATTAATATTCTGAGGGAAGTTTTACCTCATCATCACCATCTTAGGGAGGCAAAACATGGAACGGAAGAGAGAGGAAGAGAAGAGATTAAGAGAAAGAGCTAGAGTAAGAAAAATAGGTTTAATGAACACTGACTCTCTTTTCCTTTTCTGTTCTCAGGGTGAAGTTACCTTGTTGTCTAAGAGCAATGGTTTGATTTTAGAGATGCCCATTCCTGGTGGTCATGAAGGATGCTATGGAAGGGTCAGTGTTAGACTTTCCCAAAGCAACATCTTAAATTACACTCATGCAATGCTCCTATGGCCCCTGCGAATGCATTTCACCTGGAAGCATTACACAATGAAGGCATCTGCCTGCATTTCCACCTCAGCCACACTGCACTGCAGCCCTGTGAGTGGAGACAGCGCATTCATGTTTTCTGAAACCTAGTTACCATGGTGGAACAAGGAGAGCTCAGTGAAACCTGGGAGTGATTGGATTGAACGTCATGTTATCCAGCAGTCACTCACAAGAAAAACTTTCCTTCCCTTGTTTTTTCCCAATTAAATGACAGATTTTTCACTCTCTTCAGGAGAACAAATTTCATTCATTCCAAAAGACTTCATTTGTGGGCATTGTGAGTTCAAGGCATCATCATGGTCTTACGGTGACTCCTGTCTATTAGAAAATTAGTAACATGGCAATGAATTAACATTTCTAGGGATAACAGTACAGAAGTGTGCACTCCTAGATAATTAAAGGGCAAAACCTCCTTGAAGAAAGGGATGAAAACCAAGTAGTCTGAGAGGTGCGTGCTTGCTGGACAAGGGAAGGGAAATATTTGCTATCAGTAAGGGTAATTCTTTGTCCTGTGGTAGTGAGAAGGTTGTTAGTGGTTAGTGTGAAAGTCCAGCACAGAAGACAGATGTTATTTTAAAATGCCACTTCCTCTGCAGAGCCCTTTCTGGGTCCTTTCTACAGGAAACCCTTGCCGCCTTAGCACTGTGATTGCACCACATCTGTGGGTTTCTTTGACATTTACTACTTCCTGCTTTACATTAGCAATGCTATATTTGTGGGCATCTTTTACTTTGATGACATGACTGGCAGGATGATGGTCTATTGCAGTGTGGTATTCTTCCCAGTTCCATCAATTTCAAAGTGCACGCTTGTACATATGTGTGCTTGTAGAGCACACATTAATGCATTATACAGGTGTGCAAACAAATGGATAAAATCCAATAGATTTCACATCCACTTTCTTCACAGCAATGTGTGGTTTCATCCTTTTGCTAGTAGACTTGATGCTGAGGAAAGTGCATGTCTTTGGACTCAACAGTTCATGGAACACTAAGCATGAGTACGTGTGTGTCACCTCCCACTTCATCCATGAAAATCACTGAAGCTGATTTGATATTGCTATTAAAGAAATGGATTTCTCTAACACTCTCTATTCTTCTAGGACAAAAAAAAGACCCTGATATCTTGTTTAGAAGCTTCATGCAGCAGAGATTTCTTGAGAAGAATCTGGGGCCACATAAGCACATAAAAATAGGATTAGATGGCTATCAGCCACCATAAAGAGTGTGATCCTGAATGGTTGGTTGGTTAATTTAAAGTTGGGGAAAATTCCTTCCTATCTATATCTCATACCCGGGATTAAAATGAAACCACGTTCTTAAATATTTCTGTGGTTTTAAAGAAACCAAAACCCTCACTACACTGTGGGACGTGTGTCTATAATTTCAACATTTTTACAGGGGTGATTGAGACATGCTTGTGGTCCAGTGCACTTAGAATATTCAGTGTAGCAGGAATAGGAGAGACATTGCTGAAAGTGGGAGATGAGAGCTGAGCCCTGTAAAAGTAAACCTCTACTCTCTTAAGTTTTGTAAGGTATTCGGTTCTAGATGTTTAAAGTTATCAAATATATTCTCCCAACGGGACCTGACAGTTGGAAGGGAAGACCTGAAGTGTCAGTGAATCTGGCTAAGCAATATGGTTCTGTGGAAGGAAGGAATATTCTTCCCTCTCATGTCAATCGCTCACCATGTACACACTTTGTTTTAGAACTAGTAGCTAGTAGTCATATGTCAAATGATCCTTAACAGCTCAACTAAACCGTCTCGGTGCTCCTAATAACTGATTAAGTCATTAGGCAGTTGCTTTGATCAGATTGGAAGGTAGGATGAATTCTTGGACATGTAACTGGTTTATAGACTGTCGTGGCTAACCGTGATTGTCAACTTGGTGGCTCTAGGATCATTCTTGAAAAAAGTTTCCAGGCATGTCTGTGAAGAATTATCTAGATTTGTTTCACAAGGCCAGGAAGACTCACCCTGAATGTGGCCATCACCATTCCATAGCTTTGGATCTCAGACTGGATAAGAAGGTGATGTTAGCAAGCTGGAAAAGAGCAGGTTGTTGTTGTAGTTGTTGTTGTTGTTGTTGTTGTTGTTGTTGTTGTTTGGGGTGTTTTGTTTGTTTTGGTTTGGTTTTTGCTCTCTGTATCCTAACTCTGAAATATAATCAGCTGCCAAGAACCATGCCTCCATTGGGATGATGGACTGGACCATTGAACTGTTGGCTCTTCCTTACTTGATTGCTGTTCTAATTTGCTTTTTATCACTGTAATAAAACCTGATGAGCAAAAGTAACTGGAGGGGTAAAAGGTTTATTTGGCTTATGCATCCCAATCAAAGTCCACCAGGAAGAAAGTCAGAGAAGGAACCTCAAGGCAGGAACCTGGGTGTAGGAACTAAAGTAGAGGCCATGGGATAGTGCTGCTTACTAGATTATTCCTTACCATTTACTTAGTTTGCTTTCTTATGCAAGCTAGGACCATGTGCAGTTGGTGGGTTACCCACCCACCCCCAACACCACAGGCTAGGTCTTCACACATTGATCATTAATAAAGAAAATGTCTTACAGATATGCCTAAAGGCCAATCAGATGGAGGCAATTTTTCAGTTGAGATTCCTTCCTCCCAGGTGTCTACATTTGTGTCAGGTTGGCAAAACTTAGCAGGGTTGCATTAAGTTTTTTGTCACAGCCTTGAGACAAGTCTCTAATACACTGGAAAGCTTAATTTGGATATAACACACCACACTTGCTTCTTGGTTGTGGTTTGCAATTCTATTAATCATTCCAAGCCTGTCAGCCACTGTGTTATGTCAACATTTATCTCTTCTATTCTTTAAAATTAACTTGACAGGATCCTCTAGCTTCCCAGTTCTTAGATATGAAAATTTACTGCTATAGTTTGAATGAGTATGCCAAATTTATGTTAGAAATGAAATTCTAGGTACATAGCAGTATAAAGAGATGAGACTTTTAAGAGTTGTTATGAGTACTCTATCCTTACAAGAGACCACTGGTATTATCACAGGAGTGGGCTAGTTACCACAATAGCACAGGAGTGGGTTAGTTAACACAAGAATGAGATAGTTACCATAACACAGCAGTGGATTTCTGAGAAGAGAATATGTTTGGCTCTCTCTCTCTCTCTCTCTCTCTCTCTCTCTCTCTCTCTCTCTCTCTCCCTCCCTCCCTCCCTCCCTCCCTCCCTCCCTCCCTCCTTCTCTCCCTTCCTCCCTATCTCTCTCCCTTCCCTCCCTCTTTCCCTTCCCTCCCTCCCTCCCTCCCTTCATCTCTCATCCTTGTCTGGCATTCTGTGTTGGCTTTCTTAAGAATGACTCTTCCTATGTATGGAGCTGTGGACATTGGGTTTCTCAACATTCAGAAAGGGAGTTTACTTCTTTTCTTTACAAATTATCTAGTATGTGGCATTTCTTAACAGCCAATCAAAACTGATGTTATGTTAGTTTATCCTATTTTAAAAGTCAAAGTTTCATATTGATTTTTTTTCACTTTTCTTCCTCTCTTCAACTGTCATGAGAATGGACAAGATCCCATGTGCTTGAATTTTAAAAGAGATACCCACCTTCAAATCCCTTTCTAGTGTCATTCTCTTACCCTCTTTGGTCGAGCTCTTCTGGCTCTCCTGAATGTTCTAGTTTGGTTTCTGTTGCTGTGACAATATACTGAGCACACCTAACTTGAGGAAGAAAAATTTTGTTTCATCTAATACTTCTAGGTAAGAGTCCATCACCCAGGCTAGGGAGATGTCTTGGTTTAGTATCTATTGCTAAGATAATGCACCATGCCTTAAATCAGCTTTGTGAGGAAAAGGCCGATTTGGCTTATACTTCCCAATTATAGGCCACCATGAAGGAAGACAGGGCAGGAAACTAAAGCAAGAATCTAAAACCAGGAACTAAAGGATAGAAAAATATTGCTTACTGTCTTACTTCTCTTACCGTTCTCACTTACTTTCCTTATATAACCCAGGCCCACATGAATAAACAATCTAGGACATGCCTCTCAGTCATGCTCATAGGCCATTGTATCCAGTCCAGTTGACAAAACTATCACATCACTATGACATTGATTGATTCTGTCCAGGAAGAATTGAAAACCCCTTTCACTGCTGTGCTGTTGGCAGGGGGATACCAGGCAAGAAGAAAAGATGGACAGACAGACAGATGGGAAGAAGGAGGGAAGGAAATAAAGGAAGGAATGAAGAAGAGAAAGGAAGAGAAAAAAGAAAGATAGAAAGAAAAGAAAGAAAGAAAGAAAGAGAGAAAGAATTGGCTTAACTGCAAGTGCTCTTGTCTGGCATAGTCTTTGGCTTCATGGATTCTATTTAATAGATGTTTAATATGATATAGGCCAGCAGTAAGCCTATAGTGGTTTTCAATTCT
Organism: Rattus norvegicus; assembly: GCF_021556685.1. Classification (NCBI taxonomy): domain Eukaryota; kingdom Metazoa; phylum Chordata; class Mammalia; order Rodentia; family Muridae; genus Rattus; species Rattus norvegicus. The sequence goes on from NC_141534.1 coordinate 137,531,513, forward strand.
TCCTGGACAGAATCAAGCAATGTCATAGTGATGTGATAGTTGGGTCAACTGGACTGGATGCAATGACTCCATAAGAATGGCCTATGAGCATGACTGAGAGGCATGTTCTGGATTATTTATTCATAGGGGCCTGAGTTGTATAAGAAAGTAAGTGAAAACAGTAAGGGAAGCAAGGTAGTAGGCAATATTCAGTACCCTGAACCAGCATTGTTCTTATTTTCCATAAAATGATAAAGTTTACCATAACCCAGTATTTTGAAAGATCCTTCTCACTCTAATGTCTCCAGAACTTTTTATCTCTTCTCTTTCTGAACTGATCTGGTGGTCTCTTGATTTCTCTCTAATCTCCATACTTCCTGCCATAAGATGTAGGAGTCCAGTGGCCTTTGTGTTCTGTGGGCTCTGTGTTGGGAGGCAGTGGTTCCATCTTCTTCCTGGAAACAGGATACATTCTAGACTATCCTCACCCTTATAGACTACTGCCTTCAGTTTCCTAATACTATCCCATTTTCTAAAACTTCTATGGACTAGTCCTGGACAGAATTCTAACAGATAGGCACATGCAAGGTCACTCAAAAGTCTGTGTTCTTTCTCGGTCGTGATAGGCTTAGAATATGCAACATTTCTCAGGTCCAGCAACCATGTAACTGCAGAGTAATGAGTCAGTTCTGTTTTCTGAGTAATGTTTCTTCCTTAAAAGTCCCCATTCTGCCTGTCAATTAACTGTGAAAGGGATAACTGCTTCCTCCTTTACATCTGATTCCTCAGAACCAACAGTTGGTCTTTGGTCTGTCCCTTCTGTAGATATCGAGAAGGAACAAAGACAGTGGCCACTGGAAGCAGGTTTCTATTTACACCACTTGAGGAAGGTACCTGGTTCCACATCTTGATGTTTCATTGGTGGCTTGAGATTATGGACAACCTACAGATTGTGTCTTTAATTATGTTTACTATCTATTTGAGAGAAATATAACTCACAGCATACATGCACGAGCTACCCAAGATAGGTTGGGTTTGTGAGAGTAAAAGAAGCCTTAAGTTGTTTCTATTTTTCCTTTGTTTGACATCATACCACAATGGAAAGCCAATATATTTAGAATCTTCCAGATCAAAATACCCAGTTAGCAGAGACTTTGCAATGCTTTCCCTCCCTGTTTGAGCTGAGATTTTTCCAGATGTAGTAATGATTTTGACCACAGGGTCCACTCCTGACCTTTGGTTTGTGCTTGCTTCTTGCATTTAGAGTTATCAAGTCAAGCACAGGAGCAATGGTAATTCAGCAGAGAGGGGCCTGAGTGCAAGAGTCAATTAGGCACCTACCACCTCCTCAATTCCTCCTGACTGCAGCCTCTTTTTTCAGGAGCCAATGCCTTTCTTCTTCCTTTCTCTCCAGTGTCCTTTGGGACTGTCCACAATATGTCTTAGGCAGCGCAACTCTGTTTTTTGAGCCTTACTGGAAATAGGCTCAGGGCTGACGGGATCTGACCTATTGGTGGGTGGAGGGGAATGACGGGTCAATGTTGCATTTGACCCTTTGTTCTGCAGACTTACTTCATAGCTGAGCAGTCAAATTTTGATTTAAACTTCCTTTTTTCTAGGCCTCAGATCTGTCCCTTACCTTGGAGCATGTCCTCTTTGCTGATCTCATACATTTTTATTTTATTTGATACTTGATGTTATGCTTGGATTATAGGGCTTCCATTCGGTAAAGGTTCTGTAACAAATTGTTCTTTTGTACGATTGCCAAATAACTCAGACTAAAAACATATTGGGGGGAAGTCCAGATAAAATAATCGAAATGAAGGCAAAATTAGGGGCCTGCTAATAAAAATCAAAATTTTCTTGACACTTTTAGTCAATGCAAAAATAATTGTGGGAATATAAAAGGATTTTTATGGTCAATTATTCCTGTCTTAGTAAGTATCTATAATCATAACCCCCTCAGAATAGGCAATAATCTTTACGGAGAGAAGTGGGACTTCCCACAGAACTATAAAGAAAGTAAAATATTATCACATGCATGCATAAAATATATTAATATTGAAATGTGCTGGCTATATGGTCTGGTGGGTAGACACCTCTCTTTTTTCCCCTACTCAGAAAAAAAGAATCACCTAGGTGAATTTATTGGGCTGCTGACATGCAATTGATCTGTATTATTCTTAGCTGGCTAGAGTCTATGTATCTAAATGCCTCAGATAATAGGTATTACAGTATTAGGTAAGAGCCTCCATGCAGTCTCGAGCAATATCAAAAAGGTAGAACGTGTAGAGTAAGGGAGATTAAGATGACACCAGAGAGCGTTGAATGAGGTGTCATTTTGCATTTAGAGAGACAACTAGGAAAGTTAAGACAGAAGGGAAAAATGCCCCTTTCACGCCAGCTGCCCTTAAAGGTTTACAAATGATCTGTTAACAGAAATGAGTTTCTCTTGGGCTTCAGGCACCATTTATTATGCTGGGAGAGAGACAAAAAGGAGAAAGGAAAAAATGGCAAATTATGCTTATTTGAAGGCAAAATGCTTCCCATCAGCAGCATGATGAAAATATAGCCAAGGTGTCAGCCAGATGTTGACATGTTAATATTTTTCATGAGGTCTTTCACAAGGGAATGAGTATGGGGGGAAAAGAAGAACTTTTTGGGTGTTCTTTCGAATACGGATTGAAATGCATTGTTAGGCACCATGCCTAGCCTGGGAAATCACCAATCCGCTTTGATGATGGAGAGGAAGAGGAAGTGTGTCCTAAATAGGGGGCTTGAACCTCGATTCCCTGGCTGCCTCCCAGACGTCTTCAGCTACGAATGGGCTCATCTGATCTCTCCCAGTCAATTTCATCCTGGAAAGTGGCCAGTGGGCCTAGTTCATGACCCAGTGATGTCATTATAATTCATTCTCCCTCACCACAAAGACTTCGGAACTTTCCAATTTACAATGGGCCTTTTTAATAAAGAAGGGTGTCATGTACAGAATTTTAAAGGGTTTCAAATGATTTATCTTTTCTTTCTGTTACAGCCTCAGAAAGGCTTATCTTATTTGTAAGAGGACTGGGCTATCAAAACCATTTAAAGAGTTTATATCTTTGTTAGAGAGCATGGTATATTTTATAGGTTAAAAGAGGGTAACTAAAGGGTAAGAGAACACTGTGTCCCAACAAAAAATTGTATTCATAAATAAGGGAAGGGAATCTGAAGTGTAGCAGGACTTATTCAATGTGTCATCCTGAATGCTCACACAGGAATTCTGAGCAGGAAAATGATGTGCTTAGCAATGCCGTTTGTGTTTTCAATCTGGTAATTTACAAGATGAGGGAGGAGCCCATGGACTGATGGAGTCATATATGATGGAGTCCTTCAGAGCAAGGGCTCTGTCACCTGTGTGCTCAGTCCTTTCAACACCTCTTGTAGACCGAAATCTTCATTGATGAAGATCGTACATCACTTGAGTTCAACATTGGCCAGTAAGGGCCAGGCCCTGACCTCACCTCCCTGAATTGGGTTAGACCTCCATACTAAAATGAGCTTAGCTGAGATGATTTTGCTGATCCTGGGCATAGATCTTGGAGGCTCTGGATAGTACAAGCTGAGCAGATGATCAATGCATTTGTGGCCAGCCTGTAATTTAACTTACTTTGTCTGACAGGAGATGTGGAATAACTAAAGAGAGCCTTTACTTGTAATCTTCTTATCATCTTGTCCTGGAGTGTTTGTGAAGAGTGGGACCTTCCTGGAGGCATTTCCAGTTGAGGGTTAATGCAGAGATAGGGAGGGAGGGAGGGAGGGAGAGAGAGAGAGAGAGAGAGAGAGAGAGAGAGAGAGAGAGAGAGAGAGAGAGAGAGAGTGCTTACCCTTTTGTTTATCTGGCTGTGTGACCTGATAAAGCCTTCTCTGGACACCTTGCAAGCTCTGGCCTCTCACAACCAGAGTCTGCCTGTCTTGAGCCTGAGCCAAATGTCTTTCTCCTAGAAGTACATTAACAGAAATAACTTGCTGTAATTATAACATACTGGAATGAAAGTGCCTAACTTTTTCATCCTAGTTTTATCCTAAAGTGTGGAATTCCTAACCAGATTATTGGCCCATTACTAGTAAGATACCTAAGACACCGAGAATGGGTGTAATACTACTAGTGCAGCTAGGAAGATGGGAAGCCTGGGAGATGAAATGGCATAGGATGTAGGAGTGAAAGCAGAGTGGGGTGAAGGCAAAAGAAGAAAGAGGATGGCAAAGAAAACAAGGGGAAAAATAGCAAAGATGAGAAATGAAAAACTTCAAAATTCCTGGGAGGAGGAGCTATATCTTGAGTGCTAGTGAAATTCCTGAGAGAAGTTTTCAGAAAGAGGGTCCCCCAACATCTGATATAAGCAATTCCCTGGTTTTACAGAAACCTGAGTGATAACAGACAAGATATTCCCTTGGGATTATCACAGTTTATCAGAACAGCAGTAACAGTCGGGGGCGGGGGGGCAGAATCTCATTATAGCTGCTGGCATGAAGAAGTGAGGAGAGCCAGACAGCCTTACAGAAAACATTCTAGTAATGAAGATTATAGTGGTAATCATGAGATCATTGCAAAGATGAAATTTATAGCAATTGCTGCTGTTTTGTAAATGCTAACCATTGGTATGTGTCTTCTGGAAATATGTTTAGGTGTGTGTGTGTGTGTGTGTGTGTGTGTGTGTGTGTGTGTGTGTGTGTGTGTGTAGAGGTAAGTAGGTCTATATGCCCAGATCCATCTAGTCATAATTCCCTGACACACCAAACTTCAAACAAGCACAGGTGGAATGGTAAATGTCTATTGCTCATAAATTCTTTACAAAAGTGTTACTACCATTTTGATTAGAGAGCTGAGGTTCTTTCTCAAGCTCACATAGCTTACAGAACTTATACAAGGATATGTGAGCACATATGTGGCTGTCAACATCTGTTGGGGGATTGGTTTCAAGATTCATCACAGACATGAAAATACATACATGCTAAAATCCTTTAAAAAAACAGCATAGTTTCACATAAAGCTTATATTCATATCCTTTCCCACAGTTTAAGTCATCTCTACATTATTTTTAATACTTAATTTAATGTAAATACTGTATTGTTTAGAGAACAGTGAAAGGAGACTTTATATGTTCCATATTGGTGCATTTTCCCCCAAATGCTTTTAATTCAGGCCTGAATGAATCTACAGATATTAAACTCATGTACAAGGAAGGATGACTGTATTAGTTAACTTTGATCATGTTGCCCTGAATTAAAAACATGCAGTTTGCAATAAAGTCTATCATACATATAAGTAGAATTAGAATAATGGAAAAGGAGAACTATTCTGTGAAGGAAGAGAAGCCATAATTGTTAAAAAATTTTTTAACAAAAACAAGCTCTGCAAATGCTTCTCATGCTGCTTACAGAAGAGCATATCTGCTGTGGGGGCAACAGGGATACAGTTGCAAGGCAATGGATTAGATCCATGTTGATAATGGACAATAATCTGCCAGTGAAGGAAGAGATTCCAGTTGGGGTTTTATGAGATAGGATGAAATATGCTGAATAAATCAAAGACACAAACAAAGCTATGAGCATTTTCCTGAAGCTTGGTGTGATTGGAGGATGTTATGGTTTCAGATGTAATATGTGAACAATTAATCAACCTAAAGAGGTAGATGGAATCAGTTAAATTGCCTTTGTAAAGAAGCCATTGAGGAACTAATCCACTGTGTTCAGTATTAAACTACAATTCACATGTTTATTTTTATTATATTTGAGAAGTTAATTAAACTCAGATAATAAGGAAATTATCATGCCCAGGTACTTGTGATTGTTAGCCAAATATAAATGGCACATTTAGCTCTAAGGCTTTACTCAGTTGCACAAACACAGTCTGATTTGGATGGATGAAACTTTACGTGTATCATTCGGCTGTGTAAATGAGGAACAAAAACTTGAACTCAGCTACTTAATAAATAAGTCAGCACAGAGGGGAGCCGAGTCCTGTTTACCTATGAGCTGTCTCACGTACATCTCTAGGAAAGGATTCTGCTCAGAACTTCCCGAGGACCATGGACGACCTGATGCACACAAAAACGGTATACATTGTGATTGTTCGTTTTAGAATCATAACTGTCTCAGATACGAAAATCATCCACACATTGTCACATGGTTGCTCTGTGCCATTCTGGACAGCATGGCTAGGGACAGTTGTGAAAACATTCAGCTGACTATGAGGAAAAACAGTCCAATGACTGGAAATTTCCAAAGATAGAATGTATCTCTCCAGGAGGTGGTGAGCTCCCTGCATCAGGAGTCATTAAACTCAGCTCTGGGTAAAGACAACCATATTAAATCCTCCGAGTGGCATCGCAATGTCTGGTTGGTAAAATCAATAACAACAGCAGAGAGTTATTGAGAAGTTACTAGAAACCAGGCACTGCTTCCTGTATATCATGTGCTGTCTCAACTTCACACCTGCGCTGTGAGACTACAAAGTTCTTCCTTTATCACAGGTAAGACAAAGCTAAGGAAACAGCAAGTAAATGTCAAGGCCAGGATTCATTTAGTTCCACATTTTTAATGACTACTCTCTACCGCATCTTAAGTTAGCTACACTAAGGGACCTCCAAGGTCAGTTCAAATTCTAATGAGCATTGATCTTGGACATTACACTTACAGGGTTAGAATAGTTGTTTGGAATCTGACCAGGGTTCAAATCCTTTTTCTCTCCTAGTTACTAATGCAGACCCATAGGTGATGTGTTCATTCTCTCTGAAGTTCATTTCTTTCATCTTTAAAATTGGGGTCACAGTGTTTAATTTATGGCATTTTGAGGATTAAATAAGATAATGTATGGAGTGTCCAAGCACGGCACCTAGAACTGCTTTTGTCATTAACAGAAGGTAGCTACCACTTTAATGTCCTGAGTCATAAAATATTATTAGAGTAGCATCCTGACCTACATGCCATACTCCCCTGCATTTGCATCAGAATGTCTTGAAAGGTTATTGAGTTGAGATCAGGTTTGAGTCCTTTGTCTGAATAACCATTTGGTTCTGTGTCTCAACCTTTTACTCAGTAAGCAAACTATTTAAAAGTTAAGGCCAAATTGGAGAACTTATTTGAAATGTACATAAAAGATAAAACATGTGCAATCAAGAATAATAAAGAGAAACAAATCTGCTAAATATTGGGTAAGACCAGGCAACTCAAGGAAAGATCATTTGGTGAGGAAATGTGAGAAAACTTGTTCAAGAGTTGTGTCCTAGTTGATGAAAATCAGCATCACTATCATCGTCATCTCCATCATCATCATCATCATCGTCATCATCATCATCATCGTCGTCATCAGCTGCAGCACTTGTACCGTTACCACAAACATTATCACCACCTTCCACACCACCCCCACCATCACCTCCACCACCAACACCAACACCACCATCGCCATGATCATATCTTTTATAATTCATGGTTCTACATCGTCTCCACATTACTATAGTTTTCTCTTCCTTTCACAAGAAACTCTTAAACACATTTGCTCATAATTACTGTTACTACTTATCCTATAACTTCTTTGAAAACTGAAAATTCATCTCTCTCTCTCTCTCTCTCTCTCTGTGTGTGTGTGTGTGTGTGTGTGTGTGTGTGTATGTGTCTCAGATAGCTGCTAACTGGATTCTGAAATCTTGGACGATGCTGAATCTACATAAGTTGGATCACAAAATTTATAAGGAACCAGGTCTTTAGGTGATAACTCAATATAATTTTGAACTCTTCCTACTTCTGGATCTTTCTGTGGACATATAATCATTTGAATTGGATTTTCTGTTTCCTAGACTAGACATGGATGACTAGGCTAATTGCTCTGACAAAGTCTATGGGTGATGATGATTTCCCACTGTGGAGGGAATATGTGCTGTGATAAATAATTGGCAATCTTCAAGAAGAAAATTTCCAGAGACAATAGCACTCAAGTGTCAATATAGGTTTGTCATGCAATTCACGTGATCCGTGCAGATGAGCAGCCAGTGATCACAGAATAAGCCACATGTGAGGTAAGCCAATCAGTGAGCTATCCACCAAGAGCCAAATGGGGTTGTAAAAGCTTAAATCATATCTTGTCAGAGACATTGAAGATAATGTGAATTAAAATGTGGATCCTTTCTTCTAGGATTGAGTCTAAAGTTGATTAATTTATTATTGAACTTACCAAAAGGTATTCTTGTCTTTTCCTCCTTCAATTATTGTAACCCATATTTAGCTATGACTTGCTAGAGATGTTGGTGACACTAGACACAGTACTCCCCATGTCCTCATCAATACTGTACAACACAATGTGGAAACAATCATGAAGCATACTTGAAAATTTTGGCAAGGTTATCTCTTAGGTTCCATGTTTAAAACTTGGGTTAAAAAGGTATAACCTTCAGAAGCAAAGAACTTCATCTCAGATTTCACCATGACCACTATCTTAGGGAGATTGTGTTCCCTATGCTTGTTCTGACCTGGCAAATTGAAGCATATTATATCACATATCACATAACATGTACTTATTATACATTAGATATTGTATATAATACAATTACAAGTTACATTACACATCATGTATTACATATCACATATCACATATACTATATATCATATATTGCATATATTATTTATAGCATTTTATATAATTGCATCATGTATTATTCATTATGTATCCTCTCTTACATATTACATATTACATAATATATCATGTATTACCTATTACATGTTATATAACATATAGCATATGTTATCTATCATATATCATTCACCATGTATCATATATTACATATGTTATGTATAATCAGATTATATTATATGTCTAGTAAGATTATATTCAATGTGTAGTATATATAAGTGATATATATCACTTAGACATCACTTAGAAGATGTATGGTGCTTGTTAGAGGTATTATATTCCTACCCAAATTATGCTTTACATTATTCTTGTGTGTTTACATAATTTAAAATTGTAGCTTTTGTCTGACATTTTGATGATTACTTATCAACCTCTATCACTCAAAAGATATTTCCATGTACTGAACTCCAAAGAAAATATGGTAGATACTAAGCAGAGGGCAACAGAGGAGAGTGTTGCTTTTAGAAAAACACACATTGAACTGTTTATAACACTTCTTAAAAGTTTCCATCACTACAAATTCCCTTAGTGTGTTTTACACTGACAGTGAAGTTTCCTGAACTGAATTCAACTCTTTCAGCATAATTTGATGCTTTTGTTTATTATAGTCTATAAATTCTTAAAGCCTACATTAAACACTTGTACCCAACACAGAATAAGACAAATGGTCACAGCACATGGGGTTATCAATACATTTGAGTATATTTATGTTTGGCAGAGTCAGACATCCTGTCTGGCTGTTTATAGATACTCATGTTTATGTTAAAATAGTGTATACACAGTAAGTGTATGTGTACATGTAGAGTGCTTCATTATGTCTTTTAATTTATCTGGGAAGATTTATTATATGAAAAAGGACTACTTCCTATCACTTATTTTCTACAATTTCAAATAAGAAAATTGCCCTCATTATATTCAGCAATATCTTCCAACAAGTTTATTCATGAGGACTCGAGTAGCATTTGAGCTAGGAAGAATTATTTAAATTAAAACAATTAATACAAAATTCCTATGCCCAAGAAAGCACATTTTTTGATGAAGACCTCTCAATATGCAGTGTGTGTGTGTGTGTGTGTGTGTGTGTGTAGAAGTGTATATAAGTGAATAGCAAAAATATAGTAGAACTGGTGAGGAGGAAACATGTTAGGAACAAGAGAAGACTTCAAAGTTTGCTACTTGTGAATTTGAGGAAAATTTCGACAGTGGATACAACATTAAATTTGACATTAAGCAGTGGTAGACCTTTGGTCATGTGGGCAGAATGATACCTTTGGGGGAAAGACAAGGTGTAGCAGGATGCCTTGTAGTCATAAGGACCTGGGTTCAAGCCCAGAATTCGATTTTGTATGTTTTAACATACAAAATAAAGTATATAGGAAAGGTAGCACATAAGGTGGGAATACAAATGGTGTGCTATTAAAAGCTTATGTGAGCTGGGCTTGGTGGCACATGACTTTAATCCAGCACTAGAGAGGCAGAGGGAGAGGGAGAGGCAGGCGGATATCTGTGAAGTCGAGGCCAGAAGGATCTACAAAGCAAGTCCAGGGCAGCCAGGGCTGTTTACACAGAGAAACCTTGTCTTGAAAAATAAAACACAACCCAGCAACAGAACCAAGACTTGTGTCACTGTATGGCAGATAGTGTGAAACTAAGTCAAGGCAGACTGTGATGAATAAGACATGGGTGCCGCAGTCTCAAGCAGCCACTAAGACACCATTGATGAATGAGTAAATTAACTTGTAAGGAGCACAAGAAGAGAACGAGAGGTGGAATGGAAATATTGGGGAACAAATCGTGAAACAATGATAAAGACTAGAAAACTAAATACCGTTGAGTAAAGTGTTTCCTATGGGAAAAATTAGGATCATTTTTGAGAAGACCCGAGTAAACTTCTTTAAAACAAATGTTTAAACACAAGTTGAAAGTAAAAACTACCCTTATATTTGAAATGCTGCCAATGCCTTGTTCGTAAAATTCACAGGAAGCCATGCAAAGTTATTCCCATAAACCCTAAGAAGATTCATCAGACATGTCCACACAGTGAGGAGACGCTCCACTATGCTATCCGACCTAAGAGAAAATGCACAGGAGTCAAAGATGAAGGAGACAGACGTTAGATCCCGTTACACTTCACACATGCTTCGGGAATTAGACAGAGTCAAACAACCATGTGATTGCTGAGCCGTGGCCTCTGCAAAGTTTACCAATGAGAGCTTCCAAGGATTAGCATTGGGAACAGCTTCTCCTCCAATCAGCCTCTGATTTTGCTCGTTTCTATTTCTCTCTACATTTTATTGTGACAAATCTAAAATTGCACATAGCTTTCCATCCATACTTAGGTTCCATAAATCCTTTCAGAACCAGCCCAGCGCCTTATACCCATAATAGTTTCTGACTTGTGGAAAATCAGGATAGTAGCTTTTCAAGCTCGTGGGATTGGACTGAATTTAACCAGCAGAGGATAGAACACTTTTAATTAGAAGAGGGACGTCACAGGCCTCAGAATTGCTCGCTAGTTTGTTAATCTGGAGAAAGTTAATATATCAGTGTTGCAATGTAACCTGCAAAAATACCTGAGGCTAAATCAGAGCCTGCTGACTGGATACTAAAGAATGGTGATTCTTGCTATGTCCTTTAGTTTAGATTTCGGGTTTGTTCTCTGATCATGCACATGTGTGTCTGTGAGCAGGTATATCCACAGGAGTAAAAGTGCCCATGAGGGTTAAAGGCATCAGCTGTCTCAGGAACAAGAGTTAACATACAGGCAGCTGGGAGGGAGCAGCTTGATGAAAGTGCTGGGAACTGAACCCACGTCTTTTAGAAGAGCACCATGAACTCTTTAGTACTAGCCATTGTTTTCTTCTATTAAGAAAACCTCAGGTTATAACTGGGCACATGACTACCCAGTTTCTCTTGTGGATAAATAAGATGAATGAATGAGCTGCAAAATGTGCATAGATAATTCCCACACATTGCCTCTTTGCCTTCCCTTGCAGTACCTGGAATCCACATGAGGCCCCGGGGCTTGCACTGCCATCTACCACACTACGTACACCATACTATGGCGTGCACAAGTGAGCCAAAGGCTCCTGATATAGTGAAACTTTTAAAAGTAAACACATAGGGTGGGCCCTGGAGGACCATGTGTTTATAGCTCTGTTCTACTGAGTTTCTCCTATTGTCCTAAACACACTAATCATAATACTATCCTGAAAAGTTTTCTAATCACTAGATAGAATAATTGCATAGTACACTATCAAGTGCAGCATTCCTGCAGAATTCGGCTAATTGTCCAGTTTGGTTTTTTTTTTTTTCCCCCTCAAAGTTTGACTTGCCCAATGAATCTCCTTCAGCAATACTGTCATATTCCCAGTGCTAGTTAGGGAATATCTTCATTTCCTATTTTTTAAAATGAGGCTTATTTATGACATTCATGCTTTCAATTCTCTAGACTGCCATCTTTTACAAACCCTGGCGATGACTTCCTTCTGCAGACTCTTCTGAATATGCTTGACTGTTTCCCCCAGAGCACTCTTTTCATTTTGTTTCCTATTTTCGGTTGTAAATTGGAAAATATATTTCACAGGATACTTAGAGAAAGGCAGATCTGTGTCCTTTAAGAATAATGGCATAGCATCTCTCTAACATAATTTATGAAGTGACCAAATTTATTTTTTTAATCAAAGTGGACAAAACTAGAGTATAGATGTTCAATGCTGGAATATACATGAGCCAGTGGGGAAAATGGTAATGTAGTCTTTACAACTCAATTAGTAGTAGTAGTAGTAGTAGTAGTAGTAGTAGTAGTAGTAGTAGTAGTAGTAGTAGTGGTGGCGGCGGCGGCGGCGGCGGCGGCGGCGGCGGCGGCGGCGGTGGTGGTGGTGGTGGTACTGATAGTAATAGTGGTCATAATAGTAGTAGTAATAGTAGTAGTATTGAAAGAGATTATATGTTTCTCTACCTATCATCTATCTATCTATCTATCTATCTATCTATCTATCTATCTATCTATCTAATAATTCACTCATTTGAGAAAGGGTCTCATGTAGCCCAGGTTTGCCTTGAGCTTACCATGAAGATAAGGGTGACCTTGAACTTTTGGACCTCCACCCTCTACCTCCCGAGTATCAGCATCACAGGCACACAGTACCCCCCCCCCCATTTTATGCAGTGCTAGGGAATAAAGCCTGGGGCACTGTTTGAGCTGTATCCATTGCCTAACCATTTTTATTTCAACTTCCCCTTGTCGTATTTTCGATGAAAATTTTACATAGTTTCTCTTTCTCTTACAGGTAATTTTCTTACCTTTGAACACCTTTCCTTTTTCTTCCTTTACCTTCATTATCTCGCCACATCCTTTGGATTTTGACTTATGGCTCTTTTCCACAGATGATGCGAAATGCAAATAAAGTCTAAACAGCAGAGTAATTGCAGGCATGGAGGATTTGGCAGCAAAGCAGCTCTCTGCCTTGGGGACTTCATCTCCAGCCCCTCCCCTGCCCTCCTAGGGGCCTGCGTGGTGAACTTGTTAAGAAACACACAGCAAAGAAGGGCCCTAAAATTAATCTCCCCCAGTGCATTAGGGAACACTTCACTGACACGCACTGTCCCTGTCAGCCCTAATAAAGAGATTTTTACCTGTATTTGCCTATTCAACACTTCAGCCCTTCAGCCAATTTTGGAAATTATTTCTGATTTATGGCTCTCTCTCAAGCGGGTGTCACCTTGCCTGTCAATTATGCCTCAAAGCAAATGCTAAGTGAATGCTGGCTGGTGAAATTAATAAGGGAAACCTTTACTCAAAAACCTACAAAGACGCTTGTATAAGGATCACTCAACCAGGCAGTGAGGCAGAAGCCGCCTGTGATATTTCTAAGTGGGGCAGAAGAGTGTGGATAACTTGGTACCACACAGAACTCTAAGAATTGTTACCCCTTCAAACTTTAAGGCTCAGCCTCTTAGATGGTCAAAGAGTACCATCAAAAATGTCAACTGCCCTAGGACTCTGGGGTGAGACTTGGAATCACGCTTTCCTTTGCTCATAAATATGAACTGTCCTGTTTTAATAGAGACCTAAGAAATGCAGAGGGGGTTATACATGCTTCTCTCTCTCTCTCTCTCTCGCTCTCGCTCTCGCTCTCGCTCTCGCTCTCGCTTTCGCTCTCTGTCCCTTTCAATCTCTGATACCTGCAAATCATAAGCCTTACCCTATGAATAACTACCAGTTGGTATTTCTCAGAAGGAGCTACAATCATGTGGTCCACGGCAGGTGATGGAAACTTCCAGGAAGCATTTGCAAGCTGCTTTCAGATAGTGCTGGTCACTGCCATTGTATGTACTCATGTGTGAACATATGTGTGTAGGTTCTTGTGTATGTATATACATGTCTTAGTCAGGGTTTCTATTCCTGCACATATATCATGACCAAAAAGCAATTTGGGGAGGAGAGGGTTTATTCAGCTTACACTTTCCACATTGCTGTTCATCACCGAAGGAAGTCAGGACTGGAACTCAAGCAGGCCAGGAAGCAGGAGCTGTTGTAGCGGCCATGGAGAGATGTTACTTACTGGCTTGCTGAACTTGCTTTCTTATAGAACCCAAGACTACCAGTCCAGGGACAGCACCACCCACAGTGGGCCCTCTACCCTTGATCACTAATTGAGAAAATGCCTTACAACTGGATTTTGTGGAGGCATTTCCTCAAGGAAGACTCCCTTCTCTGTAATAACTCCAGCTTGTGTCAAGTTGACAAAGAAAACCAGACAATGCAATGCATGTGTATGACAGACTTAAAGTCAACATCAGCTTCTTCCTCTCTCAATGCCCACCTTATTTTTTGACACAGGTCTCTCACAGAGCCTGGACATCACAGATTACCTAGACAGCCAAGCCAGCAAAATTAGAGACCTTTGTTCCCCAACCCCATCCCCAGTGCTGGGATCACATGTGCATACCACAACATCAGGTCCTTGCTAGGAATCAAACTGTGGTCCTTTATCTGCAGAGCAAGTACTTTCTGATTGGGCCATCTCCTCAAACTTCTAATCATTCATTTTCAGAATTGGGACAAAGAGAGACTGCCAGCTAGCAGTTTTCATAGTGGCTTACCAGTGTTCAGATAAAGAACTAAAAACTATAATGCCTGATTCTTTTTTTCCACCCATAAATATGCAACCTATGGCTTTCCTTTCATGTTCTCTCTTCAGATTTACCAAGAAATTAAATATACTCTCTCTGTAGGAGGAATTTAAACAGATACCAGCAAGCTTTTCTGGGTATAACAATTGCCGTACTTCAGACTCATCTGGATTTGAAGAGTTTTGATAATGGCAAGTGAATTTTTGAAGGGAAGTAAATTTTGAGATAGATGTATACAAAACAAGGTAACATCATGCAAACAACTGTCCAAGCTGTGTAGCTCATAAAAGAAAATCCAAAATGGGCAATGATGCACTAAAGCCAGCAGGGTCTGGCTTTTCTCCCCAGAGCCCTTCAGAAGGTTCTTCCTAGTCCTTGAACCACAACCTTCTCTGTCTGAGGATAGATTTTTATATACTCACAGTGTCCTTCTTTTCCTGACAGAAATGCCAATCTCTTCCCTTCGGAAAAAGGAAATACTATGCAAATTTTCTGTGGGTCCACAAGTGTCCACCAGGGTATTTCTCTGACACAATTTTATCTTGCTTTGCTTGAACCAATGGGAATTGGTGTGAAAAATGGCACAGTGAAGAAGTGTTTGTCTGTTAATGCCACAGAATGTTCTATTTCTGTAGTATATTCCTGGAATGACAGGTTTAGTTCTCCTTAGAGAAGGCTCATTTGTCTACAAATAGAATGTTCTAGGCGTACTCCCACCATAACCTCCATCTTCCATTCATTGTGAGGCTGAAATATCTTAGATTCAGTGTGGACACTAGGCTTGAGGCAAAAGAAAATGATAAAGAATAAAACTTTGAAATCCCATGGATTCTTGAATCAGAATTCTCTTATAACCCTCTTCTGATAGATATCTTAGTCAAAGCCTAAGTTTCATTTAGTTTTTTTTTTGTTTTGTTTTGTTTTGTCTTTTTGCCAATGTTCATGCCTTTCCCTAGATATTCTTTGGCACTCTGCAAATTATTTGAGAAGAGGTTACTATTCATGACTACAGAGAAAATTCGAAATCAGAAAAGTTCAATGTGAGCCAGGGCTCCCAGTCTTACATGGCTGAGTTAGGTCTGAGGCTGTCTTTCTGACTTCAATGCCTGTGTGGTGCTTAATGTCAACTGTCAACTTAACAAGACCAAGACTCACCTGGACTATCTAGATTCCTTCACTTGGGAAGACCCATCTTAATTGTCAGTGGGACCATTCCCAAAGGCAAAGGATGCTGGACTGCGGAACATGCCAAATGTGAGCGGAGTTCTGCTTGCTTACTGTCATCCCGTTTCCTGATCATGGACACAATGTGTCAAGATGCCTGAAGCTCCTGATGTCTTGACCTCTACACCATGACTGCTTATACATTTAACTGTGACCTAAAAACAAACGCTTTCTCCCCTTAAATGCTTCTGTCAGGGTATTTAATTGCAACAGTCGGAAAGGAAAATAAGACATACAGAGCATACAGAGCAAGAACTTAGAGCATACAGACCCGCCCCTACAATCTCAAGGCATAGGAAAGGATTAAAGAAAGTGGGAAATGGAAACAATTGAAGTGATCCTCATGAAAACTAAGTAAGAGGTTAGGGGAAAGAAGGCATCCTACATGGATTAGTACAGCATCCCACACATTTGTGAATTATATATATGTATATATATATATATATGTATATATATATATCTGTGTGTGTGTCTGTGTGTGTGTGTGTCTGTGTGTGTGTGTGTCTGTGTGTCTGTGTGTGTGTTTTTCAGGGATGATGACTCTCCAAACCTTTTAACCATTTTCTCCATGCCCCATGCTATTTATCAATGGAGATATGTATGAAAGAAATAAATATAACCCGATTTCCAAAGCTTTGAGTGTGTATCTCCTGCAGTTTTGCCACTTTTCTAACAGGTTCCTTCGTAAGCTTGTTCACTGCCAGCCACGTCATTATTCTTCCGTGAGACTGACAGTGTGTAAAACTGGCTGGCAGTTCATAGAAACAGTGAGCTTATGAGACATACCTTTATAGTGTCTATCCATTCATACCTAAAACAGTGTCCAAGCTAGAGAAATGACTCTCAACTATAACAGCTTCACTTTGGGGTGTTGGTGGGGTCTCTGTCTCCCCAATGCTTGTAATAAGCCAATCTTCTACTTACAAGTTCAGTTTTCATCACAGATCAGCCATATCCTGCTAGGGACTCAGAGAGCCCCAGGCTGCTGGATGTATTGTGTCATCCTACAGACCTTTTGCCTCCTGCCCACATGTAGAAAAAGAAAGGAAGGGGGTTAATAAGAGAGAACAGTGGTGCAAAGACAGGTACAGATCATTTCAATTCATGTTCTTCAAGCCAGGATTGTTCCTGCCTTAGGGATCTTGTAGTCACTTATTCCTGCTCTGTGTGGAACAGATTACCTCTCACCTCTGGGGGTCTTGGGTCAAGTGTGACTTCTGCTGGGGAGCCTGACCTGATCATCTAATCTAAAGCAGCCTCAGGTCTCCAGGTCTCTTCACCAACACATCCCGTCTTAGGTTATTCTAGGATTCCGTCACAACTTAGTATCACATTTCTACTGTTTGTCTTTTGTCAACTTCACTATAAGGTAGACTCCCCGAGATAAGGCAAACCTAGCCTTTGATTGTGAAAACAACATTCAGTTTGTGGACTAAGTAATCAGTTCTGCATCCACCACTAAAATGGCTCTTGTGACTTTTCTTGTTCTTATGTCTATTTTTATAAGCACAGAATAAACATTATTATTATGTAATCGCAGAGTACATGGGGCCGTGACTTAAGGGTCACAAGTTTGGACAGTGCAGCTGTGGTCATGTTATTCTGCAAATTCCATGACCTTAAAATGGCAGGGTTAGGAGGCACCACAGCACCCAGCGCAAAGTTAGGAGTCTGTTTCCTCCACTGCAGATCCCTAAACAATTAGGTCACTTTGTTCTCAGTCTATTAGTATAGTGGTTTGATGGACTCAAGAACTTCCTCTATGAAGCAAAGCCTGAGATGGAAGGAACAGGCATTCTTATGAGCCCTCTCTTTATCCATGGCTCGTCTGGTGCTTGCACTATGAAAAGTACCCACTTCAGAGAAAGAGGTAAGAACCAGTGTTTCTGTGAATATCCAACCTTCATCTGCATTTACGATTTTTGCTTCAGTCTCTCCTTCCATAGTCTAGCACTTTACTCATTAAAGGACTGGTGTTTAACTTCTTGCCGGGCATGTGGAGCACGGCTAATTTGTGGATGCAGACATACTGCCCATCATGCAGAATTCAAGGTTGTAAACCAGCTTCCTCAAGCCTCCATGGGCTGGCTGTCTCCCAGCATCATGGTAGTCATCTACCTTCTGCCTTCCACAGTGGTGAAGGAAAAATAAATTCTCCTTTAAAATAATTTTACTGAAATATTTTTAAAAATACAATTTCTTGATATTATGTAACAGAAATACTGGTGCTGATTTCAAGAGTGTAAAAGACTCAATGTACATATTCTCTAAACAGGTCTTAGCCTCCATCCCACAAGTCGTTAAAACAGAAGTCACTGAACCCCCAGTGAACGTGATTGTTGGGGGGATGGCGGCAATGCGGGGAGGATGGGGAGGGGAACATCCATAAAGAAGGGGAGGGGGAGGGGTTAGGGGGATGTTGGCCCGTAAACTGGGAAAGGGAATAACACTCGAAATGTAAATAAGAAATACTCAAGTTAAAAAAAAAAAACAGAAGTCACAATACGCTATTACTCATTTCTTATAAGTAGTATGCTCATTAAATAAACAGCTAAATAGATGTATGTAAAGGATGTGATAACAATTAAAAGGGGAAAAGAATTTTATACAGCCCCTTTGCAAACATATACATCCTGAGAAGTGAGCCAACCATCCTTTGGTTCTCCAGTCAGAAACGAGATCACACAGCAAAGCTGAAGGGGCCTTGTGTTGCTGCCTCCTGAAGCCACTTTGTCCAATCACATCACACTGAAGGTCCGGAACTGCTGACCAGGTCTACAAACCAAAAGAACTGGTCTACAAGATCACAGACAGATTTACAGAGGCTGAAGTTTTGTGGATAAATATATTTAACAACACACAAATGAAGTAAGCTTTGATATTTTTTCCATTGGATCCATAGAGATACCCAAGCAGAGTATGGATTGAAGGATAAGGGACTCTATGAATAAAGACTAGAAATCATAGGAGGTTTCTAATGCTTTCATATCTGTATAAATACTCACGCATGCATACATAACCGTGACTGTGTACATGCTTACTCAGAGAGGGTCTGGCGGGCTGGTTGTGAGTAAGCAAGTCACTTTTCACAGGCAACAAGTGTTCAATAAAACCTCTGAATCCCCTCCAAAATTCAACCTGCCCGTGATTTTCATGGGTTGTGTCAGGCAGTGTAATTAGCCAGTTGTGTAGTTAACCTCATGCAAAACTTTTATGATGACAGTATTATGTGGTGCTTATATATCAGAAAGCTCGTGGTAGTCAAGCTTCTGCTAGGCTTTTGAAAAGAGAAACTGGAGTTTTATATCATGTTTACAGTTAACTGGAATTATCACCCATCAGCTTTCGTTTTAATTAGTGAGTTGGTATTTCTTCATTTTTTTTCCTCCCAAGAGGGACAGTTCAGAAACATGTCATCTTTCTCCTTGAGCAAAAATGCCTCCCAGCTGCTCCTGTCCTCGGCCAGACAAATCTCTCCTAGTTATGAGCAGAGATCGGAATCCATTGCTATCTGACATTCTGCTGCCAGTGTTAGGCTGAGTGTGCAGGATGGCATGAAATAGTCAGCGAGCAATGGAAATGCCATCGTGACAACCCAAGGACAGAGTCTCCTCTTCGAGGTAGTAACTGCAGAAGAGAAAAACGCTAGATCCATGAAGTGTGAGCTTCATCAGGCTGCATGCCCTGCGATCCCCCTTTAGCGCACAACCACAAAAGCTGGGTTTCATTTCCTGCTCTATACCATGCACTTAGCAATGGCTCTTGGAATCTCTGAGCACGGGTCTCTGATATTCAGAGGCAGACTAGTTACCCTAGGTTAGCCAAGGAGTCCTGGCGTTCAGCAAGAGAAATGTCAGACTTTTGAATGGAGCATGTGTCTAATAAGGTCTCAAGCTTAAGTGCGCCTTCTTCTGTCTGCCACGTGAGAGTCAACACATAGGCTTTCAGATGTCGGAAAGCAAATGTGTTTTCAGGTATTGGTTTGTGCATGTATCTGAACATACTAGCTCATATGTATGACATCCAGACAACTTTCTGGAGTCAGAACATGAGTTTCCAAGAGCAAACTCCAGTCATCAAACATGGAAACAAACACTTTTACCTGTTAAGTCATCTCACTGACCACCCCTCCCCCAAATTCTTTTCATTTTAGAAAAGCATTTTATGTATGTATGTATGTTTGTATATACATATGTGCGTATTTGTTTATTATTTTGATGCATGTGGCTCTTTGTCTGGACACATGCCTGTGCACCACATGTATGCAATACACACGAAACCCAAATCCCCTGGGACTGAACTTAAGGATCTATGCCAGCTGTCATTTGGCTGCTGAGAATTGAGCCCAGTTCCTCTGGAGGAGCAGCCAGTGCTCCTGACCACTGAGCCATCACCCCATGTACCAAAAGAAAATTTAAAAGAAAAAAGAAAAGAAGAAAAGAAAGAAAATTTTAAACTGCATTTTCTATTCAGACTCAAAGTTATTTCTGGAGCAACATACAACTGTGAGAGTTGGTAAATCAGATCCTGTTAGGCCCTTCATACCATCACAGGATAAGCTAAATACATGTATGTGTTTGTCGCATCCCACAATGCTCATTTTTAAAGTGGCATTGAATAGTTTGAGTACTTTGTCAAAAAAAATAGAAAAAAAGAACATTGTCATTAAGTAAGTTTAGAACTTAGAAAGGGACAGCCAACTGGGAAGGTACTTAAGGCATTCAGGTGATGGACATGATGTTAACATGGGAGAGCCTCAAGTCCTCAGTAGTCATCCCAAAAATCCAGGAGTGGTCTCTGCCTCTATAACCATAGAGTGGGGATGGTTGAGACAGACAGACCTCCAAAGCTAACAGACCAGACTGGCCAGCCAACCAGCATGACCCAGTTTCAGTAAGACACCCTGCATGTCCCAAAATGAAGTGGCATGATAAAGAAGATATCAGATGTCCAACTGAGCCCCACACACTACACATATATCCAAATGTGTACAGCGCACAGAGAAAACACTCCAAAGGATGTGTTATTTCCACATCACAAGTACTGTTTTTTTTCAACAAGGAGCTTTGACCATCAGCTGTTGAGATGAAAATGTTTATATGCACATTGCGGTGTTTACATATCAGAGTCTATACAATATTTTCTCCTTATTCAAGAACTGTGTGCTGTCAGAGCTGTTATTGTATTACAGATTTTATTGAAGTTCTCAGATATTTGTTTATTTTATGAGTGTATATGTGTGGGCACGCAGGTGTCAAGGCACACAGGTGGAACTCAGATGGCAGTTAGCTAGAGTAGGTTCTGTCCTTCCACCATGCTGGTCCCTGGGATTGAACACAGGTCAGTAGCCTGGGCAGTTGTCTTTTCTGAGTGAGTCATTTTAATGGCCCAGAAATTATTTTGCAAACACATCTTCTCTCTGTATTGTTGATATTGCTTATGAAAGATACCAACGATATAATAGCTTTGTCAAAAGGTATGACTTCACAGTCTTTGAATTAATAATAGTAAAGTGTTTCTAATAGTAACATGATTTCATTGTCAAAATACTTGTTTGATATGGATACACTATAACAAAAATATTAAAAAAAATACTGAAGATGAGAGAATTGGAAGAAGCTGGAGGAAGAAGATGCTGAGGGCTCTATGATCAAAAGAATCTAAAGATCCTCCTTAATAATTCAGTTCCCCAAAACCATATCAGGGAGATCAGAAACACCTGTAACTCCAGCTCTAGGGTATCCAACACTGTCTTTACCCTCTGGAGTAACTGAACACATGTGACACACACACACACACACACACACACACACACACACACGCACACACACACACACACACACACACTTAAAAGTAAAATTTAAAAAGAGTCTGAAAGTTCTTGAATATCTAAAACTTTCATTCCATCAACTTTCATTGCATGAATTCCTGTATAAGGACCAGCATAATTTTGAGTCAGCTAAAATATTCAATTGAGGAGCAGTATAGAAATGGTTTGATTACATTATCTGAGGTCCTAGTCTCAGTTATGGGATAACAGATGGCCCTGTGGATGGTGTCAATGGGGGATTGCTATGTATGTCAGTTGGAGTAAAGGGTCCAGCACACTGTGGCAGGTACCACTGGTGGAGGAAAGTGTTGGGTTCAACTTACAGTTTCAAATTACATCTATCATTTAGAGAAATCAAGGCAGGAATTGAATGCAGGCCCGCTTGTTACTCCTTACTGAATTACTACAACCTAGGAGCTATGGGAAGTCCAGATGGTCCTGGCCTTTGTATAGGAAAGCTAAGGGAGTAAGCATGGGCCTGTTTTGAGCTATCAAGCCACACTCCTCTATCCTTCCTGCCACCCTTCTTTGACTGTAAAGGAGCTCATGTTTACACCCTTTGGCTTAAGAGTTCTTGAATTTCTAAAATATGATTGACTCATCTTCACAATATTTTCAAAAGGAAACAAACGCTAGCTAGCAGCATTTAAGCTGCATTTGAAGATATCATTACTAAATGTTAGGAGACATCAAAGTATCACAGGCAAAAATAGAAACAATGAATCCAAAGGGTTCCCATGTTTTCCAGGGCCACTGAATTTTGAGAAAAGATGGGGGGCACCTTTTTCTAAGGAAGAAAATTGCTCAGAAACAGATATAATAAAATATAGAATGCTTAGGTTAGACTGGTGGGTTCCTGAGTCCTGTGAATCCTTTGTTTATGATCCAATTAAGATATTTCAGTAAGAGCCTCAGCGTTCTAACCCACCGCCACTTGAATTTTTATATCCTAAGATAAAGCACATTGTTGTTGAACAATGTATCTCTACTCATCATCGTGGTTAGATGTGCCTACATGATAATTATAGTTTTGATATCCCATTTGCTACTTATTCTTTTAGACCAATCACAGAAAGTAAAGCCCCGATGAAGGAGATTGTCTAGCCACTACTGTGTTAGACAATATCAGCACACAGGGAGGAGTGCTATTGTGTGTCTAAACTCTTGAGCATACAGGCAGCTTGCTTCTTTCCCTTCTTTCTGAAAAAAAAATCACATTTATGTTTAGGCCAGGTCAGCTATGTAGTCAAGCTTCAAAATTAAATAATGTAACCCATATTATTTGTGAGCTGATGGTTTACTATAGAATGTCTGCCTTTACGATCTAAACAGTGGTATTTGCATACCTGGGTAATATCTGAGGGTAGACATTAGTGCTGATATGCTCTTCTAATTAGCATTGGGAAATATGAACAGTGTTCTCACTGAGAGCTTTCCTTCTGCACTGTAAATTTTGACCCTCCAGTCCTGAGACTGACAATAATCATCTGGTTTAATTTTGGAGTGTGTGATGTCTACAATCAGTTCCGTTCTTTAAGTAAATTGAATACTTTCTTTGCAATCCCCTCAGGCCCACTCATTTGAAAAACACATGAAAGGGAGATGTAACCATGCCCCAGTTTTGATGAGGTCATTTGCATATCTTCGTTACCAATTTGGTGACACAGCAGCACAATATCATCCACTGACAGAAGTTCATCTGCCTGAAGCCAGTGTGTTTATACATATGCAGACAATCAACGGGACCCTTGGCATCACACACCATCACCTGCTAGCCACACGCTTGTACAGTTGTTCTCACAACCTTCACTGATCCCCAAGGGAGTTGAACGGAAGCATCAGGTTATCCTTCCTAGCTCCACTAGGAAAATAAAGGTTGACACATAAGAATGGTGAGTTTTTACGGATGCTGGTGGTTCTGCTAATGTCTTGTTCCCAAGAAAGCTGCATTGGAGGCCAGCAAATCAGGTTTCAGAGGGATATATTAGAAGTCAGAACAAAATCGGGGAAATTCCAAGGTGTGAAGTTGGGGTGTGAAGCCCAAGCAGTCTTCAACCCTCCAGGTATGAGAAAGTTCATATTTCTTCCTGTGGCCACTTTCTCTCATCTGTGCTGTGGTAATCTGAGAGTCCTGGAGTCAAAGAAAATCTACAAGTCCAATGCTGAGCCAGCTAGGTTTAGAAAGACACTCCTCTCAAAGGGCCACATCGATAGTCAGCTACAGTAGGAGAATGGGAGAATGAATGATGTGCAAGCGTTGGCATCCAGTTCAGCTGAGATGCCCATCTCATTGCGCGTTCACTGAACTAGCTGCTTGTTTTCCTCATGCATAATATTCTTCTTCGTGGGGTATTATTGACACCCATCCTTCACCCCTACCCAGAACTGACGTAGCGTGTGGGGGCTGATGTCACAAAGTGTTGGTTTGATATTTTATACTTAGCCAGGTTGTGTGATATCCGATGTGTTGAAAGGAAGTAAGAGGGGCCACCTTCGTTTCCCTGTATGAATGTCCTTTCTGTTGTTCTGCAATCTTACGTAGATGGACTGATGGAAGTGCTTGGCTCATTCAGCATTTGAATACAGGATAAGTGATGCCCAAGGGTGAATAGCTTATGCTCACTGATGCTATAGTGTTTTACTGCAAAATATAGATGGCAAGCTTCCTCTCATGAGGTTTTGCAAATCTTCAGTGTAAAAATTGCATGACATACTTATTGTAAAGCCCATCATAAGGTGCTAGCTGAGTCAGTGATACGAATTCCCCGTAATAATGTGAATAAGATTATCATTCTTTTCTGGCTTTCATACACACTTCTGGTACATTATTGTCTGAAGTACATTAAATTGACACAAGAGCCTTGAGCCTCAAGTAAAGAAAACAGAGCTCAGTCTCCTCTAAGATCTTAGTGACCACTCAGTTCTCACCATTTGATTGTATGATTTCTGTTTGAAGTGGGTGCATGAAAACATAAATCATATATAATATTGGGGTGCTAAGTCATATTTCCATATATATATGGAAATTAGATAAGATTTCATTCTTATCTAATTCTAACTTACTAGCCATTGCTTACACTTTCTGTATCTAGCTTCTTCCTAACCCCAGGCACTGGTCATCACCTTTAAACCACCAATTTTGCATAAGAACAGCTTCTTCATATGACTTTAACGAGGGAAAATCATGGAGAGTTTATCTTTCTGTGCCCGGTATATCTCACGTGAGATAATGCTGTTGAGTTCCACCCAAACTGTCACAAAGGCCAGGAGTGCATTCTTTTAAAGGCTGGCTTAGCATTCCGTTGTGTATGTGTAGCAGGTTTCTTCTCTTCCATCCACTGATGCACACCGAGGTTGATTCTATTTCTCCGGAACTGTGAGCCAAGCCACAAAGAACACAGGAGTCCACAGGTCTCTTCGAGGTACTGATCTCAGTGAATGCACTTGTACCACCACTCCCAAAGTTCTTTTCTTCTACAACACTTGCCTTTTGTCTTCTTCATACTGATTATTCTTTCTGGAGTATTATTGCAGATAGCACATTGCAGCTCATGTTTGCATTTCCTAAATAACTACGTGTGCATGCACTTGTGTGTGTGTGCATGCATGTGTGCCTGTGTGTACACATGTGTGTCATGTATTGACATTTGTATGTCTCCTCAAGAGACATGTGCATTTAGGTTTATCGATCATTTTTAAACTACGGATATTTTTGTTTAATTTTTTGCCATTGAGTTTCCGGAATTTCAGACTTAAATCATTGGTTTTTTTTCTTCTCTTTGAATTTTGGGGTCTCTCACATTTGGAATGTTAAACCCTTATCAGAGCCATGGTTTCAATTGTTCTCTGCATTATCTGGGGGGGGGGTTGCTTTCTCACGATTGTTTCCCTTACAGTGTAGTAGCTTTTTAACTTGATAAAAATCCCATTAGTCTATTTTGAGGATCTTTTCAAAAAAATTGGGGAGCAGTAGAGACTGCTGAGCAATTAAGAGTCGTATTACTCTTTAATGGGACCAGAGCCAGAAGCTGGAAAGAACCCAGATGTCCTTTAACAGAGGAATGGATACAGAAAATGTGGTACATTTGCACAATGGAGTACTACTCAGCTATTAAAAACAATGACTACATGAAATTCATAGGCAAATGGATGGAACTAGAAAATATCATCCTGAGTGAGGTAACCAAATAACAAAAGAACATACCAGGTATGCACTCACTGATAAGTGGATATTAGCACAAAAGCTCGTAATACCCAAGACACAATCCACAGACCACATCCAGCTCAAGAAGGAAGACCAAAGTGTAGATGCTTCAGTCATTCTGGAAGGGGGAACAAAAATATTCACACGAGGAAATGTGGAGACAAAGTGTGGAGCAGAGGCTGAAGGAATGGCAATCCAGAGAGAGACACATATGGGGATCCATCCCATATACAACCACCAAACCCATAAAATATTGCAGAGGCCAAGAAATGTATGCTGACAGAGCCAGATATAGCTGTCTCCAGAGGAGCTCTGCCAGAGTCTGACAAATACAGAGGGGAAAACTTGCATCCAATCATTAAACTAAGAACAGAGTCTTCTTGAAGGAGTTAGAGAAAGGATTGAAGGAGCTGATAGGACTCCATAGGAAGTACAACAATATCAATCTACCAGACACCCCAGAGCTCTCAGGGACTAAAGCACCATCCCAAGAGTACTTAAGGACGGACTTACAGCTCTAGCGGTATATGTAGCAGAGATGTCCTTGATGGGTATCAATGGGAGGAGAGGCCCTTGGTCCTGTCAAGGCTTGATGCCCCAGTATAGGGAAATGTCAGGGTAGAGAGGCAGGAAGGGGTGGGTGGGTGGGGGAACACCCTTATAGAAGCAGGGGGGCGGATAGTGGCTTTCTGGAGGGGAAAACAGGAAAGAGGATAACATTTGAAATGTAAATTAAAAATATCCAATAAAAGAAAAAAGTCAAAGGGGTAGAGGGGCAAGAGTTTAATCCCTAGTACCCATCCATGCTGAGCAACTAACTCCCTGTAACTCTAACTCCAAGGAACCCAGTGCCCTCTTCTGGCCTCTGTGGACACTGCACTCACATGCACAAGTGTACTTCTCAGACACACTATGTGTGCCATTTTAAAAAATGTGCACTCCATTATCCCAAGACTTCTCTATATGAAATTATGATGTAATCTCATACTTTTAGGTCTTACAAAATTTATGAGAAAGGTATAGTTTCACTTTTCTACCTGTCAATTTCTAATTTTCCCAGTAGCACCCCCCCCCCATTATGTTCTTAGAATCTTTTCCAAAAATCAACTGGCTATAGACTCATAATGTCACGTTATTTCTGGGTATGTTTGCCAGCCTGCATAGCTACCATGGTTTCGATTTATACGCTGGTGTTAGGCAGTATAACACTCGGCTCCCAGATTTTTTTGTTTTGATTTGTTCTGTTTTGTGTTTTTGGTTTTTGGTTGTTCATTTGCTTGTGTGTGTGTGTGTGTGTGTGTGTGTGTGTGTGTGTGTGTGTGTGTCTAGTCACTGACCCTCAGCTTTCACCTCACACCGTGAGTATAAAGGCTAATTTTGGATTCTAGGAAAATCTCTCAAGCTATGTTACTTACAAATTAGTTCATTTTAAGTACTTCATTCTATATCAAATAAGTTTTGAAGTAAATACAAAAGTAATTTTTGTGTATGCGCAGTCACATTTCCCATAGCACAAGTGGCTTATATATAGCTATTGGGGTCAGTGAGATGGTTCAGCTGCTAAAAGCTTGTCACGATTACCTGGTTTTGACACCCTGGGTCCTACATGGCAGAAAGAGAGAACGAACTCCAGCAAGTTATCCTCTGACCTCTGCTTGTGTGCACATATATGCCAAATTGTACACCTATGGGGAGAGAGGGGTGGAGAGAAAAGGTGGTAGGAAAAGAGAAGGGGAGAGATACCACTGTGGACTCACACTAAATACATAAATAAAATGTAATTTAAAATTATGTCTGCTAAGAAAAATAGACCTCTTATAGAAACTCGGCAGAGAAGAGAGTCCACAAACAGAATATGCAATACACTCTTTCATATCAGCATTTACCTAAGGTGACAAATTATTTTGGTATAACAAGATGCTACCTAATTTCTCTCAGAAAAAGAGGAACCAATAATTTCGTATGTTTAATTTCTGAAAAGCAATTCATCACTTCTTAATGGGATCATCAAATACTAAAGTATGAGTTGAGAAAATGTCTACATCACAGTAACAAGGCGCTTCAATCCAGCCTACAAACAAAACAATTGGATTAGTGGCTTTCTTTGTAATTGAACTTTAGTGTGCAGGTACTAGTGTATGGTGGCGTGTATATTTTCACATGCTAGTCCGAGAACTATAAAATATGATTTAAGCCATATGTCTTTTCTCCTTTCCAAACCATTACATAAAATAAATTAGAACATGGGTTTGTAGAGGCCTGGATATATTTTATTCAAGAGAATTAAAGTTAAAATAGCCAGGTGACACCTGAAACGAGTTTTGTAAGACCTGGGGGAGATTCAGGTCACCTTTGTGTCTAGCCTTATCATCCCCAAGGCTGGAAACCATGGGCAATCCATTAGTATCTAGTACAGTCGCAGTTTGGCATACCGCTGAATTTCTCCATCTGTTGGTTAGATGATTGGTATAGGCTCTTGGACCATAATGTGTATTTTTTTTTACAAAATAGAGAATAAAATGATACTTTGAATTATTCAACAAAAAAGTAGTGAAAAGTACAACTCCCTCATGACCCAATTCTATTTTGTCAATTCATTTCCAGAAAGCCTGTCAAATTGTTAAGGCTGATTCCAGGACAGAAATGCAAGGGACGCTGCTGTGCAAACACCTGTCTGTGCCATAGTCACCATCAAGGACAACCATGCCGTCTCTTCCATTAGCCTTCAGAGATAAATGGTGTACGTAGATAGACAGACTGGTAGATAAATGATAAATTATAGATGATTGAAGATAGATGAAAATAGAAAATATATTACAAGTAGAGAGATGTAGATAAGGAATGTATTAGTATGAGCGTTAGGTTTGATGATTCTGGCAGCAGCAAAGCTCATGATGAGGCATTGGCAAACAGGAGAACCAGTGGAAAGAGGGATGGAATTCGGGCTGGGTTCCGATGCTGGCCAGGTACAGGAGGTTGCGGTACAATGTCCATCTGAGGATGACAATCTGAGAATCTGCAAGTCAGCGGTATCCTAGAGTCTGGTCTTCCTGAGCACTCCAATGTCCAAGGGAAGAGTTAAGGTGAGCGCTTTGGCCATGGAGGAGGTAACAAGCCTGCCTTGCCTCTGTCTTCCTGCTATTGCCAGTTCTCAGAGAGGTAGAGAGTGTCCTTAGTGGTGGCAGTCATTCTTCCCTCTTCTGAATCAAGAGCTACTCTGTTCGGAAAAGCTACAGACATAGGCAAGAGTGTTTCATCTCCTGTAGAGGTATCTGCTAGTCCAGTCAAGCTGACATGTAAAACGAACCTCTGTTTTTACTGTCCTTACTAACCCTCAGCTAGCAATGATGCTAACTAAGCCTTCCTCTATACCTCATGAAATAGATTTTTAGAACCCATTAAACCTACAAAGAAACGATATTCACCAAGATCCTATTTGTATTTGACAGTCTGGTGTACGGTAGAGTGGAGATGCTGTTGTTCTGTTCTTGCAAATTGAGTCTGCTGTATTTGCCCCATTGTTTCCCAGATATTTATGAAATGCCTTCCATGCGCAGCCACAGTAGAGAAGGATCTCATGGAATAAACTGAAGCAGGTGTAACCATCACCAGCTCTAGCCTTTACATGCCTCCAAATTGTTTTTGAGCTTATAACTGCTTGCTCTGGCTGACTTTTATGTCTCCCACTCAAAGATGAGAAAACGTTCACCATTTCACTTCAATAAACATTACTTAACACAAACCCAGTGTTCACCTGACCAGGTTGATACTCCCATTTTTCTTCCTTTCTACTTCATATTGCATCCTTTTTAGCATGAACCCTGTTGTATTTTAGAAGACAAATGCCCTTTGATCATCTTGAGAATTTTTGCAAAGTATTGTTGTCGTCATTATTTTCTTTTCTTAATCGCTTACCTAAAAGCAATAGCCACATCCTGCATGGTATCTTCAGACAATCTTGTCTCTAAAGCAATCAAGCCAGCCGATAGTTGCTTTTATTAATTGTTTAGACAAAACACAATGACTTTAACAACTTATAGAAGGAAAGGTTTATTTGAATTAATGTTCCGAAGGAATTAAGAGTCTGTCGTGCCAGAGAGGCATGGCAGCAAAGCATGGCGGCCAGAGTAGAAATGAGAGCTCGCATCTGTCCTAGCAAGCAGCCAGGAGAGGGAGCACAATGAGAAGAGCAGGAGGTTTTGAAACTTCAGAGTCTGTCCCCAAGAATATACTTTTTCCAGCATGGCCACATCTTCTAAAAGTCCCCAAACAGTGGGATCTACTGGGGACGAAATGTTCAGACATCTGAAACTATGAGGGATATTCTCATTCAAAACATCACACCAGTGCTCTTCATTTGCCCCAGCACAAAGTTTAGAGGGCACAACTGTGACTGGTCCTGCAAATGTGGGCAGCGGCTCTTCCCCTTAATGTCTCATTTCCTCGGGGACTGTCCTCACTGCTTCACTGTGAATCTTTCCATTTCTGGCAAACAAGGACAGATATTATCCATATTTATGCCCTCTGAGGGAGCAAGCACAATGTCCAGTTAACAGTTTTTAAGAAGAAACAAATATTTTTTTGAGTTTTGTAAATATATGTTTGCCAATTTGTACTTAGGAGAACATAAATATATAAAAGGGACTTTCCTGATCCTTGATGCTGATTGAACAATCTAAAGTAAAACATGTAGCTTTTGTAAGGAAACATCTGCTTTAATTTTTTAATTGTAGATGTAAGGGAAAGCTGCCAAAAGCAACCAGCCTTTTGGTGAACTAACTATAGGCAAGAACATTTTGCTGCCTGTACCGTGCATGATCCCACACAACGACTTGCATGCAAACTATTCCTGACATTTCGATGCATTAGTAACAATAATTTTATATTTTGCTCACATTTCATGGGAAATGATTCTACTTGTGAGTGCTCTTGTATTTAGTTATGACTTCAATTTTAATACCAGAACATTTGGGATATTTCTTCTTAATTTTAAAGGTGAGAAACCAGACACAAGTCCAACACTTTGACCTGCGAGATGGAGAATGAATGCCCAGATCTCACATCAATAAATATTTCTGACAGCCCTTTTGAAGTCCAAACCCCATCTTTCTGCTGTGCAATACTTATCAGTGAACATCTAGCTTGTTCAAATGTTTCCCTCTCCGTAACTCAGAAAACATGAAGGATGCAAAATAGATCTGGTTGTTATAAATTTGGTTTACTATTTCAGTACCTAAGCATCCCTAGTATACTCTGGAGAACGGTGTTAAATATGAAAGGGATGTAATGTTGGACTCTCATTAGATTTATGAGACCACCATACAGTCTCACATTTCAGGATTGGATGGGGCTTTGAGGTTCTAGGCGACTGCTCCATTTCATCAAGGGCTATTTTTTTTTTACTTCTAAATTCCATATTTCTTCAACAATGCCTAGCATCATGCTATAAAAAATGCATTGCCTTAGTCTCTTGTGTCAGAATGAATGTTATCTAATATTTCTTAGGTGCTCTTTTAGCAGAATATTTTTAGGATTAGGAACTAGGGACAGACCGAAGTTCTTAACTCTTTATCTACTGTACATATGTCATAGACTTAGGATCCACTTCACTCTTGGAAGCAAAGCATCCTTCTCCACATGTGGAATTTGGACTTGGTGGTATTTCCACTGACTTACTTGAAAGCCAGGATATTTGACAAAAGCCATGGCTGAAATCTATTTGTGCTGGTGGTTTGTATGCTTGCATCTTGACCATCTGGAAAGATGTCTCAGTGGATGAACATATTTGCCTTACAAGCAAAAGGACCTGCGTTCAAATCCCTAGAACCCACATAAAAGACAGATGACGTATGGTGAGCATCTATAGTCCCAGGTCTCTTATGGTGAGACAGGAGAATCATGGGAAACTGTGGGCCACCTGACTTGACTCATAGGGAAAACAACAAAAATAAAGATACCCTGTACAAAAAGAGGGAAAAGTGGGGACCATCACCCAAAGTTGTCCTCTGAATCCACCCACCCCATGAGCATAGAACATTTTTCTACAACATGAATGCACCCACATACACAGAGGTGCACCAAAGTTCTTCATCCAGGTAGAATAATCTAAGGGGCAGATCAAGGACCAACCTTTAAGTCACAAGGAAACTGAGGCCAGCTAGAGACACTGTTTGAGGCAGGGCGGCTGGTCTGGACTGAGCAGCTGAGACCTGTGGACCCCACCAGAGCTTAAGGAGAAATCGCTGTTGAATTCTCATGCCCCTGGGGAAATGGTTCTTCTGCAAAACGTATGGTTGATAGTGCTGTGCAAATGATTTTTGATGACAAAGAAATATCCCCATTAAAAACATGTAACTGCAGCAAAGTCTAATGTTTACAAATAAAGCTATATTTTTTAAATTAAAAAATCCCAGCATCTATGTCATTATTCTTCTGTAGAAGTGAAACAAGGCTTAGAAAATGAGATTTGGGCTTAAGAATCCCATGCTAGAGTATGAGGTTCAGCCAAGTCCTGGAAAATCTCTTGCTCATGAACTTTCTCAGTTAATGGCTTCTAGACCTGCTATGCCACAGACACGTGTTTTCTCAAGATGAAGAGCCCAGTCGCCAAAGTTTGCTCACAGTTTTAAAACGGGAGACTAAGACAGGCAGTTGATGAGTAAGAGGAAAGTGTGGGGGAAGAATGTGAAGATGACTTTTAAATAACAAAAGTCAAAAGGGATCCCAGATTTACTTTGAAGGAACTGCTTTTCTGTGCCCTCTAGCTAGACTGCTTCCCTTCTTCTAAATCATTCCCATGAAATAGAAAAACAAAAACAAAACAAAACAAACAAACAAAAGTCCTCAATGCTATTTTGATTTAGTAGACAGGGCAACAGAGATACAAGAGGGTTAATACCTGGGTCTGGCATCTGGAAATGACAGTAGATGGAATCAAAATTGGGCAAGCAAACCCATCACCAGGGTTAGGTTACGTTGTATCTTGCCTGCTTTTTATTTCCTTGTTGAGAGAAGTTTTACAAATTTTATAACCCCATCCAAACCCCTGCCTATTCCTCCATCCTGGCATCCAATGAGTAGAGAATTCAGAGTCAGGCTCCTGCAGCTTGACTCTCCCTACCAGGACAGGCTCCTTCCCTTCTAGGACAGACACTTTCCCTTCATACACTCCAAGTTGAAACAAACCTCCTTTGTAAACACTGCTTCTGGTCAGGATTTAGTCACAGTAATAAGGAAAATAATCAATGTAGCCACTTCAGCCTATATCTGAAACTGTCCTGTCTGTTCTTTGGCTCTTGCCACATGATGCACTCAAGTGGTTTAGAGGGCAACCTCAGAAATAATCCTGATCACCGCAGGAGGAAAATACGTCTTTATATTTCAACTTGCCTCACTCCAAATCTCTGTGCCTGTGAACTGGAGACGCAGAGTAGACTCTGTGCCTGTGTTAGAATGGCATTGATTTTCCACACGCCTCTGGCTTAAATGGTTAGAGCTAAACTGAGAATCAAAGCTCCTTCCCCTGCCTCACTGGACACATTTCACAGCTCCAGTGGCTACAGATAGCTACATTTAACACACCTGAGAGCATGAAAGAAAAGGTACAGTGGGAGTGGTCCTGGTGCTTATAATCCCCAACATTAGGGAGGATCAGGAGTTCAAGACCAGCCTCGGCTACACAGCAAGTCTGAAGTCATCCTGAGATGCACCAGGCACTGTCTAAACCCAACAAAAGAGATGCTTTGGATAGCATTCAGCCTGCTCTGCGATACCTCCACGTCAGCAAATGAATAAGCAGCCAAGTCATTTCTTTGAGAGTCTTAGACAGCTTCAG
This sequence comes from Rattus norvegicus, assembly GCF_021556685.1. Lineage (NCBI taxonomy): Eukaryota > Metazoa > Chordata > Mammalia > Rodentia > Muridae > Rattus > Rattus norvegicus. The sequence goes on from NC_141534.1 coordinate 137,565,390, forward strand.
TGTGATACCCATAGTCTCCCTAACTGACAAGGTTGGCCTGACTTACAGAGTATTCCCTATTTCCCTGAGCTAAGTCCTCACAGCATGGGACAGCTGAGCCAAACTTAACTCCATCCAATTGCTGGTTCAAATTGTCAACCCATCCCCCATTTACCTCTTGCCAAACAGACTCTGAACGGAGGCTTTCTTAGGACAAAAGTCAAATGAAATAAAAGGAAAACTGTACACGTATCAAAACGCCGCTAAGGACCCAAACAGTCTATTCATATAAAGTCCAAAGGTGTCATGGATTCTTCTGATCTTTTCATTAAATTTCTGTCATTATATAAACAATTTTTATCAAAAACAACTTCCCCCCTCTCACTTTCATACTTTTAAGAGATTTAGTCACATTTGTCACTCATTATTCCCACCATAAGGTCTAAACATCGCGCTAGTCAATTTAACTTTGTAAAGTCAAGTCACACATCGATTCACATTTCAGGAAGTAAAATCCTATGCCCAGAAAACCCCCAACCACTGAAGTCGTGCGGTAGCATTCACATTTTCCTATGCGTACGATTATTCACTTTGTTCCCTAGATGTTTTATCTTACACACTTTCCGCATTGTAATAAGAAAAATGAAAAGCAGAAAAGCCTGTCAAGCAATCAACAACTTGTAATGGATGTTGGAATTTACATACATGTTCTGTTCACATAAAACACTTGGAGGTAAGTGGCACTCGATGCAGATATGGGGACACCTGCCAGCTGAATGGGTTCCTTGGTACAGCCCTCCTGTGGGTTTTCTGACTCTTTCCAGATGTAAGTTTTAGATTTACCCTCCAGCCTTGAGAGCACAGCCATCCAGGAAGCAGGGGGTAGGCTCCACCATATGACTTCCAAAGTCCCTCGGAAACAGTGTTGATAGAAATACATTTGAACTCTTTTTAACAAGACGTGAGGAATCTTCTCGGAACTCACTGTGCTTGCGTAGTAAGTTCTTTATCTACTTGTCTCTCTATGTATCCAGCTAGCTATATAGTTATAGATGTATGTATCTCTCTATATATATTTATTTTCTCATTCTAGGCTTCAGCCTCCCAAGATTTTTACTTTCCCACCCTACTGCCCAGCTCTGTCTCCTTATCGTTCTATCTCTTGCTTTGCTTATAGTAGAGGAGACAGGACATAAACCAGGATCTGGAAAGAGTGGGTGGGATGGGGCTGACTTCGGGATGCCCTTTAGGAACCGCTGTAATTCTCCTGTTTGCATCTGGCGTTCTGTAGCTCCTGGCCCCTCATCTTTCTCTATGTGTGAATTCCAGTTGGCTGATTCATCCTGACATGGGAGTTCTTTGCTCCTTTTACTCTGCAGAAACTGTGAGGAGACGAAGGAAGAAGGATCTCATTCCTTGTGGCTTTCCAAAGCAATCTTCATTTTTTCCCATAGTTAAGGATGAGATTTTTCCGATGAGAAACACTGCGCTTATGACATAAGAGTTCCATTTCACAACCCGATTTGTGCTTCTTGGATCTTTTTTTTTTCTTTTTGCCCATTTCTCACAATTCAAAGTAAATCCTGAGATTACTAATACAATTAAGGGCCTGGAAAGAGGAAAAACTGCTTATTATGGCCTTGATAACCCCACACAGAAAACAAGAGGCTCCTCTGTCACGAATTCCAATTTTAGGGTTTGATACAACAATAACAGTGAGTAGAAGAAACACAGGAAAGCAGATATGTAAGATCATCCACAGCCAGAAATGTTTATCTAGAAACACGGGGCTCTAGTGAGATATCTATCATTGCCTCCTTCCCTAGATTTCAGCTTGGCAGAATAGCCTTATCTGTTGTCTAAGACTCTCGCAACCTTATTTTGGAAAGGTCTCCCCAGTCACACGTACCTTATACTAGAGAGGAAGGCAGCTGATTACATATTTTTTTTAACAGAAAGAATTTTCGGAGAACAATGCAAACTGTATTTATACCACGGCCTGCCGAGATTAAGACAAATGGATTTGTCCCAAACACTGGTATTGGGATTGCAATTCTCTTTGTCGAGGGGGAAATACACACATTTATTCTTTCAGATAAAGCAACATACAAGAGTGAGGTCTCATTGCTCCCATACATGAACTGCCTGCCCTTGGGGATTAAGTATTGTGAATTGAAGTGAGTATATATCAGAAAGCATGCCAAGTATATAAATGCTAGAAATGACAGTCACTACCAAACCTCAGAGCCACAGCTTATGTTTACTTAGAGAGCATAAGCAGCAATGTTGTTTATGTTACACTATCTCAGATGAAAAAGAGTGGACTCCATCAAAGCTGTGCTCAGTCGCACCCTTCTCTTAGTTCTAAGTTCCAAAGTTGCTCTCTCATGAATAGTCACTGATTCCAAGTCCACAAGACTCCTTCTGAGCAGATCTAAAACGTTCTCTATGCCTTGATGAAGAACCTATAAAAACAACCACTAGAACTATAATATTTAATTACTAAGTCGTTCCGGGTCCTTTGGGGGTTTACAGAACAATTGTTTGAAGTTACAAAGAATTCCCACACAGCCCTCCCTGTGTCTTTTATTAGTGTGCTACCTGATGAACCAATATTGATAAGTTTTAAAATGCTTTAGAGTAATGTTTACATTAGGGTTCACTCCGCATTTTATTGTCCATACACTCTCACAGATGCTGGTTAGTGTCCGTTACTACCATACCATACACAGTGATTCTGCTGCCCTAATTGCTTTCTTATATTCATCCATCCTTTCCTCACCTTCTCTACAGCCATAACCATCAGTAGTCATTTTTGTAGCTGTATTCATGGTTTTGAAACTTTTTCACATGTTGCATATTTTTAATAATATAATGTATAGTTTTTGTGATTAGCCCCTATCATTGAGCTCTCTCTTTTCATATTTCTCTTTATCTTTTCCTTATCTTTTCCTAGTTCAAAAGATCCTTCTCTTTCCCACTGAATACGTATCCTATTATCTGGGTATCCCACAATGTACTTAAGCATTCTTCTGTTGAATGGAATCTTGGCTGCTGCCATGTTTTGTCTGTTATATCCACAGTTTATCTAAACATCCCCCTGCTGGGTTTTACATGGACAGAAGTGACTCATGTGATAAAATGTCACAGGACATGGGACTATGTACCATATTGTTTCGCGCTTAATTTTAAAGAGATTATCAGTCTGTCTTGTAAAATAGTTGTATCAATTTGCACCTCAGCAGCAATGAATGGGAGATGCTGTAGCTTCAAGTCCCACTCAATATTTGTTGTTGTTGACCTTACAGATTTTATCCATTCTAATAGGTATGCATGAACAGCCTAACACTCTTTGAAGATGCAATTCTCTGATGACACAAACATTGGACGTTATTTCTTCTGCCCTTCTTCTCATTTGTCATCTTCAGGAGAACATGTATCTATGTCTTTGTAAGATGGTATTGAGCTATTTCAACCATGGGAAACTAGGCCACTTATCCTCTGTGTTTTATGTGTTCTTTGTATATTTTACCTAACAGTCCATTTTAAGATGTTTTGAAAAATGATTTTCTTCCCAATCTGCAGTTTGCAGCTTTATTCTCTGGATGAAGTTTAAAGTTTAATCAAATCCAACTTTATTGGGATAGATTGTGCTGAAAGTGGTATATTAATGAAAGAAAGAAAGAGAGAAAGAAAGAAAGAAAGAAAGAGATTAAGAAAGAAAGACAGAAAAGAAAGGAAGGAAAGAAAAAGAAAAAGCAGGGCCAAATTCAGTATCATTAGGTTTTCTCTGATGTTAGGGAATCTTATAGTTTCACATTTATATTTGTGTCTATTTTTGTGAAAGTGTGAGGTTTCTATAGAAACTCACAGCTCATTTTGTGTCTTATTGTAAGTTTCTGGTTAGTTTCCACTGGAGAGTGGAGCTTGTTGAAGTGAGTGTCCCCCTTTTCATTGCATTTGTTTCTTAGGGTCAGGGAGTAAGTCAGTATAGATCTACTTCTGGCCATTCTATTGTGTCCCGCCTAATTTCTTGGTCTTCCTTTTCTGGAACCTTGAGGCCTTTAACTACTGCACATTTCTGATGGAATTGAATTCAGTGTCAGTTTTTTCTTTTTATTTTTTAATCGGTTATTTTATTTATTTACACCTCTTTTGGTATTGGATAGTTTTTTATTTATATTTCAAATGTTATTCCCTTTTCCTGTTTCCTGGACATAAGACCCCATTCTCTTCCCTTCCCCTTCTTCTATAAGAGTGTTCCCCTCCCCATTCACCCTCTTCCTGCCCCCCCCCGACATTCCCCTACACTAGGGAGTCCAACCTTGGCAGAACCAAGGGCTTCTCCCGTTGGTGCCCAACAAGGCCATCCTCTGCTACATATGCAGCTGGAGCCCTGGGTCAGTCCATGAATAGTCTTTGGGTAGTGGTTTAGTCCCTGGGAGCTCTGGTTGGTTGGCTTTGTTGTTCTTATGGGCTTGCAAGCCCCGTCAGCTCTTTCAATCCTTTCTCTAATTCCTCCAATGGGGATCCCATTCTTAGTTCAATGGTTCATTGCTAGCATTTGCCTCTGTATTTGCAGTGTCAGTTTCTCAACTTGGTTCTTCTTTGGTGTCCTATTGACTGTTCCAAATCCTTTGTGTTTCCCTTTAACTTTGAGCCAGTTTGTCTGTTACGTAGACAAAAGAAGGAAAATGATATGGATTCTGGACATGACTCAGGTGAGTTAGAGATTCCCTTGGGATGAGGTGATGTGTCAACTGCAGTGTGTCTTCCCATCTCCACACATAAAGTCTCTGCTTTCATTTCTTCTTTCTCTAAGCTCTTTCATCAGAGGGTAAGTGACCGTGTCTAGATTCTGTACATAATTTATTGTGTCTGTGCATGAGTGTTTCATTTGTTGATCATAAACATTTGCGTGTTGTTTTAATTTCCAAGTTTATTTGTATAGAAAACCAACAGATAGCTCAAATTTTATTGTATATCTGTTCACCTATTAACACATCTAAAGGGTTAGGTGAATGGGGTAATTAGCATTATAACTCCCTAGAGTGACATCAGAAAGTTGAAGACTGAAGTTAATGGTTTCTACCATCTTTTCCACTAGCCATCAGGTTGAAAAGGTATTCCTCTCTTCCATGTATTAATATTCTTTACCTTTTTGAGGCATTATATAATTCCGTAGCCCAGGCTGGTCTGGAACTCAGATGGACTTACATTGTGCCAGTCCTCGTGCCTCAGTTTCCCTAGGATTATAGGGGGAGCCACTATGCCATGTCTGTAATTTGATATTCCATATTTTAGAGATCTGATTTTAAGGGATTAGTAATAGCCTTCAGAAATCATCGGGGCATATTTGCTTCATTATATTAAGTGGGAATGCTCGCAAAGAAACACTACTTTCATGGTCCAGAAGGTTTTTTGCTGATATAGGATGGACCTGTGGTCTCAGGGTTAAAAACATCCTTTTGTGAGCAAGGACTCTATCTCAAGCCTTGGAACCATACTCGATAAGACTGACAGCATTTGAAGAATGCAGTGTCGTCATTGGCATATTTAGCCAAAGTGAGATTTATTTCTCCAATCCATGGGTGTCTGCATCAAGCAGTACACTCATTCTTCTTGCCCGTGTCCTTTCAGCAACAAGAGCAGAAAAGACTCCATCAATAGTGGGTGGAGGCAGCTTCTTTATAAATGGCAACTATTAAGCCTTTGGCACTTAGATGCCAGCCAGTGTCATCCATAAAATTAGGGAGCAGAAGATCACAAGTACTTGGCAACATGAGCAAAAGAAGCCGTGGCATCAAAGGGACAATGTGGAGAGTTGTAAAGACACGCTACAATATATATGAGAGATGTAAAGCCCACCCTACGATACAGCCAGCTCTTCCAAACAGATGCACTGTGAAAAGGGGAAGTTTATGAAATTCCCAAAATTTCTTTGTGTCTGTGTTTCTTCAAGATAAATGGTAAGACCTATGTTTTAAAACACAAGATAGTGGAGTTTCCTCCAGGGGTTTTTGACGATCTGAGTATCTTCAAGGAGTCTCACTCACACTGAATTCCACTACATGCACTTCTTTGCATTCAGAAGTTTGGGGGAACCGCCCAATGATATACCCAATACTTCTTGTGATTTGCTTCAACTTTGAGGGTTTTTTGTGTTTTATAAGATTAAAGTGGAAAGTGTTAAATACATTAATGTCATTGTTCATAGCCTGCATCAAATGCTATCAGTTATTTCTGTTCAAATATGCACAGTCAACACTTGACATCCAAAAGTATCTTATTCTTCTGGGATAGCTACTCTTGGTTGTCAACCTGACAACATAAGGAACTGATTAAACACCTAAGTTGTTGGACACACTTGAAAAAGATTGGTAGTTAACAGGACCATGTTAGGTCCAGAGATCTGCCTTGAATCTGGGCAACACCTTCTCATGGCAGCTGAATTAAAGGACAAGTGAGAGAAGCTTTTGTTCTTTGATTGCCTGTTCCCATGTTTACAGCAAGTCTACTTCTTCACTCCTTCTAGAACCCACTTTGCTGGGATCCCATAGTCTACTGATGACCAGCTGAAACAGCCAGCTCCAGCGATTGAACAGCTAATGAATTGTTCAACTCGTAGGCATCCATTGTGGAACTACCTTGGCCTCAGTCTGTAAACCACTCTCTCATACATCCCATTTCTACATAAAGTGATTTATCTTCGTTCTGTTTCTCTAAGAGCTCTGACTAATACACAGCCTCAGCATAGACCAACATCTGCAAATGTCCAATTACATCACATGGGATGTGGTACTTAGGTATAAGGTTCAGATCCTCTGAAGCACTTTCAGTTCTCTCTAGATGTCATGGACTGTCTAACACCAAGTTGCTTCTGAGGAAATAGCTGTTACTCTGTGTTGTTTAGGGCAAAACAGCCACAAAAATGTAACTAGTATTAATCCATTCTTTTTGAAAGTGTATGAATGTATAGAGCCTATTTGTATCATGTCTGCTTATATGTGAGAGTGTATGTTTGGGTAGGTATATATGTGTAGGCCTCTAGTTGATGTCTGGTGTCTTCCTCAATTTTTTTCAATATTTAGGATCTTTTGCTTGACCCCAGAGTTTGCCAATCCCAGTTAGTCTAGCTAGACAGCTTGTCTGGAAGGTTCCATCGTTTCTCTGCCAAGTGCTGGCATTATAGGCACACCTTTTTGCCTATTTTGGGTTCTAGAGATCCAGGTTTCATATACCTATCCACATAGTTCATCTTCCTAACCTCCTGGTGCATTATTAACAAACATTTTTATACTCACCTGTTTAAAATCATGGATACAGAGGGCTGGTTATACGTAGAATTATAGTAAACATGTTTATATGAAGCATTTGGAGGGTAAAATACTTCCCCTAACCCTCTTAAAATGTTGATAGGCATGACAACTCCTAACTCTCCTCTTCTTACACTTCTCGGGACATTTTAGAAGTGTGGGATTCTGAAATGAATTGACATTTTCTGGCAAATATTAACTTACAAAGAAAATTCTCTCAAAACAAACTTTAAATTGTATCCTCTTCCTCCTGAAATTCATATTTAACTCAAAATAAAAATGGAATTTATCCATTGTTATACCTACAATTTTCAAAGCAACCTGGTTTTTTAGAGGATTGAATATTTTTGTGTTGAGTTGTTTTAACAGTTGTTGACATGGAAAATATTGAGTATTGATTACTTGTCAATTTCCAGTAAGATAATAGTCGTCACCAATGTACTGCTATCAAACTAGAGCTTAGGCATCCTTTCCATGGTTTTATGAATAGAATAAGAGTGTATATGGGAGCATGCATTGTATTGTATACATGTTCTATGTACTTGTTAGCATAGGTATACACCTAAGACAGTTGCACATTTGTACAAATGCACAGAGACAAGAAGCAGAGATGTTGGGGTGTTTTTTGGTTCACACTCCATCTTCACCTACTGATGAGACAGCGCCCCTCACTGAACCTAAAGTAATTGGAAAGGAGCTTCAGGGAACCATCCTTCTCCCCACCTTTTCCTCCCACACCACTGTGCCCAGTTTTCCCCCTAGATTCAGGAGATCTGAACTCAGGTCTTTATACCTCAATGACTGGGCTATCTTTCCAGTCCAGTTTAAATAGAAGTACATGTTTATTTGCACACAAGCAAATGTTTTCACCTATATATCAATTACCTTAAAAAATTAAGCAGAAACATCACACCCAGATCCTTAACTGAAATGCATACCTTCACTGATGGTGAATATACTCATGGCATGAGATGGAGTAGATCTCACACTCAAAGCCTTGCCTGTTACAGAGATAACCAGGTCCAGGGACTCATTAAATTCCTTAATTAAGAATCTTGTAGTAAATTTTTATAGATCTAATTTGGTCAAACATCTCCACCCAGATGAGTGAGCCATATTTAGAATAGTGCCATGTAATCACCGCCAACTTGCCCCCAATGGATAGCAGCAGAAAGGTGAAATTATAAAAAAGTATATACCACAACTAAAGAGCTGCCAGCCCCATTCCCATGTAGAGAAGGACCAAATCTTCCAGTCTCCTGGAATCATCCAGTTTATGCTCAGTGTTATCATGGAGTTGTAACTCCATTTTCTTCTACTTTTAGAGGACTAAATCGGAGAGTTTAGAAACAGATATGCCTTTTTATGTGATCTGTGTACATATGTGGCCCCATGCCAAACTAGATTTATTGGTATAGTCTAGGCTAGGCTCAAACTTCCCAAAATCTTCCTGCTTCAGCCTCTCAAGTTCTGGAATTATAGACCAGTGTCCTCACATCTGGAGCCTAAAGAATTATAACTATGTTTGGATTTCCCTTCCTTGGTATATAGTTACAGTAGCTTTTATAGTAAACTTGTGAATTATGTCACTTCTGATTTATTATTATCACCTGGCCAGGAAATAAGATTTTTTTCTGAACTTTGGGAACATCAAGTACATAAGTATGTATTGGAATGTGACAATGAGGGTGGCATCATGATACACTCGTGTGATCACAGTCCCCAGGAGACAGAGACAGGAGGCTCTCTGATTAAGGACCACCCTGTGCTGCATAACAAGTCCTTGTCTCAAAGAACCAGGAGCTGACTATGGAGCTCAGTGATAGGACACATGTCTACAATACAAAACCCAGGATTTGATTTTCAGGACTATGTGAAATCCAAAAACATGGGATTTTGAGGCAGGACAACTGCCAGAAGTTTGAGGCCAACCTCAAACACACAAGATCTAGGCAGTGTAGACTACAACATAAGACCTTGGCTCACAACAACAAACAAAGGTAGATTATAAACCTCACCATCCCCTAAATCTTCATCTCTACATGTAAATTAAAATAAGTAGTTGTTTAGTCATTGAAAACAACTAGCGTTTTATAATCAAAAGTACACAACACAGAAATTTTGTGTAATATATCTCCATCCTCTGCTTCTAAGTGACATGATTGAGTTTCTGAGATGTATCGTCAAGGGTCTTTATAATGGCAGTTCCTACTTACAAAGCAAATATCCCTTGAATACACATTCATACAGGGAAGGACTGGAGAGCAGACTATCCCAGGGAAGAAGCGTAAAGAATAAAGGTATTAACTTTTCAAGTACTCTGATACAGCATGATAAGGTTTAATAATTATAGTGGATATTGAACTGTCACATGCGTGAAGTTCAAGGGAAAAGAGAGAAGACCAGACCCAATTTAATCTAAGTCAGCAGTTCTCAACCTGTGGATCTTGACCCCTTTGAGTCACAGGGGTCAAATGCCATACATCCAGTATCTCAGATATTTATATTTCAATTTATAACAATAGCAGAACTATGGTTACAAGATAGCAATGGAATAATTTTATGACTGTGGTCACCAAAATTTGAAGAAAGGTTTGTGCAGTGTCAGGAAGGTTGAGAACCAACGAACTAGGAGTATATTCTTTAGAAACCTGTTTGGCAAACTTTGAAAAAGGAGTCAGTAGCTTCTTAGGGATGCTAATGATAGAAACTAGTTACAGCCTCTTTCTGTCTCTGAACATGCTGTCCAAAGACCTGGGCTTAAAAAGAATCTAGAAGTTACAGTGAAAAATTTGTGTCCCTGACCATACGCCATAGGTATAGACCTCTCCAATTTCATTTACTTACTAAAACCTGAAGAGAAGAGATGACTGGATATGAAAATTGGACTGAAAAATATAAACAAGGAGGCCATGCTGGGACACAGACTTGAAAAGACTGAACTGACCAGAAAGAGAATAGGTTTATGAACCCTCTATAGCAGAAGCTATGACAGAGTTTAGCTGTCCTTCTAGAAAACAAAAATTAATTTGCTTTGGTCAAATTAAAATTAATTAAAATTATGCAACGTTGCCCTTGTGTTAATTTTAACGGTGAGGTTGTTGTGATTTAAGGCTACAATTAGTTCTAGTGTTTGAAAGAGAAACTCTGTAATCGAGACAGGACATTTTAATAATCCTGGTTATAAACATTTAATACATCATCTTTAGGGACTCACAAACACATTGTAATTAACTTTTACAACTGAAATAAATCAGATTGCATTAGCATATTGCAAAGGAAAAATCATTTGCATGATTGAAAACAGCTCAGAAAATTATGTACAGCAGGCTTCATACAAACATCAGAACTCACTTTTACCAGGTTTCTTCTGGTGTCATGTACTTCAGATAAGTCCAGTTTTAGATTCTTTAGATAATTCTAGCTTTTGCCATAAAAGGAAATTGTCTAGTTCTGAAGAAACAGCAAAAGCCACCCTGTGGTCACTAGCACTATGGCCAACTATACTGGAACGTGATTAGGTGATAACAATAAAAGCGTGGCATGCCCTTGCTGCTTGGCAATTATCCTGTGAATAAGCAATACAGTCAGGGGAAGCACGTTCTTCTTTATGTATCACTCTTGCGTTTAGGAAGGTCGATATGAGATTTATAACATATCGTGATGAATGGTACCCCAACTGCTTGCTAGAATGCCAGCCCCTTCCTGAATGGTCCTTCTGCGATTGGTAAAATGCCATTTCCCAGGCTTGTTTCTCAATGAGGCAAATGAAACCATTGCTTGTTAAACTGACTAATGTTTAAGCAAAAGGATTTCTGGCTACACAGTACAGGTAGATAGTTTTAAGATTTTGTAGCCGGTATGTGGGTCATGTTTAATGAGTTTGCTTTTCTGGGAGTCAGTGGTCAAACATTGATCCTGCTGCTTCTGGATTGAAATTCTTTTGTTCCATCATTTAGTTGCTATGTGACCCTGGGTTTTCTACCTTAGTTTCTCCATCTGTACAATGGACATATAAAGTTTTATTGAAGAATGTTTTGTTGGAATTCAATGGCATAATGTGAACCATTTATTTACAGTGATGTCTGAAACAGACTAAGGAATCAGTAAATATTAGCTATGATCACTGTCAAAATTATTTCTCTTGAATTACTCACTAGTCAGGAGAAGATAGCAAGCACCCATAGCATGTTTGAGAGCTGGTATTAGACTGCTTGAATTCTCTAAGAACCTTTTCAAAATATGAAATTTGTCCCAAACTCTGCTGTTACTTAATTAAATAAATAGTGTTCATTTATAGCCTGCAAAATGTTATCTTTTTTGCAAAAATGTAAGACCTAGGAACTGAAATCAGAATAGACAGCACACAGTCTTAAGTATGGTAGCCTCATCAAACTAGGAAACTACACTATGAGGCCTGTCCTAAGTCTGGTAGGTTCCCAGGATAGCAACTCCTCACCATCACTGCTTTTTATCAAAATGCCACAAAGACGGCGGGGGGGTGGGGGTGAGAGAAAAGTGGAGAAGAAGGAAGGGAGCAGAAAAGACCCAAATCAACAAACAGAAATCGCGAATGAATGATGACAAGAGAGTCACCATTTGTTAATCCATGCTGGGTCTAAAGCAAGGTAAGGTTAAAAAAAAAAGACAGTTAGCATGGCCTGGATGTACCAATACTCTCTCCCCAGGACACTTCTGAGAATAGCCCTGCCCACTTTCTGTCAGTTACATCACTTTCATAAGTAACTCTTAAATGGAAGTGATATCATTCGCATGGACTCATGGGTAAGGGCAGCTAAAATGCTGTCATTGGGACAGTGGGGGCTGGGGTTTTTCTCAGGCAGTTTCAATAAGCAGGAAGTTACGAAAATACTTCTACTCAGATTTCTATCCTAATTCTAGACATAAATTACAGTTGAACTGGTCACATAACTCACTGTTACAGTCCTCCTATGATGCTTACGTTCTGCCTGCTTTGAGAGAACACTTGGAACCTTTAATGGGAATCTCCCCGTTTCTCTTGAGACTATTGTTTATTGACTTAAAGGAGCAGTAGCTTAATTAACAGAAGAAATAAAGCCTACTGCATAATTAACTAGACATTTACCTAAAATCAATAACCTAATTGCCACACCTAGGTAGAGAGTAGTGGGATCCAGCTGAAAACAATCCATTCATATCTACATGTTGAACAAGGTGGTTGTTAGTTTGTTTAACAGACTATCCAGATCTGTAAAGTGATACTTTATTGAACAGTCAATTAATCCTTTCAGTACGGCAAATATAGACAAACAATCAGGAGCCACAAGTGTGTAGTCTTATGAAAGGTCAAGTTTAGCAGCCTGCTTTTCTGAGTTGCTTCTCAAAAGGCATAGACGATGAACACGTTTTAATGCATGCTTTTGGACACAGGCTTTTCACGGGCTGTAAATGCTATGTAAAACTGTTGTCGACATGGGAAACATCCATTTGACCTGTAGCCTGTCTGTGCGATGGATTCCTCAATTGTGTTTCCTTATTGGCTGACACCTATCAGTCTTCTTCAAATGGCATTTGAGGCAAGCAGCTATATACATAAAATATACTCAGAGCTTTTAATTAAATCATGTGAAGAATTATTTCTCCTCTAGGAGAGTGGATTATTACATTTGTCTAAGAATATGGGTCAATGACCAAAAGGCTTAAAGTTCAAGTGGAATGAAGAATTCTTCAGTCTGCAACCTTCCCAGAGTGCATTTCAATCCTCCTATCCCACACAATTGGATGTGATGTTGTTGAAGACTGAAGCCATTTCCTGCTTCACAAAGCACTTCATTTCCTACAATACCTTCCTAGATTAGTAAGGCCTCACATATCTAGATACTTTCAACCTTGACATTTTAACTTCGTACCACAATACTTTGAATTATTTGTAATAATCATGGTACCAGCCCTAGTCTGGGCAGGAGTAACACCGGACTCACACACAGAAATGTACGAGACCTGGTTTTCTGTCAAAGTGATAATGACAGCACACAAATAAGAACAAAATGTTTGTCAGTATTCAACAGAAGCTTCACAGCCCAGCATCTCCCAGAGACAGTTTCTAGAATTCTAAAGCAAAGAAAACATGGAAATAGGCAGGTTCATATTTAATTTTCACTAAATCGTAAGAGAGCTTTTTTGTTTGATTTCAATGTGAATGTGGACATCACAAGACAACAGTCTCACTAATTTCTGTTAATCTGTCATCAAAAGTCATTACTGATGTGCTCCCGAACTTTCCATGGTCACTCATCTCAAAATAGCAGGATTCCACCACAAGTCTGAAGTGTTGACAGCCCCAGATTGACCTCAACATCTTACTGTTTGCTGAATTAATAGTCATATTAGTTTATGTTTCTATACTATAACACCCTTCATATTATTGATCGTAAATTATTATCCTGTGGCAAGTTCATAAGCTTTTCTCCAGTTTCCACAAGAATTCCTGAGCAAACTGACTGGAGGGACTCTACAGAGAAAGACGCTGCTGTCCTTCTTGCTTTGTGTACAGTGCACAGTCGTCGCTCACGTCTCACAGCTTCACCTCTGAAGGGTGGGATCAGATTCAGAGTCTTCCAAGTCAATGCATTATTACCATCTGAGCTGTGCCTCAAAGCCTGGTGGTACTGAAGCTTAAGGCCTTGGATGTGGAGGGACCAATGGAAGAAAGTAGGGGTGTTAACGGCACACTGTTTAGGAGGACAGTGGTAGCATGGTGGCCCCCACCTTGTTTCTTCCTTGTTTGTTTGTTTCGCCGCCTAGCTACCCTGAAGGAAGCAATTCTCTGCCACAGGTTTCCACCATATTTGTGCTGTGTTGCGCGGTCAAAAGCAACCACGTACTCACCACTTCAGAAACCACCAGGAACTCCCTATCCATTGATGTAATACAAGTATTTCTCACCGTATAGAACAGCTGAGCAGCAGACCAACTGGTGCTCACTCCGAGCCTGCTCTGCTTGGCAGCACCCACAGGGTGATGTTTCTGTGAATAGGGATCATAACAATAGCTATGGTTTTGTGGAGTGCCAGGTTCTTTACATATGTCTCATCACCGAGATCCCCTACCTCCCCGAGCTGGGTGTTACTGCCTCTTAGAATAGCAGAAAGCAGCTTAGAAGGTGGTAGAGCTGGTTTTCCAGACTCTCTGCTTTTTTTCCCCCATCCGGTAACGTCAACAGTTGCATTTTACCAGAGTAAGAAATAATAAGGTCACATATGCTCATGGACCCCCGTCGTCATTGACAGATACAAACATGAGCGGCTTGCTGCTGTTCTGTGTGGCACTTAGCATTCAAATCTCCATGTGGCTTCGTGTGTACTTATCTGATGCTTTATTGCTGCTGTTCAAAGGGAAAACATGATTAAGAGGGAAAGCCCAGGCACTCCGAGGAAAGTGAAAGGAACGCTCTTGTCTGGATTGTTTCCCTTCCTGCCAGCTCTCTACAAATTGATGACGTAGATAGGCTTGTGTCCCCCCTTTTTTAGGCAGAGTGTTGTGCCATTATCCTTAGGTGACAGGAAGGTGGCTGAGACTACTTTTGCTTTAAAGAGTCCACTGTTATGTGTGAGGGAGAAGCAGTTTTCAAAATGATTTCCCCTAATAAAAGAAAACATCGTCATCACAACTACTTTTAGCCATTCATTGTGTGTTTTTTTCTACTTGACTTGCAGGTACTTCATTTTTAAATTTTTAACCTAACTGCAAAGTTTAATCATTGTTATTGACGCTTTGTCACTGTACAAGTAGATAACTGAGGCAAAGAGAGTTGAAGTGAATTGCTCTAAGACACACAGTAGTGGTTGTAGAGCCGAGATTCCCACATAAAGAAGTACACCCAGCCACAGGGACAGTTAACTAAATGAGTCCTCTAACTTCTTCTCTGAGTCTGTGGCTGCAATGATGAAAGGGTGGTGGAAACCACAGGCCACTTTCATCAGTGGTGCAGGATATGCATTTGAGCACACATTGCATCACACAAGCATGACTGTCTCTATTACCTTGGCATTAGCCATTCCGAGTGAAGTCTCATTCTGCATTTAAGGTGTTCTTTTAACTTCTCAGTTGAGACATGGAAGCAAAGAGCTAGTGAAAAGGATGAGGGGCCATTTGGCTTTCATATAAATATTTAAATGCCCATGAATATTTTCTACTGAAAAGGTGGTCATAAGTGGTCGGAGCAATTTTCTTTTTAAATAAAGTATCATAACCCAGGAGCCAAAGTTCCCAGTGAGCTTGGGAAGTATTTCCATGTGTTTGTTGTAGAACCCATGTCCATGTTTCTATAGAGCTGTGTGTTTCCTCACTCTGATAATGTGTTGCTACAAAATTTTAGCACTATGTGAACACCATGGAGTGTGCTTACACCAACAGAGAGCTACAGTGTCACAATAGAAATCAAGCTAATGGGACCTGGTTTGTATATGTCACCATATTGAACAAACACCCTCATGTCTGGGACTGTGTATTGGTCTATTGTTTTCGTACCCAAGAGGTACATTTGAGATAAAATGAGGATATTACATGTTTTAATGATTGACCAATTTTTGCCTATTCAGGTGAATTTTTCCTACATACTTTCCATAATACAGTGAACTTCACCAATATTGTACCGCATCCTGTAGTCAGGATAGTATTCATATTTAGAATAATGCTTTCTTCATATTGATTTCCAATACGTGATTGTTTTTTCCTGGAAACCTATTTTGTCCGTTTGTGTTCTCATAACAAAAATACCATAGATGATGTATTAATCAGAATTCTTTAGAGTGACAACCAGAACTTATAGAATCTCTCTCATCTCATATATATATATATATATATATATATATGAGATGTCAGAAGTTGCTCAGTCCACAAGCCTGGATGTCTCAGGTGGCCTTAAGTGGATGTTGGAATTCCAAAGAAGAGGGCTCTAATGCCAGTGAAGGAATAGACTTAGTAGAAAGGCGAGAGGCCAAGCAAAGACCAAAAGCTTCCATCTTCCATGTCCTTATATCGGCTTCCATCAGGTGTGACCCATATTAAAGGTGTGTCTTCCTGCCTCAAGACATGAAGTGCTTCATCTATCTTCTACTTCAGATTAATCAAAAATCCTTCACAGATATACCCTCCATTATTGGTTCTACTTAATTCTTTGTGTAGTCACGTTGATAACCAAGAATACCCATCACAGATACTAACTTATACATAAAAGAATTTCTCTTCTCATGATCTTAGGATCTGGGAAGTTCAAGATTAAGACAGAAGCATCCTAATGGGGATGTCTTCCTGGTTTTTAACAGATGTACTTTTCTATGTATTGGTATGGTAAAAGCCTCCAGCCAGCTCTTTCAAGCGTCCTCCTTCCTTTCTTCCTTCCTTCCCTCCTTCCTTCCTTCCTTTCTTTCCATCTTTCCAAGTTTTAATTTTTTCAAGCTTTTTTTGTCTTTTAAAAATTTTAATTTTCCACATGACTCCCAAGCTCTGCCTATTGTTTAGCTGAAGACCTGATATAGATATACCAGGGTTGGAAGCCATGAGAGTTTCCTCTTTTCTGAGGAAAAGGGAAATGGAGGGTACGAGTGTGAGTGTGAGACTGAAAGGAGAGGAGGGAGGGGGTTGTGATCAGGCTGTAGAGTAAATAAATTAATGAAGGAAAATTTATGACTGTATGGGTATTTTGTCTGCATAGATATCTGTGTACCACTTATAGTCCTGGTACCCAGCAAAGCGAGAAGAAAGCATCATGTTCCCTGGAACTCCAGATAAAGATGCTAATGAGTGTCTGTGTGGGTGCTGGGATCAAACTCAGATCCTCTGGAAGATGCTCTGGTGCTTTTCATTTGCTGAACCTTCTATCTGTCTCTTTTTAAATACTCATTTACTTGTGCTGTGCATGTGTGTGTGTGCGTGTGCATGTGTGTGTGTGTGTGTGTGTGTGTGTGTGTGTGTGTGTGTGTGTGGGTGTTTTATGGTATGCACGTACAGGTCAAAGGACTTGTTTTTATTCTGAAATGTGAGTCCTTGCATAACTGTATTTCAAAAATCTAGCCCATATTTAATTATTCTCCCAAAGGCCCTACCATTTGGCACTATTGCATCTTGGAATGTTTTCTAACATGAATTTCTGGAAAGGGATACAAATGTTCATTTTAAAATTGATTGACATTACTTAGAAAGTAGTATCTAAAATCTTGTCTTACATTTTTGAACTTTGTTTTTATTTCTAATATAAATTAAAATATTTGAATGATTTTGGACATGAGAATACCTGTTTAAAATGCTTTTAGTCTTTCCATTGGAATTCTGGGATCATCTGATGCCTTTAGCCAATGTCTAAGTGTGCTTATTTGAAAGAAGATATGCACTGGAACATGTTACTGGTGATAGACGGCTACTTTTATTACTTGGCTAATAGCTCAGATAAGCCATTACAGATTTGTATCTCTTCTCTGACTAAGAACCACAACAATATTCAAGTATCAAAATAAAATAATTCTTACCAGGAACTGAACAGAATCCCAGCCCTGAGCCACAGCAGAAGGCAGGCTCCTCCACTCCCAGAGTTTGTGTAGAAGGAGGCAGGCTGAGAGTGGGTAAGGAAGAGCCACAGAGTGAGATGCATCAGACACAGAGAACAACAACTAGATACACAGAAAGTCGGAAATCAGAGTTGGAAGAACTGGTCAGTGGAAGCAAGTCGTGGGAAACTACACACTGTCTACTGGTGCCCTAAGAACATCTTTCTAGACAGAATTCTGATGTAAGGAGTGTGTTTCCAAAGTCTGCAGAGGAATTGTGTTACGGCAGATATATAAGATTTTTGTGTTGAAAGCTCTCAGCACACTGACTTTTTCTTTAAATCCCTCTTTTCAAGATTCACTACATTTTTGCCAGAAACAAATGCTACAATTTTCCCTGATTCAATCAAACTGGAGACAAGGCTTGTTCTGATATGATAGTGTCTTCTGCAATGGGAAGACTCCAGAAGCGGAAGAGGGGGCCTTGTAGGTGTGCTTTCCGGTGGTCATCATTTAAAGAGGCCAGTTACAGCAGTATGCCTTGGAAAGTTCTAGTTTTTCCGATTGTATGCCACTCCTCTACCTACCCTTGATAGTTTCTTTCTTGATAGCTGTTACTGTCTGTAGATCTGTCAGCCTTGCCTTACCTGTCCCGGGAGAGACTTTCTGTCTTTAACCCTTTAAGGGTATTGGTTCCCTTTGCCTGGTTTCACTTTTATCTCATTGGACCTTAACTAGCCACACTCACACACATCCCAGCTAATCTTTCCAAATTAGCATAGCGGCCGCTCAGGAGGTTCTCATTAGATGAGCAGCTGAGATTTATCAGACCTCATTTGCCTAATATGGAGCCTAACTTTGGGCACCTGGCCCTTGCAGTAGGGGGTAAGGGAGAATAGGAACAGGTCTTTTGTCACTGCTATGCAGTCTCACTAATTTGCTCCGCCTAATAAAATTACAAATGGATACAGCTTTATTCATATTGCCTTTATAGGTTATAATAACCTTGCTACCCCATAACCTCCTGCTAGCTGAATTAATCAGATCATATTAATATTTCTTCCCAGTTTCTTTTAACTGGTTCTTCTCTTAATTAAAGGGGCCAAAGACGTAAACAGGGTAGGTGAGTAGAAGCATGGCGTGGAGTTATAAACAAGGCTCATTAAAAAGATGGATGTGCAGGCAGACTGCAAAAATTGCTTACTTCGCAAGTGTACATTTTGTAATTTCCTGACGACTAAAAGAACTAATGCCAGATCACACCCCTCCCTTTCTCCCATGTATAAAAGATGATAATTTTTGAACGCTGGGGTGGGGATGGCAAAAACCAAGCAACCTATTTATCAACTCACGGAAAAAGGCTTTCACATCACAGGACTACTTCCTGTTCTGCAAGCCTCCAAAAGGCAGACCCGTGGACAGAAAAGAAACAAACAGACCGGGAAATGATCTCAGTGCGAACGAAAATGTAAGAGGATGAGAAACTTAGAATAGAAACTACCAATATGTCAAACTACCGTCAGGTTCGAGAACAAAACTGAGGGTCTTCTTAATGTTACATCTTCACAGCACACACATGTTCAGGGATTAGCTAGGATGCACACATGCGTTCTCTTGCTCAGAGTACAACAGAGAATTTCACATGGGGACACTAATTATTAGGATAAATAATCCCCAATCTGAAGCTTCCACACCTTTAGAGCTACAGCAACGATAGCTCTGTAAACAATTTGACTTATAGATTTTCATTCAGATATGTCCTACTATATCCTATAGCGCACCAAGCCGATAGCACGCTTATACGGTATTGCCGCATAAACAACCCCAGGCACAGAGAACATATATTATATTACATATGATTTAAAGAATATATTCCCATTCTATACTCTACACGTTCTTAATATACAGCTTACATCAGTTTTTTATTCTACGTGTACCCATGTGTGTATGCTTAGCTCTCTGTCTACCATTCACAAGCATTTGCTTATAATCACTTAACCAAGCAGGAAGGCCTGGTGGGTTCCATTCATTTGTTTGGGAGGAGCCTTGTCCTGTTTTCTGGCAGCAGTTACCCCGGCTTGTGCCCCTCCCCCCATTTCCGTCTCCTTCCTCAACAAGGGAGAAAGTTATCCTGACAGCATGATGCACAGCCAGGTCAGAGAAGACCTGGCGCCTTCATGAATAAATTAGAGATGAAAGTTTAACAGATCCCTTGCATGTTTATGGAAGAATCTCATCCTAATTTACCTAAATGCTTTGAGTAGAAGGAAAGGAAATATAAGAGGCTGAGGTGGAAAGGTTAAAATCCCTATTTAAGTCGAGGGCTTTTTTCTTTCCTTTTCTTTTTTTTCCCCCTGTGTACTGCAACCCATGGGTGTTGCAATGTAACTAGCGACTTCTTTCTCAAATATTTAAGGGAGAAGCCAAAGGAAGGATGAGTTCCTTCTCCCTTCTACCTCTGTTATAAAGAATCGTGTGTGTGTGTGTGTGTGTGTGTGTGTGTGTGTGTGTGTGTGTGTGTGTGTGTTTCTGTCTGAATTACCTATGACTCTATCCACCTGACCATACATCATAAACACTTATATGGAGACTGAACAATACTTCTTTAGTTTTATTTCCCAATGGCTCTTAAATTCTGTGGAAGGGGCATTTTTCTTCAAGTACTTCTAGGTTATGTATGCTTCAGCAAGTGACCTATTGCTCTATGTTCTCCATAAATGCTTTTTAAATGCCAGGCACTAAATGTGCCAGGAGATGAGGTGTGTGGTCAAAATACTAGGTTTCCCATACAGGATTAGACCACTTGGCTCATGGTTTTGAAAAGCTGTCTATGGCCCAACCTGATGCTTTAGAAGCCAGGAATGAACTTGCAGGATGACCCCAGCCCCTGAGATGCTCCCCTGTGGAAAATGGGAAGTTGGCAAGTCGAATCACTTTTGTGTATGTGTGGTTTCTAGAGGGTTCAGCTTCTCTACCCTGTCTGGTAAGCCCATCAGCAATGGCAGCACAAACTGTCACCATAGACACAAACTGTCACCATACACAAGTTGCTCACTCTCTGGGTCTGAGGTAGGAGGTCTGCCTGGGCCTCCATAGTCTTCCTTGTCTTTGATGATTAGGAAAGATGTTGAACCCCATGTTCTGACAATATTGGGGTTGAAGCAGAAAGGTGGCAAGAAGAATGCAAGGAGAGTCTGTGGAGGAAGCCACTGTGTTCCAGTCCACCTTTATCCGTCTTGCTTAGTTTTCGTTGTTGGCGGTTTTGTTTTGTTTTTTTCCTTTATTTAGCCATAAGACTGAAGAAGGAAAGAAAATAACAAAGAAACATGGAAGTCATTCTGTGCTTTCTTATAATCTCACCATTCCCTTTACTTTTGAGCAAAATACCCACGAGGATTTAAATATGGTCTCCTCGCAAGAGATACCATTATGAGTGTGTATCATTCTTCCTACAAAGAAGAAAAGCTCATGAGCTTTCCCTATGCTGCACAAAGTACTCCTCTTACTACCAAGCACTTTGATTGTTCTTGAGATTTTTGCCCAGTTTTTGTATCAGTTCTTCAGATAACTTTTGGATAGTTCTCACTACTTTGAGGCCAGCCCTGTGCACCTTCCTTATTTTAATAACGTTCAGGTTCAGCGTTAAAGAAAGTTGCCTGTAGGATAAGCGATTTTCGGTTTGATTGTGCTTGGTTTGTTTGTTTGTTTATTTGTATTCAAATGAGCAGTTTCAGAAACACCTACAACCCAACATTTGAAAATTCAGTAACATTTAGAATTTGGGTGTACTAGGGTCTTTCTTCTTTTCTTTCATTATTTCTTCTTCACTTCTTTCTTTCTTTCTTTCTTTAATTCTTTCTTTCTCTCTTTCTTTTTTGTTTCTTTCTTTAACTAAAACTGTTTTTTCAGGCAATTTAGTTTGATCATAATTATCCTCACAACTCCCCACTACCCTCCTCTCTTTTTCCTCCTTTTGCTCCCTATCTCCCCCTTTTTCTCTTCATCTGCCTCTCTTAGGAGGATAAAAGCAAAATATTTTTTCAACACTTCCACAGACAATCTATGAATATGTTTTTGAAATTCTGAAACTTCTTTATTTTCTATTTTTGGATCATTCTTGCCCTCTCCCCCCACCCCAGAAAAAAAGCAGATTTTCTCTCTGTTCCTCTCAGCATTTGTCATGAGAGGAGTGTGTGATTTCATGGACCTTCCCTTCAGCTTGCAACTTACTCTAAACAAAAGGACAATAAATGAACAAGCAGATAAGTAAGTCTCTTGGCCTGCCCATCC